>NC_092520.1:15588181-16228636 GCF_037038585.1 Patagioenas fasciata | reverse complement strand
CAAGACTTCTTTATTTCCTTTTTAGCCTATTTATTTACAAAACAGGGCACAACACAGTAAAGACTGCCCTATATAATACATACTGGACTACATGTAAATCTCTATACTGGAGAATTATTTTTTTTTCACTTTTCTGCTAGCCAATTTTGCAAAGCAAGGAAAGCAGGTAAAGATAATACAGATGTAAAAACATTACTGCACAGTAATGCTTCACAGACTCTGTGTTTAAAGTACAGTACCAGCATGTGCTACTCCTCCCCTCTATTTCTGATTTGTTATATTTGCTCAACTCAGTTCTGGGAACAGTGGAAACGGAGAAAACAAAACTGCACCCATGATAACACATTAATTTATTTCTATTTAACGCCTATAAAAATGCATGTAGCACTATGAACTTATATGTACCTAAGGTACATATTTTTTAGGCTTTGTTTTTATAAGCTATTGGAAAGTAGAGTAAAAAACAGAGGAATACAGTTGCCTCACCACATTACAGAACCATTTTTTGCAGTTGACTGTAGGAGCACACTGAAACAACATTCTCCAACTTTTCCAAACCTGTCTGAATACGGGATAGATGAATGGACTGTGGAAGAAGCAATTTTAAAAGCACCCCAGTTTTGAGCACAGAGACAGCACTATGGGTTCCTCAAGAATGCTTAAGCCTGCCCTGCAGAGTACAGCTCCCACTAACAGGGAGTTGTTCACATAAATAGCTATTCTAGGCAGCAGCAGCTTCCAGCTTTTCCCCAGCTGAGTATCACTTGAGAGAAGTCAGCATGTTCCTTGCTTTACCAACTCAACTCCAACCAGTCATAGTCTTAGAACAAAGAGCCACAGAATGAAACTCTCAGTGTAAGCAAGCTGGTGCCATTAAAATCATACTAATCATACGTTGTATGATTAGATTACTAGCTCAGTAAGACAAACTCTTTGTCACCCCTCCCTCAGCTCTGTGCTCCTGACCTACATATTCATTTCCCTCAACACCTTTCTTTTAAGCCTCCCTCAAACCACAGTCCTTACACAGATCTCACCTGCTCCACGTCCTGTGTTTCTGAACACCATGTACTAAGAAATCACCCAAAACATGTCACAACAGACCAGTTCCTTGCCACAACTTCCAGATCATGCTCATCAGCTTACAGAATACAAAGCAGGCAAACCTCCACTTACACGGATGAAATGTTAAATAAATCCTAGTGCTACAAGAAGAACATAGGTCTTCATTTTCTTCAATATCTGCAGCATGTGCACCAGAATAACCTACTATAAACACTATGTATTTCTCATTATCAGTTTGAGTACAGAAACAGGACATTCTCCACAGGTAGAGATCTTTTGCCCTGTTTTGAGCAGTAGTGCAGGAAAGGTCTAAGTGGACATCACAGGAATTCCGACACCAACACCACAATATCTTTCCCCGCACTTTTCCATAGTAGCTGCATTACATGACAACTGCCCCAGTCCTTACACTTAGTATCTTAGTATCTTCTATTTTACATGACTTGGGGCACATCATGATAAAGCGCTACCATCAACCTCAATTAAAAAAAATAGCAAATTACATCAAATCAATGAAACCCATACCTCACAGTCATTATATTTATTACAGTACTATTAAGTGAAACTTAAATTCCACCTACTCATGAACAAGAACCACAGTTTTGAATTGTGTGCATAGAAAAAAATGAGTAAACAGTCTTGGAATTAAAACCACCATCTCTAGGACAATCAAGAAACATAAGACATTTTACTACATAGAATAAATTCTGAAATGCAAGTTCTAGCTATCTGGTACTATTTATTATTGTTCATTGATGTCTAGGTGATGCAAATTCTTGTAGAATCAGACAAATGTTGTATAAACTAAGGAAATCAACTTCGACTGTACCATTAGGTACCATATAGGTCTATGGTAATCGGCCTTAGAAAAACAAAGCTAAAACACCCTGAACATGCTAAATATTTGTTAGCAAACTTGTATCAATTCTCATACCAAGAAGAGTGACTGTCCCAAGCCACACCACTCCCCAGCAAAAAGCGCTTTCAAAGTGCTCTGCAATACAAAGAGAATCAAGATGCCTCTCCCCACCCACCCCAAGTTTCACAGTCATATACAAATTATTTACACATTGACAAGAACAACTCTAAAGAAAAGAAAAATGTTCTCATTTTATGCACTCAAAGAACACTTCTGTAGTTATTAAGAACTGGAAGTTCTAACTGAAAGAAATCTTTATTGCCATTAAACACTATCACATGACAGAAGATTGGTCAGATTCAATTTCTAACCTAATTTTACAGAGCTGGTAGTTTGCGGTTGGTGGCTGTTGTTTTTGTTGTTGCTGTTGTTGTTGGAGGGGGGGTTGGTTGGTTGTTTTTTAAACTATGTTGGAAAAGGAGCAGGAAATCCAGAGGCAAAAAGAAAAAAATCGCATTTGTAACTTTTTATCGAAAACAAGCTTTAGATGCTAAACAGATTAATAAAATTAAATCATTCCTAAAAGCAGAGAACTGATCTGCCTTCACACAAGCTGTGATACACCTTCTCATTTGTACTCCCATTGCTGCACCGAAGACATGAACTGTATTACTGAAAGCCATAGCAGAAATTAGCATACAAAGGACACTCAAAAAGTGACTTAAATCCTTTGAGAAAGGCTTAGCTGGGAGCCCTTCAGTTTTGATATTCTGTAGTATTTATTGCAACTGCAGTGCCCCTGTTGGTAGGTACGCTTTTCAAGGTTATGCTGAGGACTCCATTCATAGAACAGAATTCTCACTCATTATGAAAACCATGATGCTTTTTTCCTCTTTTTTTTTTTTTTTTCTGCTTTTTGCATAAAGACACCTTATATATCCTGCAAATCTGCTGTGTCACTTGTAGTGAGAACTTTCACAATAAAGCATCTTCTCAGAAGAGATACTATCATCATAAGCAGGTCAGCAATTGCCAGGTTATTTTGTTAAATGGGTGACATAAATGTGCTATTAGGAAGCAAAAGATAGTGAAGAGATAATTAAAGGTTCAGTACCAGATGAACATACTATATGAAATGTCTGCAACAACAAAAAACCTCAAGAAATCTCATCTACACATAAAAGCATACAAATAAGGCAGAATAAATCACCTGTTGTTTCCCTTTGCGTTTGGACATGATTCTTCATAATAGCATATTTGAAAAAAAGAGTCACAAAAGTTTAAAAAGACAAGTTGTTCTTCAGTATAAAGCATCGCCATAAAAAACTACATGAGCACCTCTCAATAAAGTAATGCTTGTGTTTTACAACGTAGACAAGCTTTATGTTTCACATCTGTGAGAAAATTTTTTCCAGTCTCTAATGAAGTTAGAGATGGCTAACTTGGTTTTCAGATTTTTTTGAGCTAATTTAGGAATTCACTGGAAAACCTATTTTATTAAAAGCAAAACACAAACACACACCACTGACCACATCATGACAGACCTACCAAGCTGCTGACTTGGTGTTGCACACTTTTGGCGTTGGGGATGTGGAGGAAAGTTTCTGTGTAACACAAACAAGCGCAGAAATGACGTTAAACCTAATTATTTTCTTAACTTGGTGTGAAATTTCGACTTGTAATTATATCCCAAACATGAACTGCTCCATCAACAAGTATGTCATATATGATTCTGTTTAATCTTAAATGACTGAGCTACAGATCCTATTCTTTCATTTTTCCTTTGTCTTCCTAACCAGCCGATTTCCTCAATCCACATAATGCATAACTTTCTGAAAAGTTTTCCCTTTTTACTTCTTTTCATCTGCAAACTTTCAAGACTAGATGAATCATGACCAGAGTAAGTTTCTCCTCATAAATGCCATTACTGAATTATTTTAGAGCTATCGCCAGGACATTTTAGTACATCGGGACTTGATATATAAACTGAAAATCAGAGGTGACATGTGGAGAAAGTATTTCTGCTCTTCAAATTACCATTAATTGTCTATAAACCAAACAAAACCACCACAAAACAATAACAACATCATAAAAAAAAATCCAAACTAATGTTGCCAAATCTTATATAAAGTCACCCTGTGCATAGGTGGTGTAAGCTACCTGCACTATATCCACCCACGTATCATTCTAGCAGGCAGAGAAGAAACCAGAATACCTACTTCTGCAGAGGCCGAACCTCTACAGGAGAACCAGAAATATGTGGTGGTGTGACCATAGAGTAGTTACAAAAGTGACAGCACCTACTAAAGAACAGAGCTAGATGGAAATCCCCCAAAAGGCTGGCAATAGCTAGAAGGCCACTGTCGGTCTAACATGGCAGGTGGGCTGGGGGACCCCACAGGTGAATTTTCCACAATGCAGTTTAGACATGGGATGAAAGAAAAAGTTTAGAGCAGAAACAGCCTTGGCATGAACTGCTCCAGTTACCACTCTCAAAAACTGGAGTGTAGCACGCAGAGATTTCTGAGTTATGGCTGATGATGCTCTTAGGATATTACACACAATGGGGTGGATTCAGCCTTGCCTGAGGGTAGAAGCTGTGACATTCTTTGTGCACCCTTTTTTCTAGACTATTCAGGCCATTTCAAGAACTGGGAAAGACTAAAAACAGGAAACTGAGTCTTCAGCAATATGGGCCATTTTTAATTAGGTGTAGCTGACTTTAAAATGAAGTACATTTCTTTGCAAATGATGTAACAAAGTTACACATTTATACCTTAACAGCATTAATACATTGTTTGAGATGACACAAATTTTGATTCCAAGCAGCAACAGCAGAGAGAAAAGCCTGAAGGGGAATAAGACAGCTCTGTTAGCCAAGATCTGTACCCCCAGTTCAGTCCTCCATAAACACTTCCCTACATTTGCACCCTTATTAGACAAGGAGACACACTTAAAATGGCCCAAGATCTTTTAAGCACTTTTCAACTGTCTTTGTAAATAACACATCTAACAAAAGGAAAAGCTGTTGGTGACACAGCAACAAAAATCTCACCTGCTGAGAGATGAAATTCTACCCATTGCTTGGGAATGCACTGTGTTTCCACTTGTCCTCTCCATATTAACTTGCAATATTTCCTTAGGTTTCAGGATTATTACAGCTTAATATATATAAAAGCACATAGCAGTAAAATTCATAGCCTCTCAAACTGTTTCCCAAAAATATCAGAAAAATAACACCTAAAATTTGTAGCACAGTTTGTCTCCTAAGGACAGTCATGTTCTCCAGCCATGGCCTAATTGCTTCAAAGAAACAGAAACATAGATAAAAGTATCTGAATACTGCTGCAACACATGCTATGGTTGTATTTTTCAATCTTCCATATTCTTTCTTCTGCTTGACAGGTCTTTATGCATTAACTAAACAAAGCTGGTGTTGGACTACTGCATCTATGCTACTGATGATGTCCTCACCAAACCATACCCCACAGGCAAAGGATGACAGAGAGCACACTGGCGATGTGACAACAGCTTGCAAAAGCACACCTTAAAATCTACATGCAGCTGCAGTGTGTGTCCATGTGTTGTGCCACAGCTGTGATTTCATTAACTTTGAGAAGGAACACAAGGAAAATGTATGAAAATGGTGTGTACAAACATGCTGTTGGCCAGGTGGGAAGAGAGCCTGGCAGAGCTTTAGCCCCTTAATCCGAGTCTGAAATAGAACCATATACGCTATCCCACATATTCACAGTCTTAGGCAGCATGAATTCATTCAGCAATTTAATGGTTTGAATCTGAACTAGAACAAAGCAGTAAGAGGAACTGAAATGCCTGAAATATCTCTGACTAAGGTCTAATTGGTGCAGAAATAGATTTTGCACTAAGAATCAGGCAAGTTCTTCTACAAATCCCTCTAGAATTTATTCCTAGAGCAGTTGCAGCTTGCCAGTGACTAAGAGCTACCAGAAATTCTGGAAAGCACGGCCCATAAAGCCATGGACACTGACACATTAAATAATTTTTACAGATACATAAAATATAGCATTTGAGGCAATCAAAGGCAGCCTTCATTAGCACTGGCCTGCATGCAGACAGTGCACAATGCATACATCAAGGACTTAATACTAAGCTTACTATTCTGATTCTAAACACCTTGCTGGTTTGGAGTTGCAGAACAGCACTGCCCTTCTAGGCAAAGTGCTCAGAAAGGTCCCCACTCCAAAGTGTATCGTGCTGAAATGGACGGTGGGTAGCAGGCAGTCGAATCACACATGCATGACTAATACATGAGATGAAGACATGATATGATGTTCAAAGGTTTGCCGGGGCGTATTACCACTTTTCTTATGATGTACTCTTTAAACACGTGCCACTTGTCAAAGCAGAAATTGCAGTAATAACATGCTTATTTTGCATTTATTATTCCTTTTCTTCCTGTCCCTTCTCCCACCCTTCACTCAAGGACCTGATCTTAAAAAATAAGGTTAGTATGACAACACTAAGTAGTATTTAAATTGATTCTCAAAAATATGGTTCTTGGATTCCTCTGTGGATTTCCCAAATAAAATAAAATAATTCTCCAAGTTTAAAAACAACAACAACAACAACAAAAAAAGAGCATGAGAGCGTTTCATTTCCAGAGTCCTTTCCATTACTTTGAAAACTGTAAGAAACAGCAGTGTTGCAGAGACCAAGAAGAAAAGTTCTTGCTCTTACAACCCTCGTATCAGTTCAATTCGTCCCCAAACTCTGTAATGGACTAAATGCTGTGATCACTTTTCTATATCACCAGATTTATTTCATTTTAAGCTTGCTCTCTTGGTTCCACAGCTGAAAAAGCTGCTGTACTTAATTAAAGCCTCCCCCTTCTCTTTACCCTGCCCCCAAAGTTGACAAGTTCGCTTCCCTGTCACTCAGTATCTGCAGAATTCAGTTTTTTTTTTCCTCTCCTTAATTTTAAATGAAAGAGATAAAGATATTTCACCAAGGAGGGCAAATCTAAAGGAAGAACTGTTTCTACTGCCATTTCACATGACACTACTGCATTTGTTTAACTTTCGCCCCTGCTTAGCAAACACAGTAGACCTTCTCGAGATGCAACCATTCTGTCTTCTCTAACACTGAAGATTAAACAACACTAACTTTCATATTATTAAGAGAAGGGCAGATGATTTTCAGAAGCGATGGGCCATAGAATCCTTTATCACTTTCTTGCCCTTTTATCTCTGAGATCCTATCTCATTTCTCTCTCCCTAGTTAGCTCTTAAAAGGAGACAAAGGAAGCAAGAGAGAAATCAAATGCTTTCTTGCATGAACAGGAGCCAGGCAATTTTACAGCCCTTTTTATATACCCTGTTTTTGGTTGCCTAAAGGTTTTCAAGTCAAAGGGGCCTGCCTAAGCATGCTGCAATAAAAGTTGATATAGCCAGCTGCCTTAGTATCTGAAGGGGGTTCCTAGCAATCCTGTTGAGTAACCCTGAGGCTAACCACCACCAAGGAAAACAAAATATTAAGATAAAAAGATGCTTTAGGTTGTTTCCTTATTGCTCTAAGTAGGAAGTCTCAGAGGGCAGTTCAGACTGGTTCGTTGAGTGTTCGGGCAATGATCGCTCCCAGATGGCCTTGACAGGATGGGCTGACGCTAAGAAATCATTAGGTAGGACCTACTGGAAATGAGAGCATAGTTTTCTGCTACAAGGAGTAAGTGAACCTGTTTTTCTTGCCATTAAAATCATCAATATTGATAACTATTTTAATGTATGCTTCAGAACTGACACTTCTCACCTTGAATCAATCAGCTGTTTAGATGCTCTCAGTTTTAGTTATACAAACATTCTTCCCCCTCATTTGAGACTGTAGCTTAAGCAAAAAACAAATCCTCTACTTCCTTTCCTTATAATTGAATGGTTTTTCTCCTTTTTTTTTTCCTTTTTCCACTTCCACTTCCTGTATTACAGCTTTTTTCGTCCTTTTTTTAACTCTTTATGAACACATCTCAGGAAAAGCTTTTTACTTTTACAATTCAGACACACACTACGTGCTGCTGAGGTTGGAGGCAATTATTCCTGTCCCTGACGACTTTGCAGATTGCCATAAAGCAAAGACCAAAATCTTCCAACAAGTTGCTGCCTGAGTCAGTACTTGCGAGCAACCTGCTCAGCCAACTCTGGGCAATCTTGCTCGCTGTCTTTTTCGCCAGCAAATTATTCTTTATCTCCCCCCACGCTTCAGCCCCCCGGAGACAGGTTTCACACGTTGCATTGCACCACAAGCAACAGATTTCTCGGCACCCAGATACAACACGTTGTCCAAAGGCTACGCTTTGAAAAGTTATTCTTATTTATCCATTTAACTTGGGTGGCAAAGTCAATAGAGTAAAAGCAGGAAACGAGATTAAGCTATTTAGATTATATAATTTAAAATGACAAATGTAATAATTAAAGGTATAGTATACTTAAATATAATAACTATTGTATTTATTTTTTTTAAAGTGACCTAAAAATGTTTTTCAGGTTCTATGTTTTCAGGTTCTACGTTTCTCTTCACCAGTCAGAGTTTTAAGAGCATCAGTCTAAAAAGTATTTCAGAAGCCAATTGTTAAATAAATAATGCAAAATAAACCTAATTTTGAACTCAAATTTCATTGCAAGTTTCACAAGTTATCAAACGGAAATTTGTTTCTATTTTGTTTTACTATTAAGAATTTGAGGAAGTAACAGACAAAATTAAAGTTTGACAGTGAAATCATCAGCAGAAAAACAAACTCTACTTTCTATCAATAAAAAATAAAGACCCATCTATTATTTAAAAGAGGTCCTAAGATTTAATTTATTTCATTAAATCGATACAATAAATATAAGCATGTCAGCTTTTATGTAGTTGCTTTGCTTTCTGAGTATCTTTTGGTATAGAGGGAATTTAAAATATTGACTATGTGTTAAGCACGGGACTTTGTTTAAAAGCACATCACATAAATTACTAACAGTTGTTAAAGTACAAATTTCATTTAGAGATACTTAACAGCTTAGTCTTTGCCAAAATCAGTGACTACCATGTTTTATCAATAAACAATGAACTACCTGTTTAAAAACTGCCCTATTCTGAGATGTAAAACAGATCACTAAATAAAAATCACAGATCTCCAAGCTGCACTAGATTTCAGCAGATTTATCGTAAGAGCTAAAGATTCCAATAAATCCTAAATAACTTATAATTATCACCTTAACTTAGTATAAGCTAATTCGAAATTTAGAATCCCCATAGTCTTCATCTCCTACTAAGCAAGATCTGCCAGGGGGAAGGTATTGCTGCTGTGGGAGAAGGGGGAAGAACTTTATATTATTGGCATACCTTTTTTTAAAAAACATGTCCTCATAAAATATATTAGCATTTAAAATCCAAGCTTACTAGTAGCAGGCCTCGCTAATAAAATAAAGATATGAATACATTCAACCCACACGAGATGAGAACACAGGTCACACCAGAAGTTAGTTGTGTGTCTATTATTGGCTAACAACACCATTATAATCAAGCTCTTTCCAGCATAGTACCTCCAGCTCAGACTTCCTCAACCCAACCTTTACACTGAAACAGTATGGGGTTTATTTTCCTTTTAGGAATTGAGGCCAGCTCTTAACACAGGAACTTGCTCACCCTGTTTGCTGACGGTCAGTCAGCACTTCCCTGTGACCCGTCCCTTTCCGCCAGTCCCTTCCAGTTCCACATGCTGCCATTATCAACTTCCAGCTTTTCCTTTCTTGCCTGCAAAACTCACAAACCATTTCAGAGATGCCCTTGATGGTGAAGAAGCTTTTTTCAATCAGTATTAAGCCAGCTTGAACTCCTGGACAAACTGAGCTCTTTGAATCTCTTTCAGAAGACATGTTTTCTATAGCCAGACATCATCTTACCACCATTCTTCAGGGTTTTGTCCACCAACCAGGCAGCCAAAATTGTTTTAAACCCTTCAATTTAAACACAATCGTAAGCACAAGCTCTGAAGGTTGTTTAGATTTTTTTGTGTTTGCTTGAGTCTGGCTCACTCAGCAGCTCACATGTAAAGTTCCAAAGACAAAACATATTTGTTTCATAACCTGTGTTTGGAAGATACGGTCCTACTGACCTCAGAAGTGCCAATATGTACACAGCTGAGTAACAGGACAGAGCTCTTATGAATTTTAAGCAGTAAATTACAGAACAGAGTTAATGGAACAATATTCATCCCAATTACACGTCAACTTCTCACAATGAGGGCCCTTATTTAGTCTACCCCACGTACACCTGCTGGGACAAGCTGTGGGAACTGCAATCGAACACACAGTTATGACACGGCTCCATCACAGGGACTCCCTGTCACTGCAAACTGCAGAACGTATCTGCTCTTGCTCTTTAAACTCAGTAAACTAGATTGTAATCTTCAGATCAGAAGGAGATGCAAATCAGTACCTGCAGGCAAAAAAAGAATAGGAGTATATATGGAGAGGAGAATGAAACCCCCAATTCCTTTTCTAATTAGTATTCTTTCATAGTCATCCACAATTAACCTGCTAAAACCTAACGCTGAGCTAATATAATCCCTTTGGTCTGCACTGCTCCAGTAATTTCCAGTGTTCTCATAAAATGTCTGATCTGTATTTAGTTACCTGAATCAATTGCTTCTAATCACCACGTACTGAAAGCTTTTGAAAAAATACATCATTTTTTCACATGAATTTTGTATTCAGAATTACAGAAGAAGGAAACAAATCGCTCTGCTCTTCAGCTCCCAGTTTCTCAGTTTTGAACTCAGAGGCTTGAATAAACCAAAAAAAGTAAACATTTACCTGGCTAATGCTTTCTGAGCTGTGGTTTAACACTTTATACCTCCAGGTACCTACCCAGCAACTTCCTTCCAGAATTTATCACTCAAAGTTCAGCAGCAAACATGCACTGTTTAGTGTTATCTTCAAGATTTATTCTGCAATCACATTATATCACCACACAGGTCATAATTTTCAACTTTATCTCAAAACCTTTTAAAAGTAAACTGTACATTAAGAAGAAATAAATCTATTTCTAGATACAGTGACTCTAGTTCTAAAAATTGGCACATTACACCTTCAAGTCACTCTTCTCTGATACGTTGTTATCCTTTTAATATATTTTCAGAAACCTACTTCTTCAGAAAATTGTTACAAAATATTTATGTTCAAATGAGTCTTGAAAAGGACTGTTACAGATCTGAATATCATGTTCTTCTCTACAAGAAGCCCACTTGCATCTTCATGTATATCAAGAAGAACAAAATACAACAGCATTCAAAGGGCAGAGAATATGCTGCAGAAGACAGACAAAACATCCACTATGAAACTGGGAAGGTGGAGTTGAGTGGTTCTGTTTCATAGTCCCCAGTCCTCATCTCTCTGACTTTACTACTTATATTCTGAGCTCTTCAGGATTAAAGGGACCTTGATTGCCCTAGTCCTGTAATTTGGCGTTCTACCTGGTACTTCACGGAGTATCGGTACTCTACTATAGGGAACAGCTGCTTGGACAGCAAAAATCACCCAGGCAGCCCAATACCACTTTCAGAGAGGAGGAGGAGGAGGAAGCAGAGGAGGAGAGGGACCTGGAGACTCAGCACACTGCTGCTCACAGAACCAGCCAGGAACTGCTCTTCGCTCATTTTGTCAATGCTATCAACACAAGGGGTGGTAGGCAGATGTTGGGTTTGTCCCTTAAATAAAGTAACTGCAGTGAGACCATATCACACTCTAAGTACACACAAGACAAACAGATCTGCTGATGGAGCCACTCTGCTACAGTTTAGAAATTCATTGGTGATAAGTGACTTCAAGCAAATCAGTTCTCTGGCTATCTTCATCAGATGCCAAGTATCATATCTGAAAAATCACGGTATATGTTGGAGTAACAGCTATCCTGCAGGTAAAAGCTGCTGAAGAAGAGTTTGCGCAAAATAAATCATATCCACAGAAAATTTATGTGCATCCTATCCAGAACTGTGCAGAACTGTGTTTAGTTACTGAAAACTTGTAGCTATTTTGTGAGACAATGAAACTCACTAAAACTTCTGCATTTTCATAAAATTGAAGGGCACTACTCCAAAACAACACAGATTTGAAAATACAGCTTACCTGGCTCCATAGCTGTGGAGCTGATTATTTATTTTCAGTCACGTAAGAGAGAAGAAAAATCACTGTGAAACACTACAACAAAGCACTAGGGGTGATTAATTAGGGAGTGGCAGAGGAAAGGATGAAACATTAAAAGAAAGTGAATAGCTCAAGTCTAAAAGAGGAAACATGACTTGCAGAGGAATCTGGCAATCCGGTAATATCAACATCTCCTAAGGAGCCAAGCTTCATGAAGAGAAGTTGAAGTAGCCAGGGAAAGAGTCTGAAATCTGCAAGTTTACAAACCACAGGAAGAATTCTTGCCGAGAATGAACCAACTGTGAGTTCACTGGACGGAAATATATCAGTCTGGGAGATTAAACTGGGAGGCAGACTCACAGGAATGGAAGGAAGTACTGAATAAAATCAGTATGAACCCCCTTCTACTTTCAGGCAGAGGAAGAACACAGAGCACTTCAGCTCAGGTGGAAGAATTAAGTCAATTTACTGAGCAGAAAACTATCACAGAGGAGGAACACAACTTATCAAGAGAGACTAGGAACTGTAACAGAAGGATACAGCTGCATTTGAACATCAGCAGCTGAAGAACAGTAGAAAGAACATAATGAAGGAGAAAAGAAGATAAAAGTTGATATGATTTTTTTTTCCAATATAAGAACAAATTTGTTTGTTTCTAAATCCGTACAAGTCAAAATAAAACTTTACATACTTGCAGAGCAAAACAACTGTTCCTTCTATATAGCATCTGAAATGCATTGTAGGTATCAACTGACAAACAGAAAAAAATCATCAAAAGCAGCAAAACACTGAGTTCTGCAGTGAGAAATACAGGCCAGCTGCATAGAAGAAATGTCCACTTCTCAGTGCTAGAATTATTTCAAGTGTTGTACAGTTCCCTTCCTATCTCTTGAAAATCTTGCCCCCTCCTCCCTCACCTCAAAAAAAGGAAAACCTCCCTCACCCTCACATTGCAAATTAGATTAAACACTTTCACTTCACTGTAACTGGTAACAACAAAGATTTCCCCTTAGTTTTGAAAGAAAGGATTTTCTAAAATCATGCAACAAATATCCCAAGACCCTATAGAAATGTGCATTTATTCCATGTAAGGTGGTAACACTGCTCTCATTGCAGAGAAAGCCAGCACTGACTTAGCAGTTTTGTGTACAAAGCTGCCCATTTGCTCCTTGCTCCCCTTGTTTTTGCTTTGCTGATCAAAGGAGTTGCCAAGTTTTTTCTTTACCATTACAAGGCAGGAAAAATGGCTCTCCTCGGAGAGGCCCCTTGTGAGGGTCACAGAGGTCACTCCACAAGCCCTGGAGCCTGTTCTGGTGCTGGAGGGCTTGGCTGCCTTCCCTGCACTTACCCTGCATTTCCCCTCCTTCACAATAGTGCGCTGGTTATGGAAACTAAATATGAAAGAACGTGGTGGGGGAGGCAAGAATTTCTATGGAGACGCAGTTCAAAAACACTCCAAGTTTTGCTTGTTTGAGCAGCCTGGAAATCTAGCATTCTAGACCATTACATTTCCTTCAGGAAAAAACCTCAATTTCAGCATACACTCTCCTACTAAAAATCCAAAAGGGAAAAAAAAAGTTTGCTTTTTCTTAGAATACAAACCAATGCACATTGGTCTGCCTTGGTTTGGAAGAAGTTATTTCTTAAGATGTTTACTTGCCCCATCCCTGGATTTAATCAACTGGAACCCACAGGTTACACCCTCTTAATGAAGACTGATATGAAGCCAACTAATCAGGACTCAGATCTGTAGCACCTTCCAGCTCCTGAGCAGTATCACACCAGACACATTTTAAAAATCTTACAGAATATATGAAAGCTTATTTATAAGCAGACCCCAATTACTTTTAGGTTCTAAAGTTAAGTAATTAAGATATCTTGGAATACCCAGCAAAACAATCATTATGTTTCAGATGGTTGATTAAATACACTCCCCATTTTCTATAAATCAAAACCTACCAATCCACAGAGAGCCACAACTATTTAGGTTTTCCTTCAAGATAAAAAAATTTAACCTGTAGTGCATACTCTGAAAGCCCCAGCCACTTCAAAGCACCTATTCCTAGGAAACAGATTCAATGTTACTTTAAGTAGGGGAAAGCAGCATAAAATTTGTATATTGAAGAAGGAGGTTTTTGAGGCTTCATATTTTGGAGGCCCAATTTCACATCACTTTACAAATAAAAGTTTCTCAGGATTGCTCGAAAGTTTTCTTACCACCCTGAAAGTCAAGCCAGGCTCTTTCCTCTCTGTACAACTGTAGGTGTCAAGTTCTGCCTCCAGTGCCATCACCCAGATGTTTGGACAAGTGAAACCAATTAAAACTCAGCCATCAGTGTGTTTGATGCTGAACCCACCTCTGCAGCTGTTCTGAGTTCATTGTGTTACCAGGAGTCAAAAGTACTTCCAGAAGTAGTCAAGTTGTACAGACCCACTAACTAGATATTTCAACCTATTTAAGTACTCTCAAGATTCAACAATGCCCAGTAACAGAGAAGCTCATACTACAGCTTTTTCTCCCTAGGAGGAATTAAAAGGCTGCTTCTTCCTATCCAGTCACCTCTGCTCACAAAAACGAACCCTGTCTATTTGGAGACAGCAATAAATGACTGACAATGCCAGAATTCTAAAGAAACTAAGCTGAAAACACTAAAATACATCATTGAAGAAAAAATAGCGTAAGTCATACAAAAGCATAGAATTGTAAGGGGGATTTTTGACCCAGTTACTTTGTTCTATTCACCTATGAAAATATATAGCCAGAAGTCCAGACCCCTCAAGGGTTCTCCAGAACTGCTTAACCTACAAGTCCAGATTCAAATTCAGAAGCATCAGGAGAGCAGGAAGAAATCCACCCAACAGCCATACCATAACAAAAGCAACAAGTATATAGAGAGGAGCTGCACCTGATCATCATTAATATTTGAGACACTTGTAAAAAACAATACCAAATTCCTCTCTTCCTCTTTTGCAGGAGAGTTTTTACGACCAACACGTGCCTTTTTTCTTTTCAGATGGTGTAATAAGAGACACCATTTTTGCCTGAAAACTTCACCAAACCTCTCAAGCTTCTTTGGAGGTGGCTACAGAGGCCAGCACACCTAACACCTACCACGCCTCCTCAGCCCCTGTACCAAAGCCAGCTTGCAGAAGACACCGTCACCAGATCACCTGAAACATTCACAGTGCCAACAGATCACATATCATTCAAACTTGCCACAACGATAAAACCCAAGAGGAGAAAGAATTGAGTCAAAAGTCAGTAACACATACTACAGGGTGTTTCAAAAAGATGGACCCAATTTGAAATCGCTGTGTCTTTGAAACTGGATCCATCTTTTTGCAATACCATGTATTTTGGTGGCAGGCACACCTTTGACCACATTAGTATGGGACAAAAATTCTTAACCTTCTGGCTGATGTTGCTACGCAGACAAAAAGTCTCCCATGGTATATGCTGTGCAGATTAAGGCACTTCTGGCCTTGCCTTTCTTACCCAGTTGATAGAAGACAACAAACTTCCTTTAGCTGTCACCTACTGAATCCACACGAGGGGGCTCTGCTGATAGAACCACATTTTCTGAGAGGTTGCTACTTTGAGACTATTAACTCACTCCTATTGAAGGAATTAAATTCAGTATCTGGACAAGGTGGAGCAACATCACCTTACTGCAGCTCTTTTACTCTTATACACACCACAGCTAAGGGGCATGAAAAAAACCAAAAACTAAACAAATACTTAAAATATCCAAGGGTATCAAAACCAACAGAAGACACTAATAAATGAACAAAAAAAACCACCCTCTGTAAGCAGAAGGACCAAGACTCCACCCAAACCTGTAACATCGGAGAAGGCTAAAGTTCAGGACTATGGTTTTGTAAGTTTTTATGTTAAAAGTTCAGATTGCTGTAATTCTTTAATGATGACACAACTGGGCCAAGGAACAGACACACTGTAACCAGTCACTTCTTTCTGCTGTATGTATTGCAGGAGGAACTTCCAAGACAGTTTTGGAAACCAAACCCCTTCAAAAAGATATTTTAAAGAAAATGATGAGTAATTCCTGGATACAGGACTCAACACAAGAATCATTCAAGTGGATGTAGTATGAAGTGCCCTATATCAATCCCAAAACTGTATAGAAGAAAGATGTCCAGAGCTGCTGCCTTTTTTTTTTGAGCAAGTTAAAACTACAGAAAAAATGCTAAAAAAGAGCCCGAACACCTTTCTCAAAATTTGAATTGAAAGGAGTTTCATGTATGCCAAAAAGCTTAAACATTTCATTATGTACCTCAGTCGCTTTTAGTTTTATGACTTATGATGTAACCAAGAGGTCGATAAGCTCCTAATTTCTAAATTAACAAAAAATTACATTAATTGATGACACAGACCATGAAAGGAGAAGAATAAGAACAAAAACAAGGATGTAGATCAAAATCAGCCAGTTTTACACTTTCTCGTTCAGCAGTACAGATCCCTCAACCCATCAAATACCACATCTGACCTCCAAAATTAGGGTTTTAGCTTAAACTATGACAGGTTTTATTTTTCGTATTCAGCCTATAAACACTTGTAAACTTATCGTTCTGTTGTTTGAAAGTAGCCAGTATTTCTTGGAAATTTCAATTCTGACATCATGTAAAAATGTAACTCCTAACATGCTTACACCAGAACAACTGAATCAAAGCAATCTTACCACCGTTTGAATGTTCATGCGTACACCCATGCAGGTCAATCTGTTCAACTAAAACCAAAACTGCAAAATGCTTTATTCCTAATGTTTTAAATATAAAGTTAGAGGAGAACATAGAGGTTTTCCCATAGGAAAGGGAAGCAGGACTGAGAACCCAACAAAAATGCATGTGCCAAAATGCTTGTTACAAGGTAGCTTAGACCAGTGGTTTCCCAACTTTTTTGACCACGAACCCTACCAGTAAAAGATTTGAGTATGTACCCCCAATATAAATATATTTAGAAACAATATACATGCACAATATATTAGGCACATTGTATAACATACACAAAAACCAGAAAACTAAAAAGGATGAGCTAAAGATAAAATACATTAAAAAAATATATATATACACACACATATATATATACATGTGTATATATATATGTGTGTGTGTGTATATATATATATGTGTGTATATACATATATTAACACAGAACAGTTTCTTCCCTCACCCCAAAGGACTAAGACAGTCCTGGAACTGCAGGCACCCCATGGTGGAAACCACCAGCTCAGACTGTCTAAAAGGCAAATGCATTCTTCTGAAGACATTCAATTTCAAAACTTGGAATGTGATTTCCCCTAAAGTAGCCAAAAAAACAACTAAATATTTTTTAAAGTCAATTATGCCAGCTGACTACACTGTTCTTATATGTCTGTTGTACAACTATGGGAAAGGCTAATGAGAGCTATACTTTAAATCAAGGCTAAAACATACATGATTTGTTTGTAATAGACTTTTCTTTTCAGCAGGGATCACACCTGTTCAATTTGACCAAAAGCTGTTTAGACTTCTTCTAGTGGTACAGGGAGGAGGCACAGCAAAGTTGACAGCATTTAACACTGCAAAATATTTTACAAGAGGTAATAAAGTTTCATTTTTTCAACTGGGAAACCCATTTAGGCACATTACAAATACCACCTGAAATAAGGAGTTACACTGAAAGCTACTGGAATGTCTGTTGCCTGTTTTTATAAATGCAAAGAGAAATCTGATTTGGAGTTCACGCTGAATGAGATCCAGTCCTAACAGTTCTCCACCAAATACATACAACAGGATTGAGAGAGGAGGTGAAAGGAGGAAAAATAAAAGGTTTTTCTAGTACAAAACCAAATCCAAACACAGAAGATAAAACAAAATCACAGCCAGCAGGGAAGCCAGGTCTATCACAGCCACAAGCTACTACAAAGACCAGGTTTCCCCACTCGCTGCTTGCTGCAGAGAAATCCTTTCATTTGCCACTGCTTCACATCTAAAGGGAGACCAGATAGCCATTGATCACCTTTGGAAAACTACCACCTCGGAAGATGCTGACCTTAGCCTGAGAGATGGTCTATTAACAAAACAAAGCTATGACAATCTGTACAGGTCTTATTTCTTCTAAGTGTTATTACTTTTTGCTAGAATAAGCAATTAGGTGGTCAGAATGTATTTGAGCCAATGAGAAGTGGGACAGGTTGGAAATTCAGTACTCTTTTAAGGATTTTTTGAGTCAGTGGGCCACAAGGTTCCATTTCTACCTATACATAAAAAGGAAAAAAAAAAAAAAAAAAAGAAAAAAAAGCACATGCCCAGGAAATCAAGAGGAAAGACAACACTTTAACACTTTGACCAACTTCACCTTAATTTGATCCAAGAGCCTCCCCCAAGCACATAGCAGTAGCACCCCACAACAGTCATCAGGACTCAAATCCTGCAACAGTGCAGTTGACTCAAAAAAACTTGGTAAAGTGGCAGGGGAAATTATGGCCCACATAGTAAGCCTACATTTGTTATGTGAAAGTGCTATTTATAATGTCACATGCTGGAACTTGTTCCCAAGCTAGCTAAACCTACATGCTTAATTGACTCAATAGACAATGCTGCATTGTCAAGACTAATCTTTTCCTACAGGCTACAGTTTCTAAACCATGAAAGCTTTTATATATTTTAATTTTCTTAGCAGTTCCACAACCAGAAAACTTCAAAATACACAGACACGCATACACACACAGAGTATGTATTTGTGTAGCTTCTATACTGACTACCACTAAAATTCACATATCCATATGCAAACTGAGTCATAATTCCAAGCATTTTAAAGAACATGGGAGCCAGTGGGTTCTCTAAGTTCCTACTTCAGACATCCAAGACAGAAGGGACTAAGGAAAAAAACACTTAGATTCACGTCACCAATATACACCATGTGATCCATGGAGCAGCAGTTCTCACATCACACTCGATTTTGACTAAGCCACCTAATAGTGTATTTGTTTCAAGTTACTCCCCAAGAATAAGGTTTTTGAGAAGAAAGAAATCTACTTCTAATTAAAGTCTGAGAAGCTGTCAATTAAGAACTAATTTAAACAAAGATTACCTTGTTCCTACAGTCAGGCTGAACTGCCAGCTCCTGCAGACTACCTTTTATTCATATGGATGAAAAATGTTTTCAAGAGAAAAAGCCAATTTAGGAAGAAAAAATAAGGCAACAGAAGATATGAACTTTTGCATAGTAAACAAGTTTCATGAAGTAATTCAGCAGTGAAAGGGAACTTAAGTTTTTCAACATTTGTATACCAACTATCAAAATAACTGCTCAATTTTAAGAATCAAAGTGGTTCAATTACTATTTATTTGAAAAAGCAAACTGGCTCAGTCACTTCTATAACAGGCTTCAGAAAGCTGAAGTTCAACATCTTCGGACCCACCAAGTAATTTTTTTTTTTTTTTTGATACTCCTCCTGCCTCCCATAAAATTGATGAAAAATCCACCTTAGTGAACAACAATATTAAATCTCAAAAACTCTTGAGTAGCTTTAGGAAAAAAATAAAAAATAAAGAAGAAAAATAATTAAACTATGGCTTCTCAAACTATTGCCAGATGTAAGCAACTAGCAGAACTGAAGTCTTCATAATACCACCAAGCAACTCTGGTAAGGACACTTAAGTTCTCTAAGAAGCTGCAAGTCAACTGTGATCAGCTGATCTAAATGCTTATAATCCACACAACTAAATACACCCCAACAGTTACCAAAAATACAGAGACTGCAAGTCAAGCTCAACATTAAACACATCCATACACAGATTCTGTACAGACTGATTGTTTAATGAGTTTACCATTTGAATTTTTATAGCTAAAATAATGAAGACTGTATTTGAACTCATTCTTTTTGTGGCTAATATCTCGACAAGATAGCACTCAACAACTGTGCTCCCTTTCAAAATGGCCATGCCTCACTGCAAAGACAGCCTTCAAAAGCATGGAGTCAAGTACACGCAACATTTCTTGGATCCAAGAGTATGAATGACATTGCTGAGCATACTGCATCCAGCACACTGCTGGTAAAACCTGTTTCAGATAGTCTGTCATATCTCTTGCTTCATTAACTCAAGTTGAAAATAACCTTCTAAAACAAAGGAGGGTCAAATTAATGACCATCACATCGTTTCTCCATAATGCAACTCTCCCTACTAGTTTTCCATAGTAAGCAGCCATCAGGTTTATACTGTAGGAGGATAAAACAGCTTTGCAAAAACAATGTATTACTCCCTTTAATAATATGCTGAAGGGCATCAGGTCCCATTTGTTTAACTTTTTCCCGATCTTCACAAAAACACCATTATTCAACCTGACTGCAAAAATTAAAATAAAAAGTTGTAGATGGAAAACTACTAAATTACTTAAAGCATAGAAAACTGACTCCAAAAAGCCAAGCCATGTTGGAAATATGTTCTTTCAGTTGCCACAGGGTCTAATCATATTTTGACAAGACTGCAATTACACTTCTGTTACAAGAACAGATCTTGTTCTCCATGACTTGCCAGGATAACACTGCTTTTAATTAATGCTTTTGTTGTGAAGCGTACCCTCAGGCAGTAATCAGTTCTATAATAATTTCAGTATGTTGCATGTATTTCCTCACACCATTTATTCAAAATTTCTCATCATTCGGCCTCACAGATAATGCCCAAGTCTTACTTGCCAGAATTCTTCAAAACATGGCTGAACACAGCTGTGCCAAGGAAGACACTGTTAAAACATGTCTTCATATGATTGTTTTCCTTTGCTTCCCTCAAGAAGAAAGGAACATCACATGCCTATCAGACTGGCACAACCACAAGAGAACAAATTTCCTTTTAAACATCAGTCCCAGTTTCACTTTCCGGAATCGGCACCTGCATCTTTTTTCTTTTCAAAGACTTGATACGTGCTTTTAGTGTTTCATCTTTCTGAGTTCTAACCATTGCCAAAGCGCCACAAGGTGCTGATCTTCAATTATGTTTACTGATCACTAGACCTGGGTAAAGAAATACAAGTGCAGCCTTTATTCTTACAACGTACTGCATAACCCACCTCTCAGATTTGAAAAGTCGCGCTAAAGGAAGTTATAAACCAGAGCTTCAGTAAACAGGACATTATTGAAGCTGCAGAAATCTAGACACATATTTATCTAAAGCCTGAGACAAGTAAAGTACTGTGTGGGAAATGTTATGAAATCCCTGTCAAGAAAACCAGGCCTCCAATTTAGCCCACTGCCTCTCTCTACCGCAAACAGCTGTGAAGTAACTAACTCGTTTTTGGTTTAAATGTTATTAATTAATAAAACACGGCTAATTAACACCACAAGAAGTTGGGAAGTTTCAAACTAATACTTATATGCGGATTAAAATCAGTTTTATAATGTGTCTGGATAGATTGCATTGACTTTGGAAAGTAAAGTCAACAAGCAAGCTGCTACCTTTATAGACTGCAGGAACTCATTTTTATCTGGCGCATTTTCTCTGAGCTTATTAAAAAAAAAATTAAATCTCACTTCCATTGGAGTATTCATGCTTTTTTTTTTTCCTTCTTTTAAATATTATTTCCATTTATTTTCCATTATTCCTTTGTTTCTCTAAAACAAATCCAATATTCTGCCTGATCTCTCAAATGAGAAACTAATTCCAGAATTCTATCGCCATTTCATGGAGAAACAATATTCAGTTTCTCCTGCACCATCTTTGCAAGACTTCACTGAAAGCAAACATTTAAACAGAACAGTATTTGTTAAGAATAAATGTACATATTGTCAACAGTGAAATTCATGGATTACATTACTGGCCTTAATCAAGAAGGTCAAACTAGGTGACAGCCATATCTACTGTTTCCAACATCTCTTGCATTTGCTGGAAGGTGCATCTTTCTAAAACAACACCACCTGAGTTTTTCAGCCAGGTTGGACTCGTTTGTGCAGCCTAAAATCTGATGTACTAGTAAAAACAACAGCAGGTTGAACTTCAAGTTGTGTGATTTTGATTTGCAAAAGCAACCAGTGGAAGATCTCTAAGGCTTGCAATAACACAGAAATGTATTTAGTATGAACTCTAAGCAGCTTAAGTGACATAAGACCACTCACACACACAATGGAGCTGTGTATATGTCATTGTTCCTAGAATCAAACCTACAGCAACTTTGAGATTTTGCAGTCTTAACCACCAGTTTCTTCTACAGCGTTGACATATTTGCCCAGCAAATAACTACTGATGGACTTGATCAGAGAGGTCAAAGCCCAATCAGAAATAAAGACCTTAGGCACACAGGCTTTCCTTATAAGAAGTAGTTGAATCGGCACAATCAATAGAAATCCACTGTTTGCCTCAACAGCATGCTATAAGCACTGATTAAACAAATTATCCTTTTAACCCTCCCCATTTTCTTTAAGAAGCCAAGCTGCATCACTGAGTTCCAAATATGTTTCTCAGAATGAAGAAAAACATAACCTTGCAATGAAAATGGATTCAACAAACAGAAGTATATTGAATAAAGAGTTAAAATACTAGACTTCCATTAAACAATCGTAATATTATTATTCCAAATAATTCAGTAAAGAAGTACTCAACCTCTAAAAACCTGAAAACTGGTTTCAATCAGCTGTACAATCAAAAAGCTTGTGTCCTGACATAGAACAATATTACAAAAGGAAATTAAAGTCACCAATTTTGACTGTCTTTGTTGCTGTTGTTACTGAGTGACATAACCACCAGTAGCACATCTTGTGCTACTAGAGCGAAAAAACAGATCAGAACCTGAAATATGAAAAAAAGCAAAAAACTCATGATAGAGACTTCTTCTGTCACTTCATGATTTTTGTCACATTGGCTGGGCTGTGTACAGTCACTCTTTAAAGACTACTAAAAAATATCACATGAAATAACTTCCAATACAAACATTTCCAGAATCAGAACTACAACCTTAGATCTCAGACACAGCTGATAATTTCTACTTTGAAAGAACACAAATTCCATGCTATACAAAGTCCTTGACTGGATTTACTCAAAATATCTAATGCTACCATAGCTTTTCACTCCAAGGATGTCTCAGTCATTGAAGTTCTATATTTAACACTGAGAATTTTAATGGTATTTATTTCTTAACACACATTTCTGTGTTATAATTCTGACTTCTGATTAGAATAAAATTGTATACCTTTGGATTTATGTATCCGATTTTATACATATGGGTCAACAAAACGTTCACAAATGAGTTGAATACAACTTTCTGTAACAAACACATACGCTGAAACTATTTGCTCTATCATTATATAATAAGAAAGTTAATTAAAGCAGTCAAAGTTTACTTTAGTTTTGCGCAGCACAGCAGTTAAACCAAGCTGGTCAACTGGAAGAACAAGTCATAAATCAAAAAAAGGAGCTGTGTGTAGCAAGGAACAACTTCATTTTTCATTCTGGTGTTTGAGATGAACCATAACTGCAGTAACTATTTACATAAGGAACCAAGAAGAAGAGATTTTTTTTTAAAAAGCCTTGAACTTTAGAAAGTTTGTAAAATACTAGTTTATTCACTTTCAAATGTCTAGTAGAATATCTGAAGACAGACAATGGTACAGGCTTGAATTCTTTGTTAGTATCAGTTCCTCCAAGAATAAAACTTGACAAATTCCTTTACTAGCAGACCTGCACCTACACGTTTCTTGTTTTCTTGTTTCCCCACATCAACTCCTGTTGGTCAGACACGCAGTGTTCTTCATCATCCTGCTTTGCCTATGGCAAACAAACCAGCCACCTGTATTTCCTGAGCAAAAAACAGCGCAAAACAAGCCTAACCCTCCTCCAAAGCTTCTATATCAAGCATAACTTGACTATAGAAAACCAAGCAGTAGCATACTAGTTTTGCCACTAAAAAGCATGATACACTGTGCTTCAACACAAGAAAGAAATTAGGAAATGCCAATTCTGCATTATTTTTCAGTTCCTTTCTATTTCAGTCTTCCTATAAGTCCTCCCTCACACTACATGCTGTATGAATTTGTACCTTGCTCTACACTTCAATGTTGCTGGCAGCTGTGCTTTAAGAACTTGCAAGCTGTTGACAACAACAAAACCACCCAAAAAACCTGAAGTGTGGTGTGAATAGTTATGAACAAAATTACGTGATCACCCTTTTCTTAGCAAAGCTTGTACTTTTTATTATTTATTTTATTGATGTAGGTCATCGGAGATTTTTGCTTGCACAGGTGTACTTACAAAACTTCTGAGGACAGACAAGTACTTATTCTGATTTTACCTGTGGCAGTAACAGTGAGAGTCACAACAAACCATCTAAATAAGAATTATACTGCATAAGTATACTAGTTCTGCTGTTAGATATCCCACTTTAAAATAGAACAACTCAGAATATTTACCAATTCCTCACTTTAGATCTAAAACACTTTGCTTTAGTAAAAGCATTTTTCCCCATTTTATATGTAGCATTCTTTGATCAAACGGTTACTGAGAACAGTTTCATGGGAACATTAAAAGTCACTCACAGGTCAGCCATGAGGTTCATAATAGAACTTGGATTCAAGAAAGACAAGAATAAATGTTATGCCTTATTACTTACATGAGGTGAGCTCAGTATGTTTTTCTTGTAGTAACTTCTGAATACCAGATGTACAAAATTTGCACTGTTAATAAACTAAATTTACTAGGTTTATTACAGTGTTAATAAACTAAAATTAATATTCTGATCCCTCATTAAAAGTTGTCTACACTAAGGTGTTGATTTTGTGCAGTTTTTAAACTCTGTTAAAGGCTTGAACAGACTGAAACTCTGTCGAATGCCTGTAAGCTTAAAAATTGCACACTTATATGCAGCGACAATAATCCAGGCTGTTTTCCTCTCAACACTCTGCCCAAAAGCCACAGTATATCCAATCTTCCAGTTCAGCTAGAGGTTTTTTGATCTGATAAATTACAAGGGGAAAAAAAAGATTCTATATAAAGGCAACAAAATTTCATCTCAAAAAGCATTACTAGCATATTGTCCACGATAGCATAACACATATTGGCTAACAGATCAATGATTGCTTTTTTATTTAAAAAAAAAAATAAATAAAAACCCCTAACCAAAAAAACACCCAAAAACAACCTCAAGAAAAGCAACCACAAAACTACGACACACACACCTTGCTGACTCCAGTCCAATGTAGTTTACACATATTGTTAGAACTTTTTAAAACTAAGCTCAGACCTTGGAGTATCAGCTACAGAATGCATACCAGACCACAGCTGAGTCCTACAGCATTAAAATGTGTGTGTGTGTATGTATATATATATTTCACAGCATTATATATGACAGCATTAAAGTATATCTCTTTTATGTTTAGGTTTTTCGGTTTTGTTTTGTGTAGGTTTTATTCTTTTATTTTTTTTAATATGTTTACTGCCAGTCCTAAGAAACTAAGATGTGCATTGGTAGAACTGGAAAAACCATTGTACTACTCTGGTTCAGTTTCTGTGCAACAGGCACATTGTAACTCTACATGGATGTATGCAATAAGACTTCTTCAATTTTCATTTACAAGCCAGACAAACAGCAATGCTTTTTAATATATATTTTTTTAATCCATATATCTCATTAAGAAGTGCTTTTCCCCATTATTTTATTTGCTGGTTTTTAAGCTTTATATTAATGCATGGTTTTATTACTAAAAAAACAAACAAAAAACCCCAACAACCACCACCCCCTCAAAAAACCCATCCAAACCAATGATTTGTTGCACAAACTTATCTATATCATTTCCACTGTTCCCTCACCTATGTACCACACATTCCTAGCAGAAGACTGAAATTTACTGTTAAAGACACTGAAACAGGAGTAATCTGAAACGTGGTGTAGGATGGTCTTTCAATATAAACAGCACAAGAACACAGATTCCACAACGGAAGATGCCGATCACAGATCTCGAGGAGTTCAAACACAAGTTTTCTCTGCATAGTTAATTATTGGTTTGGTTTTAATCAAATGTCTCAAAATACAATTCTGAGAGTGAAATTTTGTATGCTTTTAAAGGTAATTTTCTTGAGGACTGCAGTTGATCAGCTCTCCCAATTTTAGAATAGGAATAGTTAGTTTTGTTGAGATTTGCCATTGCTGCTAGGGTATGGGTAGAGATTAACCGAAAACCAACAGGATCCCTTTTTTGGAGGTTCATAACAGAATTCGTATTCAAGAAAGACAAGAATAAATATTATGCCTTATTACTGGCTTACTCTTGGAATGACAGTGTTTATTATCCACAGTGAATTTGTTTGCAAGTAGCAACAGAAGAATGTGGCTTAGAAATCTGAATCAAGAATTTAAAAGTAACATTTCAATAAAGCTTTTTAAAAATATCTACATCATCTCCCCTGTAGATATAGTTTTATCATTCAACTCAGCCACTATAAGGTTGATCAAAATATTATTTAAATCACAGGGTAAAAAAGAATAAAACCAGGTTTCAGTTAAATCTAAAATATATTTATTGCAGACAACATAAGTGGACCAAATCCTGTCTGAAGCTGCCCAGGATATAGCAGTATAGAATCCACCTATTTATCAATAAGAAATGGTAAACAATACAATGTTGTATTGCAGAGAAGGTTATTGACACAGTAATTCTAAAAAATAAGCAACTTAAAAAAAAGGAAACAAACAAAAATCACACAACCAACAAGCCCCTCCTCCAAACACATTCAATACATCCCAAAGAGCAAATCAAAACTGGTTTAATAGCTCCAAAATTTCATTTCATCTTCTAGGAAAATATCACTACAGACGTGGATGGATAAATAAATAAATGATATACTACAGTTCTGATAAATCACCAACACTGTACAAATTATTTTAGAAGCTCTAATAACATAAAATATATGGTTTTATAATACTAAATACTAAATTAACAATAAAATCCATCCCCAATACTGTACAGTGTAGTGACTTGTTTTGACTAAACCATCAATGCCAGATGGAATAACCCCACATGCATCCCTCTGCAGCGGCATCACTGAATCAAGGCTTAATTTACTCTCATGCACTTATCTCCACTGCCTCCTCTAAGCAGTCGCACTATGGACTGGATCAGAGGGCTGATCCAGCTAATAAATAAATAAATCAATCAATCATTGCAGAGAAAACAAATTAGTATATGGCTAATGCCATAACTACGCTTGTCTTCACTCTCCAAACCCAGCCTATCCTCATGTAAGGACATCTTTAACCTTATTATGCTCTGCTGTCCTCCCACCAGTTTCCTTATTCCCATGTCATGTGCCATGACAAGTTCTCCAACAACTGACTTGCAGGGAAAAGTTAAAGAGTAACTGTAACAATAAGAACCAGGGAGCAGGACCCAAAACAGACCAAGTAACCATTGCTGATAAAATTATCTTGTCTGTGTATAAATCTGGCTACCTTGCATTATATGCCCACTACTGGAATCACCCATGAATTTAGCATTTTAAGACTTTTATTCAAAATTGAAGACACACTTTCCCAATGGAAATGTTTTTCTCTGTTCTATCTAGTTCTTCCATCTCTGTTCTATCTGTCTTGCAGAAACCCATAATTACAGAACACCAAGACTACAAATACAGAGGATGATTTATTTCATAGACAAGCAGCAATCTCTTCTATTTTGAGGATAATTCCCTGGTGTTATGACTTAACACACAGCATACAGATCATTTAAGAAGCCATGACGTGCTAGCTTAAATGTGATTACTATCTTGCACATCCAGTTACCTGACAAAGCTTCAAGCAAATTAAAAGGAATTGCATAAATATGATCAGTAAAGTAAGCAATAACCGGGAAAACTGATGTACATCAACCAGGCACCCCAGGGAGGTAAGTCCCCACATGAATTACCGAACACATACATGACTGTACAGTACAGCACAGTCATTTGGACAACTTACTCGATATAAGATTAGACATGAGATTTCACCACACTATCTTACACATACGAAAAAGACTCAGCAAGTTTCTTAATTCCTCCTTTTTTTTTTTTTTTTTTTGGATATTCAGAAAATCCTACCTAAAGCAACCTGTTTCATTTTTTTTGCCTTGTAGAGAAATGCCAGCACATTTAAAAAGTCATTCGGTATGAGCTGTTCACGAGAAACTACACTAGATGTTTTGCTCTGCTGCAGAGAACCATTTTCTGAAGCAGCATATTAACAGGAAGAAGGAAGGTTGTGGGATCTCCATTCTTGGAGGTTTTCCAGACTTGGCTGAACGTCTGACGTAATTTAGCTTTAGCAACATTCATGCTTTGAGAAGAAGGTTGGATGGATGACCAACCTCCACTAAATAATAGATTCATGTCCTGGGTTTGGCTTGGATAGAGTTGATTTTCACAGGAAGCTGGGAGGGGACACAGCCAGGACAGCTGACCTGAACTGGCCAAAGGGATATTCCACACCATATGACATCATGCTCAGCACGTGAACTGGTGGAGCTGGTTGGGGGAGGGTACTGATGCTCAAGAGCAGGCTGGGCATTGGTTTTCCGGGTGGTGAGCAATTGCATTGTGTGTCCCTAGCTTTGTACATTCTTTTATTGTTATTACTGTTATTGCTTATCTCTTCCTTCACCGTTCTGTTAAACTGCTTTTAACTCAACCCACGAGTTTTACTTTTTTGTTCTGATTCTCCTCACCATCCCACTGAGTGGACGGGATGGGACGGGATGGGACGGGATGGGACGGGTGAGCAAGCGACCACATGGCACTCAGTTGCAGCTGGGGCTAATTCACAGCTGCTGGCTAGATAATAATTAAGACTCTAAGGCTGTGTTTGCAAAATTTGAAAACAAACAAACAAACAAATACAACAACCAAGAAACAACCAACAACAAAACACAAATATGTCTAGATCACCTGGCAAATTCATGGCTTTTTGAATATTCAAGTCAACTTAAAATCCTAACAATCCTCAAGCTCCTCCAGAGAATTAATCAGCCTTAACTGCTGGGCAAAGAAAGTTGCCATCTAAATAATTCAAGTTTTTTTTTTAGACTTGGACAATTGTCCCTTATTATCCAATTATTTAGTGATTAACACATTTGAAACAATATAATCACTATCACAAAATCAGTTACATCTGGTTGAAAATCTTAAAAACCTCACAAATTTAGAGAGCCAAATACTTTTCTTTTGGTTACTGAGCTGTCGTGCTAGTTAGACATACTGCACGACAGAAAACTATGGTGTAAGCATCTGGTATGGAGATACTAGGAAGTAAGGCATGGTATTGACAGAAGCTATTTTGTTACTAAATTTAGAAGTAGAATATGAAATAGGAGTTCCAAAACAATGCTGAGATCAACATTCTTTCAGGACTGTTAGAATTGAGTATATGAAGAAACATAACCAATCTTCCAAATACCATGGCATTACTTTTCTAATGACATATCCATTCAGTTAAAAACCTACACACACCTGTAGTGTGAGCCACAAGTTATTTTTTCTAAAAATGAATGTACATTATTTTAAAAAATCGAGGTGACATAAGCATCATTTTATCACACTAGAATACTTCCATTTTGTTGGAGCAGCTCCCAGACATAAGGGTGGAATCAAGTGCAGACACCTTTCTCTTTCAAAGTGAATGCACCAACAGAAGTATTTGTATCCCAAAATTCATACAAAAGACTCAATTTCTGGAGACACAGCAATCATTGCAGGCATTACGTTCCAGAAACGGATGACTGCAAGTCCTGATTAGGAAGAGCAAGTGTTGTTTTTTTTAAACAAAGAAAAAGCAGCTATAGGATAAGGATAGGTCCTGATATAACATGAACAAACAACTACCAGGAAGAAATTTAAAGAACAATTGAATAGGAGGTAGGAATCAGCAGCTTTTACAACACAGGTAGGCCTTTGGTCAGCTTCCACAGGGGGCCTACACAGTACATTCTATGAAAGAAAAAGAGAAAAAGCAGTGGCATCACAAAGTTTCTCTCAGCAACACAAATTTGTCCTTGGTCAACCACTAACTGAAAAAAAAAAAAAAAGGTGCATGAAAAGACAAGCAGCAGAAGAACACACTGTGTTTTTTTCTTATATGAAAGTTTTGGTATGGTGGATGTTGTAAAACATTCAAACCTTTCATCTGAAAAATAACAAAAATCGGAAAAGGCTTACAGAAGGGCTGAGGAGATCACTGAAAAAAGCTCCTATCCCAGGAACACCCAGCAGGTTAGGAGTCTTCAAGTTTCAAAAGACATAATTTCCAGAGGAAATGGTATCAATCTTGAACAAAACAAACATGCATCAACTGTTCATTTTCACTTCCAAAATAAGAACTGGTAACCCCTTGAATGCAGCTGATGGCAGCCAAGTTTAAAACAGAACAAGGCGTTTCTTCATGCAGTGGACAGCCAGCCAGCGAGACTCCTTCTCAAAGCACACAGCAGACGCTAAAAGCCTCAAAGTTTCTGTGGTTTCAAGGGGAGGCAGCACAAGTCTTGGAGGACAGTTGGAAGCTGGGAGAGTTCTCAGAGAGTATCACACATGGTGCCCTGTTCTTGGTCCTTCCAAGAAAACTGCTCATGGGCACTGCTGGCAACAACATTCTGATCCAGACAGGCACTTGGTTTGAATCAATACAGAGAGTTTAAAGAGACACTGCTAACAAGCTCTCTTGCCAGAGCACCACCAGTTGCCAGATTTTAAAACTGAACATCTTATCAAGAACAGCAGAAGACTCCAGGAAAACAGTACAGCTACTTCTACTGCCTCCCTACTGCCAGTATTCTTAATTTGTGTATCCACTTCAACCACACATCATCTTCTGAATTTTTTCCTTCAGCTTATAAGAATACCTTAGCTACTACACAAAAAGAGACTTCCATGAAACAACACATCATCATCATCATTTGATTCTGCAGTTCAGCCTTGTTATGTCCACCAAACCCAATCCTGGCTCTGCAGGATCCACTGGAGTGGTAACAGCTGGGAAATTCTCAGCTCATCTAAAACACTGGGCAGGAGCATGAGCTAAACAATCTAATAGCTTTGACCAATACATGTTTTTTCTTTAGTAGAAATACTGCCTGGAATGGTATGCAAGTGTTATATTAACCAAAATGAAAAGCTATTCGTCTTAATGAAGTGCAAACAAAAGTACTGTTGCATGAAGCAAAATGCAACTGCATCAGATTACTCTCGTAACTTTGTATCACAACTGCAGGTAAGGGCAATAATGATCAAATATATTTATCTGTAGAAACTGGATATAAGCTAGCTATTTCAGCTAGTTAAGTAAAACCATCACGCATTAGCAAAACTGCAAGTTTGCTTCTATCTTTCATATAAAGAATTTTATAAAGCTATAGGCAAATTATGTGCAGATCCTGGCAAAGAAAGAATCATCGGCACTAGAATCTCCTGTATTTCAAATAAATTCCATACAAATGAACTTGTTCTGCATGTACAAAACAAGAGTTCAATGGCTTACTGTGAGGGTGAAAGACTTCTTCCCATAAATATATTTACATAAAATTTATGCACTACAAAAGTCAGCAATTTTCACTTCATTGCAACTCCCTCAACTGTTTGGTCAGCTAGCTGCTACCTTGGCTTAAGAAAGCACTTAAAATCCTCCCCCTTTGGTTTTGTAGAACAAGCATTTGAGGTCATTTTAAAAGGGTAAAGCTTGGCACAGAGGGTTTACACTCCTACTCCAACAGGACTTCGAAGTGGAGGAGACAATTAAAGTTCACATGCAATTTCCGAGCTGCTCACCACCAGAGTGTAAACAGGATTCAAACCGTAGCCCTGAGCAAAATCACACAAATGAAAGGAAAAAAAAAGTCCCCTTCTGCTTCCCCCCTCCCTATTCCAGCACAACCTTAAAACCAGAAGTTGGACAATGGGTACGACAATTACGAAACTGAATTAAGAGTCATTTTTCCTGGAGACATTACCATGTACAACTGACATTTAATTCATTAAGAAAACAATGAACTGTCCAAGTTCCTCAAGAAATCTCTAGAATACAAAGCTGATCACATCAAGACCCATCTAACTGTAATAAAAAATGGGCATAAATTTGAATTGCAAACTATTTTTTAAAATAATATAATTAAGACTTCCTTTGACCTTGTTAACAGGGATGCTAAAATGTTAATTCTTAACTTACTGCTTATACTAAGGTCTGTTTCACATTTTCTCTTCCTTCTGCCTAGACAGTGACTAAATTATTAGGATATTATGAAATATGCAATAGATTTTTTCCAGTTATTAGTCATTATGGTTAAAAAAAAAAACCAAAACCAACCAACCAACCAAACAACAACAACAAAAAAAGCCACACACACACACAAAAACAGCCACATGGAAAAAATCCCACCACACCAACCCAAACCAAAAGCCCACAAGCATTCAGACTATAAGAGTTCTCCTAATACTACAAATCTGAAAGTTCTTATCTTGTTTTTTTGGTTCAAATTATTTGGTAATTATTTGGTCCTGATATCTTGGACCTGCTTTAGAATAGTTTCAGAATAAGATTCCTGTAAAGGGTGAAAACCTGAAAGACCAGTTATGAAAGGGAATACTTACTTCAGTCCAATGTTAAACTCACTGGCTAGAAGAGTTTCAGTGATATACACAGATGGAAATGAAGTGTGCATGTGTTTAGGGACAGAAAGTAGGAAAATGAAACACAGCTCTTTGCTGATGCTAACATACCTATAATTATGTCAACAGCAGCACAACAAAAAGCTCTCAAAAATCCATCCATACAAAAACTAGAACATAGGCAATTTTAGCTGAAACCAACTGTTTTCACAGAAAAGCAAGTATTTAAAACATATTATTCTTAAACTAGTATAATTCATCCTGACCTAAAGACCAGCACAGAAGTCAATAGACACCTAAACTCCAGTTAAAGCAGAGTATTACTTTCTTCTACGAACATGTTTTTTCATATGTATACAAAAATGGCCTATACAGTTTAACATAGAACATCCAAGTCCTTTCACCTTCTAACAACCTTTTATACGCCAGATTACATATTTTTAAGTACATCTCATTTCATATCCTTAACTTGTGCAAAACTGGTTAATGTGACAAAGGTTTTCTGAATCCCTACAAAATGTGTGTATTGGATATTTAGGTCTACCAACTATATTAACAATATCATCATCACAGTAAGTACCAAAGGAAATGTCTCTTTTACTCCGTTTCGCAGCATTCTGAAGAGACTATATAAATATTAGAATAAAGTAACTGCAGAGGACTTACCAACTGAGCTTTTCACATAGGAACAGCAAATAAAAAAAATTTGAAAAGTAAGAACCTAGGAGAAAATATAACTGAGTTGCATTTCTTTCCTTTACCCAAAGAATTCAATTCTGCCTATACAACCTACACTCGTTTGCTTTCAGATAATGTTTTATTACGTCATCAATGCCTAATTTTACAACATAACCAGAAAATGTGAAAAGTTTACTTAGCATTTCAGGTACAACAGCTAATTAGAAAGAGAAATGCATCTTTAAAGCATTAATGCTATTTAAATAAATTTGTGTAGTGCAGACAGACTTCCAGCAAAGCTCTTCATAAATCAGAATCCACTGGAGATAAACAGTAAATGACCTCTACTTGACTTTCCTATTAAAAAGTTCAGCAGAAAAAATGGCTTCACAGCCTCAATGTAATAATCAATAACTAAACCACTAACACTGGTTTAAGTTACCAAACAGCATGCCAGAGACTCAAGAAAAGCATCTGGTCTTTCAGTATGACACAGCAAAATCTCATCAGTGAAATTAAAGCAAAGTCCAAGACTGTTTTCAAGACAGCTTTGTTTCTGTAGCAACTGACATGACTGACAGGTAATATACTGGTAGAAGTCTTACTTTACAAGGCAGCTTTACATTATTATCTTGACTTAACCAGCAATTTAGAAAACCTAGCAATACTTGTCTGAAACACAGCCTGAAGTAACTTAGTTAAAGCCAAATAAAACACCAACACAGTGAATCCCAGAAAACAGACTCCAGAAGTACATCAGGAGGCCATGGAACAGCCACGCAACCCAGTCACACCTTCCAAAAACTTTTGCTCTCCAAGCAAAACTCCAGTTCTATTTACCAAAAAATAGCTATTAAGTACCATTTTCATAATAAAGACAAGTTTCCCCACACTCTACATCTCTACTTAAATGTTTAACAAATACAGTTTACCTGGTAAATTCCTCAATAGAGCCTTACATCAAAATAAGGTTTAGCAAGCTGTTCCTAAGTCCTACCATTACACAGCATCTATCTGTTACATTCCAATACACAGCCTCCTCCCAAGAATTTTGTTTCACATTATTCAAACCCTCAGGCTGTCAAATTCTGCCCCCACCCCCACCCCGAAAATTGTCTTTGTCTTGGGTCAACTACAGGGTACCCCAGCCGTGTCCAAGGGCCACCAGCTGGAGACTGACACTCACAGACATCTCCTGGAAATCTCCTGCACTCGATCAAGTAACATTTTCCTTGGAATTTACAAGAAAAATTGAGTCATTTCAATATTATGGTTTACGTAATCATGCATTGCTTGTTGGGGGGTGGAGGGAAGAAAAAAGAAAAGAAAAAAACCCCACACCTTAAAAGAGCCGATAATGTTTACAGAAATAGTGAAAGACTGTGAGTTCCACCATTAATGAGCTTTACCATGTACGTATGTTTGGATTGTACAAAAAAGAAATGCAAATATGTTGAAATTAATAAAAATACAAACACACAAAATTAATAGGAGAGCTGAGTAGTTATCAGTTTCAAAAGTTTAAACTAAATCAAATTACATCATCTGAATTTGTTCCCAGCCACGAAAATAAACACACGCAGTGGTCTGGCCACATATAAAAAGAAAAGAAACATCTCTAGCTTTGGCTGACAACTCTCCATAGCTGTTAAACTATATTTTTTATTTTTTCTTTCGTGGCTGTGGGGGGAGGTGTCTAATCTTAATCTAGAGCCTGATAGAAATTGCTTGTAGTTAATATCAGACTAGTTTTAACAGTCCATCTTGTATCCCAACCCCGAATAACACATCTTGCTCTCCTGGGCGTCATCCAGTAACCGCTTATGTCTGATATGTTAAAACGTTTCTTTGGGACCAAACAAACTAGGACTTCTGCTTTAATTTTACATGTGACCCAGATCAGGTCCTGCAATTAAATATTTCAGCATTCCCAGTGCTAACTAGTTACTTTCTCTGAAAGTCTACTTTAAAAATGGACAAACTCAGTGAAAAATCCACTTGGTTTGCTCTGTGTCAGCTTTTAAAAATTTGCAGCTGTTGTGCCACAATTGCAGAGGGAAAAGGGGTAAACTACAAATGCAGATTTTATACTTGGAATTTTAAAGCTACTGATTTTTTTCATTTACAGAAGTGGAAAGATAAGAGAGTAAGAGAGAAATCTAGTAAAAGTAGGTATGATTTTACCGACATATGCCACTGATCAGTTCAATTGCATTTACCCATTAGAAATATTTTTTGCAAAAAGCGGTGGGGTAGCGCCTGTCACTTTCATGGGAACTTTCAAATTAACATCCTCATATTATTTTACTGTTTTCTATCAAGCAGGAATTTCCATGATGTGACTGATGGGTTACAGATTACCCTATGCTACAAACCAGATGACTACTAAAAAAATTCTCAACTGTAATTCTTTGCCATCTTCAACATACAGAAGTAGATAGGCAAAAGGATAAGAAAGTCCAGAAGACACTCATCTTGATTTATCTCAATTTCTTGTTTGTCTTTGGAAGAGGTCAAGACCTGAGAAAACAGAAGTGGTTCCATAGTGGTGTAAAGGCTCCCACAGAGTGACTTTACTACTTCTAACCAAATACAACCTGACAAAATGTTTAACAAGCAGGACACCCTTTTTAAACATTAAATTCTAATTAAACCTGTATCAGAAGGCTCTTCTCATTACTGATGAGAGAGACTAAGATTTCTCATTATAAGAGATGAGTTAATAAAGATCTCGGTCATAACTACAACTTTTAACATAATGCAGTTTTCAGACCACAGTAATATAAAACTGATCTCAAATTTCATTCAGGAGATAGGAAAGCATTGCTATGAAACAGTATTAGGCATTTAAAGCAAACCAAAACACCACCAGTGTTCTCAACAGCGAGACCAGAAGTAAATTTACCAATTCCATAAGGGAATTTGAAAGGTTTAGTTTTATACGTTTGCTACTTGAAACAACCATATTTTTCCTCCTGAATAAACACTGTGTTAATATGACCTTATTTTTTCGAGTATGCCATTGCTTTCTCTGTCTATTGCATGTATACTCACATCCTATTTTAGATTTGTAATAATTATATTCACATTATATTCTCTACAGTTGGCACAGGCTCCCCTACAGCATTACAAGATCTCAGTAGATGTTTATTCCCATACTTCTTAGAGTATATGGAAATATTTCAATAGGCACGAAATCATATACTATAAAGCACGAAGATTAGTTTTATGAGAGATACATTGAAAGGCAAAACCTGCAGGAGGAAGAAAGGTACAGATCAACAGCCAACTTAAAAAAAAATCCTCAAGAGATAATTCAGTTTTTAACTTACATCTAACTGTCATAGATCCTATATTTTTCCCCAGTTCTGTGTTCTTCTGAAGACAGTAAGTGCCAATACGCTTACAAATAAAATGAAAATGTATTGAGTGAAAACCTCAGGGTACATTTCTGGTTAACCTGAAATCACATCTACTAAACTGGTTTTGGAATAGTCTTATAAAATTACCTTGTATGGTGGGGTACCAAACGCAGGAATATCATCATTTGCAATTTTTCTTAGGCAAAACAAAACCAAACATTAGAAAAGTGCTGTGTGCCATTGCTCTCACTGGTGCCCACCCACCAAGCTGCCTGCAAGTTTTCTGTATTCCAAGGGCTGAGGATGAACTTTCATCCTCCTCCCAGCTCTGTCTCAGTGTTAACACAACTAGGGTAGGTTTGTCCTTGTTCTTCCTCCACCCTTTCAAAGATACAGGAATCTTCAGTACAACTGCAAATTCAAAATAGTTTCTATCATTGTTCTCTCACAGGACTCTTCAAGCAAAAGGTAGAAGGAGAGATATACACTTCATAGTACTACGTCTTCCAAGACCAAAAGACAAAACCAACCCAAACTTGAGTTTCCAAAAACATACCACAGTATATTTTGCAAGTATTCTAACTATTATTTCTTTCCTCCAGTTACATTCTGAAACTAACAGTGCCCATTTACCCCTACACAGATCTCATGTCATATTTTGTAGATCATTGATCTTATGAGTATTTTCATAATCAGGCAGAAATCATCAACATAAAAATGAAATTCGTATGATGCACTGCAAATATAATTTCGCAAACAGAAAAATCTTCAACTGCTTTTTAGTATAAAAAGCATGAAAAAAAAATAAGTGGACAAACCCACCAAAAGCAGTGGTTGTAGTTTGAGGTTTCCAACAATACAATCCTTTTAGTCACAAACTAGCCTGAACTACAGAACCATAAACACATAAACTCACATTAACTGAAGATTCTGAATATGCATTTCCCCAGTAAATTAAGGTAATCAATAAAATATGTGACTGTGGCAGTAGTTTTTTTTCCAATAAACATCTTCTGCCCTAGAAGACTACAATTACTTTAGCAGGCTGGGGAAAAGAAGAGATGAAACTGGTGTAGTGGGCAGTTCCAGACAAGGGCAAAATAGGATACAACAGAAATTTATCAGCACTGCTGGATATTTTTCGTGTGTGACATGAGGGAAAAAAAAGGCGCATAGCAACAAACTTCCCTGTTATCTTAAAACAATTTGGTTTCACAATATCCACAGCCATATCTCTGTATAGAGCACATAAGAAATGTGTAACAGCAATCTATTTTTAAGCTTTCTGCCAGACGGGTAAACACCTCAAGCACACCCACAGATACTAATGAAAACCACCTTGGCCTCCTTCAGGAAGTCATTCAACACTTCGCAGAAAAAAAATAGGAAGTTGTTGATAAACCGCTTGCAAGAACTACTTCCTGTAGGAAAAATAATTACAAGACTTGTTTGCTGGGCAGTCAGTTAACTTCTCCTCACATTATGAAATGAGAAGAGGTATTACACAAGCTTTGTAAGAATTAAAAGCATAACACTGAATTAAAATGATACAAAAGTAATGCTAAAATTGAGCTAAACTTATTTTTCCTTTCTGCACACTGCTGTCTGCTCTCCCATGGCACATTATCTTTTGCCTCGAGAGCGATCCCTCGTCTTTCCCCATAGTTCACCGAAATGTCAACCAGCAGCTGGCCAGCAGGAAGCGGTTACAAAGCGATGCCGTTGACATCGCCACACAAACCAAGCGAGTCTTTCTTACTGCACGCTGAAGAACGGGCTCCAGCACACTGCACAGCAACGCTGCGATGACTCAGACCTGACCACTTACTAAGCAGACAAGTCTGAACTTACGAGTTCTATTTAGGAAGCAGTTTCAGTAAAAATTAGTTTTAGCAGCTGTATAGTGAGTGGCCAAAATCATCTGCATTTTCACTAATGGAAAACTATACTCAGGAGCCCTACTCGTAACAGCGAGATGAACGCTAATGAGTGGAAATCTGGAAAATGGTATGTTGGGCATTCATACATAAAGAGGTCTATCTATCTAGATGACAGACTGATTTACAAGAGCAGCTCTGCTTCAAACCCTATGCTACCACTTTCACCCTCTTTTAATATGTATGGATATAAAATGTGTGTATATAAAATATCTGGCTAAATAACTGTGTGCATATATATGCAGGCAAGTATTTTCTCTCCCTTACACACTATTTTTATTTCTTTGTGCAAACTACTATGCTTGTAGTGCTTGATTCATTCATTAGTGGAAGTGACTATATTCTAGGCTGTATTAAATGTGATACTTAATTTTATATTATTCCATTTGCACTATAGTATATAATGATAACTATAACCATAAGGCTTACCAACATCTGGAAAAAATCTAATACTGTTACCTATTCTGCAAAGATCTTTCTAGAGCCTGAATACCAGGCTCTTCATGGATTCACTACAGAACAGAGCAAATGGAAACAAAGAGTGATGCAGCCAATCCAACAAAAAAGTGGAATACTTGGAAGAGATACTAAAATCTGCATATGGTAGAAGGAACCACGTTACATGTACTTAGTATCAGAAATCTTAGGACTCACACTTCAAGCAAATATTTAAGGCATAACTAGACAAAATGTGAGTTTTAAACAGGCATGCAGCTATGAGAGAGAACTTCTCACTCAACACTAAAAAAACCTTCTCAAATACAAACCTGCTACTCAAAAATAACACTTACATCTCTTTGGATTTCTTAAACATATAAAAGCAGCATTTTGACAGTACTTAAAATGTTTTTTTACAAATCTTCACAAACTCAAAGTTGACGCAGACAGTATTAAACATTTTAGGAACAACAAATGTTCTTCAAGTGTGAATGGAGCCTTCAGAACTGTCCTCATTAGACTCTCCCATACCACAGCACCACCCAAGGAAAGCCAAAAGAAAACAGCCCATTAAGCTGTTTAAAATCTCCCAAGGTCAGCATGTGACCCAGCAGGGAGAGGTTCAGAAAGTACAGCCTTTATTTTTCTTCCTAACAACCTGGTTTGTTTCCACTCCTTTCCCCTTCAAGACACATCCTTCACAGCCAGCAGCTCTTTCAATCATTTACTTTGGATGTCTGCTTGAGAACAAACGATCTTGCTCATGCAGATGAGTTTGCCAGACTTGTGTGTACTTTCCAGTCTCAGGCTCTTTATTGTTCTTGCTGAAACCTGACCCTTTGAAATGGATACCAGGACACCAAGAAAGGACAAAAAAACTTGCAGGAAAAAAAAAAATATATGTATATATATATATATTTTGTGGTAATAATGAAACTGCAGAAAAGCTTTCCAAGAAAAAATCTTTCACTCCCATTTCACCCGAATGACTATAATTTTAAAAAATCAGTTATAAGAGTGTGAAGACATTTTGCATCTCTTAAACCATTCTATTTACTGTAAAATTGACAGCATTATCTAAAACAAACACTTGTGGTAAAACTTAAAAATCAAATATCTATTTTTTGTGCTTCATATACTGCTCTTTAAGAGCTCTCACTAGCACAGTCAAAACAAAGTTTGCTTTTCATTTCAAAACTGTCTGTTCTCTCCTCAAGGTCCAATGAGCAACTGTAGCATAAACTTCCACTGTTCCAAAAATATTTTATATGTGCCCCCTGAAGAGTTCACATTCTAGAATATGCTGATTTCTCAAACTTCACCACAGAAGACCTCACATCTCCAAGATCTATAGCTAATGCTCATTTTTGCATTCCTAATACAGACTTATTGTTTTCAAAAAGGAACATTCTGGCTCAGATAATGTCACACAACTGCTGTAACCTCTTTTTGGTCAAAAAACCCATGATGCTAATTTCTTTGTATGGAAACACCATTGCTATAGGAACAAGAAACAGTTCAAAAAGTTCTGCAAGTTCCATTTTCCTTGTAGACTACGTAAATTCATTTTTGAAGCTACAAACTCTTTTACTTCAATCAAATGCACAAATTAATGACAATGTTTTAGCAAGAAAAGTAGGGATAAAGAAGTTTTATTTGGCTGAAACAAGTTCTACATAAATAACATACCATGTTGCCTCTCCCCTCTCCTGGCCCCGAAAATGACATACAATGAGTTATTTAGAGACTTGCAGTTAAATAAAATGCTCAAAATATAGTCAAAACATTTGAGGGCCAGTTATGTGCCTTGGTGGTCACACTTTCTGAAAGAACGACAAGCTCCTGCTGTTTTAGAAAACTACACAGCATAAAAGAAAATGCTCCCTGATGGATTAGGTGTCAGATGGCTGGCATGTTTAACCTCTCTTCAGTTATAGAAAAGGTGATACTAATTCCACTGTGTGAAAAAGCTACAGCTGTAGGAACAAGAAACAATGTTAGAAGTTCTGCAATTTCCCTTTCACTGCCGGGAATGTAGATGAGTTAAGAGGTACAGACCCAAATACTGCAATCAAACACATATATTAATTTCCCTCATGAGTAGAAAGTAGGCAAAAATGCTCTGACTGCATACTTACACCATTATCCTTTTTCAAAAAATAAGAAATCCTGATATAGTCTCACTACAATAGTTCCTAAAGTTACCCTTTTACATCTGTATCATAAAAACAAGGTAAAATGTATTTTGACCTCCATGAGAACTCTGGCAAGGTTCAGTAAATCTAAAAGTCATATTGTTTGAAAATCACTATGTGCATTTCACTGATTTTTAGCATACAATATAATGGATATCATTCTTCAACTAAGATTAAAACAGGATAAATACTAACAGAGTACCATACAGTTTTCAGAAACAGCAGAGAGTTGATATGGGAGAAATACTGAGGTAGCGGTAACTCCTACTTAAAAACAGAAGCATAATTTTAAAAACAGGTATTTTAAACACAAACCTTACTAAAATTCAAAGACTGTAAAAAAACAACAACAACACAGAGACAAAACTAACTGAAAACAACTTTTACTTACTTAAGAAAGTATCTCTGTCCAGATGGTGTCTTAGCCATCTCCCAACCTGGTGGCAAAGGCACATCATCAGGGATCTCAAATGAAGACTGGCGGAGATGCTGAGAAGATGGAGCTCCAGGTCCTGTCACTACTCCAGAGGGTGTAAGTGTCCCTGGAGAAACAGCTCCCAGCTGCAGTGACGCTGGAGAGGAATGAGCTCGGACATGCTGAGGGGTCAGGGCTCCTGCTGTCCCTGCATCAGTGCTGGCCTGCCAGGAGTAAAATTATTCCCATTAAGATTCTTTTATTTCAGCAGAAATGCACCTGTCAGAAGATACTTCACTTTAAACTAATCTTTCAGATGAAATTCATAAGTTAGTCATTGTAAAATCCTGCTTATTTTCCAGTTATTGCTGTGCAAGTGAGCCACCAAGTAGGTTGGTTAAATAGCATCACAACAACCCTCATATAAGTCAAGAAATATCAACTGTAAGTATGTGCTAAGTGCCTTTAGTTTTATTTTGAAATCTAAAGTTCTTTTACTCCTTGGTGCAGGGCTAGAAAAAAAACATGCCCATAGTCAGCAGACCTCACACAGCATATTGCATGGGTCACTACTGGACTGCATCTGTCCATTAGCATCCCACCACTTTCTGCTGGAGTTAATTTCTCACTCTCCTTTTGAAATGGCGGTGTGGGGATGTAAGGATACCCACACATACACCCTCTGCAGAATGACAAATGATTACACAAGGAGAAAAGCAACAAAGCAATGCCAACCAACAGCAGCAAGCTCCAGGGGAGGAAGTCTCCTGAACTCAACCATAAAACAAACCAAAAATCAAAACCAAAAAACCTTTACAACAAGACTGAACACTCAATTTCCTAACCTGCACACAAACCACACTTAAGAGTATCGGGAGCTTATAAAGAATCTGCCCATGCTTTATCTAAAGCAAAGCTTCAGCAAACTGTTGAACCAGTCAATCAGAAATGACTCACAAAACCATTCATCAGAGTTACCAGTCATAAGTACACAGAACTTCCTTGCCAGTAGTAAATACGTGTCCACCGTGAAGCAGAAAAGGCAGCTCTGAAAACCAGACTGACTTTTAAAAATATATTTACCGATTAATTGATTCGGTAGGTACACCAGAAAAACATGGACACCTACAATAAGATGCACGTAGCAGCCCTTGCCACACCTCTCCACAAAGAGTATTGCACAATACGTGAGGCCTCACTTATATACTCCCATGGAGACTGACAGTTTTGTTTCACTACATCTGTGTGGGAGCACTTGCAAAGTTTCATATATTAAATGGAAAACAAAGTACCTTACATTTACATTGAAGTAAAATACATGAGTTGCAAATCAACTGAATTTGAGGGATTTTAATTCTTGAGAACTGGGAAAAATTACATAAATTTAAAGACCTTTTCTGTGGAAAATAATATATTTATGGCACAACTATATAAAAAGGAAAAAATGAAAACGGTCTTATTTTAAAAGTCCAAGATCGAAGCAAATGATTCTCTGGCTTTGGCTGGATTTCAACTTCATGGAACCACCAAATGGCACAAGGAACAGTGATCCAACTAAATAAGCATTACAGATGAAGAGTAACATACACAAGCAAGATAACGCTAAGCTTAAACGTGCAAGTTGTATGAATTTCACACATGTTAAGTGCATTTCAAACACGGTAACTATTTAACTGCAGTTACTGTATTTAACAAGACACAGCACCAAATGTTAGCTGGATGTATACCAGTTCATATTTGTGCACAATGGAACTATGGTAAGATTTGCACAGTTTAGGAAAAAACTCGCTGGATATCAGTGTGTCATTAAAGGTCTGCAAGTCAGAAGCAAAACTACAGAAGCACTCAGCCCCACCCCTTTCTATTTTCTTTTCAGTCTTGCAATGCGAAGGCCAGACTGATTTTTCGAGTATTTGGAAAGTGAATTAACTCCTGGGCTGAGCGAGTACTTGCCAAGGTTCAGCCTGGAGTGAACTTCTGAAGCCAAGTTATAAATCCTTCAAAACGGACGTTTAATAATGGAAATGTTGACAGACCCTTAACAACAGGAGTACCAGGCACCAGTGCACAGAGCAAGTTTCACTCCTACTGACTGCACAGATAAAGTGACAATAGCCAATAATAAAACCTACTTTATAGCCTAGCAACGAAGTTCATTACTTAATAAAACACTTGAGTAGGCACAGGCACCTTCCAAAAAGTTGGTAAGAGCAGCCTAAACATTAACTTCCAGTCGCATTCGCACCAACACTTAGGTCTTGGCACACAAGTCACTCTGCTGAGAGCCCGAGTGCTCCCGGAGGCCCTGGGCCGGCCCTGCCCGCATCCCCGGGCCTGGGCAGCGGCACCCCGCGGGTCCCGGGGCGGCGGCACCTCGGCGGCCCCTCCACGTCGTGGGACATGAAGGGCCGCTCGGGAATTAACTCTGAAATGCGAGGGGGGGCGGGGGGCGCTGATCCCACTGGAACAGCGCGGTGATGAAATGGTGGAAGAGCCACATCCATGTTGTTGGATAGGACGGGACGGGATGGGATGGGGGCGTGGGGAGTTTGGCACAACCTCGTTACCCCCTCAGCAGACGGGCAGCTCCAGGAGGATTAGACCCCAAAGAGAAATCCGCCCGGTATCCCAAGAAAAACGCTTTCACGCAACTTTTAAGTGTTCCCCCCGCCACCAACGCTGCCTGCCCGGCCAAGCCGAGAAAGCGGCCGCGGGTCTCGCCCAGGAGCGGATGTGGAGCCCGAGGCCCCGCCGGGGACAAGGGCCGGGGAAAAGGGCCGGGGAAAAGGGCCGGCCGGCGTCCCGCCGCGGCGCCGGCTCCCCTCAGCTCCCAGAGAAGAGGGGCCTCCCGGTGCCCCCGCCCCCGGGGAGAACCACTACGGGGGGAAGGGAGGAGGAGGCGGGCGGCCTCCCCGCAAGGCGAGGGACGAAGAAAAGCACCGAACTCCCCGGCAGCCCCGGCCGGGCGCCCCCCGCCCCGCTCAGCCCCGCGGAGGGCGGATTCCCGCCCCGGCCCCCTCCCCCACACGCCTCCCCCGGGAGGAGCTCGGCGGCAGCGGCGGGGAGGGAGGGCGAGCGCCCGGCCGGGCCGCCCCCCGCTCCCGCCCGCCCGGCCCGGCCGCCCCCTCCCCCTCACCTGGCGGGAGTGGGCCTTGGGCTCGGGCGGCTTGAAGAAGGAGTCGGGCAGCTTCCGAAGCCGCATGGGCAGCGTGTGCGGCACGTTGGCGCCCTTGGGGTTCATCACGGCGTTGAAGAGCGCCTCCAAGTCGGTCTCCGAGTCGCCCCGCACATGGACGATCTGGTGCCCCGCCGGAGGGGGCCCCGCGCCCGGGGGCTGCGCCGCGCCGGCCGGGGCCCCCGACACCGCGCCTGGGGGCGGCTGCTGCGGCTGCTGCGAGGCCGGGGGCTGCGCTGCTTGCGACGGCTGCTGCGGTTGAGGCTGCCCGGGATCCATGGCTCCGTCGGGACCCCCCGGCACTTCCCTGGCGGGGTTCGGCGGCTCAGAGCCCGGGTTCCCAGCCCCGCATGCCCCGCTCCCCGGACCGCAGGTCGTCTTGCTGTTGCCGGTTCTTCTCACTTCTCGGCAGGGAAACCGACCCGGCCGCAGTAACTGGCAAAACAACTCTGACCGTGTGGCGCTTCCCTGAGCCCGGCCCAGCCCGGCCGGCGCCTCTGTCCCGGCGGCGGAAACTAACTCACACAACACACTAAACAAAAGTTCGGAGTTACGCCCGCCCGAATCACTCTCCGCCGCCGGCTCCGCCCCTCCTGAGCCCGCCCGCACCGTATCCGACCGAAGCAGCCTGTGCCGCGCAGCTCTCCTGTGCGCGCCCGCCCGCACCACCTCTTTCTCGAAGGGTGCCCGGTGCGAGGGGCGCTGTCCGGCCGCCCCCGGCTCCCCGCCGCGCTACGGCCCGCAGTCGCCTCACGCTTCGGCTCGCCGGCCGCCCCGCTGCCTCTCCTTGCGCTCCCGTCCGCACCTCTTCCAACTCCCGCCCGCCCGGCCTCGACTGCGACGGAGCGGTGCCGCCAACCAGAACTTTTTTCTCCTTCCCGAACTTCTATCCCAACTTCCAGGCGGCCGCGCTCCCCTCCCCCCCCCCCGGCCCGGAAGGGGGCGCCCCCGCGGGATCTGCCGCCGGGCAGGGCTGCGCCTCACTCGCGTCCCGCCCGCGGGGCGTGAGGGGGGATCGGCCCGGGACGCCTCCCTCCAGCCAGCGCCCTCCCGCAGCGAGGGCGGCCGAGGGGCAAGGCAGTGGGGCCCGGCCCTGCGCGGGGTGAGGGGGAGGCCGGGCCCGGCCTGTCGGCCCCCGCCTCACCTGACGGTGGCGGGGCGGGCGCGCCCCGGGCGGCACCGGCCTCCAGGCCTCCTGGGGCTGTCACCGCCGGGACGAAGCGGAGCCTGGGGAGAGGGATGGAGCTCGGCTGGCCGGTCGGTCGGCGCGGGGCCTGACGCACTTTGTACCAATTCCGCAGAGATTTCATTGACTCGAGAGCCTGCCCCTGCACTTAACACGTTGTGGATCTGAAAAGTTGGTTCGTAAAGGGACGAGACATCAGAAAAATAACCTTTTATTAGATAAACAGGTGAGAGAAGAGAGGACAAAACTGCCAGGAAAACATCTTCAATCATTATGCTTTTTCAATACAGAAAAGTTACACAAAACTTTTATTGCTACCCCCGTCGCAACATCTACGTGACCGTGTAGCCATTCAGAGTGTGTGATGGAGGAGCACGTCCTTCCTGAGCGAACTGGGAAACTTCTGCCTGAATCCATGCACAGAGCAGGGCACCTCCATTATAGAACTGGAGAAGAGCCAGGCTGGTAACTAGTTAGTAAATAAGCCTCCACCAAAGCAGTGATAGAGAGTGTGCACGTGTCGCTTGCAGGGATCCACAATCAAGTAAGCGAAAGTCTGTTCGTGGCTTTTGCTCGACGGGTAGCACAGGCCATGATCATCCTGAGAGGAAGTAAAAAAAGCCCAGTATTAGAGACAACATGGATACCCATGAGAGAAGTAATAAAATCTGAATGAAATGCATAATTTTGTTCCAATGATATCAGTTTATTTCATGGCAAAATAGAACGAATGCATCATAGTTTATGTGAGCAGCATTATGTCTCCACGAGGATTCTGACACTACAAAATGCACAGTAGTTCTGTCTGAATAGTTCCAATAACCTTGAGGTAAATGTAATATTAATATAAAGTGTAAAGTTAAACATATCTGTTTACATATTTAGAGTGTAAAATACAGATGATTAAATATACAGGGGTCCAATAATTTCCTTTGAAACAAAATCATTTAGGGATTCTATGTTAATACATAAAGCTGTTCTATCAGTAATTCTTTTTCACTTAACCTTTGCTAATGCATCTGTTCAGTTTTAAATACTTGCATTTAAGGAAAACCCTAATTACAGCTCTTATTAACAACTTCAGCTGTTACTGAAAACAGTTTGTGTGCGGATCCTCAGGAAGTATTTGAGGGCAGTCTGGGCACCTAGCCCCAAAATCCTCATTCTGAAAGAACAAGCTCAGCTAAGAACCAACATAAGAATGGGGCTCTTCAATTTGACATCCTGTGTCTGCACATGTCAATAAATCTTCAGTGTTGTCAGAGCAGTGCAGCTCGACACACGCTTCAAATCCAGAAGGGATCCAGATACCAGATGGAGTGTTGATTTACATCTACATCAACAAATACATAGCTGATACCTCCTTTCTTTTAAAACATGTAACAGTTTCCTCCCACTCCCCAACACTTTATACAACAGTTTAAGAGATTTAGGTTCTGTTCCCTTGTTTTTTCCTGAGGGAAATTGCTATATTGCATATATTGTCCATTTTCTCCAGGAAAATTTTAAACTCCTGAACTACAGACTATTCCAGGTTAGAGGCGCATCTCTCACATTCTTCTGTTGAAGCTGTCTTCCTTTGCATAAAATAATCCATCCTTTTTTTGGACCAGGGAAACAAAGAAAACCTGTCACCTCTCAGTGGTTAAAGCAGATCAGAAGGTCTGGGTTCCAATTTTTACCCAAAGGACCATTTGTGAATTTATCCAGTAGCTGCTACTAGTGTCCCATTTTCTCCTGTTATTTCAAAGAGGATGAACACCATACCACATATTCTGTCTCTTCCTTTGAGGGATTGTTCCAGATCAGAAATCTTAAATTAAGATAAGCACCACCGTAAAAGCATTGTTTAAGACAGGTAGAGTTTTGTTAATGTTTATTCACAGCATTTTCCAAAGGTAGCCAAATGCCACAACCTAAAAATAGCATTCTGGTTTTAAGCAACGCAGCATACAAGTTCTGTAGGTCCAATATTAAGATGCAGAGCTCTCTTCAGGTGTGTTTTAGGGATACATGTGTAACAAACGCTGGATTTGCAATTACAGCAAGGAGAGCAAGCTTTAAGATTTTCCATCAAAAAGCCTTTGGAGTTGGATCAAAAAATAACTTAAGCTCATTCACAAAACAAAAAAAAAAGCGAGAGAAGACCATCATCAAGATGTGATTGCTGGTTAAACTTATTTTCCCATTGTTACTGGAGATCCCACTCCAGCAGCCCTTATAGAATCAACCAATGTCATTTAAGGTTTTGCCTGTGTTAGCTTGCTAAAAATTTGTTCAAGAACTCAAGAACAAAATGGAGTTAGGTTCTGGTGATGAGGCACTTCACAAAACTCCAGAATACACCAAACCTGGTATCAGGAAAATAATAAATATAATCTAATTAAATGAAAAGGGTTCTTAAATTCATTTTCATTGGTATAAGAGGTCTTGAAAACACTAAAATACTTGAGCATAAAGGCTCTGGAATTTGCACAGATGTACTCTGGTTTTTAGAGCAATACGGTCCATGTACATGAATTAGGAATCATACAAATTCCATCAGCAGTGTGGGCTTCAGATATGCAAGGGCTGTAAGAATTGATTTACTGCTGAACCTCTCAAACCTACATCATTTAAACAACATTTTAAAAAATAGGTTTTGCATAAACTATGTATTACATTCATTTCTAACACTGCCAGATTTAGGTTTCAGGTAAATAAACTTCTAAAATACCAGTTGGCATCCAAATACTTCAGCTGTAACAATGTTTCATTATGTGCAAGCCCCAGGGTTCTCAAGGGTATTTGGAGTTCCACAGACTACTTGGTCACAAGATTTAAAATTATTTCTCTTGTAATGCCCAGATCCATTGAATTTTGACGGTAAACAGATCTACAGACATCTACAACTACACCTTAATACCTTGCAATATTTACATCTCCGATAGTGTGCTTTTTTAGATGCTGTTTCCAAAACCAGGGTTTATTACCCACAGCTTAAAAACCAAATAAAAGAGAAATGATGGTGTTACATAAAGTCCTTAATTCCTGATGCCATTTGTACTTGTGCAAATATACAAATATTTTTACTTGTCCATTGATTAATCCAGCTTGCAAAAATGAGCATTCTCCCATCCGCTCTTCACATCACTTTTACCAGAACAGCTTTTTCTGTTTTGTTTTGTTACTTTATATCAGGCTGAGAGGATATGTCTCTTTCAGATACAAACCAAGAAAACATGGCTTTACATTTGTCAGTGCAACATTCAGATTATAATAACACACTCTACAGTTATTTACCAAATGAACTCAGAAACTAAGTCTACTGCAGTAGTTATCTCCTTGAGAGAAACTTTTCATCACAAGCACAAGACATTTATGTTCCAGTACGTTCCCTTCATGTAATTTCCAAGTAGAGTTCAAAGACTACTAGATCTACCCATTTAAATCTTTCTCTATTCTGAGATAATATTCTTCAGGATGTTCTTAAATGGAAACCAGAATTTCAGAGCTTTCCTTCACCTCACAGGTTTTCAGAATGTGCAGCAAAGCCCAATTTTCTCTCAAGGCTACAGGGAAGATAGCATGCTATGTATTTATGCTGGATTTTGTTTTGTCCGTCCATTTTTTTTGTTTGTTTGTTTTCAAAAAAGTTGCTGAAGTTTGTGGGGTTTTTGGTTTGGTTTGGTTTTTTTTGTGTGTGTGTGTGTGTTTTTTTTTTTTAAACTTGTTATTAAATGTATGGCAGAGACAATTATGGGAGTTGTTAAATATCATACATCTACCTAAACACAGAAATCTGCAAAGCTCACATCAACACATTTTATTTAGAGACAGGGAGGAAACAGTGATAACAGAAGAGCACCAAGTTATCAGGTTTTTGCTTTTTTATTTTATTTTTATTACAGTCTGCAGCCTTGTAGAAAGGTAAATTTTGATACACCCATAAAGTGCTTATTTTCAAAACCTTTCAAAAGCCTTTTATGAATCATTCATAGTACTTAGATGATGACCCACAGATGAACAACAGAGCTATTGGCAACCTACAGGGAAGTTTGTGCAGTCTGAAATGACATCAGCCAGTTCTTTTGAAAGCGGGAACATTATCTGACATTTAATTATTACATATTCTGGTTACTCAAGAAGAATTTGTAGTAGTTCGTCCTACTCTAACACTTAAATGACAGATATGCTGAATCTCGTAAACATGCAGGCAGTTCACAAACTTATCTTGATGGTAAATGTATGATTTTGCAAGAGAAACAGATAGGAGTGATACTTGGCAAGGGAGGGGAAAAGCAGCTAGCAGTCATCTCACCCCCCAGCCTCGTTGTGCACTAAAGTTCTTGCAGTCTTTACAGAAACAGATGCAATACAAACTGTTCAGAAAGCTCCAGCAACATTGCTGAAAACAGAACTATACAAAGTCAAGAGGGGATTCTTAAACCTCCCTGCTATCTGAAGTAGATCAAAACCCAGAATTATTCAGACCCAAAGATGTCTTTTTCATAAACTAGTTTCTGGATGACTATTATGATTTCCAGTGTAATCCAGTAAACCTGTTGTTAGTGAGCCAACTTTAGTTGGTGATTGCTGATGAAGAGTTAGTAAAGAGGACAAGAAAGGATGAGATTAAGGAAAGAGTTCATATTAAAAAATGACAACAACTATAGAAAAATAACCCTTTAAAATGGAATATTATGCTTTCTTTGTGTAAATGTCAATTCATTATTTTCATGTTATTCATGTTACTTCCAATAAATTCCTGTACCAAAAAATTATTCATACTTACATATGCAGACACCCTGAAGACTGTAGAAATAATATGAATTTCTTTTGTTTCAGGATCCTTTCGAACACTGAAATACAAGGGAATAATACATACTTAATACATACGATAGGCACTGATTATTAGAATACTTTGTTTAATAAACAAATTTTTAACATGCACCATGTTTTCACTCAAATATTATCAAGTTCAAATTAGTAGTTAAAATTCAGCTCAACCACATTGACCATTAAAAGGTATATTGGCCATTGTTAGAGAATATGAATATTAAGACATTGTACTGAAAACTCTTGAATGTATCTAGTCATCTGAGTTGGTTTCACTGTTTTCAGCTACTAAATCAGAGCAATATTACCCAGGCCTACATGACTCCAATATAAAGTTTGCATTTTGATAGCTATGAAAAGTTATTCAGCTAAACATTTTGTAAAAAACTTTTCACATATTATTTGAGAAAAAAAAACTGTGAAGTGAACTGCATCTTAATACAGACCACAAGAAGCAGCAGCAGTACTGGTGAAGAAATGCAGACTTTAGCTCATTTTTAATGAACATAATTATAGTTTAGGTTCATTTTTCCTCCTTTGGGTTGTTGTATATATAGATAGCTATGCAACTTAGGATGGTATTAGTTCTGGATTTTTGTATTTGTAGACTGTGTTTGTTGTGAAGACTGCCATTGCTTCCATTACAATTAGTAATAACACTAAGTATTTTTAAAGTATCACTTTTCCTCAGGTCTGCTTTAAGTTATACTTACATTTGTTCATAAATTAGATCATGTCACTTCTATTAATTTATGTAATTTCACAGATTCCTATTTACATTAACTCACTGAGGAGCCGTTGACCCTCATAAATCCCGTACTTATACAGTTCCACAAAATTCAAAGCTCAAAACCTGCCTTGTCATAGATAGGTTCTGTTCCCGGGAAAGGTCCCAAGGTAGCCAGGTTGCTGGAAGATGCGTTTACAACACAAGCCCAGCTGTGCACTGCACCAGCTCCAAGCTGTCTGTGACAGCAATGCCCCTATAACTGCTGCTTTTGCAAAGCTTCTTTTTGTAAGAACAAACCCCAAATCAACCCAACATTCTCTTTGTTGATTAAATCTCTCCATCCAATAAAAGAAACTGAGTGTACGATTAACTGATTTCATCTGTAAAGTAATGACACAGTTGTGTATGAATTAAGTCTATACTGTGAAGTTGGTCTTTCCTGTGGTGAGTCAGTAACGAGGCTTTCCTGGAATTTTTTTTGGAACTGACATGTTGATATATTCAACAGGGGATTAAGGCGGCATTGCTGAAACCCCAGTTAGCCCCAGTTGTCTGCTTCACCACCCCTCTGGAAATGACTGCCTTCGCAATCGGGATCAGCTCAGCTGGTTCATGACTCAGCTCCTGCACCACTGCAGTTTACAGACCAGCACAGTAAGATAAACTAAACTGGATGTGGGTTTATGGTAACGCACCAGGCTGTAAACTGCAGCAGTTCAGGAACTGTTTAACTGCTGCTGCTGAAAGAGCGACAGCTTTCAGAACAAGGCAGAGAAGGTCAGTGGGATCAGCACTTTCTACCTTACTTCAACACCCTCGAAAGCTACAGTTGTGTTTAAGTTACTCTAGCTTCACATTCCTGTGTCTGAAAACAAAAATTTTTCATTTCTGGTTTCTTAATTTTTCTGTGATTTATATCTAGGATACCAAAGTAAGGAGTGACAGAGAATAAAGCTTCCTCTTTATTCCACTCCCTTCAGAAATTTTCCCCTTGTCCTTAGCTTACTGTAAGCCATTTTTCAGAATGTTTATTTCTAGTACTTTTCTTCATTTCTAAGGCAAAACAATATATCTGCCAAAATCAGATGGGATTCTTCCCTTCCTGACTTGAAAGAAACCAGGAATTTGCCTTTGACAAGTGCATTTGCTCTTTTTCTTTTTCCCCCCCCCCCAAAAAAAAAATTTTAGAAAAAAACTACCTTGTCTTCTTGAAGATGATAGTACTTCCTTACAAACAGTCCTAATACCCCCCTTTCTTCTTTCAAACTGTTAACTTCTAAACTTTTTATCGAATATGGTAGTTCCTTCATCGTTTTAATGTGCATCTGTTCTCTTTCTATGAAGAGCAAAGTTCCTTATCATCTCTCAATTCACTTTGGGTTCTGTTTATATCCTAACCTTACTAGCAATATTTTATTAAGCTTTCCAAACATTAAAAGAACAATTCAGGGCTTTCATATAAATTCATTTATTATGGGGGAAATACCATGGAGATGGCACAGAAGGAAGAAGACAATAATGACTACAAGAGACTACAGTGGCTGTTGCCATGGAGAGACACTGTCAGGGTTAAGTACAGACAAGATTTATCAACAAAGATTCAGAGGTTATATGTATTCAGAAGTTATATGTATTCTTCAACTAAACCAAAAAATTCTACAACAAGGATTTTGAAATTATTTGGATTACACAGCATGACACAACGCTAACATTTTGGATGGATTTAACTGGTCACAGACTAATTACTGCTGGATTAGTAAAAGACAACAAGTTGTACATGAATTCATTAGGAAGTAATTATCAATCTCTTCTACAAAGGAGAAAATGTCTGCCATTAAAGAGTTGCATTTGGAATTCCCTAGCTGTGCTTGTAAAATATCTAGAGTGGTTAATTTCAAAAGATTATTGCATTCTCTCATAATAAAGCAATATACATGGAAATGCTGTAATAAAATGAAATCTCAAACAATTTGGAACTGCTTTGACTGCCAGTGCCCTGGAGCTAGAACTCAGGAAAGGCTACAAAAAAGGCTGTAAGAAAGAGAAGTGGGAAAAAGCTCGTAATAGGTTTGCCACTTCGGCACTAGAGACACTTTGTGGAACTCTTCATGCCAAGGCTCTTTTCCATGAGAAAAACTGTTACAGGACCAAGCAGTGGTGATTTATATCTCTACAAGCACATCTTGGTGGACAGCAGGATGACCATGAGTCAGCACTGTGCCCTTGTGGCCAAGAAGGCCAATGGCATCCTGGGGTGTATTAGAAGGGATGTGGTTAGTAGGTCGATAGAGGTTCTCCTTCCCCTCTACTCCACCCTGCTGAGACCACATCTGGAATATTGTGTCCAGTTCTGGGCCTCTCAATTCAAGGACAGGGAACTGCTGGAGAGAGTCCAGCACAGGGCAACAAAGATGATTAAGGGAGTGGAGCATCTCCCTTATGAGGAAAGGCTGAGGGAGCTGGGGCTCTTTAGCTTGGAGGAGACTGAGGGGTGACCTTATTAATGTTTATAAATATATAAAAGGTGAGTGCAACGAGGATGGAGCCAGGCTCTTCTCGGTGGCAAACAATGATAGGACAAGGGGTAATGGGATCAAGCTGGATCACAAGAGATTCCACTTAAATATGAGAAGAAACTTCTTCTTTAGTGAGGGTGACAGAGCACTGGAACAGGCTGCCCAGGGAGGTTGTGGAGTCTCCTTCTCTGCAGACATTCAAAGCCCGCCTGGACGCCTTCCTCTGTAACCTCATCTGGGTGTTCCTGCTCTGGTGGGGGGACTGGACTGGATGATCTTTTGAGGTTCTTTGCAATCCCTAACATTCTGTGATTCTGTAATGATTAGTCTAAGTTTGTCTGTAGGGGCTAATTTTTTAATGCATATCAGCTAGCAGCTAATAATTAATGTACTAATCATTTGTTTTTCACCCAGCTTTCTGAGCCCTCAAGACATAAAATTAAAGCTTAAGAAGAATACACTTACAGAATTTTTAATCCCGCAAAAAGTTTTTAGTATCACATTATAAAGTGTAGGAAGTATCAACGAGACTGCAATCCAACATAAAAAGAAACCAGATAGAGGACACCAGTCTAGAAAAGAAGAATTTAAATAATAGTTAGTTTTCAACAGGAGAAGAAGAATTTAAATAGTAGTTGGTTTTCAACAGGAATTTGAAGGTGAACTGTTTGGTAAACAGTTTTCATTGCTTTATTTTCTGGTGCAATTTGTGCAAAAATGAAGTAAGTAACACAGTGCACAACATGGACTAGAATTTGAAATTAAGTCAAGACTGTGACCTGAGTGTCCCTGTTCAGAGCTGCATTGCTTATCCTTTCACTGTCTTTTTCTGTCTTAAGAAGATGGCAATAAAACAGCAACATCATTTTCAATATACAGGGGTCAGGGAGAAATGAGGCAAAGCAGGAGATAACCATGATTGTGAAGGAGGAGAGAAAGTCTGAAATGTCAAGATCAAAAGCTTTTTTAATGGGACCAACAGAGAACTTAATATCAAAGAAGCAAGATAAAAGATTTAGTTAAATTGTGAGTTTCTTTTTCAGCTGCTAGTCAGTGTTAATGCCAGCTCCACTGGCGGTGAGAAACCAGCAGACATTTATAGGCATGGAAATTGAGAGACATGTGGTAGATAAATATTGAGGAACACTTATGTCACATGAACTGTGTAGATGTACTTTAAAACTTTGAAGGATACAAAGCAAGCTGTCAACTGAAAAAACAAAACAACAAACAACCCCCCCCCACCCAAACACCAAAAAACAAAGGAATGGATTTGAAAAGCTTTCTGTGATATTGTATAAAGGAAAGAAGTAGCATACCAGAGAAAAAAAATCACAAAAATATATGAAGGGCCAATAGGGAACAGGTTGAGGGTATAGAAAAAACAAACCCTGAAAGCAGGATGAAATTGTGGGGAAGATTTTGGCAGCTGCTTTTTTTTTTTTTTTTTTTAAATGAACAAGAACTACTTGACATCCTTATCAGGTTTTACAGCAGGAAAAGGAAAAAGAAGGGGAAAGGTTTAAGGAGACAAGAAGGTAAAGAAAAGGAGTGGCTTAGAACAAAACTTGAACCTGTTAGGAAACAACTCAACAGCAACGGGAAGCAATGAAGTGAAGGAACTGATCGGATTTGTGCTTTGTCCTAGGTCAGTTCAATAACACAAGAGCAGAAGCAGCTGTGGTCAATGCAGAGTCAACTAAAGCCAAGGATTAGGGTAACAAACAGCTTGCTTCAAGTGCAGACTGAATAATTTAAAAGAAAAAGGGGGGTAGAGCTGAAGCACTGATAGATCCTTTTACATCATACTCTATTTCTAAAGAACCCACTTGATTTCCATCTATGTATGATATGAAAATATCAAAACTAATTACACTAAATGGAAAGCTTTGGTGACTAACCACAATATTCAAATGAATAAATACAGCAATCCAAGTTTGCTATTTCTAAAAAAACTTATTGGAATACAGATAATGCTCAATTTCTCTGTTTCAGTGTTTTCTCTGAAAGTATAAACTGTTTTACTCCTATTTAAATAATATATTTCAGATTAACCTGGGAAACAGCCTACGACTAAATCAACTTGGACCCTGGGAAGTACTGACCACTGCAAAATCTGAAAGCTGCTTAGAAGTTATTAAAGTTTTGTAAGCTTCTTTGGTTAAGTATTAAAAAAAACCAACAAAACCGCCCCAAATATTTTAAATATCTTGTTTGATTACAGCAAGCTATACACAAGTGCTACAGAAGAGAAGAAATATTCAGGTGATGAAGAATCACTGGGTCTAATCCTTTCACTGTATCTTTGTTCAGATATATACATTTTACTCTTAAGTTTAACCAAAAATATTTTAAGAACAGACTTAATGGCAAATACATCTTACATTACTTTTTTCCTAATATGCTTTTGTATAATCTTAGAATAGGAGATGAAATAATGGTTGGTTATCACAGCATTCCAAATAGAGCTGAGAAGGAAGAAAAATACCAATCTGTACATTAAGCAATTTGAACCCTCTCTAGTGTACATTCCGGTGCATGACTTAGTATCTTCTCTATCAGAGTTCTTGTATGAGCTCACATTTCAGAGGTCTGCAATTGTTTTCCATTGTTTAGGTTAATATTGTTCTTTATACTATCCCACAAATACTTAGTGGCAAAGTGTAATATAATATAAAATTTTAGTAATATCATTTATGATCTTCATATTCCCATTAGTTTAGCTAGGAATGAGTTTTTGCATAACCAACAACTACATTCCATTTCCCACTGGCCAAGAAGTAAGAAATTTTGTCAGTCAGAGAATCAGCATATGGACATATCAAAACCAGGAAAAAATTGCCTTTTTTTTTTTTTCCTGAGTTAGAACCTCTGCTCAATCACCTCTAATCTCAAGAAAAAAAAAATACAAAATTCCAAACAATTCCATACAGCAGACCTGTCAAAAAATGTGTGTCAACTTAAATATTTCAGTTTTTAAATCCCAAGCCAAAAGCAGCTTGAAAGTAGTCCAAGACTATACATCCAACACTTAATTGTTTACATTTTGTCAACAGCAATGGGAACATATTCTGGTTCCAGTCCCATGTCATGTTTTCCATTACAGAAACAAAAATCTTTAAAATGGGAGTGAATTACAAAACATCAAAGTTCATATATGTAATATTTTAAAAGTTTTTATGTGGGATAGATGCCATTAAGATTACCTATATCTTGTTATTGTACTACTTCCATTGTTACCTGTTATTTTGATCGTTGAACACAAATAAGCTTGTAGATTGATTAAATAACAGCTCCATGTTTGAAGCAATAATGCACAATAAATTTAAACAAATTGACACAAAGTATCTATGCATAGCACATACATATACAGTTGCATAAAACAGAAATTGCTTACCTCACCAAATCTTTATATAAAGCTTTTGTTGTTTCTAAGTATGGGTCAACTACATCCTCAAACTGGCAAAGAGTCCCTCCAATGCAAAGATGCTTAAAAAGACAGAACAGAAATTCCTGGCGATCCAATTGACTGAATAAGTCATAATGGTCTGAATCTTCCAGAAGCAAGACCTTGTGGAATAAGAAAATAACAAAGTAGTCAAATAGAGGAAAATATCTTATTTGAGATTAAGTTTATAAACAGTGCAACTACTTTGCTATATGTCACACAGAGCTTATGTCCATATAAAATATATGAACTAGGGATGGAAATAAGTAAGTACTTCTCTCTAAATCCTTCTTCCAATGATGCAATTATATACAAAATTTATAGATGCAATATAAAGGAGAATCACGGTGAGATCTGTGTCCACAAGACATAAGGGAAGATTTTTTGAAGAGTCTTGTTATTCACTGGTTAATTGCCCATCACACTTACAAAACAATCAATAATCTGAATATACTCTAGCTATATTTGGTATGTCAATCAATGCCAATTAGTTTGTCTTTGGTAACTTTGCCTACATTTGCTTTTTTTTGCTCTAAGTTTACACAGGTATCTCACATTAGTGAAGGAATCCCAAGGATCTCCCAGAGAAGATCACTCAAAGTCACACCATTCTTCACTGCAGACGCTAGGGAGCCTTTATCTGCAGCCTGGATAAACCAGACGTGCTTTCCAGCTGCCTCCACGCATATTATGTGAACACAGAGGACTTGCTGGGTCAGTCCCAACACTGCCCACTGTAAGGGTGGACAGGAATTATAACTCAGTATGGCTACAAGATGTTTGAGTCACAGCAGCCAAACTGCAGTTGCCAACCCAGGCAAACTGGACAAAGCTAGACACGAGCTTCCTACTCTCTGGCCCTTTTTATAACATCACTACACAATCTGAGTGAAGAAGGATCTGGGCAGCAGCTGCTACTATGGATCCCAATCCTCTTCTTGGTTGAAGCAAGTGAAGGTGTGGCAGGTAGGGCAGAAATCTGGAGTTTTGCAGGTTGAAAACCACCCCTGACACCAGGAGACAGGCAGTTTGCTGCCCCCTACAGACTGCCCTCCTGGGGCACTGACTGGTTTAATGTCAGTTCCTGGAAGATTTTCACTCTTCGTTCTTTCTGCCATGTTATGTCTTACAAGTAGGAATCACATTCATTTCAAACAAGTGTGAATCCTTCAACTAGTAAATGCAGACACACACATCCCTTCCAAGGGAAGGAAAATGGAAAGAGACTGAAACTCCAATGATAGCTTCTTTTAAATGTTGCCTCTAACTTTCCTACATCCAATATACTTACTTTTCAGAAAACATTTCACACATACCCGACTTATAAATAAATACAAAGTATTTTGAATTGCTAGGCTACAAACCACAGCTGAAATTCAAACATGAGCTTGAGTTCTCTCCTTTTCCCAGAACTTTACAAGACAGACCAGTATTTCAGGCCACATCCCGTAACCAGTGTCACTGGTTCAAATACATTGCCTTCAAAGGCTTTGCCAAGTGAAAATGAGTGCAACTCTATAATTATTAAGTACTTATGGTGATTATATATACAAGGAAGAGCAAAATCCAGTTCTCCCACACCATGCTAATGCTAAACAAACAGAAGAAAAAAAAATTGTTTAGGTTATGAAGTCAAAAGAAACACAGTGAAGATATCTGTTGATTAAGAAGGTGTCACTGTTAGATTCTTTTTCAGAATAATCTGCTCTTTAACACATCCACTGGAGTATAACAAACAGTCTTTACCTTGCAGGCCTGTTTGGGAGTTGTATTTAGTCCTTTTCCAGTGTTACACTGAAAAATAACTTCCCTTTTCATAGTTTCCTCTCCTTCGTTTCAGTGAAAATATATGAGGATGCTTTTACTTAAACGCCTTCACATATGATATGGTCAGCATTCCAGCCAGGAACACTTCAGGATGTAGCTACGAGTACATTCAATTTAATCCACTACCTGGAAGGTTGGGGGGACCCCACAGCTCTGAGTTTCATGGCATGTGTTCATTAGCACCACTTGTCTTCCCCTCCTGGGCAAATGAGCAGCTGTATTTCCCCTGCCCCCGCCCAAGAACTGGCTGCTTGAGACAAGAGTGGGCAGAAGAATGTTTTACTTTTCTCCCCCACCCAAAAGGGAAAGAGGATCCACCTAGAAAACAGCCATTGATTTCACACATTCAGGCACTGCAGTGCCTCGGTCTTTTCTATCACATGATTATCAATGCCCGTTTTTAGCATGGAAAGTATGCATTGTCAGAAACAAACAAACCGTGAAAAATATGTCTTGATGGTACCTAATACAGTAAGAAATTATTCACTGCTATACTGACCTTCCTTAATTCATCAGAGATGAGAATATCATTGTAACAGTCATCATAACATTTCACAATGTCTCCAGTTTCTCTAACAACTCCTTCAGAGTATAGGCGATCGAAAAATGACATGGAAGTCTGTGTACAGGGAACCACTGTAGCTTCAGTATCTGTCACTTTGGAACCTGGAATATATAGGAAACCTTCACTTCAAGTCTCTTGCAATAAATAAAATAGGAGAATTTCCATGTACTAAGGGTTTTACAATAATTCATAATTTGATACAGTGTGGAAATATTCATCTTCTCTAAATGGTTGTGTGAGGCATATTCTTTAAAAAAATACAGATCACATAAGTATGACTCAATCACACGGTCCCTTCAAAATAAAAGACAGCTAAGAAAGAAAAAAGCACAAAGAAAACATTAAATTCATCTGAATACTACCTTCTATAAAGGCTCATGTGTTTGCTCCCTCTGTTGGCAATGCTATCAGTTGAAACTAGTAATACATGAAACACCACGTGAAACTCAAAGTCACACTAGGTCACACCCTTAGAAAATCATATTCCACAGCTTAAGCCTTGAAGAGTCTGCGGACAAAGACCAAATCTGGCATGATGAAGTACAAAAGTCAATAGCTGCTAGCAGCACCCCACAAAGTGAAAACCAAACTGAACACAGCCCAGACAAATCTTTGGTTTTTTAAGTATTATATCTGAAGTTCTTGAAAAATTATTTTGCAGCTGTAAGTTCTACTAACCAGCTATTTCAGGAGATGAAAAAGGTACTATCAGCAGTTCCTGTATGAATCAGGAGTACTATCTCTGTAATCATTAAGTGCACTTTATATATATGTGTATATATATATATATTTTTTTTTTTTTTTCCCTGTACTTGGAAGTCATCCAAGAGATGATCCTGTTGCTCATGGACATCTATTGCCATTTGAGATACCCTACAATATTTTACTTAGTGAGGTATCAGTCCATAAGGGCACATATCTTCTCTCTATACAGTGTTACATCTACAAATCTGTATGCATGGTGTTAGATAACTTACGGCATCTCAAATAGCATTAGAATCCATGTTTAAGAAGCTTTGGACTCAGTCCAGTTCTATCTGCTCTCTATAGTCCAAGTGTTCAGACCAAACGTTACACCATGTTCTCATCTCCAAGTTCCCCTGAATACCCTTCAAAGTCTTCTGAGCTAAAGAGGGGAGGAGGCCACGAGTGAGCATGAGCAGAGTGAGCAAGCAACACCAGGGCAAAGCATCTCGGCAGAGATCATATTCTCAGCATTCCAGCTTCCCGTGACTTTACTCTTATCTTTTCTCCTCTGCAGGTTCCCCTTGATGGGAGACTGGTCAACAACATCACAATATCAAAAGGCTTCTGCCCACACAATTAAAGATAAAATTAAGTGGTGTCCTGACAAACTGACCTACAGCATCAGTGAAGACTAGTATTTAGGAGATGCCAAAATTTCACTCTAGGTGACAGTACTTCAGGAATAGAAACACGCCAAAAAGGGATGTATGAGCCATGATGCTTCCAAGAGCACCTATCAGTTCATTCTGATCCTAATCTTTGCAAGCATAGCATAACCTAAAATTTCTCTTGCTGCCACACTTCCAAAAAGTCTTTGGGACTTCTCCCATACAGTATTACACAGAGATTATTTATTCATAGGTGAATTTAGACTGGCATTTTGGTATCTAACTCCATGTAAACAGTACCACCTACCTGATCAGCACTAATAAAAAAATTCAAGAGAAGTTACAAGTTGATGGCTTGGAAGTATGTCTACTTAAGGTAAAAATACTGGAATGAAACCTTACAATTATTTTATTGGGCCAATATGATGTAAGGAAAATCAGCTATAAAGAAAATCCTGGCGTTTAATTGCTTTGCTTCACATCTACATATATGGTTATGAAAAAGGGTACCTTTTATTAAAGAAAAAAGGTTAAGGACATTCTTCTACTTGTCCACGTAGTGACTATAAAAAAATAATCAAATTATGTAACCAAAGTCATAAGTCAAAAAAACCCATGACTTACAGCCTCGTAAACTAAGGAAAAAACAAAACAAAACAAAAAACAAACACAAAACCAAATTTAAAAAAAACTCACAAAAAAACCCCAAAAAACAAAAAACCAAACCAAAGAAACAAAAACCAAAAACAACAGAACAAAACAAAATCCTACAACTGATTTTTATTTATTTATACTTCCTACCCGCCCCCCTGTCATAAGACTCTTCTAATTGTCTAGCTTCCTTTCCAAGGGATAGAATTTTTATTTCATAAGAGATTTAAAAAGAGCTAAATCAGCCTCTAACATAGAAATGATTTTGTAAAGACCTATGATTCAAAAACGGAGTCCAGACTAATAAAAATCAGATGTCAAATGACTTGAGAAAAAAGAGACATCTTACATTTTCCTGGTTATCAAGCTCAAAGTGTAAGAAATTGAGCTATTTATAGGCCTTTGAATCGTTAGGATTTTATTGTGGGAGCGGGAGGAAAGGAGACACACTTCTGCTCTGAAGCAAGATTTTATGAAAACTCTCATCAGGAAAAAGAAATCAAGAGCTTTGTAATCTATTCAGTAGTTCAGAAAACCAAACTATAAATGGAAAAATTCAAATACACTGGAAGCTCCTATTCTCCACTTGAGTAGTGAGATTTGAAATTGGAGATTCAGAATTTCCTGGAAAAGAGTGACCAGTTTTAATAACACTGTAAAAGTGAGCAATAAAATAGGAAGAAGAAATGCCCTCACAACTCTGCAATTGGAAAACAAGGAGTTGAGAAGTACTGAAGCAGATTAAGCTCATTATAGCAGCCAACTGTGGAATATCTATAAAGTGCTGCCAATATACTTTTAAATTAAAACATTGCATATCTACTATGAGGCAGATAAGCCCCAGCTTAGGTATATTTAGAATTCCTTCAAAGTTTAAGAAAGATTTTTATCGCAGGGAAATCTCTTGTAACTTACTATTTACAAAACAGTTTATATATAATGTACATAATGCAAGTTCAGTGCTCTGTACTAAAAAGATGGTATTTCAAAAATAAAAGGTGCAAGCTGGTGATTTATAGGTTCAAATGACATCTAAAATTTTTTCAAATTATAACCTGTGACAGTAGCTTAACAAATTGCTGAGTTAAGATCACCTTCCAGATTTTAAAACTCCATTCCAAAGTCAGCAATTGTTAGACCTTCATGTACATAGAGCAAGCCAAGAGTCTTTCTTAGGCAAATGCTAAATTTTTATTTACAAAAAAAGAGACAGTAATCCTATCCCTTTGAAGATAACTTTTCAAGTGTTAATTGAGCTTAAGCAGATATACTCCTGCCTCCCCAAGACTGATGACAGGTGCAAAACCAGTAATGTGTCCAAGGAAAAACTACTATTTAGCTTTCAGTGTAGCTATTTAAAAATACAAGACTCGAGACATAAGCTGGTATGCATCAAGTTTGTTCCTTTTGTTGCTTCTAGTTAAGAAATACAAGAGTAAGAGATGAAGAGAGGATTTAAAGCATGTGTCAGAACTATCAGGTACTCTGCAATGCAGCCAGGGAAAGAGGAAAAAAATAACCCTTCTACAACACAAAAAAGAGAATGATGTGAGAACAGGTAGTTAGTATCTGTCTGATCAAATGAAGCAGAATAGAGAATAACCTTGTGTATTGTTTACCTAAAATGTTATATTTTAAGTAATTTTAAAGCTGAAGCCCTTGAGACAATGTGCTATTGTGGGATTCTACCAGGAATCCCAGCAAGTGGGGGAGCTGTGGAGAGAGGAACATCGCATTACTCGGGGACCACATGTTTTCTACCAACTTTTGATCTAACAGATGGAGACTGAGAACTGTAAGGTCTGATAACATTAAGGTGCAGACGAAAAGCAGTCAAGAGAAGAAAAAAATGAGATTAGACACAGGAGAAAAAAGTAATAAATAACTTTTAGAAACAAATTTTAGGAAAAGAAGACAGAGGAGTAACAGAGAGGAGGTAGAAATAAATATGAAAGTGAAACCACACCCATTGAAATAAAAAGAAAAAAAAGTTCTTAGTGAGAAGATAAAAGGGGACCACAGCTTGGAAAAGGACAAAAGGATTGTGAAAACAAACACCCTTGTAAAGTAATATTATGTTGATGTTTTATATAATTCTGACACCTTTCTGTGGGTCTGTAAATACCTTCTGCCCAAGCTCACGGTGAGGAGGAGAAACCCCACTTACATTATGCATCCAAAAATATCTCCCCCCCTGCAAAAAAACCCTTACATTTTTGTTTGCAAGGGAATAAATACAGTATTTGAATCAACCTAGATTATGTCATTTTCTAAAAAGCAAAGTAAGCCCATTTTCAGTATTTTCTCTCAAGAACGGGAACTTGTTTCTAAAAGTTACTCCACACTGACAAGTAAATGGTATATCTGGATTCATATATGGGCATGTCTGAAGAAGAAAATACTAGAAGATTATTTTTTACCTCCTCCCACACAAAGCTAATTCTTACTATATTTTCAAAAAATGCACATGAAGACTAAGTATAGAAAAATGTGCCAACATTCCTCACCAAAAATAGGCAAAGAATGGGAAGATGAAATTTTAAGAGCAAATGGGGTATACCAGCTGTTCAGGATTTAGCAAAGGAAGCCTTCCAGTCCTCAGAACAAAATGCGTTGCTTCTGTGCTGTAGACGATTGAGCAGAATCAGGAGCTAAGCTGGGATACTTGGCAAGTGACCCTGCACTCCTAACGGGAGGTATGTAACCTACTGACCTTCGCTACAGGGACTGGCAAGTCATGGGCTAGACAGATAGCCTAAAAAATTTCTTGCCTAAAGCAGAAGAAGGTTTATCCATGGTTTGAAATATATTTATTTTCTTCTTGCTTGCCAGAGTGAAAAAGAGGTACCTGAAGAGGAACATGATATATTTTTTGCATGTTATATAATTCAATTGTTTTAATAGCTGGATACAGTGTTTGGAAAATGGATTTTGCTGACAAAAAAGGTGGTAATGTCTAGTGTCATTGTATATAGTGGGGAAAACCTATGCCAGTTCCCGAGAGCTGAAATGGAAAAGTTACAAAATTCCCAAAGCTCCATTAAATATTTATACACAGTGAAGTACTTGCAGACAAACCAAAAGAACTGAGAACTTACCACTATCCCATTTTGAAATATTCCTATTAAGGAAAATCACTTTGGAAATATCAGAGTTCACATTATACATAAAATCCCATTACATTATCACACGCAATTTCCATGAAATTTTGTGTGTCAGTTACATAATCAAAAATACAATTTCAAAGTGGTGCCATAAAATTATGTGCTGTTTGCTTTTAGTCTTTCATCTCCATCTACAGACATAATGGAGTGTTATAAGCAGTTAAAGATACGTCAACAAAGTAGAAGTCAACCTTGTGCGGTGACTGCAACCAGAGCAACCTCCCACATGGCTCTTTCTATACCCCAATCACTTCTGCTGGGCAGATGGCACAGTCACACAAGCTCAGAGGTGTGCTCTTTCTCATCTTCTGCTCTCTCAACTTGCATTTGTAACACAGCAATAATCAGACCTGTCCTAAATAAGGTGGTTGCACCTACAGAAGAGTGTCTTTCTCCAGATATTATCTGCATAAGATAATATTATAATTCCACAATTAATGCAGTTGGTTATGTCTGGATGCATGACCAGGCCACCTGGATGTCACAGACCATTTAAAAACACTTCTAGTAGCTTGATTTATAGATCGATCCAGGGATCAAAGGAAAAAAAAGGTGCAAAATGTGACAATTTAGTAACAAACTGGGTAAGAATATTTTCTTATTATTTAGTAAAATAAGTCATTCTTTAAGATATTTCCACCACATGAAGATACATGTATATGAACTGTCATTATTACAAAATGGTAAATTAGATTAAAATTGTTACAATACAGACTTTTAAATTTAAGATTAATTTATTCTAAATTTACCCAGTGTAGTCCATTGTCCTGAAGCTGAGAGCAACCTTAAACTGGAGTTCACATTTTGATCGTTAAAAAATGCCTGTAATATTCAAATAAAAGAATACAAAGTTAACGAAATGAAATAGGAATCATCATTTATAGTGCTTTGGATACTTTCAAAGCAAATTATAAGGATGCAGTTAGGAAGTAGTTTCTGTACGATCTTTCAGTTTGGATGCTAAATATCACACCACCAAATACATGAGTTTGGAAGGTTGTGTAGCAAGTATCTTTTATACATTCAAGATATCTCCATGTACGTATTTATACAGGAAGTATTAAGGTTTAACCATAGAGCACTTTTTAGATCAAGAACACACAAAAAAAGTTGTATTAAAACCTTGGGGGTACAGAAAATGGAAGAAGAGATGAAATAATTCTATCTCTGCATGCAATGTTGTTGAAGTAAAAAATGAAATGCTAAGTATGATTGTAAAATTTACATTTTGTAAATAAATTTGAAGCTTGGAGAAGTGTAGAGACACAAAAAAAAAAACATTAAACAGATACAGAAGAAATCCATAGGTTATTGAAGGGATGGAGAAGATCCACAGGAAGTTTTGAAGTACTCAATCTTACTGATTTATGAATTAAAAAAAAAGGAGACATGCATAGTAATGTTGGTAGCTGACAAGTTTAAATAGATAAGCCAATTAAGAAAACCCACACTTATGTATGTGCATACAAGAAGAGGCAATAATCATTGGAGAAGCTGCTAAGAAAATGATGGGTTTTCAGTCTCTGCGTTACCAAATCTTTTTACCACCTCTCTGGGATACGGAGAGATCAGACTATATAATGTAATGGTCCCTTTGTTCTCAATTAATTCACAGTTACTCAGAGTTCATCACGTTGTAGTGATATTTTTGTTTTTAATTGAAAAGAGACAAGCATTGAGACAGTAAATACATACCTTGTAAACTTCAATAATTTGAAATGTTTATCAGTAGGAAATGAAATATTGGTTTATTTCTGTGTGAATTTCTTCAAAACACAAGGAGGCTGAATTATTTATCCAGATAACAATATAAAGTAGACATACAGTAAATCAAAGAGTTGTTTTTAAAGCAACAGATGTAAAAACCGCACTGCTTTTAAAACCACAGATTACTATTTTTTTTCCTGTCTGCAAATAAACAGATTTGACTTTGCAGACAACAGAAGCGAAGGACACAAAATAAGTAAGAGAACTGAGTCTCAAAAAGCTGATAGCCCAACATTGCTGTATAAAGTAATGGTACTCAATTAATTTTTAAACCTTGAATTTTCAGATATATGATGCATATGCACATCTAATTGCTTGGTGTATTTACTGTGACAAAGCAGTAATAGCTGTGAGCAAGGGTGCTGGCTGCATTTACACCATTTGAAGTGTCCCCTTGGGTGGACTTCCCAGCATTAAATGTGGTGGCCAAGATCAGCATCCAGTTCAGATTCCGATTCTTGGGAATCGGGGATGACTAAATTGTTGCCTCTTAAAAAAGAGTAACATTAGCACAGATTAAAATATTTTTACTTGACAGTTAACCCACGAAGTAAGACTTGATCACCACAACTAAATCACCTACTTTCAAAGAGACAGTGAGCAGGCAAATAGCATGTTAACAATGCTACAAAGTTTGCCATTATGCAGTTTTCCAATAGCTACAATTTAATGGAAAAAAATAAACTTAAAATATAAAGAACTTAGAACTACCATAACAAATTCATCCTTTTGATAGGGCTTAAACGGCTGGTCAAAACCGAATGCTTGTGCTGTGATCCTGCCTTGCATGGACCTGAAATGGAAAAACGAGATTAAATATTCTGCAGACATACTAGGTACTTATTAACTCTGAAAATGTGCCTAGGTACACTACACGAAGCTCTGTTCTGACTGATCTACGTTTTTGTTGTCGTCGTTTTTTTTTTTCCCTCAGCCGCCTCCAAGGAGGGCTGGTGGCGGCACAACCACTGCTAAAGCAGCATCGGAACGACGCTGCGAATCTGAAAAGGATCCAAGCTAATTCCGGAAGACAAGGATAAGCGCCTTGCACCCCAGAACAAGCGGTTACGTGCCTCAGAAATACTGAGGAGACTTCCCGCCAACGGCGGGGGGAGAGGGGAGACACGCCGGCCCGCGGCCGCCCCGAGCGGAGCCCTGAGGGAGGTGACGGCCTCGGCCCCGGCCGCCTCTCCCTCAGGCCACCCCTCCGGCTCCCCCTCCCACCATTTGAGGAGTCGGTCCCCGATCTCCCTGTCCTCCAGGAAGGAGAAGGTTTTCTGGGGCAGGGCGCGGAAAGCGAAGGCCTGGCCGCAGCGCCGGTCCCCGGCGGACATCTTCCCTGCCGGTTGCCCTGGAAACGGGGCCGCGCGGGCCGGGCCGCAAGACACGCCCGTCCCCTTTCTGACAGGATTTCTTTGATTTTCACCTATAAAATCCCCTAATTATACATAGGTCTTCGCCCCTCTCCCCTCTGCTCGTGTCTGTGCAGCAAGGAAAACTCTTCCAGGCTTGTCAAAGGAGAGCCGAGCAGACTGGCTCCAAGGGCAGCAACCACCATTGCTGGCTTAATCAACACCACCTCGAATAACGTAATGCCAGAACCACTTATGAAAAGCACGAAGTTATGAATTACAAAGCTCTAACGAATCAGGGCTGCTTCTGGCTTCCCAGGGTGTTGAGCCATTGGGGAGCACCAAGGCCCTGCTTTCAGGCTTTTCCCAGTGGAAAATTCAAGGGAAGTACATTGTTACTTAAGGAAGTTATTTTTAAAAGTGCAGTAAAGCAAGAGACACCTTGCAAAATGTGGGGAATTTCCTGCCCTTTGCAAGGAAGGCAATGAGACTTGAAGACCACGACACGTCTCACGCTATATCCTTTAGTAATCCACCCCCTCCTCCAAAACCAGTTCTCACTTTGCTGAGAAAATCCAAAAATGTCATTTTCCCATTAATCTGATGGGTGGACTGAACAGCAGACCCATTTCTAAGAAGTTTAGCAGTGGCTTTGTTTGTTTCTAATTACAAAAACCCTCCAACCAACCAAACAACAACAAAAAATAAGCTGAATCACATTCAATTTGATTAGAAAGCAGAATAGAAAGATGCAGTGTGCCACGGCGGCGGGGAGCAAAGCTGAAAGTGCTGACATGCACCTGACCTGCGCCCCTTGGTCTCATCAGCCTCTGATTTAACTTGTCAGACGCGTTCGTCAAACAGCCTGGTACCAAAGGAATCCGGAAGAAATAGATATCATGAGCCTGTTAAGAAGCTCTGTTTTAGAATAGTTTCAGTAGAATTCGTTGCTCGCTACATACTCACTAAATATTTTTAAAGAGTTCTTAACACCAGTGGGCTGCAGTTCAGCAGATCAGGTTACTGTGTGGCACCTATGTGACATTTAAGGAGCCATTCCGCTGTTTCTTCTTCATTCTGTTTTCTCCAGATGTTTTCCCACACGCTTCCATTTTTTGTTCAAAAAATTTTACTTGCACCTAGACAACAATAGAAAATACAGTTACGCTGTGCTTCAAGATGTTTAAATGGTAGAGACAGATCAAGACAGGATAAAGTGTGCCTTTCTTCTTAGTATTTAAATGCAATTTAGAAAAGAGACACCTGAAAAAAATTATTGTAGCCTTATTCTCAGCACATCTCTACCTACTCCAGCACTACCCCACCTGTTAAATTCCTCTTGCCACTAGCATTATTAGCCAGAGATTAAATAGCCAGAGTGAAAGAACTGGTTTGGGCAGGGAGTGATGCGTAGCAACAACTAACAAACACATGAATTCTCAGTTTCAAGTTGTGCGAACTCAAATACAGGATTAAAAAAAAATAGTGAAACTTCAGGTCTTTTGCAGCAAAAATTCCTACTGACTTCAGTGAGGATTTTCTCTGATCAAAGTGTTGAATCAACAAGCATACACTTAAATCCCACTGAAATCTAGAGCGTTTAAATGCTTTGATGAATCAGGAGTAAGGAAATGAGTAAGGACCTCAAGACTGGCTCAGGAGGATCAGGACAGGAAACTCTTAACTATGGAATTAACTTCTTTAATGTTGTGCCATCTACCTATCAGAGTGTTATAATTCTACATTTCCAGTTTTAAGCAATTTACAATAATAAAAGTTAAACTGGGACTTTCAGTTTAAACACTGACCTCATTATCCACTGATTTCATTCACAACAGCCTGAAGTAGAAATTCAGGCACAGTACTCTTTTAAACACAGTACTCTTTTAAGGATTTTATGGTCTCACAGAAGATATTCAGAGTGTGGAAAATATATTTTCCTGCAGCAGAATGAAGACTTGTAAGTACATATTATTAAGCAATAGTAGTCCCTCACTTTTGACCAGACTAATTTTCAGCATTGTTTGTTTTTCTTGTATTTACTTATATGTGATTTTGAAGAGTTTAACAGTCCTGAATAAATTGTGGGCCTTAAGTGCTGAGCAAACAAACCAGCCTTTCCATGGCAAACAAAAATTAAATTACAGAGGACCAGCCCTGTTGCACCTTTGCAAAGTGCATCAGTCTCTAAGGCAAAGGTCAGCTGGTGAGGGAGTAGCAGCCGGTTCCAAGGGGGAACCTGAAGAGCAGCTCCTCACTCCCTCCTGCAGAGATCTTCAGCATTGCTGAGAGATAGTTAAGCCATATGAATTAGCCAAATGGAGGAGGAAAGGTATAATTATCATATACATCTGTGAAATAAGTTAGTCTTTCCAGTATTAAAATACTGTACGAAAAGTCTGATGGAGAGTAAATTAAAGTCCAGATCCTGCATCTTGTCTGTAATGAGGACTAGATCCCCCCAGGACAGAAAGCTCTGTACGCTATGGTGAAACTCAGATCCCACTAATGATTTATGGGGTATCCATGTCCAATTCTAGGCTCTTGAACTGATAGAGGACTTCAGGTTCAGGTCTGCGAGAGAAACAGAAACCAATTATAAGCCAATTAAAAGTATCTCTAAATTAACAAATAAGAAAGAGTGTAGCATATCTGAATTCCCCCTTTTTCTTCCCTCTCACCCCAAGTGTTGTCCTTCAGTAACCCAGGGCTGCAAGGCAGGAGTCCTTGTCTGCTCCGGAGCTGAACTCTGGATCCTCAGTTAAAGACAGGGATCAATGGCTCTGCTTGCAGAGAACTGCCAGAGGTTTTATTTTAAAACACAACCAAATGGCTCATGATGGCCACCTTCATACCATGCAACTAGAGGCCAGGAAGAGGGTGATTGGGATTTTAGCCTCTTTTGGCATGAGAAAGTCCAAGCTCACAGCTTTTACATCTAAAGTGCCTCAACTACTAGGGCTGGTGTCATGTCCTCTGAGTTAACCCAACAGTGTACCAGCAAGCTTATTTCTGGATCACGGTGTTAGGACCCTGTAGAGACTCAGAAACTACTTTTTCCCAGTGATGTGGATTCCTGCAGTCAGATCTTGCTCTGCTGTGACCTTAGATCAGGCAGCTGGGAGAGGAGCTGGGTGGGACAGAGCTGTAAGGCACCTTGGTGGAAGCCTCGTCCTCTTGGCTTGGGAGCTGTGCTTCAGCCCCAGCTGTTGTCTCTGCTCCTAGCTGGAGCAGTGTGGACAACATGTCTGTGCCTGGCCATGGCCTCCACCGATCCTGAGCATGACCTCAGACTCAGCCTGTCCCATCCGTGCAGACTGACCTGGTGATCTGGACTCATGGCTGAATGTGGTCGCTGTCACCAGACCTGTTTTGCTGTTCTGACTGGGGTGCTGTGGGACAGGACCGTGTCAGGGAGGCCACTGCCCTGCCGCCTGGCTGTCACCCTTGGCTCCCAGCTCACCCCATCTTATGGAGCAGCCCCCCACTTGCTGCTGCCTGACACACGGTGTGTGGTAGAAAGACAGTTGTGTTTATGCTGGGTTTGTCCATGTTGCCTGTTTCAGTTTAATCAACTCGGTATATCCGAGTGACTGTTTCGTTAACAACCTCTACCTCTGAAGGACGTGTCATATATGGCTTTATATGTGCACTACAGCCTATTATGAGGTTTTATTCAAAAAAGTGACTCCAAAACAGATAATTCACAATTTGAATAATAAAAAGTATTTTGAGATTTGTAGTAAAGAAAGTATGTGAGGTTAAACACTAAAACTGAGTTTGGGCATCAAACCAACAAGTATTGCAAAGCCTAAACTTTCTTTGGTCCTCGAAAAAGAAACATGAGCTGTCTGGAGATGCACAGTAAGAATTAGAGTGAGTCCCAGGAAATTCAACACAGCGTGTGTGACACCATCCAGGCCTATCTGAGAGGGAAACAAGGAGGATTTGTGCACTTAGGTCTCATCTCTCTGTTACAATTTACATATTTCCCTGGAGATTCACTGCCTTAAATCTTTCCTTTGAAGGCTGGTATCTATCTAAACACCCTCTCTCTAAATCAGGTATAGGTTGCTGTTTCTTTTAAATCCAGGAGAAAAAGGTTACTGAGCTGCTGTTCCTCTCTCCAAGCAATACCTGTGTTGTTCATGTACACTAGTAGTGACTGAGAAGCCCAGTTTCAATTTCACCCAGCGCTTTGAGAGTTCAGCAATATACTCCCTTTCTTCTAAGACTGCAGTACAAAACCACGCAGCTTACATAATACATACTTCTCATGCACAGTTTACATACAAAAGCTTACAAGGCATCTGGGTAATTGTATATCAGAAACTGTTTCTCTGTTGTAGAAAATAAAGTTTTACTATAGTAGTTGGAGAACATAAACATGAATTTGTTTCTATAACTTCTTGGATAGGGGCTTTAGGAGAAAGGGGCAACTCTGGGGTCTGTTCAAGTGCCAAAGACTGTTAATTAGTTTAATCCAGTGACTGCCTGCCTAATATGAAATATTGAAGTAATCTTGGATTTAGGCATTCAAATGCCTCAGCAATACAATTTTTAATGGTTTTTATTGATTCTAACTAATGGGGGGGGGGAGAAGGGTTTGTTTTCCTTATTATTTGTAGACACTTGTGTAGCCGTACTGCAAGGTGTTCTGTTAGTGACCCAGCACAGAACTAAATTTTGCCTATAGACATACATTTGACTTCACTGATTTCTGATGCTCACGTCTCTTGTACTGAAAACAAATTCCTTTAAAGTGTAACAGTTACTTTCCCTTCTACATGCATGAGTACAGCAGCACCAGGCTACAGAATGTGCCGTTTTCCTCTAGACAGTGGTCAAGGTATTTGTAGGAGTGATTGAAGTTCTAGATGCTTGAACTTGGTGTTTTCTACCATTTAAGATCCCTCAAGGGACTGGAACATCTTAATGGGGCTGTCAGATATGACACAAGGCCTAGAGGACACCTGTGCTCCTCCAGACTGATGGCTGGGGGTCAGGTGGGCATTTCAAATGGCACTAGACCTGGAGATGAGAGTTAAGACCTGGACGTGTGTTTCAGCTTGAGAGACTTAATTTTAGGTGTCTACTTGTAGATGTTTACAGGTCATCTAGGCTTCCATTATCGTCAGGGGAGATCAAGATCTCCATTTAGTTGCACAGAGAGACATTTCAGACCCCCAAAGTACTTTTCAGATTGCCCCAGATACCCCATTTCTGATTTTGTGGAACAGCAGCTGGAGGCTGGGTCTACATAATGATGTATCTGCCAGCTCCATAAAGGTGAGACTCTGCTTTGTCTCAGGTGGAACTAGGTGGCCGTATGCAGACATTCGAATTGAGTCCCAACTCAGTACTGTCTTTAGAGTCAACAAATTTATTCAGTTGATGAGATGTCTACCATAAGGTGAGCTCAAATCATCCTAAACTCCATACTTGAACTCTATTGAGTGTATGGTTGCATGTATACCTAATGTTCATGTTACATGTATACATCTACCCATCAGGCACCTATAATTAGGGTTCAGGGGTGAATTCCAGCTGTGGAGGTGCTGGCTGAGTGTCTGAGAAAGAACAGTGTCCCTTCTATTGTACATTTACTTACTATCCCTTTTAGTTCTGTCCACCTTCTTCTCCACCTATACTCTTGATAAAATATCTCAGACTATTATCTTCCCCACCAGTATTTTGTACATCTCAGTTTAGCCCCACTCCCCTCTACCTATGAGCAAATTACAGCCATCTCCAGGACCCCATTTCCAGTGCAACTTTCCTCACTCTCTCCCACCAGTTGTACCCAATTGTCTCCCACCACATTGTACCCAACCTTGGGTTCTTTGTCCCCTCTCCTCCCACTGACCCCAGGGATCTGTGCATCCTGTGCTGCTCTCTGTGCCATAGGGCTTGTGTCTCGCTCACAGCTCCCTCACAGTACATACTAACGCCAGACAGTTGTTCACTTTTGTTAAAAATAGTGAGCACAAATATCACCACTTTTTCACAATGTTTTCTTCTCTGAAAAGGCTATATACAATATTATTACTAAATATAAAAGGATTTATGTGTTTTATATCGGACTACTGAATTAGAGACGAGTTATAAGCATATCACTAATGTATACTCCTTGAGTGCTTATTCTGTTACTCATTCATCTTGAAATTCCTTGGCTTTGCTTGTCGAATGGGATTTTATAGGGTTACCATTTTGAGGTTATCAAACACAAAATTCATCCAGTACTGAGGGTTTTACAGGGAGTGATACAGCGTTTGAGGAGTTTACAGAAGGTTTCAGTGAGGAAAAAGGACAGCTTCCTTTCAGAAGGAAACTGAGTGCAGTTTTCCAGCAGGATATATTTACCAAAAATACTGTTAGGGTGACTTTGGAGGAATGTGTCTGTGTTGAAATTATCTATCAACATGCCTGGTCTTGCCCACGATATTGACTTGAACACTGAGACGGATTCACGAGTGACAAATCTCAAGATAGCCTGATGTCTATGGTTTGAAATAAGTGTATTTGGGACCCACAGAGACCTTGGTTTCTCTCCTGCAGTGCATGTGAACTGAGTTTTTAGAAACATGTTTCATATGTGCAAGCTACCCAGCAACATACTTTGCTTTGAAAAATTTACCCAGTGAAAATTCAGAGTGGTCTCAGCTTTTATAAAAGTCAAACGCTACGAAGGGTTAGGCCTAAATGTATTTTTTTTTTTCTCATCAAGAGGGTGGGGTTAAGGCAATGGGTAAGCTATAAACATGTAGAATTTGGAATGCAGTACGGTTGCCTAACAAGACCTCTGTCTTTGACATTAAATTCAGTCTTTTTTCAGGGCTGGCAGGCAAAGCAAGTTCTATTACTCTCTTAAAAGCTGGATAAGAGGTCATGTGACTTTTGCTTTCATAAAAATAGCTTTTATTGCAAAATCCAGTTTCCTTTGTCTGGTGTTTATACTGTTTAAACAAAGTTTATGAAGCGTTATAAAATAAGGTACCCAAACGTTGTCTTCCATTCAGTCTGACAAGCATCCTTCATTGCATAATCATGAGTGTTAACCTAGGCCAGCTGAGAGGCTGGCAATCTAAACCCTGAACCAGTCCGGGAGGGTGGAGAAATTGCTCTGTTTTCAAATTTGTTTGCTAAAATGATGAGTTCTTTGCTGAACTGCAATATTTGTTGTTTCACCTTTATAAAATGCCTTATACTTGGTGTTTGGGGGTTTATTTTAAACCATTTCATCTGAATTCCTGTGCAGATTTTCCCATTCTGTTGTTTTCAAGCATGTAAGGAAATCTGGTCTATTTTTCTAGAAAGGGGAGGAAAAGATGGGCTCCATTCTGCATTTCTTCTTTTGGACCATGTAGAACAGAAGTTCATTCCCAATGTGACCACAAAGCTTCAACTGCAATTTAAGCAAGTAATTTAGCATTAGACCCAGAAAGGACATAGAAGGTAGTGTTGTTGGGCTGAGATATCCATTGAGATCCAGATTCTTAGTTACATGTCTGGGATACCATTTCAAAATGTGAATAGTTACAGAGATCCTGCCACAAGCCCCACTCTAAGCAAAAAGATACCTACACTAGTCGTCAGGAAACAGTATCTGACAAAAGGACAAGTTCCATGTGAATTATGAGAACTGAGGTGTGCCCTTGAAGTCTCCATGATTTCAGTTGAATACTCTGGCCACTGATTCTACAATCGTTTTTATGCTATTCAGCCCAACAAGTATTACACTTGTATCCGAAGAGAGACAGTTTCAACAGCAAGACTGATGGAGATCTGTCCTCTACTGCCCTCTGATATGGAAGTTATAAAAGGTGATACGTGAATACATTTTTCCCTTATGGATAAAATTCAGCTTTACTCACACAGAAGAAAGGATTAGAGCAACACAGCCACTGGCTCTCTTGTTTTGTGTGTCATTCTGTTGACCAGGACAGCTCTGGGGATGCTTATTGAATTGGGCTTGGGAGGTCACGTAAAAAAGTCTATGCTCTGAATCCTGATGCTACTTAGGTGTAGGACAGGTGTTCCATAAAGTCAAGAATAAGGTCATTGTAAGCTTGTCTACAGAAATAGAGGAAATATCAAGAAAAGTTTTTTGGGGGGGATTTATTTTTTTTTTCATTTTCTTTGAAATTTTCCAACTGACTGTTTTGCTGTTTTCCTCACAACTATGACTTCCACAGCAGCCAATAGATTGTCAGCTGTGACGTTTATTTATGGATGTCATGCCACTACCTCCTGTAATAGAAAAAGCAGAGTAAGAGAGGTGTTTCATGCAATTTGACCTACTCAAAGTGAGATTAAATTTCTGCCAGAGAGCTGGTGATAATGGGTTCCTCGCTAAGCATCAGGCACTATGACTGTCCTTGTTCACCTCTGCAAATTCAACTCTTGGACAGACAAACTTGTCTAGGGGCCTTGGGATAATAAGTACCTGGAAGCAGATTGCTACCCATGTAAACATCTGAAGCAAAAGGTTCATGTTATTCCACTCCAACTAAGAGACAGGCTACAGCAATCTGAACTGATAGATGAGTGAGGGTAGCTTTTCAAGGATATCTATTTTCGGTGCATTGAGGCAGCACAGCCTGAAGTCAACAAATATAGCATCAATTTAGGAAATGCTGGGGTTGTCAAAACAAAAACCATCACCCAGTTTCAACAAAAGCTTGACATTTCTATATTTCCTACAGAAGAAACAGGAAATAGGCTTGAAAATAGGTGACCATTTTGGTCTGAGTTCCAGGAATTCAGTGGTTAATTCTGACTTGTTGGTGAAAGTGGGGCTGTTTGTCAGTGTTGGAGAAGTCTCCAGGGCTTCTAGCAGCCCAGAAAACCCCATGGAGTCTCACAGGCCAGAGCTGAAAGTCTAAAACTTGGGTTCCACAGCTAATTATGGAGGTCAACAAGCATCCAGGCTTCTTCCTTAGTGCCAGGGTGAAGCCCCTCATTAGAGTTAGAAATTTTATGCTTTGTGAACAACAATATAGAGTCTAGAAATCCAGGTTTACCTGCATGATGAATCTGTCTTGAATTCACAGGCCAGGGAAGATCAGGCTCCTGATTATCCTACCAAGCAGTGGTTTTTTTTTTTCGGCAGGAAACTGGCAGGGTTTTTATTCAGAACACCGCATGAGTTTTGGTAAAGTTTATTTCGATTCATACAAACTGGGATTATCTCATGAAAGCCTGCTTATCCAAAACCTCCAGTTATAAAACAGAATGAAATAACACATCAGAGAATGTGATTGCTATGTTATCTTTGCAAACTCCTCCTCCTGGATCAGTCGGTGTTTTTCTTCTCTGTTTTCTATCCTAAGCTGCTGTGTGATTTGCTGTTCAGTGTTAAATACTGATCTCCTGACAGTGATATGCCTCAGAATCCATGTTGAAGGAAGCAGTTCCTCTCCCCACATGCATGTCCAGGGCTGCAAGGAGAGCATGGAGCTCTTGTTCATGGGTATGAAATACGTGGCCTAAATGTTGTGCATGTCCTCTGGGAGGAAACAAAATCAGAGTGCTCACCACTTTGTCTACAGGCCAATAGATAAGAAGATATGTACACTGGTTTGCTTCCGTAATTTATTTGGTGAGAATAAATTTGCACCTGCAAAACAATTGAGCAAGAAGGTTGCTGTAGATCCACAGTAAATACAGCAGGATCATGTACTTTGCAAGTGCAAAAAATTTTTCTAGAATCTCTCCTTATATTGCCTTCCCTACCAGGTGTTTCCATCTCCTTTCAATCCTAGGGTCTTATAAAACATGCTGTATAATTAGAACGTCAGCATCAATCCCATTTTCTCTTTGACTCCATTCTGAAAGAATCAGTATAAAAGAGATGAGCTTACTCTTGCCTTCCAAATGAGTGCGTATGGCTCAGACACTAGAGCAATAGTGTCACGATGAGGAAATGACAAACCCATGCCAAGATACAGGCCAGGTAAGTCTCACTTGTTTGTTATTCTGCACAGTATCATTTAAATGAAATTATATGCAAATGCTTTCTTAAAGTGTTTCCAAGGGTATATACCTTTTCCTTGGAATAACAAGAAGCCAAATTGGGCCACAAACTATGAACATTGATGGAAACCAATATGTTCCATCACCTACAAAGTTGACTGTATTTTCCTTCCTGCTTTCCTTCAGCTGACATAATGAAGAATGGATAATCTGCTTTTATGCTCTTGCAATGAGTCTGACAGAGAAGTGGCAACATTTTATTTTTTATTTTAATACTTTCTGTATTTCAATGTCTAAATTAAAATTCTACTTGCTAGAGCTAGGGCTAGTGATTGCTACAGGTTTCAACTTAAAATCGTCAAAATCAAAAGTCCTGACAGAAGGATGTGAGGGCTTTTTCTTCTGAAGGATGCATGATTTACAGTTCTCGGTCGGGCTCCCAGGGGGAATGATGTGATCACTGCCATTTTCTGTAAACTTGCAGTTGTCTTCCTAATCATGTTGTAGTTCCTCTGAGGAATATTTAGACTAGAGTGGTAAATGTTTGGGTATTAAGGCACTTTTAGAAAAAAAAAAATGGATCAGGGAAGTAACATTTAGAGAAATTATTTATATAACAATAGACCAAGTGATCCTTGCCAAAATATAGACTAGTTGTGCCAGACATCTGCATATAATAAAAGAGTTTGTGATCTGAAGGAGAGGTGTTAAGGATTTTCAAGCCTGTACCCAAGACATAACAAGTAGGGAAAGGATAACGTGCTCTTAATAAATCCATCACTTCCTTCAGAGTTTACAAAATCATCTTTTGAAAGCATTCAGAATGGTACACAATCTGATGCTTTATAATTGTATCTAGAAATCTCAGTACATTTCAGAAAGAAATACAAAGATTTTTCCAAAAGACTGCTGCAACAGAACTTATTATGCCTGAAAAGCCTGGAACTGGCTGTAAGATTTTTGTTTGTTGGTTGCTTGTTTTTTTTTTTTTTTAAAAAAAAGGTAAATATAAGTTAATTCATAAACAAGCTTTGCTACTGTGGTTTTGTTCGTTTGGTTGTTTGGCTGGTTTTGGTTGTATTGGTTTTTGGGTTTGGTTATTGTTTGTTGTTTTTGTTTGTTTGTTTTCTTTTCTTGCTAGCCATTTCTCTTCTCAATTTTAGGTGTCTGAAAATGTTTCAGATGCTATTCCCACTACAGTTATTGAGTTCTGTCATTTAATTCAACAGCAGAAGGACTGGAGTCATACATATTATTCATATGTGAATATCATGAGATGTAAGCTTATAACTTCTGGTGGATAATTTAGTTTTCAATCTTAATACATAGATTTAAAGAACATACTTTTAAAAGTTAGTTTTAGAACACACACTAAATGTTAATAAGGGAACAGTAGAGTGTTCAATGAATAAAGAGTCTCAGGAAGCAATTTTTTTACTTATGTATTTAAACACTCTTATTTCTCATAACTGATCAGTGATGCCAAATATCCCAGGAACTGTAATTCTGGCAAATCATCTGGCTATGAATTTGATTAAATTGGAAGCACTGAAGGTTGTGTTAGATGTGTAAGGTGGCCCCTGCATAGAAGTATTCAGATGTTAGCAGAAAACTTCAAACGCATTGGCATCTAGTTCCCTAAGGAAATTGAAAACATAGTCAGCGTTAACTTATCCCCATTCATTATGCAGCTAGCAAGCAACTTTAAAGGTTGGCAAGTTCTACCTCTTCCCCTCTGGGGAAAAATAAACATAAAATTAAAGTGAGTGCCCTCCCTAGGATCCTGTTTATTTTGAATGTCTTCCTTATTCCAGACTTTTATTTTACCAAAATCAACATGCTGGCTGCGTCCTAGTGAAGCATTGATAGTAAACTTGAGCACTCCTTGCAACATTATCAGCAGAAACAGATTTCTCAAACTCTCATCCTATCATTGGACAAAAGCCCTGAGCTAGAAAATACAACAGCTTGATTTGCGGGAAAGGCGGTATTAAGAGCCCCAAATTGGCATTAAATGGAATCAGAATTGTTTGCTCCTTTTCATCTCATTGAACATACAGACTGTTTGGCTGTGTTTATATTGCTGAGTTGATTCAAGCCTTGAGGCTGAATAGGACTGACTGGCCTGTGTCCATGCTCCAAAGGGTCAACTCCCTCTACAACTGACATCTCTTAGTGACAGCTCAAGTGCTCCAAAACAGCATCAAGGAGAGCACTGAGCTGTGTGACAATAAATGTGGATGCTTGAGCTCGTTCCCCAGTCCTCTTTGCTTTAGCAGTATAGATACACCCTGAAGAAAAAATACCCAGTTGATGTGAAAACTTAAAAACAAGGGACCAGACCAAGAGTGATGATGAATCCATTAGATGTGTGAGTCTACAGGGGTACATGTCACAGCCTCAGAAGAGGGCTCTTTCCTAGGATTCTCAGTAATATTTGTGTCCACCCAAGCAAAGCAGAGACCTGCTTCTTGAGATCATGGTCACAGCAATCATGGCTCATGAAGAACTCTTCTGTAGCCTTGTTTACAAGGATCACCTGCCTGCACCCAAGAGCTGGTTAGCCCTCCTGCACATATGTACACACGCATATACATATGGGAGACAAAATTCATGTGCATAAACATAGATATACAGATAGACATATGAAATAGCGCTCACCAGCTTGTGTTATGGCACTCAGTTTTAAATTGCTGCTAAGAAATCTTTCTGACAATGGAACCATTGTTCTGGGTATGGTCCTTTTAAGATGTTGCCCTGGGCTGCTCTTGGGAAGCTGCTTCGCAGGCTGCCAGGTGTCTCTTTTTGTTGTGTAGCAGCAAGGGTGGCTTAGGACATGAGGCCATCGAGAAGCCTGTTGAAGTACTGGTTAGCCTGGGAGAAGCCAAATCCAACATGAGTCACACTCCTACTGTATCTTCATGCAGTCCGAGGCTGGGACATGGGCACACACCACCCCTCTGTCTCTGCCTTGTTCCTCCCAACCCAGAAACAACTGAGCCTGCTCCAGAATGGAGCTTGAGGGTGAACTAACACTTAGGCAGCATGGACATTCAGGAGACAAGACTCAGACACCAACAAGGCAGTATAGATGTACTTTTTGGTTACTAAACTTGAAATAGCTTTTTTTCCTGTGTGTTAAATCTTCCACCTAGAGTAACTCAAACCTTTATAGCAGAGTTGGTGTGGTTGAATTGGAAAAATTATTTAGGTAGCATTGAAAAATCTGCCTTCACAAATTGAGTCTAGAGACTAGGAAGGTGTAATAACTAAACTCCTCTCCAGTTTAATGTTTAGCTACTGCAATATATTGTTTTGCCTTGGCACACTCACAATGTGATGTGATATTGAAAGTACAGCAAATTGTCCAATATTGATGGCCAGATTATCTTTGTTGAAGTTAAACCTAGGCACAGAAACATATGATCTGGCTGCCTGATGGAAACCATAACCCACATTCAGTATATCTGAGCCAATATATTTTATTAGACTCTCAAACCTCCTCTATAGCTACACTGGAAACATAAGTAATGCAGGAGATGGGTTTATACACTGACTTGTCAATAGTCTGTACAGTTTAACTGGTGGCACAGTCCCTGGCATGGTATGGCCTGTACCAGCTAGGACTCTCCTAGACAATGTCCAAGCCCAGGTCAGGGCCTGGCACAGTCCTGAGACTCTTCTCAAATGCAATACGAACAAAGCCACCTGCTCTGTGTGCAAACAGTTCAACTGTGTGGTTGCAAGCTGTAGCATGCCGCTTGCTTTTGGAGCTAGAGAATCATCTCTGGCCCATTTTATTTACTGATAGAGATACAGTGAAACCGATCTGTGCAGAGTCAGCTTAGCTTCTGTACACTCAGTGTACTGGTTGCTCTGGACTTGTTAGGAATTAGGATGCAGAGATATTAAGCTTCCTCAGTTTAGGTTTGGAAACGTATTTTTTTAATTTACTGGTAGAATCCTGTTACTCAGATAAAGGAGAACTGACTGCAAGTGAACAAAGTTGTATCTGCAGGGACATGACTAATTTGTCCAGGATATGCCACAGGATGAACTGCTGATGATTAGGTTCTCATGTTGTATATCTTTTGGTAGCTAACTTCAGTAATCTCAGCTTGAGATCTAGTTAAAAACAAAAGAAACCCCTTCTTTCCTCCCCCCAACACAAAACAAAAGAACACCCCAAAACAACCAACAAACCAGTATGCCAAGAGAAAAAGTGAAGAAAATAAGTCAATAGACCTCTTCTGGACCTGTCTACGACAGCATTCCTGTCATCTGCCTTCCACACAGTTGTTGCATCTGAGCCAGTCCCTAAGCTCTCTCTCTGTGGTCATTCAGACAAACAGGTGCTGTTAGGGACTAATTCATCTGACTTGTTTAGCGTATATAGTGACAGATGAATCGTACCTTAACATTGTCTGTTTCTCTCCAGTTGTTACAAAGGAAGCACATGGCAATTATCTCACACATAACTTCTATATGTCTACAGAACTTCTAATTCCTCGGTCTACAATGGTACCTACAATTCTTTTTCACGTTTTCTTCAACCTTTCTGAATAAATCCATACATAACAGCAGTGGGCAATAAAGAGGTAACTTTTGGGTTCTGTCCAGTCACCCCATGGTAGCCAGGTGATTAAGAGTAGGGACACAGACCCCAGTGGGGTGTTGGTGACACACGGTGGCCCAGGTGACAGCTTGGTGACCTCTTCAGCACACAGCAACCACAGGGGCCACGGTCTTGATGGGACTTGCACTCTGCTACAGCTGCACATTTACAGCATGATAAACCTCCGGCTACTCAGCTGCCAAAGGAAACGTGAGCAGCCACAGAACTTACGTTCTTTATAGGAAATGAATAAGCACAAAAGGACCATCTGATACTCCACACGCTTATGTGTGAGTACTGACTTATTAAAGACAAAAGAGATCTGAGGAACAGGAAGAGATGTGAAATCTGGTACTGCAGCTTTTTAAAGTATGTTAATAACTCTATCTTCCCTAACCCCTCAGTTTTTCTCTTCCCTAGAAAAAAAATCAGAGTAACTTTTAGACTTGTTGGCTTAAATATACTTTGCATTTAATAGTACCAGAAGGATATTAAAATGCTATATTAATTACGGGCCAGATGTTGCATGCAGTACCGAACTAAATTGATTGGAACGTTCAGGACTGTAAGAGCTGTGCCCTGAAGTTATATGTTTGTAGTCAGCTCTCAGGGGAAGGGTAATACAGCTGACAGCTACGTACCCCTGAAAGAGAACTTTGACCCAGGCAGACAGGAAAAATCTTTATGCTTTTAAGAATTATTTTATTTTTAAAGTCTCTTCTGTATTACTTCTGAAAAGGATTTACACATCAGTATTCAGGACCTGAACAAGGCATTTCCATTGGATTCACCTTGGTCTGCTGCACTGTGTTCTGTACACGTATTGCTCTTTTTGCGGAAAGGTTCTGTTCAAATGATGTGTTTGTATTTGGTTTATATATCATACCTGAGATTTTAAAATTTGCTAGAAAAATGTGGACACCCAATTTCCATTAAAAAGAATGGGAAGTTTGAACCCTGACCCTTCAGATGCCACCAAAAGCTTCTGGAACTACCTTTAAAAGCCTTGGACTATTATAACGTTGTCCAAAAAATTATTCCTTTCAGTACACTGAATACTTTGTCATCTTCTCTCCTTCCAAAATGAAAAAAACAAAAGCATTTCTTTTAATGATTTTATGGCAACATATTTGTCTTGATTTTGTATTTTTATCAATAAAACAGTAGTCAGATTAAAGTCTCTGGTGAGACCCTACCTGGAGTCCTGTGTCCAGCTCTGGAGACCTCAGTACAGAACAGACGTGGACCTGTTGGAGAGGGGCAGAGGAGCCACAGAAATGATCAGAGGCTGGAACAGCTCTGCTGGGAGGACAGGCTGAGAGAGTTTGGGTTGTTCAGCCTGGAGAAGAGAAGGCTCCGGGAAGACCTTATTGTGGCCTTTCAGTACTTAAAAGCAGCCTATAATAAAGATGGGGACAGACTTTTTAGCAGGGCCTGTTACGACAGGACAAGGGGTGATGGTTTTAAACTAAAGGAGGGGAGATTCAGACTCAACATGAGAAAGAAATATTTTCCAATGAGGGTGGTGAAACCCTGGCCCAGGTTGTCCAGAGAGGTGGTAGATGCCCCATTCCTGGAGACATTAAAGGCCAGGCAGGACGGGGCTCTGAGCAACCTGATCTGGGTGAAGGTGTCCCTGCTAATGGCAGGGGGTTGGACTAGGTGAACTTTGAAGGTCCCTTCCAACCCAAACTATTCTATGATTCAATTCCACAGAGATTAGTACCACTTCCTTCAGAACTGTCTAGCTCTGATGTTCAAAAGACAATTAATCTCCTCCTATATATTCTATATTCCTACCTCCATGCAGCAAGCCACAAAACTCAAGCTTTTTTTTTGGTGTCTCATTTTGTAGAAGACACCAGTATAAAAATAAGTAGGTAATGACATTATTAGCAACATATAATACATGTAACTCTATGTATACAATATAGTATATGCACTATAATACTTATTTTCATGTAATAAAATATATTACCTATTTTTACGTAATAAAATAAGAATATTGCACAGTAGCTTTTATATTGCTCCATCTCCCTGTTTGTGTACTTTGATCCCAAACGTTTTAAAAATCTTCGAGTAACAGATCCTGAGTTATCATCACTCTGAGTTGCTGGAAATACCAGACCCCCAAATGGCATCTGATCTGTTTTACCTGATTTGTTCTAAAATGTAGTCATACATAACAAATGGCTGTTTAGATTCAGTATCTTCCAATAATCTCCTTCATCTAACCTTTTAAGCAAAAGACTTTGTCAGGTATGTAGTTTATTTTAAAAAGTGACCAATAGGGAACTTGAAAAGTACTTTCCTGGAACAGCCTGTTTGTGTAAATGATGTGAGCTGAAAAGATGACTTGTAAATAGAGGTGAAAGAATCTTGGTTTTTACTGCTTTTGTTGGAATAACTGAGCCCATATGGGACCTTAGAAAACAGACCCTTGAGAGCTGTACAGAGATAGTACCGCGGTTCCTTCATGCTGTTCTGGTGTTGGGTTGGAAGCACAAGGGTTTTCTTCTGTATGGGGTCTCTGTTCCTCCACTAATGACAGATGCAAAACAACTCAGAAATTATCTCAAAGGTTTTGTACAGGATGAAGAATGGAGATGAGACACTCCTGAAACAATTTCAGCACACCTTTCTGTACATTATTCAGGCAATGTTTGTCCTGGTGGTGTTCTCATTTAGGTTGCTATCTGCAATATTATTATATTCGTTCAGAATCTCTCAAGCAATATGTAACCCATAACATTCTCAGTAATCAGGTGACAGAAGAGATAAGACTGAGTCCCCTATAAATGTCAGTAAAAAATAACACAAAACTTGGGACAATACGCTCTCTCCATGCATGAAGAACACGTTACATTCGACCCTATGTGGTGAATAAAGAAATACATTTAGACCACAGCTGTGCTGGAGGCAGTTCAGTAGATCTGGCTGTTGAAATGGCCCGGAGTGCTAAATGGCTTCCAGCAAGCTCTGCACCTTAGAGTGACTAGAAGTTCTCTGAAGGATATTAACAACTGGGGACATTCGGAATGACATGCACATATGTAGGTGGATAAATAGGATCAGAACAATGGTCCAGTACCTAATCCATACCCAAAGTTGGATTCCCACCCACACACAGAAACTCTATTACCTCAGGTTAACAGACTACCTGAACATCAGTCCTAGGTGTAAGGCATTTCAAAGCCCAAGTCTACATGTTCCTGAGTATATATACTCTAAAAAATGAGGTACCATTAAAGCACAACGAACAGATGCAGGTAACATGGAGCGCACATCAGAGCAAGGTAAGGGGTGGAGGAGGTGACCCTGGTTACCTTTGTATAGCGCAGTTTCTCGGACAGTTGAGTTTGCCATAATTATTTCCTCTTACCAATAATAGCCTTCCTTTCAAGTTACCTTTTCCAAAATCAAAGTGTGTGGATCTAATGATGTGGCTTTTTTATCATTTTGATGGAGTGTGTGAATACAAAATATGATTTAAGAATCTACTAGGTGATTCCAAAATGCAGCCAGAAGCTTTTGCGTAGTGTCCTCCTGCACAAACCCAGCCCTGTTTTTCTCACTCTGGGGTTATGTCCTCAGGAACACGAAAAGTGCAGATTTTTGAGGGAAGGCTGGGTGATCCTGCTGTAATGACTGCAATAAGAAGGTGTGAATGGTGCTAAGAAAGCTTTCCAAGAAGAGAAACACAGAGGACACTTGAAAAAGTTTTTTTTGGTTGCAAAGATTTAACATTTAAAGATTCATTGCTGTGAGTATTGCCTTGTCAGATCATTGCACTTTGACAGAGCTTTAGTAGCTGGAGTAGAACAAACTCTCTGGGTTGTCTCTTCCAGTTCTTCATACTAAAGGAAGCGTAAAACGCTAGAAATCAATCACATTTGGATAGGAAACTCGTGAAGGAGAACTTCCTTGATGGAGAATAAGATTTATGGAAGTGTGGGTATTATGGGAGATAAAGAATAGTTAATAAATTTGAGGGAAAAAAAGAAGGAACCCTTCACATTTTTCTGTCACTTAACACCAAATGTTCTGCCAAAGGAAAAAAGCTGCGGATTAAGCCAAAGATTCCCAAAGTTAGTTAAAGCTTATCATGCATATATTGCCTAGAAAATGTCATCCATTGCTGTCCTAATTATTCCATATTTGGGCTGTCTGGCAGTCAGTGACAAGTCGTTAACAAGACAGAAGAGCTGTTATTGCAGTGCAGTCTGAACTCTTCTGGAAAAAGCTTGCAAAACAATGGATAGGACAGAAAAATGAGCAAGATGCTCCTATTTCCCCAGGCTCATGAGAGAGGAAAGGTACATGATATGAATCCATACCAAATTCTGTTTAAAAAATGAAGGTTAAAAATACTGTGCAACTCTCTTCTACAGCAGTGAGCCCAGGGGCTGATTGAGAGGATGTTGCATTATTTCTTTTAATCTCTACTAGGAGTTCAAGCAGAAGAGACCAAAAGGAAGGTCTAGGTACAGTCCCACAAAAGGGTGTAAGGACGATCTCTGTTGTACCTTTACTGGGGAGAAGCGTATCACAGTACAAGTTGTTTGTACCACAGACATCGCCGCCCATCTCTGCAACCCCCACTCTCCCCTATGTCCCTGCGCTTTGCAGCGTTTCTCTCTTTCCACACATGATGTGGCTGATCCATGTGCTTTGCAACAGTAGGTGCTGTTTAGCAGCAGTTTTCCATGATGTGGAGCTGGTTGCCGTCCGAAGATTTGCCTGATGTGTTTCTATTGCCCTGTCTCCTCATCTGCTCTCAGCTGTTTGATATATGTAAACTGGCCATTGAATTGGGGTTTGAGTGGCCTCTCATCTGACATGTGCATCAGCTGTCTGGGAGAACAGAGCTTGTGGGGCTCTTACTGCAGCACTCAATATGTGACAGGACTGTGAATAATGGGCTAAGGGCACTGTGTGATTATTTATACCAGCAACAGCAACGAAAGTCAGGGCAGTTGGAACTGGGAAGTCACATGCCTTGATAACGATAAGCTGCCCGTGTTTCACAGGAGCATGAGAAAGTGGTGATGACAGCTGGGTGGCACCTGGTTACTCTGAAGCCAGATGCCTCCTGTATTCCAGATACACTGTTCTTTAATCTCCTGAGAGCCATGCTGGATTTTGCTGCGCTCTGTGCAACTCCATCTCTTGCCATGACGCTCCGAGACAGGCTCCTGCTGAGGCAGCAGAATTGGTCTGCAGGATTATTCAGAGCTGCATTGCCAACACACACGGCAGGCCCAGTGTGTTCTCTAGCGCGGTGAGACTGGAAAAGAACCTCCCTGTTTTACTGGTGGTCAGGCCAAGTTGCCTGGCAGCATTATTGAAACATTAATTAAAGTGCTATGCATCCTCTTCTGCGCGCACAATGACTGCTTGTCTGTCAGCGAAGAGCAGGTTCCAGTCCACGTCTTTATGACCTTTCCTTCAGCACGGAGGCTCTGGGGGTGGCAGGAGGGAAAGTAGCTCTCAGGATATTACTGCTGTTCCACCTACTAATGGTTCATCTGCACTGAAAGAACATTCTTGTGGTGATTATGTATGATTTGCAAATAATAAGCTATCTTAGCGTGACACAACTGTGAACATAAATACGTGAAAAGGCAGTTTAAGCCACGTCTCCACAAATCTTTACGTGTAATAAGCTTGAGTGTGGTGTTTGATCCAGTAGTAATTCTGAGACTTATTAAGGCCAGAAACATAAGCCATAGTAAGTGCAGATTGAGACCACTCTATATTTGATTAGCTATTTTCCTGAGAACTTTCTGACCTAAGTGTGTGACAGAAGCTTTCTTTTTCAAATAACTTTATGAATGTTTGCTGGCATGGCAAACCAAAAGAACAAGATACAATAGCCTCTTGGTATAAATCTCTGTTAATGAGATCAGGACTAGAAACCTCATTGTTCAGCTCACATTCTGTCTGAACGCAATCTGCTTCTCAAATTATAAATCAAGGGCAAGACACTGTACCATTGTGTAACCCTACACCCCGGCTCTGGAATGTTTCCTAGTCACAAGAGGATTGTCATCATTTCATTTACAAGAGAACTATCAAACAGGCTTGGGCCATATTTGGTCTACAACCCCCCCCTCAAATGAAGACACCCCCCTGCACCCCCTTGCAGCAGGATATTTTTGTAGCAACAACACAGAATCATGTATTGTAGTGTGCCACATCCTGAAATCTAAAAACAACAGGGTTATTATGTCTATCACTCTTACAAGCAGTGCTAATTACTAAGGATTAAGAATTTGTTTATATATGCCCTATATGTTCATCCTTCTAGAAAACAAACAGACGTGTAATAAGATCACTGAATTGGAAGGCGTAGTTGTGCCTGCAAAGGCGTATTGTGTGTGCAAAGCTTCTGCGTCCCACAAGACCCTGCAGCACATTCTGCTTCAGAAAGCAGATCCCTTCTGACCATCTCAGCCAGAGAGAGGGACTCCATCCCAGGGTGTGGATGGTGCAGTAATTTGAAGAGATCTGAAGGACATAATTACTTTCATGTTTTCACCCAGCTTTCTAACAATCCAAAGAAAAAGAGCAGGGAGGGGAAAGTCTTATTGTATTTTTTACTGGCTTAAGAGCTGTATGGAAATCCCAAGCTCACTCTTCAGCTCCACCAAATTCAGGGCATTATAGGCTTAACCTAAACGTACAATCTTTCTGGTCAGCCAGGTCACCTTTTGTTCCTGGTAGGACTCAGCCTACGGGAAGGCTCTGCAGGAACAGGGCAGGTTCACCCTTAGCAACCTGTGGTCTGTCTCCCCAGCTCTGTCTGCTGTTAAGAGCAATATAATGGAAGATGTGTAAATACTCCTCCTTCCCGCCCATACCCCTGACAGCTGAAACCTCCCCGTGCTGGTCTTAACTGTGGAGGACATCCGTGTTGTACGGCCACAGCAGCTGTGTAAAGCAGCGCTCTACAGCTCTGCTCCCCAAATGGAGACTGTGGGCACAGGCTGATGAGAAACACAGAGGTAAGTGTAGTAACGTGAGTAATTAAGAGAAAATAAGCCCATCAAGCCAACCATGTGGTCTCTGAAGGCCATGTTCTCTGGTAATAGCTGAGAACAGAGTTCTAACTTCTTGAATAGATCGTGCAAATAATTTTTTATTTTAATTAGAAGGCTAAGCTGAGAAATCAGAAGGGGAAATAATTACCACTTGCAAGAAATTACCAAAATATTTAAATAGACACAAAACTACACTTTTCAAATAGCTTTTGACTAATCTGATAAAACTTATCTTGAAGTGAGAAGTCAGAATTTTAAATATAAATAGAAATATTTTAACTTTACTGATTTTTTTCTTGTTTGTTTGACCAAAACTCTTTATAGGAGCATTTCCTTCTTTAGAAATAAATGTTTTCATTTATTTCAGTTTGCTTAATGGCATAGTCCTTCAATGACCATCTTTCCTTTTCCTTTTCCTTTTCCTTTTCCTTTTCCTTTTCCTTTTCCTTTTCCTTTTCCTTTTCCTTTTCCTTTTCCTTTTCCTTTTCCTTTTCCTTCCTCTTTTTCTTTCTCTCTTTCTCTCTTTCTATTTCTCTCTCTCTCTTTCTCTTTTCTTTTTCTTTTTCTTTTCCTTTTTTCTTTTTTCCCCTTTTTTCTTTTTTCCCCTTTTTTCTTTTTTCCTTCTTTTTCTTTTTCTTTTTCTTTTTCTTTTTCTTTTTCTTTTTCTTTTTCTTTTTCTTTTTCTTTTTCTTTTTCTTTTTCTTTTTCTTTTTCTTTTTCTTTCTTTTCCTTTTTTTTTTCTGCCACTGGAAGAGCATGAACTATTGGTTACAGATTAAACAAAAATGTTGAACAATTCCTTCCTTCTCTAAACAAAGTTAATATTACCAATCATAGAGACTATATATGTAGATTTGTGCACCCATGGCCACTTCTGTCACCTGGATCATTGCCACCATTGTTGCTGGCTTAGGATTTATATTCAATATTGAAGGAATCCTGCAGCTACTATTTGAAATACAATTCCAAGACCATTGTGGAGTCATCTTTAGTTATATGGGGTCAAATTCACTCTGGGTGAATTCTTTCTCAGAAAAGTAGTGGTGTTAGAGCAGGAATACTTATGAGCCAGACTATTATGGATAGTATGATGAGGATGATTAAAGGTTATGGAACCTTCCGTCTACTTGATCAAGCAGATTTAAGTATTTCAGTGTATTTGATGACAACTGAGTCTGATAATTCCCACCACCAACAGCCACATTTTAGATGTTGCTCCCTGTATTCGCTTTGCCCATATGTTGCTGATTTTTCTAATGTGCATTGTCATTCCTGTTTTGTCTTCAGAATTTGACAGCATTGATCAGGTTTTCCTCAGTAGGAGTTTTACCATGGCTTCTGTCACACAACTCAAGACTTGTGTACTATATACTGGCCTAATACGGATTTCAGGGGCGTCTTTTAGTCCCAAATGCTTTGAGGTGCCCTCAGTCCCAGTAGCTGGTGGTTATACAGAACGTACGTGCCCACTGCTGTAATTTTACACAAAAGTTGGCTGCCCCCAAACACTGTCATGAAGTAAAGGTTTACTTGTGCCCTTTTTGGCTGCAAAACATAGTGTTCAGAATGTTTGAAACATGGAGTACAGCTGTCAATAGCGGTGCTGCAAGGGCTTTCATCCCTTCAGAAGGCTGCAGTTCTGTTTTCCTATGAATCCGGTACCTACAGAAAATACTTTTCCCCATGAAAGCAAACTGGCAATGAGCAGTGCCTGGAAGAGGAAGGTCTCTGGTATCTCCCTGTCCTGCTCTTCCCTTCCATTACCGCTGCAGTTCTCACCACCAAGACTCTGTCAACCAGCACAGGCAAGGACCCTGGCTGGCAGAAGGCTCCAGAAGAGGATGGAGAATCAGAGTCTTGCTCAGAAACCCTGGGCTACTGTGGCAGCTCCAGCTGTAGCCCAGCAGGCCCTGTCTCCCCGCCTGTCCCCACTGGCACTGAGGACATTGCAGAGTCTCCATGGGGCTGAAGTTCCACCCACAGCACCCTCATGCCTGTCCCTGCTGCCCCAGTGCCAACAGTGGGCAGGGGTCTGTCCCACCCTAACCAGGAGGCCTCAGACCCATTGCCTCCTCCACCCTAAAGGTGCCTGTCAGCCTGTGGTGCCCTCACTGATGTGGAGGTAGATAATGTTCTCCTTGGCAGTGGAGGCTGCTGCATAGGAGGTGCAGGACAGGGTGGACCTTGGCAGAGGTGCTTTTACATCCTGCAAACCTCTGTTGGGGTGTAAAGATTGTGTCAATCTCAGCCCCCATCTTCTATTCCCGGCCTTCTCCTGGCCATGTCTGCTCTGGGGAGGCCATTGGCAATGACAGCCTCCTCTGGCTCTGGTCCGGTGCTGTTTGCAGCCCACTTGGGATGTTCTCCCTGGCTGGTGCCTTGTATTAGCAGATGGGCTGAAGACAATGCTGTGTCTACACCACTATTGTGGCTTTTCCTGAGTACAGCTGGAATGGGTTTGTCACTACACACCCCATACAGCCACAGAGGGGTTGTGGAGATGCCATCTCATGCTGAAGTCTTGCCTTCGTTTGGCCCTGGAGCCTTACTGCTTGTTTGCAGGCCTTGGGTTTGTTCAGTGTTCCTCACAACATGTTTACCAGGGCACTGCAGTAATATAAGTAAAATATTATAAAAAAATAATTTCTCTTATCCATCCATGGTTTATAGATGGGCCAATTTACTCAGTGTTGCAGCTCAAGTAGCCAATTAAACTAAGAAGGAAGCTGAGTGTAAAGCAACAGCAAATTTCCTTCCACGAAGAGGAACATATTTGCTTTCTTGAAATGTGGAAGTTTAGTCCTATGAATAAAAAATTCATTTTGTGCTCCAGCTCTCTTGCACAGCTTCAAGTGACTGTTGGCCATTAGCCTTTTGCTTAAAGTATATGTTGCCACATGGAGAAGGATATGTACTGAGAACACATGGTTATTTCTTGGGACCATTTATGTGTCAGTCACTGCAGAAGCAGTGAGGCGCAGTAGCACCTGAAACCACCTCTGTTGGTGTTCAGTCAATTTGAAAATCAGGCACATAGGTGCATATTGAAAGAAGCTTTGCGGGGCTTTTGCATTTAGGCTTGTACTGGAAACCATAATTTTAACCTGTTTTTCATGTTTTCTTTCCATACTAAAATTTTAAGGTAGAAAGAATATGGATTAATTTCTTTTAAAAGCAGCAAAAATGGTAGGCAGAATGAAGAGTTTTTGAAAGAAATCTAAACCCCACATTTTAAGATGTACTTGTCTAAACCAAACTTGTTGATTTTAACATAGTTACGTCTCTTCATACTTCAAAAATAAGGTTAAGATATTAAAAAAAAAAAAAATGTTCTAAATTTCTGTGTGATGAAGAGGAAAGCCTGGAAACATCAGTCTGAAGAATAACCATCAACTAAAGGGATCCCTTGGGTCCTCACGAGTGCTCAGAATCCTGCAGCTGCCTCTGGGTCCAGTCTTGTAGTGCACTCTCCTGATATCCGAGAGCCATGCTGTTTAGACACCTAAAAAAATTCTGTACTGTACTGTTGTGAAAAGAGTCAAGTTATTGTCTTTGAGGTGAAGCCTGGAACCCTAAATCAAATAACCCATTTGAAAATGTTTTCCTAGAAACCTGAATGCAGGCACCTCTCTTGATGTAATTAAGAGAGGAAGCTGACTCAAGGTCTTTGCTTTTACCACCTAAACCGAATAACAGGAGAAGAAACCTTGTTAAGCTGGTGCTCTGGCTTGCTGACGAGCAGGGTTGGTTTTGATCCATGGCCTCTGGTATTTGGATTATTTGCTTTCCCCTCTCTTAATCTCTGTGGGGAAACTTCTCGTCACTATTTAAATATTAAATCCTTACCATACTGGAATGTCGCAGTATACTGCATACAAACAGAGATGTAAGGGCTCAGTATTTTCAGGGCAAACCAATTTTGAGTTCCAACTCAGAAGGCCTTTGTTCATTTGCTCTGAGGATACAGGAATGTCTTTTGCTGGGAATTTTACATGTATTTGAGCACCAAAGACTCACTAAGTACTAACACACATCAGAATCCTCTAAGCTTATGGACTGCTGCTAACCCTCCCCTTTTCTGGCAGCACTGTCAGGAGAGATGGCAACAGCAATCATAAGACATAAATTTTCTACAATTTTGATGTTTAAACACAGTTTGTCTCCACAGGCTCCAGAATGAAGTCAGGCCCTTTGAGCCTACCGGATTATTCCTCCAAACATGCTGCAATGCCCAGCTAGAGGAGAAAAGTAGCGTTATTCCGTTCTTCAAAACATCATTTTGAAAAAAATTGATCTTTCCCTAAACCTCCTTTGTGAAATTTCAGTTGCTGACTGTTTGCTACATATGTAGCTCACCTTAATCTTGGCTGACACCAGGCACCAGCAGGTAGCTCTAATCCCCTGATGAAGTGCTCATCATTATGACAGGCACATTTTCTTCTTCTCTCCTTTTTACAGGCTGGTTCCCTCCTGAGCAATGACAGCACTTACTAAAGATTATGGTATGATGATCATGGTATGATGGGGAATAACATAATTTTAAAAACACTTTTGTCAAATAATAATTTGATTGCCTCTTCTAGGAAGATGCATTTTGTCCAGATAAATGCCAGTGTCCCTCTGGGTGCAAATTCCCATGGTTGCACTGGTGCAGCACTGAGCCTGCTCCTGAAATACAGCTCTCCTGAGATCCCATAGACTTGAGCGAAGACGAGCAACAACGCTGCGTGGGATTCAGGCACAGCTCTGGTGGGAGCACCATGGTGCTTAAATCCCCAGACTAACCCCATAATTCTTACTGTACAGCTATGAACAGAAAAATCAGGTCATCTAATACAGAGTTAAATATCCAGAGATTTAGTAAATAGTTTTTATTGCTTCTTGCAGCTAATTATCAGCTTAGATTTATTTACTGATTCTGTGCATTGTACACACCGTCTACAGCTCGTTTTAATGTTTATCACCTTTGTACAAAAATAGCAGAGGAAGAGTGAAAGACAGAAGTTAAGAAGTTACCACTGCTTACCAATTAACTAAATTCACAGATTTAGGTATCATGCTAATTAACTAAGAAAAGGCCTTTAATCTAGAACTGACATAACAATGCAGATAGGTTTATCACCAAACTTGTGAAATGTATTGATGCGTTAATCACACTACAGATGAATTTAAAGTCAAGGAATCAATGTATAGTCTGCCAACCCAAGACTGCCAAAACCAGCCTGCCTCTCCAAAATAAACACTTGCAAAGACAAGTGCATCTAGCACCGTAGAAAGATACTTAGACGTGTTTTTACACTATATATGATCTTATGCAGAATATTTGGCTCTATCTGAGTATCTTAATCACAGGAATGGAGTCCTCATCTCCAGGCCTGTTGTCCCCACTTTGCTTCCTTTTATATAGAGATTGGGTAATATGGATTACAAAGGTAAAGCCTATCAGGAAAATCAAAGCCCAGCTTTTTCTGATGAGCTAACTGGCTGCTTATGATTTTGTGTTTCCAGAATACTTGCTTTAAACTAAAGGTGACATTGACCTAGAAAGGTTTCCCTATGTGCTTCGGTCAATCCACGTACCATGAGTTGTACCTTTCCTTCCAAAGCACCCTTGTTTCTCATTTCCTGACAGTTTCTGCCTGGGGTTCTTTTTGTGAAGAGCTGAGGAAGAATTGCTATTTAAATGGAAGTGTTGATAAATGTGTTTGGAAGAATCTGGAGAACAGGATTCTCCAACAGACTGAACAAGACCTGCAGGAGCATATGTTAGGAGAACTATGATGTTGGGAGCACAGTCAGTTTTAGAACCATCAGATGTAGCTACTGAATAAGGGCAACACGCAATCTGCAGTAATTTGTAATACAGCCATCAATATAAAAAGTGAAACTCCATGTATTATTTACTGATAATTAAATCACTTTTAAAATATATCTTTTACAACTGTAATAAAATCTATTAGTAAATCTTCAAAAACCAGAGAAGTTAGGAAAGTAATTTACATATAATCTAAGCACCAAAATATATATTTTTTTTCCTTTCACTTTAATTATGGGTACAGGAGATTTACACAACCAACACAAACACTAAAAATGTGAAGTATTTTAATTCTTGAAATTTTACAATACATTGCATAAAAAATAGACTTCGCTATCCCAAAGATGCTTACCAGTCAATCAACATTCATTATCTGAGCTACTGCTTTCATCTTTAGTTTGTTGCTAGTTTTATAATGTCAAATAGTATACACATTACATAGAAAGTACGTAAAGTTGCAATATCCTGGAGCAGACAATGTCAGTATCTCCTGTACAACTGCAGTCGATTGCTGGCCAAGGCATTCTGGTGCTGCTGTGAGGGTATTGTGTTCACTAAAGAGGGGGATATACATTGCTGAATACTCTATAAAAAATAGAGAATAATGAGATATACATGCATATAAACAGAAATGTGATTATGTATAATATTCAAGAAACATCATTTTATGTTATCATGTGAACTGTTTTCCCTTATATAAACAACTGCGCTCCTTCACTTGGATTTAGAGGTTGGTATGACAGGGTACAATGTCATTCACATGAGTTACTGAGTGAACAGCCATACTTTGTTTGGGTTCTCTGAAACTGGAGACCTGAAGCAGGTTGTTCTCTTGGTGAAGTAAAAGTTTTTCGTCCCATCATTTCTCATAGCAGAAGATTTGATGAAATCCCAGATATAGTTCCAATGGACCCCGCTAAACTGCTGTTCCTTAAAAGTTCTTGGAACTTCCTGGATTTTGAGAGGGTCTCAAGATTCCAAAAGGAAAATGAAGCCAGAGGATGAGGCAGTCTGGTATAGACTGTTAAAGCCTGTTTACAGTACTATAAAGTTCATATGTGTATTTTTTTTACATAAATAGAAACCCGAAAAATCTGGCAAGCCAGTTGAGCAGATTGATGTCAATATTTTCAATCATATATTTACTAGAAAATAAGCCATAAGGTCAGTTTGTAGGAATTAAAGCTGAACATATTTAAAGTAGATACTTACTAAAGGGGTGATATTCTGCAAAACGTTTGAAGCAGATGGGTTTCTGGTAATGGCTTCTTCAACATCTAAAATTAGCATGAAAGTACCTCATAAACATTATGTAAAACAAATACTACAATAGAAATACATTTCACAGACAAATATTCAATGCAAAACTTCCCAAAGATTGTGGAAATGTACTTTAATAGCACTGTTCTTTTTTACCCTACCAACAGCTGCTGAAGTATATGCTGGATCTGTATTTTTAAAATTTGCAGCTAGATATTATTATCTAAACAAAAAATTAGTGTCAGTAAAGAAATATAAAGCTAGAGAAAACAATGGCAGCTACTCTAGGCTGGCAACAAAATTTTTCCAGACTTAGACCAGTTAGTGACCAGCTGTTATTTACTCAAAAGATCGCTGTGAAGGTACACAGCTTCAGTCTCTTCATTTGGTAACACGTGAAAACAAAGCCAAAAAAAGGGGTTGGAAAGGTCACGTTTAAAGAAAACAATGTACATACATGACATGTAAGTACTTAAAACACTTTACTTACTTACTTACAGGTACATACTTACATGTACTTATTACATGTCCTATAAGTCTACCTGTAAAATTTCACAGCTTCTTATTACCAATTTTAATCTCCAAATAATTAGGTAAGCTAATTAAATTCCTAAGATACATATATATAGTACATTAATTTTCAGTTACTTCATTTACAGTAAGTTAACCCCTATTATTCTTTCATTGTTTCTATCATATTCCTTATGTAATTTTCTTACAGTTTTCACAGAATCACAGAATGTCCTGAGTTGGAAGGGATCCACGAGGATCATGGAGTCCAACTCCTGTCCCTGCACATGACAACCCCACAGTTCACACCATGTGTCTGAGGGTGTTGTCCATTCTCTTCTTGAACACTGTCAGGCTTGGGGCCGTGATACCTCCCTGGGGAGCCTGTTCCAGTGTCCAGCACCCTCTGGGTGAAGAACCTTTTCCTAATGTCCAACCTAAACCTCCCCTGGCACATCTCCCTGCCATTCCCTTGGGTTCTGTCACTGGTTGCCATAGTTTTCCTTTTCACACTTTGCAAACTTCAGCTTTCTTGCTGCCAGTTCTGTTCCTGCATTTACCTTTGCCTCTATTTCTTTATTATTTCGCTGCTATTTATCTTCTATTTTCTTGCATTCCTCTTTTCATACCTACATTCTTAACCCAAGCACATCATACTAAAATGTTTCTCTGACAAAAGACAGAATTCTTCACTTGTATTTGCCTGGAAGCAATATCCATGAAGTATGATGTAACGAAATTTTGAACCATTGTTTGATGGGAGCAGCAAATGCAAGCTATAACTGCAGAAAGTTTCTAAGAAGTTCCAAAGAACTTTCATTCTGCTGTTGCAGTTTACAGGAAACCAAAGCCTTTCTCCTCAAAGTCAAGCAATCCGACATTGATGGAGAAATGTATGGATAGTGTTCAGGAGCTTAATAAGCCCTGGTTTAGTTTGATTCCAGTCAACAGGGAGGCAAACTTGGGTAACCTGACCATGAAATGGTGCAGTCCACAAGGAAAAGAAGTAGTATAATAAAATAAAATCAATGGACTTCAAGAGAGCAGACTCTAATAACTCCAATAATTGGCATGTAAAATTTTATATGAAAAAAGTACAAGGAAAACATAAAATTCAGGAGAGCCGGCAGTTCCATAAAGAGGAAAAATGGCAAGCAGAAGTTACTCCAATAATATGGAAAGGCAAGCAGTCCAGTGAAGAGACCACAGGGACTAAGGCACAAGGTCCCCACTGGTTTCAAATAAAGGACGGAGCACACCAAAGGCAAATATCAAACTAATGAGAATTCTTCTGAAATACCTGTATTATCATGTAGGTCAAAGCAAATGCTAACCATTAGATAGGGAGCAAGAGACCCCAAAAGTAAGTTTGTTCTACAAGTGTTTCAGTTACAACAGGATGACGAATGAAAGTGCTGGCTACCTAATCATTGGAGAGAAAAAGTTATCAAGAACAAGTATAGACTTCTTCTCCACATTTTCTAATAAAATGTCAACTGTGATGGGACAGCTCACCTAAAAAGCACCAGTATAAAGCAGATAAGAAATCAGCCTGGCATAGAGAAAGAACAGGTTAGAGAATGCTCAGGTGAGTCTGACATTTTTTAAATGGTTGTGCAAGAGATATATTCACATAAACATTCAGATTTGGCTGCAGCAACCTCAGAACCGTACCTGTGATCTGTAAGAATTCATAGGGAAGAGGAACATCCTAAATGACTAGAAGGAAATGAAAAACCATTCATTATAGAGGGTTAAATATACAAAAATATATGGTGTATAATATAAAGAGTAATTATTTGCAAAAATAACTGCAAAATATTAAGATGGATAAACACTGGAACAGATTCCTAAGTGAGGCTGATACATCTGTATCTGTACACTTTAAAGAACAGTTTTGACAAACATATGTTAGAAACAACAGCTACAGTTGGGCTGAGACAGTTTGTGAAGGTGTCCTGCAGTTATAGTTTGAATGATTTTTTTGACCAAGGCAAATCCCCCATTATTCTAAAATAATTTCCTTGACTCCAAGACAGGTTTCACGATTTTGATCTTTTTGCTACATTTAGTAAAGAAAAATGAGAACATATTTCTAACACAGGATTCGTGGTTTAAATCCAAATCAATCCATGACAACAAAATGTAAAGTTACTTCATCACTTGATGTAGGATCCGATCGGTTATCAAACTTACTTTGCAGCCTTTGATTGAGCCGGTCCAGAGACTGGATAATCTTCTCTTCTTGTATGGAAAGCGCCCTGATGTCTGGGCAGGGAGCGGGGCTGGGCAGGGGCGGGCGGGCTGGCTGCCGCTCCCCTCCCCGGGCTGCGGGGATCTCAGCTGCTGCAGCGCCCGTTCTCACCGCTTCTCCTGCCCTGAGCACCGGAACAGTGCTCTCTGAAACCCAAGAGATGGCAGGGGGAACTTCAAATGAGAAGAGGTCATGACGTTTAAATATGCTGCTTGCTGCCATTATTGTAAGTCAGTGAAACACAAAAAAAATCACATTAAAAGATCAAAAACGTGACAAACTCAAGAAATTCACGTTAGAAAATGACATAATTTTAAGATCACTAACGCATCTTAGAGTTGCAAGGTCCTACAGAGCAAGTTCTACTGACTTTGTAAATACCTGTCTATATCATCCATGATACAAAAACACAAACAGGAATGGAATGAAACTTGACTATATGTTGTAATGCATTTATAAACCCACCAATATCATAACACATGATGCTGTATCTCATACCTTTCTTTTAACTAAAAAAAAATAGGTCTACACAACAAACTATGCTTTCTTGCTTAGAATCACTGACGCCAAAAGAGACAAATTACATTATACAGTGGGTTTCTTATGTCACTAATTTTTGTGTAACAAAGAACTGAAATGAGATGTGTTACGGTACCTTCATCAGACTGAAAGGTGTTTTTCATATTTTGTACTGGATCAAATGCAGATTGGACCGGATTCAGCTGGACAGTACATAATAAGTTCTATCAAAAACATTGTAAAAATATTTTAAGTGTAATTTAAGGTAACTATACTACTTCCTGAACATATTCATTTATTATTTCATATTACTAAATGTTTTCAAGTGTATACTAATACAGTAGATGTAGTATAGTTGCTTTTAGTATTTTATTAGTGGTAATAGCAAGGTGACTAAGCACATTTATTCAAAATATAGTGATATTGGAAAAAAATCTATATTCTTGCAACTCTCAGTTTTGAGGATAAATAAGCTCTTATTATTTTTTTAAAATAGTATTTAATATTTACCTGTGTATGATTACTAGGCTTCCATCTTTTAGAGGCTACAATTTGCCTTCTGTGTTCCGAAACGTGTTCATTTTCAACACCGTCAAAAACCTGCTTTTGTCTTGTAACAGGAACAACACCTTAAATGAGATGCATCCAAAAATAAACCAAAAATGTGTGAAAACATGATAAAGCTGCTAATTCCAAACCCAGTAATGGTGAGCAAATTTCTCTGTCCAAATTTAAATGGTTACCTTGTGTATCCTTACATTTGATCACGCTAAATCTATTTTATTATATTGAAAAGAGAAAAACTGGCACTTCTAAGTAATATTTAATTTCATGTTAGGGTAGGACTACAAAATCCAGATGTAGATTGTATGTAGACATTTATAGGCAGGTTAAGTGAAGCCGCACTTTGAATCCCAGTTAATAAAGGGACCTGTACAAAGATACAAGGTGGTCTTACAAAGTGAGAAGGAGAATGAACAGGCAGTGAACTATGATAGAGTAAATACTAAATAATGTGCCCAAAAATAATGTTTTAGAAAATCAGTTGCATTTAGAGAATAATCCCAAAGTCTAATTGTCCAACACAGTAAATGTCTGTTGCCAATATGCTTTATCTTATACCTTAAAGGATTCAACATTTATTAAGAATATCACATAGAATCATAAAATAGTTTGGGTTGGAATAGACAATTAAAGGTCACCTAGTCCAACCCCCACTTCAACTAGATCAGGATGCCTCATCCTGCCTGACCTTGAACAGTATTTTGTGCCATCCAGAAAACATGTAATAGTTCACATGGTTGATTAGATTCACAGAATCACAGAATGGCTGAGGTTAGAAGGGACTCGTTGAGGTCATCTGGTCCCATCCCCCTGCTCAAGTAGGACCATCTGGAGCTGGTTACCCAGGACAACGTCCAGATGGCTTTCAAATATCGCCAAGGAGAGAAACTCCAGAAAATCCTTGAGCAACCTGTGTCAGTGCTCAGTCATTCTCACAGTAAAAAAAAAAAAAAAGTGTTTCCTGATGTTCAGAAGGAACCTCTTGTACTGCAGTTTGTGCCCATTGCCCCTGGTCCTGTCACTGGGCACCACTGAGAAGAGCCTGGATCCCTCATCTTTGCACCCTCCCTTCAGGTCTTTATGTACTCGATGAGATCGCCTCTGAGCCTTCTCTTCTCCAGGCTGAACAGTCCCAGCTCTCTCAGCCTTTCCTCACAGGAGAGATGCTCCAGTCCCTCCATCATCTTTGTGGCACTTTGCTGGACTCTCTCCAGTTTGTCCGTGTCTCTCTTGTACTGAGGAGCTCAAAACTGGACACAGTCCTCCAGGTGTGGGCTCACAGGTGTGATTTGAATGTAAAATCATGGGTTAAAACCTTAGTTCTACATCTTGGAATTTTGCAGTCAATCTTACTAATTTATACAACTAATATAGTAACTTATACAACTGTATACTAATTTTAATGAAGACAGTACTGCTGTATCTTCCCTCAGCTAGAGAGGCCTAACATAGACACTGTACCTCAGCTTTATCTCAGTTTTGTCTCATGCATACAACGTTTGCAATATTAAAGTATGAAGTTTTGAAATCTAAGTTCCCAATTAAACTTTCATGTATACAAACTGGACATGCAAATCAGCATTTTAATGTGCAGGTCAGAAATCTGCACATCCAAGGAGATATAATATTCTCATTTGTAAATGCAACTACTTGATTTGTAAATGTAGTTACTTGATTTATACTTGAGATGATAAATTACCTATTTACATAAAAAATATTTACATACGCAGTTTAATGTACTGCTCATGATTAGATCAAGAGGTCTTTTATTGAATTTAATTTTTTTTTTATTCAGTTGCTATTACAGTGAAATTTTGAAAGCAGAGTTCTTAGCTTTTCTGTAAAAATTAAACAATTCATTCATCCTAGAAGCAGATTTGAAACTACTCATTTGGCTGCTGCCATCAATAGTAACAGGGGACACATTAGCTTTAAAAGGTTGCCATTTAGTTGTGTGTGAATTATTGTAATGTGACACATAGTGCTGAACAGCACCTGAAGAGAAAAGGAAATCTGAGCATATTATACAGAATATGAGGGCAAATTTAAAAAGAAGCAGAGAAGAACCACCTTGTTGTATTAGTAATCAAATAACGTTTTTCTGAAAAATAAAATGCAAAGTTGCTCTATTGATATGCATCAACATTTAATTTAATTAGTTTGCAAGGCATGCTATATCTATGCCAAGGAAATGACTCCTTTGGGAAATCTAAGACAAATGTAATACGTTGTAGTCTCTTTAAGGGCATGAGATCCTGAGCAGTCCACCCCTGTTTAACTACACGCCTGTGAATGAGCACCCTATGTGTCACAGGCTAAATGTTACACACATTTCTAAAGCATTTTACTGATTGATCATCAAAAGGCCTAAAATAATTCTAATATCCAGCTACAGAGAATAATATGTGGCAGTCATAAGATATACCACTTGACGCCTAGAAGCCAAAGTAAAGGAAGATCCTTATGAACAACAATTTAATTTTTCATGTTGTTCGCACTTATTCTTTCATTACCATACCTTTGGCCAAGCATTGCAACAGATCACATTTTCTACAGGGTCCTCATAGACATCCTTGAGCTCTGCAATAGTGCCACAGCAGATCTTTTACCCCAGAACAATGTGGTATTCAATCTCTCATCACAAGCACTTCAGGACAAAGACTGTGATCTAATGTGCATTTGCAGGCAATAGATCAAATAATAGCAAGTCATTAAGAGTTACTGAGAGTGTTAAAGAAGACTTTCAAAACACAAAAGCTAAGCAGATACTGAGAGAGGACCACCCACCCAAATTTTAAAAAGGGGTCACTCAGCTGTTCCTCTCCAAGAGCTGGAGCTGTGTGACACTGGGGACGCAGCATTCGAAGCTGCAGTGCAGGCAGCATTTCCAGCGCACACAGCTTTGCACCACGAGTTTCCCGATTCATTGATCTGATGTGCAAATAAGGAGATCAAGAAGCAAAGTCTCTCTGCCGGAGGCGAGGCGCGGTAATGCAAGACTTCATTCATTTCCAATGTAAAATCAAATGGGTTAACTTCAGTCACACATATCTCAAGCTCATCTGTTTGACTTTGAACTGGAACGGACAAGCAGATAACATTTCTCATTTCCCACCCTCGCTTTAGGCCAAGAATATTCACCCACCTCTGCTCTTACACAACAGAGCTGTTCTGAATCACTCCATAGTTAAAACTGTGCATTTCTGGAGATAAAACTAGAAATGCAGCTTTTTAAATTATGGGAATTACTTATTTTGCTCGGAAGTGTCTTTGAGCTGCATGGCTGATCCCTGGGTTGATCCCAGTGTGTGAAGCCATTTGGGTACTGCTGTATAATCCCTGACGGAGGGTCTGCAGATTCAGGAGCTCTGCAGCCCTCAGCAGGCAGCACCCCAGCACACAACATGCACCTTAAGGGCACAAGGATGCCAACAGTGCCCACAGAATACAGCTCGGCTGTAGAGGAGAAACAAGGCACACCAAAAAGCATGAAACATGTTTTGAAATGTAAAGATCAGGAGATTCAAGTTTATTCTCCCAAAATTTCTTATGCATTTTTCCTCTGTCTTACCAATCAGTCTCTGCATCGTATTGTTCTCAAGGTTAATTTTTAATGAATGCAGGATTGGTCCTAACATTTCTTAATATTATTTGTAGATCAGACATACTTTGCAACACAGCAAAATTTGTCTGGTAGAGCTCTTTATTTTTAACTTTATTTTTTTTTAATACATTAGTTATATTACTGGGACTAAAACAATCATTTTAGGCATTTACAATGTCAGCACTTTAAAAACATGGTCAATGTAGATTTCATTCACTCTCAGGTGGCAGCAACTGTTGGACAACAAGCTATGACTCCCAGTTACCTTGTAAAACTTGCTTGTATAAACCTAGTCACTTCCTCCTATATCATTATTTAGACCACCTGTCACATCTGCTCATTAGTTCAGGAATATAATCTCAGGGAAAATACTTCCTTTTCATTTAATATTGTAGAGAGCTATTAAAGATAGGGATGGATGTTTGAGAGGCCTCTGGGCACCACTAGAATAGAAATGACAATGACAAATGATGAAAACTTGTTGAAACTGGCTGCGTTGTGTGAATGCATGAAAGGCTGGATGTTTTAACTGAAAACAAAATCGTGATGTAATTGAAAAAGACTTTTAGTTGAACATCCCCCCGCCCCAAACCCAGAAACATGACGCTCACCAGTAGCAGAGCCTCTCGGAGCTCGGGCAGCATGTGCTCCTTGCCGGGAGGTGCTTGTTTTCCCAGCTGCTGGGATATGATGGAGACGTAATCCATTTTCTGCCTTAACAGGTCTTCTTTCAGCACAGGTTACTGGATGATCTTGACAGGCGCTTGCCTGAACACTATTTACAGAACAAGTATTTTTTGCCCAAGGTTCGCGTTCGGCTGTGCTGCAGCCAGGTGCAGATAGCGCAGTGGTCGAGCCCGAACTGCAAGCACCCTCGCTGTTTTCTGTGCCGCTTCTATCTAAAAGCTGGTCTGCTAACAAAATGCGCCTTTCATTTAAATCATTCCTGCTTGTAGCGGGAGCGTGAAGACGCGAAGGCAGCAGTGGTTGGCACGCAGGGCGGGCCGTGTTTGTCCCGCTCCTGTCTCCTGGCAGAGGTGCGGACGGTGGGTGAGGTGCCACCAAAGTCCCTGGAGCTCTCAGCATTTTGCTGGCTTCGGCAGCTGACTGCGGTCGGATTATAATTCCTGTTCTCTTCTTGGGCGTAAAACCTGGCTGGGCTTTTACAGATCTTGGTTTTCTCGTCATTTTTGCCTTATTTTTGAGATGATCAACATTATTAATTTTAGAGTTATTGCTACATACTAGGGGTTTACTTTCTTCATCTTTTGATACCATCCAAGCTTTTTTAGCAGAAAAGGATCCAGTAGACATAAACAGATTCAGAGACGTGCAGTCTTTATTTGATTCGTCAGTATTAACATTTGGTTTTGATATATGAGAGTTTTCCTGATGATTTTTTATGAACTTGGGGTTTGAAGGTTGAGCAACAACACTTAAATTAGTCTTAGGAGCATTATTTGTAGTTTGAACATATTGCAGCTGTGCAGAAGATATTTCACTGGTGTTTTTCTCATAGCATTTTTCATTAGTTTCTACTATTACCTGGTTAATTTGATCACACCATCTTAGCTTCCTATTGTATTTTTCATTTTCTGCACGTTTCTTTTTTATTTTTGCCAGTTCTAAACTGTCTCTGATAGAAGACACGGGCCGAGTTCCAGAACCGATCCCGTGGTTCATAACCACAGCTTTGAAATGACTGGGTTCATATTTAGTTTCCTTCTTTAAGATACTTGTGAATAATCTTGCTCTTTTTCTTTCAAGAATGTTGTTTTTCAGGGTTTTGTACTGTGCAGGAGCGCTAGAATTTAACTCCGTATCAGACACTAGTGACATAGTTTCTACCATATTTCCCTTTTCTTCCTCTCTGTTATTCTGTTGCTTAAAATCACGCAGAACTGAGGCATTTAGTATGTCCTGAAATAAAGATGTTCCTGGATTAATATCATCAACACATTTAATATTTTCTTCTTTCATTTCAGTCTTTTTTCCTGAGGTATTTTTTAAAAGCTCTGTACTGGTGTTTTTGTCGTTTGGTAACGAATCCGCAGCATGGGGAATGTCAGTGGAACATCCCTGATTAGGAAATAAAACTATAGATGTTGCAATAGGTTGACTGGGGGTTTGCACAGATATAGTTCTTTTTTGTGGGGTCATTTTAAAACTCTGATCTTGCATCAGATCCTGAACTCTTTCTCCTGGAACAAAGTCAGGGCTGACCCAGGCTTTGCTAGGATTGAAAACAGGATGACCAGTGGCTGGTGTGCTAAGAGTTCCAGAAAATGACTGGCTTCTTTCTTCATTTATCTTTTGCAGAAAATGAAATGCATTATTTATAGAGCTTTCTTGCTTAGTAAAGAACTCTGCAGGTATTTTTCCAGATTTGTGGGAAGCAGATGATTCCTCTTCTGAATTGTGCACATGCTCGGCAGGAGTTAAAACATTATGTTTAGCTAAAAGATCATGAATAGGTAAGTTGTGGTTGTTTTGTGAATCTGCATTTCTCAGACAATTATTTAGATGCACATTTTTAGAAGTACTTTGGGCCGTACAAAGCAAACTATTATTCCTAGTCTGCGATCTTTCTGGATTGTACAGGGCACAGTCACACTGTGTAGCCAAAGATGATTCACTCGGTGTTGTGTAATTTCCATTTTGTTCTCTGGCCTCAAGACTGTCAAGGCTTGACAAGCTGTCTGAATCATCTGTTTTCTTGACTTCTTGATGAAAATTCTGAAATACAGGCGTAAAATCAGACTGTTATATTTAAGATTTTTTTTTTTTGTCTGATACTATTGTTTCGTTATTGACAGCCCAGGCTAAAATACAATCCACGCTGAAGCTGGTGTTTTTACACCTTGGGTGTTTCCATCAAGTCAAAATTTACCTGTGTTCAATTGCAAAAGAAAATGATGTGGTTTGTCATGAAATCCAGAGGAAAGAGCTGCAACAGATCCTAAATTTTATATAAATTCTATGATATCAAAAAAGGAACAAGATTTGTCTAAACAACACTACAGTTTCTGGATTGCCCTACAGCACAGAATGGTTTTTGTACTCTAACACATACGGGAGTTTACCAAATGAAAGAGAATCCATAAAAATGCAGATTAGACAGTGGATCTGCCTTAAATTGGATTTTTTCTGTAATACTAGACTGAAGATTTTCATAGAAAGTGCCACAAGTGATGAAGATTTAAGGCTTGTCATGGCAAATATAGAAAACGTTTCTCCACTGCCATAATCACAGTGATTAACACCTCCCTGCAGTGAAACCCTCTTTTCTCATCTTTCAGAAAGAAGAAAATATCGTCTGTTCTATGGGGATGGATCAGGTCTAAGGGCATATGGGAGTCCCATCCACTCCCCCAACTTTTTCATTAAACTTTAATGTAGTGATGAACAAGAGTGACTGGCACCATCTGAATCACCACGGGGACAACTTTATGTATGTTCTATACAGGCATTTTCTTCACTACTACTTCTCCATCCAAACACTGAGATGCCTGACATGGCTGAAAATACCCTTTTCAAGTACAAGATTTCAAAATACGCACAAACATAAAGGAAAACAAGCATATCAACTATTTTCACAATCTCACACACCATCTCTCTGCCGTTGAGTTTACTTCCACACAACTGAGTGGCGAAGTAATTTTAAACCATATGTTGGAAACAAATGGGATGAAAACCTAAGCAGCTGCATTAGATATGCAACCTTATGCAATCACGATTTTTTTTTCATTAGTGACTTTAAATGAAAAATATTTCAATTAGCAAAATCTGTTAAGCCAGGTAAGTGATTATATAAACCTTGGCAATTACAATAGAATTAACATTTTGAAAACTTACCAAAGAGCACATAAGATTAACTAGTGAACAAGAACATATTTTTGTAGTAAAGCTTTTTAAAAATTATAATAAAATTGTTATATCATAATATTGCATAGTATATAACAGCACAAATATTTTAAATTGCAGAATAAAAAGCTTAGCGAGCCCTGAAAGACTTTTTATTATTGTATTAAATCTTATCTTGCACTAAGTGTTCAGAGGTTGGTGCAGCCTTCCATTATAGTTATGATCTGAGATAAAGAAACTAAATAGAAGAACAAAGAACCAAGTGTAGGGAAAGATCCCTTTAGGGAACATTTTCAAATGAAAACTATAGAAACCAGTGTCTTTCTAATAGAAAAGAATAAATAATTTTTTGTTCGTGATTTATTAACCTTTATATTTGGCTAAAATATATCGTTAAATATATTGTTAAATATATTGTTAACCTCTGTTTGAACTTCACCAAACAAGGAAAAGGTGTATGCTCAGAGTTTTCTGTACCAGCCCAAATTTAAGAACTAAGTTAGAAATTTTCAGATGTGAGGAAAACAGTAAAAAGAAATTATAGGTGTCAGGCTTATTTCTTGTCTAATTCGGAAACTGCACCTGTATAGCTGAACATGTGCTTTTAAAACGACTACGTTAAACACGCACACAACAATTTTCTAAGGATTGATTTTAAAAATCCTGTTCCAATAACAGGGTGGCTTACAGTGGTAACTCTGGAAGGTGCAAGGAAAGTTGCAACTTTTGAAAAGTGAGATCCAAAAAATTCTACTCAGTTGTGCTCCAGAGGTTGAAGATACACTTGGTCCTGCATTAGATGTAATTTTACTCTCCTGTAAAACAAAACCTCGTGGGAACACAAAATCTCAGTTATGACAACGTCCAGAAATAAGTTAGGAACTGAAGAATAAAGAAGGATTCTTCATATAAACACATACATGCTTCTTTTTAGTTCATGAAAATTTAGTTCATTTACATTTGTTTTGTTGCACCATACAATTTAATCGTTTCATACATTGAAGATGCTTATCATTCTCATTCAAATATTTACAAATTTTATTTCCCTTTCTAGTTTGCTCTAATGAAAATAAATGTCACGTTTTCTTGTAAAAATGCATGACTAGAACTACTTCTACAGACCTCAAAAAACGTGCAACAATTATTCTTTCTTAGTGGTCGATAGCTACAGGAAAATAAACCTGGAAATCCCAATGTTTTAATTTTATTTAATCTGTGAGAATATTATAGGATGATAAGGGAACAAAAATGTTCATGTAGTGTACATACTTTTTATTTTCTGGATTTGTGTATTGTATCTGTTTTATAAGCACAATTTCTCATCTTGCCTGCATTATCTTATGTCCAAACACATGAAATCTAAATCCAGCCTGTCCACAAACGTGGTATTCTAGGAGAGGGAACACTTACAAGGAATTAAAGAAGCCACTTAAACATCTTAAGACTTAGAACAGCTGTGGTGAGCAATTTCATTTCAGTAAAGCACTAAAACAAAGAAAAAACATGAGCCTAAGTAATGTTTCATGAGGCCAATGAAAGAATAACATTGCAACAAGTAAAATTTTAAGAGAACCTGACAAGTGAATTTCCTGCCAAAGCACTGTGTCAGAACGCTGTTACACTAAAGAGCTGCTTTATGTATATTTGACATTTTCTGCAAAAGAAGCGCTGACTGTTCACAGTCCCAAGAGGTGAATGGGAACACTCTTCTGATGATAAATGCTGGGAAAATGCTACCTCCTCCTCCAAAAACCCAGGCCCCTCACATCTCACACTACTTGCTATTTTTTATAATTTCGACTACTTGATTTGCAGGGCTTTGTTATATGTGTGTGTATATAATATTATACTTCACATTGATTGTGAAGTGAAAGACACCAATGTTCATGCAGATACAAATCTACTGCTCAAAGCCAGGTATCTAAACACCTTCACTGATTTTGAGTTTACCAGCTATGGAATGGGAAAATCCTTTAGGAAATCAATGATCTTTCTACGCAATTTTGAAAAACATAATGTACATGGCACCACACAATACTAATTTCACAGAAGATTTGGGCAGACCCAAGAAATCAAATATCACTGAGAAAGGGTTTTGGTGCTTACATTACAGAAGAAATCCGTTATACTGTGCCTAAACCCAGAAAAGAAGCTGTGGAGGTGTAGGATGACCAGAGAAATGCTTCCTGCCAACACCCCTGTCTTTCCCAGGATTATTCCTTGGTGCCTGATATCCCCCCAAGCTATCTAGGCTACAGAAACTATTATAGCTATACAGAAACTACTATAGCTATCTATGAACATGAGCTTTTAAAAGAGCCTCATTTGCCTGTTTGGAAAATCACAGGATGCTAGAAATACAGGTTCAAACTCCTAGGTATAAAAAGAACTAATTTTTCCAATTCTGTGGGCACTCGGGTACTCCAGTAAGCCACACTGCACGGAAGGATTTCTAAAGTGATCTGAGCACTGAATATCGGAGTTTCAAGTTCTGACTTTCAGTTTTAATGAAGTCCCGTTGCAAATGTACATAACTGTGTAGGAAATAGGTTTTTAGCTAAGTGTTTGTCTCTGTTGCTTTCTATTCATTAATTTAGCATCTCAGTACTCAGAGTGTAGCTTCCCAGGATTCCTGTTCCAGGTGCCCAACTCTCACAGACTAACCGAGCCATTCAGCTCCAGAACTGGAATTAATATTGCTATTAAAATTATTAAATCATTAAATGTTGAGGTATTGAGCACCACCATGCATTGGTCCCTTTTTTTTTGTTTCTAATCCTTTAATAAATATATTTTGAGCAGGCACCATCTAACCTGTATATTTAAGAGATGAGATAATGTAAAAATAGTATGGGATTGCATAATTGAAAACCGTCATCAGGCAAATAGACACAGAGAAAAATTTGGCGTGCATATGCAATATTAATTTTAGAAATTTCTAACTGTTTAACTAATGATAATTTCAATGTTATATATAAAATGCAATAACATAATTTAATGAGCAAATTCATAGGTATTTACAATCTATGTTACATTCAATGTCCTTTTGGTTATCCCAAGAAAGGAGAATAGAGATCAGCTCAAATTTATCAATTTTCACTTCATTGGTATTTTGAAATTGTAGGAGAAATGATGTTTCAAAATATATTTCACAGGTGAAGCCATTTCTAGACCACACTTTAGAGACAAAAATGAAAGGGAAACAATTCTCTGAGATTTTTTCCGTTTTAAAGCAAAGAAATAATCCTCTCTCTCGCTGATGGTTAAGGTCTCACTGATGATACTCAAAGCCCTGAAATCATCATTTTCAGAAAAGCTTTCCAACAAAGTCTGATGTATGGGGAAGAAAGAGAAGAATAACTGATGGAGGAAAGTGTTTCTTTGTCTTCTAGAAAACTCAGAATCTGTCCTCCTGGATTATTCTTATTCACAAATACACAAATAAGGCAAATCATTGGGGTTGATAGATTTGAATGAACAGGAACTGTAGCATCAGACAAAAATTATTAATACTATTTGAGCAGTACACACCTCTTAAAAGACCCACAGCCATACAGTGTGTGAATATAATTTTTAAAATAATCCTAAATTCAGCTGAGGGACTATCTCACCAGATCTCTCTGAATTGCTAAAATATTAGTATACATTTTGCAGTCTACAAAAAGCACTACTTTTTCTTTTAGCAGTGTAAATATATTGTGAAGATGGAACAGTTTTTAACATGTTTCTACTCTATCTTGTGCACTGCACAGCAGTAACCGAGGCAGAGCGTGGATTTATATTAGGAAATCCTAAAGGTCCGATACAGAAATACTTTTAGAATCAATTCCTGAGTGGGAAGGGACCCACAAGCATCATCGAGTCCAAAGCCTCACTCCACACAGGGCAACCTAAAAGTTAAATCATATATCTAAGAGCATTTTCTAATAATATATATTCATACCTCTCTAGGAATAAGTTTATCTAATGAAACAGTTTTATGCAATTGCCAACATTTACTGCATGCTTCATTAATATAATCACTTGTCCTGAAAAAAATATTCAGTGACTGTTACGTGTTACCTGTTTTACAAATGCAGCTTTTTCAATCAGATATTTTTCAAGACCTACATTCCTCTAAAGAATTTTACAGACAAGGTTTAAAAGAATATGTACAAGATTTCAGCATCTGTCTTGCCCTAAACAGCCTACTGAATTTAAAGGCTGGTATTTTGTTTTTTCTTGCCACTGTTTGAAACAGCCTGATTCTTTCACTTGGTTGTCACAAGATCTTCCAGTCCCCTGAGTCCCAGTTATTCTCTGCTTATTCCTGCCTCTGAATTCTGTGTGTCTGGTTTAATGCTTTATTTCCCAGTTGGTGAGTCATTCTTCCTTATGGAGACAGACCAGTACCGGGCATGAACTGCACAGCAAAGCTCAAACGACTAAATCCCACAAAACTACTGCGGGGGATTTATAATAATTAATGCAGGACAAAATTGAAAAATAGCGACTAAGTATCTGTGTGCCAAGGCTTCTGCGAGCCTGCTAGGACAGAAGCAGAATACTGGAAGAAAAGAGTAGTTAAATTATATTTTGCTTTTCATTTCACAAAGAGAAGTTTATCTCTTTAAAAAACAACACACAGCTCTGCCATCTTCAAAGGGATAGAATTGCTCTGGACAGCGATACTTTAATCTTGATGAGAAAGCAATAGATTTCCCAACATTCCCTTGAGACATTAGTATATACTATCTCTGATAATACCAAGTTATTATAATATAATATAGCATCCTGGCAGAGCAACGTGCACAAACTCTCGTATCTTCCCCTCTCTTCCTGCAAGCAAACCTTTTATTATAACTGCAGTGAACTAAAGATCAGATACTGCTATTTTTTACTCTGTTCATCTGCTTTACATTTATGAACAATTTATTCTGTTCCAGTAAAACAAATAACTCAAAATAGCTAAGAAGTATGGTAGAAATAATGTAATGCATAGCTACATATAAATATTTCATATATCCATATCTGTATGGATATATGTATGTGAATGTAAAACCAACAATGGAATAATGTTAATATGTATGGTCATTCTTATGAAAAAGTATATGCTTGTAAAGGAGAATCAGGTATATATTAGATGCTAGTTCTCAGTTTTCCTGTTTCTGTGGTTTGCAAGCTATGCTGTTTGTATAACAACCCCAGCTTACCCACAGGCGAAGCCTTATTAATGTATTAACCTACCTGAGAAACAAACTCTTCTGCACTGAAAATGCTGCTTCAGCTTCAATGCTACATTATCACCTGTTCAAGCAGGGCTCTGAATTGAGGCAAGACACTCTTCAAATGACTGAACATCCAGATTGCCAGATATGAAGGTTGTAATGCCAGTTTATACAGCACAGGCATGGAATAAACCACTATTTTACATTAAAAAAAACCTACTCTTGAGGAATACGCAATTGAAACAAGTTCCAGTATTTGGGCAAAATAACTTAGTTTGGAGATGCAGTTCAATTTGCCTTTGTAGCAAATGTGAATTATGGATTAGTGAAATAACATGGAAGATAGTGGTATGTTGCAATATTGGTTGAAAGCTAAAAGAACCTGAACCCCCCTGATCTTGCCAAAAGGAAAGTGAGTGGGGAAGTCACTAAAGTTTGTGATATAATTTAAGCGGTCAACACAAGAGATGTTACATTCACAGTTATAAGTAAAAAATGGTCAATGTTTCTTGTTGTAAGATGACCACTGAAACCTATTTCAAACCTCTGAATAGGCTCTTCAAAATCAAGTCTGACTGCAGTTCCAATGTCATTTTATCCTAGCCCTTCCCTTAGTCGTCTCAGTCCCCACTGACCAGCCCTGAGCCTTCTCCGGGTTACTGACGCTTGGCACAGACCGTACGTGGACACTCCTCTGTCCCATGCTGGTCTTGTCTGTGCCTCACAAGAGTTGGAATGATACTGCACACCTAGCAGGTTATTTAACTCTTCCCAGTCATACCACAAATGCACTTCAAAATGAATTAATTTTTTCCATCAGTTACCCAAAATATCTCTATTTCACAGAGTCCAACCTCAAAAGCACAGTAACACAAACACCTAATATTCCACAGCTCAACTCATCAAGTCAGGTGATGCCCTCACCCACGTGTTCGCAGCTCCTGCTGCTTTCATTCAGTGTAACACCACTTAGAAAATATTTGGCATTATTTGTCAGAGATTTAATTCTATATGTAATGTGTGTCCCTGCTCATTGCAGGGGATTGGATTAGAGGACCTTTGAAGGTCCCTTCCAACCCAAACTATTCTATAATTCTATATAAACACACTCAGAGTATAATAGGATACAAAATTTTATTGTATTTGAGATAATATGCCAACAACTCCGACCTCATAGCTGGAGTTGTAGTTTCTGAGAAGTGATACCTGTGTCCCACTCCCTGTTTCAATAAATATTGAAGTGTATTTTGCCAAGGGGAACAGTATCCATAGAAAGATTGATATTGAGTACTTCAATGGCTGCACAATACGCTTAGTAAAAAAGGAGAGACAAGGTAAAATTCCCACTTGAATTCAATCAGAAAGACATTTAAATTTGGATTTCACAGATACCACTTGAATAACCCAGTTATGGTTATATAAAAGAGGTAAGAGGAAAATACAATCTCCATGTGGTAATTTATACCTCTTTTGTCTGTGAACTGACTTTTGCTTCCAAGTATTTTGTTTAAAAAGTGAAAGAGTGGAGATAAAATGTTACATCAATCAAACAATTTAATTAAAACATAATGTATTTTTCTGGAAGAGTATAAAAATATTGTACTGATCAAAACAATTTTGCATGGCCACCAAATTAAAGAGGTAATGAAAAGAAAAAGACAAAAAATATATGAATAACACTATTCCTTGACATAGCTGAGCCATTTTAATGGAAAATTTCTAAATTATTCAGTTCAAGGCACGTGCTGGAAATGGAAATCTCAACATAAACAGTTAATATTAGGAAGAAATGATAAGCACTTGGAAGTAATGTTTTATCATGGAAATCTGCATGCAGCTTTAGCTCAAGACTGTGCTACCAGCTCCACCTTGAAGATTTTAGTTATTCCTGCAACAGAAACAGGAATGAACTGGGCAACAAAACCTTTAGTTGCAAATATTAATTTATTCAAAATGGAACATACTTATGGACACATAAAAAAATAGTAACATGATTTACTGGCTCAGACGTAGCTGTTGCAGAGAATCAAGTCCACTGCCCTCAATATTTTAAGAACAATAAATTTGGAAAACAGTAGAAGGGTCACTAAAAGCCTTGGCTTACTGCTGAAACTATTATACACAAACTTTTAGGGACTGAAAGCAGGGAATACACCAAATCTGTTGGTGAGGGTCTACATAGAACTTTATAGCCCTGTAGGAAAGAAAAGAATTTTAGGAATCTTTATAATCCTTTTGGGCCTGTAAAAACAGAAACAAAGAGAGGTCAAGGGATCTCAGTGGATGGGTAGACTGCAAACTTTGTGCACAGTGAAACACTTCAACAGTTTCAGAAAAGCAAGTGCTGCTGAAATGACTGGACAACAGACAGTAAGAAGACTACTGCAGCCTGTTCATGTCAGTAAGAGTATTATAAACAACCATAAATTATAAATTTTATTAGAACGAGTATTACAAATACTATTTAACATCACAGGAAGTCACAATGCACATGCGCACCAGCACAGTCCAAGCATTAAACTTGCAAAACTTAAGCCTTAGAACAACAACAGTAACTTTGACTATTTTTCTAATCATAGTCCAAAGCATGTAATTTCAAGAAAGAAAGTCCAAATGTTTGAAGTATAAACATTTATAATTTGAAATGATTTATCAGAGGGAAGAAGCTGAGCAACACCTAGTGGTAGCAGAAGAATACATTCTGGAAAAAAACAAAAGTTTTTTACAAGACAAAGCATTTAAAAAATTATCTTAATTTTGAAACACAAATTCCTGTATTATATGCAGTGTCCAAAGCTGAATGATAACATTCAGAAAAAAACTATAAGTAAAAAATCATGCATGATTCACATGAGTAAGTATGTAATAATTGTGTTTGATAAAATACTCTACAATGTAGTTGTCTTACAATATACTAAGAAGAATATTTTTATAGATTTTTCTCAAAAAGTCTGCATTTTTACAAGAAAGCACTTTGGAGCTCAGTTCTTCTTAATTTTCACGGTGTTTCTAACGTGACTTTTCAAGCTGATTTTGGGTCCAAAACTCTGTTTAGGCAGAAAGTTCATGAGCTTGTTACTAGGACACCTGCATCTATTCCAAAGATGACAAAAAAGGATCTCAAGAGACTTGAAGTCTATCCCCAAGAAATCACTACACACTGGGAAACCAAACCAAACCAAACCAAACCAAACCAAACCAAACCAAACCAAACCAAACCAAAAACAAACCAAGAAACTACAAAAAACCCCTCGACATTGGATCTATCATAATTATACTGCTATAGCAATTTGTGCTGAGCTGTAGCAACCAACAAAGAAGAAATTCAGTGTGAATTGTGAGGCACCAATTTACGTGTGGAGGTGGCACAAGGCTCCTGCGACACTCTAATGTCTGACTACTGCAGAGCCAAGCAGTCTGACACACAGACCTTACGTTCACAGAAAGACAACATGACAGATATCTTTGGAGAATTCATGAAAATATTCTTCCACCATTTTGAAAGATGTCTGTTTTCTTAATTAAAAATACATATAATTTTACTACAAATAATCTCTTAGTAAGGCATAGCACAGTGTGCCCTCAGGTAAAGTGTGCTTAACAGACCTGTCATTCTTATCACACTCAAGAAACTTTCTATTACATTTAAGAAGCATCATTTAATGAATCATATGAAAATATCATACCTCCAAGTTGCTGAGATGCTGTTTTTCAAGGAGTAGTTGCATTTCTTTCAGATTTTTCTGGAAGAGAAGTTGGTTACTATCCATGTTTGTTCTACCGCTCTCTTGTATTGCTTTATCCCAGCCAACCATTGCTGAAATCTGCTTCTGATGGCAAGAACCGTTTCTAGACGCTGATGAGGATGAAGTGTCATCTGTGGTTCTTGATACAAGCAAATAACTTATTACTTTGGCTTATTTCTGTGCGCTAACCGTACACTTTTAAACAAGTTCCTTTCAAAAGTATACATCATCAATAAATGCCTGGCAAGTGAAGGACAACTATACTACATGTAACTACAGGTGGTGCTGTTACTAATATCTAAATCCGTCCAACACTTTCCATTTTAAACTCTGTTATTTATAAATAGTCAGACTTTCCTGATTGGGTTGTTGGGTGACTGCCTCAGGCTGAATTATTCTGGAAAATGTCAGCCAACAGTATGCTCATTTGCAAAAATGGATCCAGTTGTTGTTTTCTTTTTAAAAAAAAAAAAAAAAAGGCAAAATGGCTTTTATTTTTCCATAAGCTTGGCTTATATAGAGGATAACGATATACCGATGCTGCCAGATATTCCTTTACTTCAAATAGCGAGAAGGCTTTTTAGTATCTAGAGAGCTCAACTTCACTGATGGTGCGCAATGTCCGTAATGTGGTACATTGAAGAATTTGTATTTGCTACCTGAGGAAAAAAAGTCTTTGGAGTAGCTAGTGTAGCTGGGTACTGTGGTCAGGGTGAGCCCAAATTAAAACAGAGGAAACTACAAGTTTCTACAGGATGAGAACTAGCAAGAACCATGGAGCTGGTTGATACCCAGGAACCAAAGAAGTAAAGAACCATGTGAAGCCAAATGACAAGGAAAATGTGCAGTCAGAGAATAGGAAGGTAGGAAGTGTGGAACAAGATATGTTCAAGAATAGAAAGCAGATGGAACTGGAACAAGGCTGGGTAAGATCACTAGGAATAGGAACTAAGCTTCAGAAAACAAGAAGCAAGAATTAGGTAGCTATCAAGGATGACAACACCAAGAAACAAGCAGCTTTACCAATACGAAAGACCTTAAAAAAGGCAAAAATAACCACACACCAAAACCCACCAGCTCACAGGCAGATGAGTTCTTCTGGAACTGTAACTACGACCAGGTTGGCAGCAATGCTTGACTGCCTGGTGGAACAACTTAGCGAAGGACACTGACCCGGTCTTTTGGCTACAACCTGGTTCAAGGGCCCTAAAATCCCTTAGTCTGGCACTTACAGAAATCTCTCACTAGACCCAGGCTTTGAGTTCTCAGATCTGTTCAGCTGAGCTGTAACACAATTGATTAGAAAGCCAAGCTGATGTCTCGCTGGTTTAGGATCAAGTATTTGTTATACTCCACAATGATCACAAACGGTGCTAGAAGGAGAATAAATCTTGGGAACAGATTATCAGTCTAAACTTCCAGTGCAGTTATTCGCAGAATGGGTATACCTTTACGAAAAAGGGGAAATGCAGTTTTTATTTTACCAGGTTGATTAGGTCCAATGTTTGAAATGATACTTTAATCTCAGCAATCACTGGATTTTGAGTAATAAACCAAACCTTATTGTCCATTCAATATGCAGATGCTTTCTAACGTTCCCAGGATGCATGACTCATAGATAGTTCCTTAACACCATCAGCATGATCCCTTAAATATTGTTCAACTGGGTGAAGTTGTTTAGCTAAATTTGTGGCAAAAGTGAACTTTTAGTCTATATGCAACTAAATATGAAAATCATAATTCCACATATTTCCCTCTTTTGTTGTTGTTGTAACCTCCCACCTACATTTTACCTGTCCTTATTTTCAGTGCAGATGAGGAAAGTGATGCTGCCTTTCATATATGGGCAACATGCAGTGTAGAAACTTATAAGAAGAGATGACTATTTCATGCCACACAAATCTATCTTCCTTCCCTGCTGGCACCCCTTTTCAGCAAACTTGAGCAGTGCAGTCACACAGACATACACAGACCTCATCCTCCACCACTGTTTGTCCAATAGAGACACATTATCAGGAAAAATGTATTGTTCCTCACTGGAGATGGCTACTCTATGTCTAATAAATGTAGAGAAACTCAATAATCTCTTTTCTTCATTTCTCTCCATTTCTCCAGTTTAAGTTTCCACAGTTTCTTCTTGAGAGCCTTCATCTGTTTCATCCTCTTTCTGTGTTTAAAATTATATTTCTTGTTAAAATCAATACCTTTTAAGTATATATGTGTCTAACCGGTTGATAGTCTAATGCGATCGTTTCTCTATTTATTATAACACAATTTTAGGACAACAGAAAATGAAAACTTTCATCTCATCAAAGTGGCTTGGTGGTGTGTTTTGTTTTGTTTCCAGAAGATTTAATACAATATTACAAAAAGGTTGGCTTAATTGCACTGGCCTAAGCCGAGATAGATATTTGGCAGAGTCTGAAAAGGAATTTACTATTTCTGATAAGATGGTTGGTAGCAAAAAGGGAGAACAACTTCTCATATTTATTTATAGAACTAAGAAAACTGCATTCTGTATTCTTTCGAATGGGAGATGTCCTCCCTATCCATAAACTTTCTGCACCTATCTGCTTTAAAAGACTTCATTACCGTGGACCAGACTGATATACACCTGGCCCCCAAAAAATCTGTGGTGGTTTGTGGTTCTTTTTTTTTTTTGTGTGTGTGTAGAAGTTTCTTGGTATCTATTTGGATGTTTAGACCATTTATATTTATAAAAGTTTCTACATTTCAACTTTTTTTCAGAGAACATTTTTGATTTGTCATAATTAAGTGTCTATTCCAAGAGTGAACCTAATCAAATACAACTGTTTTTAAGCAAAAATAGGGAAATATATCTTGTACAAAGAGCAGCACGCCATTTACACACCCAGTGTGCATACAGCCCAGTCCCTGTTGACTAACGAGTTGACCAAAATCTTTCCTTCAGTATTTAATAACTCTACCTTACTAGAATCAGAGTAGCTCTGCTGCAAACTCAGAATACAATCTCTCACTCATTGGGTGTTCCAGGATTTTTTGCCTTTCTCCAAGAGAAGGTAATATGTCTCCATTGCTTCATTTATTTTTTTACTACTTTTTAAGCACTGACATTAAGAATTCCAGAACCTTATAAAATCCACCTATATTCAGTTGGGTCTGCAGCCATACTTTTTTTGAATACTAAATACAGTATTAGTTTCTTCCCTTAAAAGGCAACTATCAAGGAATTCCATAAATTCTGTTTCTGAGAGAAGGTGAATTCTAAAGATGATACAAGATTTTTGGTTCGAGTATAGAAACGTAAGAAGAAAAATAAATACAGAAAGGCATCTACTACCACCTCATCTGAGTCAGTTATTAGCCATCCCAAAACTTACAGTGAAAGGGATTATAAGACATTTTTAAAGCTTTACAGCTCAGAAATTGTGAATTTTGAAGAACCTTCACCTTTGTGAACCTTCTTGAAATGCTTTTCTGTATCAAAGATTACTTTGCCATACTGATTTACAAGAAATTTATTTGCCCTCTAAGAGAATTTTGCCCAATTTTTGGAACCAAGTCTGAAAACACAGAATTGCCGCTTTTATGACCCAGGCAGACCCCAGAACTAACAGGAAGGAAGGACCCTGCACTAACACGTCCTGCAGCAGGCCAGAAGAACCCGTGCTGCAGAGCATGCGTCCATTTTGAATCTCAGTGTTAAGGAAGGGATTGTGCGAGACGCAGGCAAAAATGCACAGAGTATTTTCTGTCACAAGGAAGGAAGACAAATCGTTAGCATTAGAATAAGCAAAGCCTTATTTCATATTAATTTGTATACCTTGTCCCTATACACAAGCCTGTACTGCAGTAACTTAATTCTTTTTCCCTTACTCCCCTACCCCAAATATTCCATACGTCCTTCTTCATCCAGCCCATATGGCTCCTACCCAAGCCTCCTGGTTCCCAGCTGGGGATGAGATGGCACATCTGTGGCAGGTTCCAAGATATTTGTGTGCTGCCTTATCCACACTAACTGGCTTGTGACCAACAGGTCAATGTGGACTCAACTTTTAGGCCTTTTTCATGCTGGGGTCACTTGTTTGAATTATTTTATCCTTGCTCAATTGCATATTTCAAACATGTAGAAATATAATCATCTTTGGGATCCTTAGCTCTCTCTCAAATTTCGTTACTAGGGAAACACAAACTGTAAAAGAATATGAAAGTACAAATTTAATTTCCGTAGGAAATCAGGTTATAAAAATGAAAATCAGGAAAAGAACATGCTATAATTATTACAGGATAGTGGATTTTTTAAATTACACAAATACAATATGGAGTGATATCACTGTTATATTGTAAGAAATTGAGGAAAGTGTCCTGAGAGAAAGCTGTGAGCCTTTGAGGCACAAGGAGCAGTTTGAAGAGAGATGAAAAATAAAGAAACAAATGATAAAGGCAGTGGGAAGAGGCATGAGCTGCTGTCCTTAATCAAGACTATGAGTGAAATGAGACAAACGATCAGGAACCTTTAGACAGGATTCAGAAACATCTACAATTTTTTGCCATAATTTCAGTTTCTATTTAGCAGGTATATTTTTGTTTGTTTGTTTTTGTGGCTGCAATCCTCCTTTATTACGTCATTCCAGTGTAGTAGCTGCAGCACTATATGCATGTTGACTGGCAGATAGCATAAGTGTTTAGCTCTAAAAGGTATGAAATATTTTCTCAATTGTCCAGTTTATCGGCTGCAAATGTTTTAATCAGCAGTAGAAATGTAATCAAACTACATATTAACATCACAATGAAGAACACACTGAAGCTCAAGAATAGGGAGACCCTTTTTAGACAGACTTTCTCTCTATTCTGAACATCTTCACAATTTACAGCATGTAGAAAATAATTATAATAATAGCAATAAAAGCAGTAACAACACAAATAAAAGCCTGAACTGAAATGTTAAAGAAATGAGAGATTAGGAAGGGGATAATCAGGAAGGAGTATCAAATACAGCAGATCAACTACACATGAAGAAACATTCTGTGATCAATCAAAGTATCTTAAGAAAGTGCTTGGCCAGAGTGAAAACTATGCAATTCAAATTGTGCATGATATAAAACCAAACTGCAGGCTAAATTGTTATCAGGATGCTCAAGATACATATAGAGGATAAGAAATTTAAAGGAATGACAATTGGAAAAAGATAAGATCATGTGATGAATATATGAATGAAATTACCCTTGAATGTCAAAAGGAAAGAATCTGGATGAGAATAAGAAATCACCCAGACAGAAAACTTAATACTTCATGGAACAGCGGATGGTTTGGTAACTATGGTGGTGTGAGTCAGGCAACAACTGAATGGGGGCCGGGTTAGCCCCGACTATTCCCAGAGTTCTGCTGAAGTGAAAAGGTTTGTGTCATCTCCCCTTCAGTTTTATCAAATGGACACAAACAACTCAAAAAAGATTCATAATGGTTCATTGGAACAGTTAAAAAAAATGCTTTCCTTGCCACTAGAGAAAAGGCCTATAATTTCTTAGAGGGATTGTCTGCTGTTTATTGAGTACATCAAACAATTTACTTTCTTTGATCATGAGAGTAAACAGAAATGCTTACCTGAAGTTGGTTTTGTTTCTGCTGGGCAAGTACAGTCCTGGTGTTAAAACTGATCCTTTAATTCTTACAAGAGCTTCTTCTAACTGAAAAGCTGCCTTTGTCTGGACTAGAGGGTTTAGAGTAAAAAACACAATGGATTATTATTTTTTTAAAAATTTGAATATTTTATCATAAATGGTTTTGTTAAGTTTCTGAAGTTTGGAAGCCTAAAACCAGACTGTTACAATAAACTGAGCGGTTTAGCATCATTAGACATGCCGGAGCGCCTCTAGTTCCTCTGAAACCAACCCCCAGTCTATTTAAGTGTTTACAGTAACACACGTATTCAACAGTTTTGCTATTTGTGTTTAGACTGCACTGTTGAAAAAGCAGGTGGTTAAGCAATCCGGCATTAACTTTGTTTTTATATCATGATTATTCCACTCATTCACTAAGCCAAAGTTACAGCCTGCAGATATTTTATAGAGGCCAAATTGCAACTTGCTAATTGAATCACTGGAGAAAGAAAGAGTCCAGACAGGCACAAGGTGTTGTCTCTTTCAAGTAAGGAAAAGTAGGGTAGAAAGTGGCGGAGACAGAATTGCTATAAAGGATAACCAAGGAAAAAAATTGTGATGCACTAGATCGCTACACAGCCTGGGCTGTCAGTAGAGCTGTGAAGAAGCCCTAACCCAGTACTGTTCCATTTTGTTATTTTAATATGACATTTGATCTTGAAGTCAGAGACATTACCTCACAGTTGGCGCAACTGCAGTTGGGAGAGTAAATCTGTTAAAGAATACCTAAGTATTATACCATATCTTAAGAGTTTCAACACTGGAAAGTTGACTGGAAATCAGACTTGGCTGATGCTGTTAAAAACTCCTGCCAATCCGTGCTGATTCCAAGAGAGCAGGAACTGAGTCGAAGCGATCATTACTGCCCAGCAGCGAGAGAACAGCTTAAAAAGCTGACTAATTCAGCAGAAGTTATGTACTACATTAATACCTGCTACCACTGCTTTTATTTAATGATAAACAAATGCACATCTGCGAATATTTCATATTCTGGGGTTGAAATAGCGGATCATTATACTATCCTAGTAACTTCCAGTGTCCGTGTAGCACCTTGCACCCAGCTGTGAAAGCAGTGTTGTAAGTGATAAGTGCACTGCAGTGAAAAACATGGAGAAAACCCAGGAAGCCGTAATATCCCAAGGAGGTGATGTACCCACTCTGACTGGAATACAATGAAATATCTCACAATAGAATTTTTAGGAAAAAAAAAAAGATTTTTTAAATTTCCTCTACCTACTTTTGTCGTGTGTATCAGATCTGAGCTTCTGGTCAGTTATGTTTCACTTATAATAATGAATTCAATTAATCTGAGTGAATTGTTCTGTTTGTCTCAACTATATTCTATTAATAGAAAAACACTTGCATTGTGAATAATGGCTGCATTTTAATTTACAAACCTATCTGCTTGTGCTGAGAAAAAGGCAGATGAGCCCGCTGGAACCTATCAGTTGCCTCCTGGAGTTTAATTTTCCTCTTCTGCAGAACTCGTTCTCGAAATCTTTGTTCTTTTTCTTCTTCTCGTTTCCGTTTTTCTTCAAAGGCTCTGTATTTAAGAAGCAAAAGTAGATGATCCCTATGTTTTCTAATTACATTTACTGAAATATTAGTAACTTACTTACTTACCAATTTGCAATTTTAGTAAAAAAGCTTGCTTGACCACAAATTAAATACTATAAACTTCAGCACAGCTGGATTTTTATGGTATGTCTGAACATAAATGGGACAGCAGGTGATCAAGAAGAGACACACCATAATATTTTTATTTTTTAGCCTCAACCAGAGATTTGATTCTTATATGTGAATTAACATACAGACTCAGCCAGTTCTTGTCACGGATGTGACTTTTGCTGCAGTCTTTACATCACCACATAAATGTATCACAGTGGGGAGATCAATAAGGTGAACTGCAAATGCTCTGTGTGTGTGTGTGTGTCTGTGTCTGTGTGTGTGCGTGTGTATTTTACGAGCTGTCAGGGAAATAGTAACAGTTTAAAAGTTGTGATTCAAAAATAACACAAAGGAGCTACAGCTATTCAGAAATAACACAAAGGAACTACAGCTTTTACCTATAAATATGCGAGAGTTAGTATCAATTTGTAGCTCTTGAGAAGCTTACAGAATGACAATCAGATTAGCAGCACAAAATGGGATAAAACAGTAATGCGAAACTGTGTTTGACAGAATCAGTTGTTAATATCAAATATGTTAAATGTGTCCTTCTACTGGCTGGAAAGCAACTCAGGCTTTAACCAAAACCAAGCATCATCACAAAGCTTTCCTCTGGTAGGCAGAAGCTTGATGAAGCTACGTGGAATTTTTATTCCTGCTGACAAAATCATCAGCTCTTGCTGACAAACTTAAATTAGCCCCTTGAGTGAAATATACCCTCTCCCAAAAAAGTTATTAGCACAGTGCCTATGTAGAAAAAATAATACTCAATACATAACTTATCAAGTGTAACTTCTATGCCTGCCAGGTAAGGATGAGTACAACTGGAAGCTTTCTGTCTCTAAAGTACTGTGCGTGTTAGAAATGTGATTTAACAGGTCACTGGCACACTAGGTAGGATCCCGCTCCCAGCCAGCATTAGTGGGAAGGTAGCGATGTTAGGCAGAAGTTCTTTGCATCTCTCATCACAATAAGATGCCTTCCCATAACTCTAATCACAGTTGCTTCACAGACCTTCTTGCTTAATGGATCAAAGCTGCTACTTAACACAGCTACTCCTTAAATCAAGCTATTTTATTTATTCATTCCTTTTCTTCTCAGGGGGAAAAATTCAAACTAAACTATTCAACTTGACCTTCCCTAGTATCCCTTCAAAGTGCTGACTGATCACCTCTGAAAACAAACAGAAAACTAATTTGAAAGAGGTACTTTTTAATTTTAGAAAGTTTAAAGGCTGTAATTGCACAATAGTAAAAAATAGGAAACCCGCCAACTAATTCCCAAGTACACACTTTTACAGGAATATCCACTGTAGTCCGCTTGGAAGCCAAAGCATAGCAGAGAAAGAGACATACAAAATTTCACTATTTTGAAAATTCATATATACATCGTTGTAAAAACATCTTGAAACTAATGACTGAGATTTCTCAGTTTTACGGACAAATCATCGCATTTGATTAATAGAAAGTGAAGACAACATATATATGATTTTGAAGTGGAAATGTACTCACAGGCTGCAAGCAGCTATTCAGCACTTACATCACAAAGACTACGTACTTGCATTTCTGCCATCATTGAGCGGACCTTAAAACTCCTCCCCACAACATCAGGGGCAACTGGACGTTGTGTTCCACCTGATCTCCCTTTCTTCAACACTGCTTCTCCACTACTGCCCATGTTAACCTCAATAAAGACACTGGTGGAGCATACGAAAAGAGGCAAAATACACAAAGGATCCACTGCTTTTGCTAATATATATAGCACTCTGCATTGATGTTCTCCAAGGTCAGAAATCAATATTCCAGTGAACAACATTATCAATTACTACTTCTGCTTTGGAAGTACATTCCCCTCAGCTGGCTCCATGTTTCCCAGCAACAATATTCCTCACAGTTGTCTTGGATCATAAGAACTGCTGAGACTGCATACTGTAATCACAGTATCACAGTATCACAGTATCACAGTATGTTTGGGATTGGAAGGGACCTCAAAAGATCATCTAGTCCAATCCCCCTGCTGGAGCAGGAACGCCTAGGTGAGGTCGCACAGGAATGTGTCCAGGCGGGCTTTGAATGTCTCCAGGGAAGGAGACTCCACAACCTCCCTGGGCAGCCTGTTCCAGTGCTCTGTCACCCTCACTGAGAAGAAGTTCTTTCTCAAATTTAAGTGGAACCTCTTGTGTTCCAGCTTGATCCCATTGCCCCTTGTCCTATCATTGTTTGCCACTGAGAAGAGCCTGACTCCATCCTCGTGGCACTCACCCTTTATATATTTATAAACATTAATAAGGTCACCCCTCAGTCTCCTCTTCTCCAAACTAAAGAGCCCCAGCTCCCTCAGCCTTTCTTCATAAGGGAGATGCTCCACTCCCTTAATCATCTTTGTTGCCCTACGCTGGACCCTCTCCAGCAGTTCCCTGTCCTTCTTGAACTGAGGGGCCCAGAACTGGACACAATATTCCAGATGGGGTCTCACCAGGGCGGAGTAGAGGGGAAGGAGGACCTCTCTCGATCTACTGACCACCCCCCTTGTAATACACCCAAGGACGCCATTATCCTTCCTGGCCACAAGGGCACAGTGCTGGCTCATGGTCATCCTGTTGTCCACCAGGACCCCCAGGTCCCTTTCCCCTACACTGCTCTCTAATAGGTCATTCCCCAACCTATACTGGAACTTGGGATTGTTCCTGCCCAGATGCAGGACTCTACACTTTCCCTTGTTAAATTCCATCAGGTTATCCCCCGCCCAACTCTCCAGCCTGTCCAGGTCCCACTGGATGGCAGCACAGCTTTCTGGCATGTCAGCCACTCCTCCCAGCTTAGTGTCATCAGCAAACTTGCTGATGGTACACTCAATTTCCTCATCTAAATCATTAATGAATATATTGAATAATATTGGCCCCAGTACTGACCCCTGAGGCACTCCACTAGATACTGGCCTCCAACTGGACCCCGCACCATTGACCACCACTCTCTGGCTTCTCTCTTTAAGCCAGTTTGCAACCCACCTCACTCCTCTATTGTCTAGACCACACCTCCTCAATTTAGCTGTGAGGATGCTGTGAGGGACTGTGTCAAAGGCTTTACTGAAGTCGAGGTAGACCACATCCACCGCTCTGCCATCATCCATCCACCTTGTTACATTCTCATAAAAGGCTATGAGGTTGGTCAAGCATGACTTACCCTTGGTAAAGCCATGCTGACTGCCCCTAATGACCCTCTTATCCCTGATGTGTCTTGAGATGACACCAAGGATAAGCTGTTCCATTACTTTCCCAGGGACAGAGGTGAGGCTGACCGGTCTATAATTACCCGGGTCCTCCTTCTTGCCCTTTTTAAAGACTGGAGTGACATTTGCTTTCCTCCAATCCTCGGGCACCTCTCCCGTTTCCCAAGACTTGGCAAAAATGATGGAGAGCAGTCTAGCAATGACTTCAGCCAGCTCCCTCAGCACCCGCGGATGCATCCCATCTGGACCCATGGATTTACGGACGTCCAGACTATTTAATTGTTCCCTAACCCAGTCCTCATCGACTAAAGCAAACTCCTCCATTAACCTGGCTTCATCCGGGGTCTCAGGGGTACAGGGTTCCCCAGGACAGCCTCCAGCGGAGTAGACAGAGACAAAGAAGGCATTCAGCAATTCTGCCTTCTCTGTATCTTCTGCCACCAGGGCACCCACCTCATTCATCAGTGGGCCTACATTGCCTCTGGTATTAGTTTTATCTGCTATGTATTTGAAAAAGTTCTTGCTGTCCTTGACCCCTCTTGCCAGCTGTAATTCTAAGGAGGCCTTGGCTACCCTAGCTGCCTTCCTGCATCCTCTAACAGCAGCCTTATATTCCTCCCAAGTGGCCAGTCCCTGCTTCCATGACCTGTAAACTCTCCTCTTCTGCTTGAGCATACCCAACAGATCCCTATTCAACCACGCAGGCCTTCTGGCTCCCTTCCTCGACTTCCTACGTGTGGGGATGCTCTGATCCTGAGCATGGAAGAAGCAATCTCTGAATGCAATCCAGCTCTCTTGGGCCCCTTTTCCTTCAAGCAGTCTTGCCCATGGGATTTCCCCCAGCAATTGCTTGAAAAGGCCGAAATTAGCCCTGCCAAAGTCCAGGGTTGCAATTCTACTTGCTATTCTGCTGAACTCCACCATCTCGTGGTCACTGCAACCCAGGCAGCCCTCAACCTTTACTGCTTCGACCAGACCCTCTTTGTTAGTGAGGATGAGATCCAGCAGTGCACCTCTCCTGGTCGGCTCCTCCACCATCTGCATGAGGAAGTTATCATCAATGCACTGGAGGAACCTCCTGGACTGGGGCTGGCTGGCTGAATGGTCCTTCCAGCAAACATCAGGGAAGTTAAAATCACCCACAACAACCAGGGCCTGTGACTGTGAGGCCACTCTCAGCTGCGCATAGAAGGCCTCATCAACTTCCTCAGTCTGATCTGGTGGCCTGTAATAGACACCTACAACAGTATCACCCCTGCCAGCCTGTCCCTTGATCCTGACCCATACACTGTCGACTCGCTCCTCATCCGCTCCTGGGCAGAATTTAGTACATTGCAGTTGCTCTCACATAGAGAGCAACTCCACCACCACGCCTGGCTGGCCTGTCTTTCCTGAAAAGGGCATAGCCATCCATGACCACATTCCAGTCATGTGAACTGTCCCACCACGTTTCTGTAATTGCCACCAGATCATAATCTCCCGACCGAACATAGGATTCTAACTCCTCCTGCTTATTCCCCATGCTGCGCGCATTGGTGTACAGGCATTTCAGGGAGCGAGCAGAGCACACCAATTTCTCCCTAGGGGCACAGGAGGCCACCCGGTCCTCATGCATTTTAGAATGCTGCCCCACTGGGGCAAGCCCAACTACAACCCCATCCCCCTTCGAGCCTAGTTTAAAGCTCTCCAAATGAGCCCAGCTAATTCCTGCCCCAGCATCCTTTTGCCTCTGCGAGATAAGCCTTTCCTGCATAACACTGTCCGGACTGGAGTCTTATAAAACCAGCCATTATCAAAAAAACCAAAGCCCTGCCTGTAGCACCAGTCTTGGAGCCAACCATTTAGAGATTGAATTTTCCCATTCCACCCCACATCGTCACTTGAAGAGGGAAGGAGTAAAGAGAAGATCACTTGAGCCCCTGAATCTTTCACCATCCTTCCCAAGACCTTGAAGTCATTCTTCATTCCCCTAATGTTTACAGATGGTTGATTACATTTTATTTTAACAACCTATTTATTGCAAATACTAGAGAATAGATGACACTCAATCAGCTACACTTTCAACAATTCAAGTTAATTTCTACAATTCAAAGTAATGCTGCTTCTAGAGATGAAGTTATAAAACTCTACAGCTTCAAATGAAGGGTAAGACAGAAGATTGACTTATGCAACGAGAAACAAATTAAAATATGATTCCAACACTACAGGATTCATTTGCAAACTTCAGTTTGTCAGTAAGCAAACATGGCTTCACTTGAGGCATGAGGTGAAGGCAGACAAGCAGGTAACCAAAGCAGAAAAATTCTGCAGAGACCTCTATCCACATAAAGGGTTTTATTGCAATTTGCTTAAAATTTCACAGAAACTTTAATTGTTCATACAATCCAGAAGTTAGAACTAAAAAAGTAGGACTAGAGTTAATTGTCAACTTCCAGTATTCCTATATTTGTCTCACCTTAAAATCTGATACAGAAATATGCAGTATTTTACATCTTTATCCTGACAAAAGAAATAGGAAAATCACTATGGAGGAAACAGGCTTACTTATCCTAGTAAGTCCTTTAAACACATTCTTCTTGATCCCCTTAATATTTCTAGAAGCTGCTCAAGAAGGCCTTTAGTTGAACTGTAGTTGTTAAATTCAGACATGTGGGAAATTCTAGAACTTTGCACCTGGAGTAATTCCAGAGCATAACTCCAAAAAGGAAGGAGTAAATTCTGACAGAGCCTTTACCTATTTATTTATTTTAAAAATTATTTTGGTGTATGACTTAGCTGTACTCTTCCACATTCTTAATAACTGGCACAAAAAAAAGGACTCTTGTTCCACGTTCCATATAGCTGGAAACAGGCAAGTCCAAATGCTGATGCAAGAGATCTTTTTCACCACAGCTCATCACGATCACTATTTGGTTTGGATTAAGACATGAGGGAGAAAAAGAATCTTATTTTAAATGCAAGGAAATGCATTAATCAGTGAAGCCTGCATCATTAACTTCTTGACCTCATAAAATGTAAATTGTGACACCCAGGCGCGTTATGTAAAATAAATAATTTTGCAAATGCACATTCACATCTTACAGAAAAACAGTTGAAGCAAATGTTTGTTTGTTCACTCTCCTTAAGCCATCAGCTCAGGTTCATATCACAGATGTAACATTGGCAAAAGAGAATGACTTTAAGATGGAGAGTCAGCAGAAGAATTTCCTGACTAGTGTTTTTTTAACCCAGTTTTTCTGTCTACTATAAACAACCCAGCGGTGTAGCGATTTTTGAAATGGCTGCCAAAATGTTTGTAGTGAATTTGGAATACGAAACTTAAAAATATTTAGCAGTTTCACATATACAGACATTATGTGGAAGGCATTTTTATATTAAAAACAGTATGAACAGATGGTGGAACTATTTCCTGGTAATTTTTTCAAATTATCTTCACAGTGAAGTGATGGATGCCACATTCCCAGGTGAACTAAATGCTTACTACTACCTTGGATGAAAATAAAAAAGTAATGTCTACAGTGCATTTGGAATGTTACAAAATTGACATTTTGCTAATTATTGTATATTATCCATCCACTGACATATAATGTTTTCAAACCAGTGCACAATAATTTTAAAATTAAGGTAGGAGGGTACTTGTGTACTTAATGACTACAGCAAGATCAAGAAAAGGCATGGCACACTCAAAATCCCTTCATGGGCAAACAGCAAACACACCTGACACCCTTAAAACAATTTGCGGAAGCTGCCTATAAATCAGTTTTCTTTGTTTGAGATATTTAGCAGGACCATAGGGATGCATATTAAGTTTATTCCCTCTTCCTCTCTGATCATCATATGCTGAAGACAAAAGCCGCCCCAGAGGTTCACAGCAGGGCTGCCTGCACTACCCACCCCTTGTTACACTTCAAAACTTATTAATGGGCAAAAAGTATACAGTTTGAATCGCTGTTCACACACCGAGTTTCTACCCCTTCTCCTGATGTTCACACTGTCATTGCTGTTCTGTGTCCCAAAGCTGAGATGTTACGGTGAGCTGTCAGCATCTGGAGTCCCTTCACCAGTAGCAATACGATGTTCACGTTAGTGATTTCTTCTTCACCTCAGGATCCACTTGGAGTCATTTTTATGTTTGCTAACACACTGTTGCACCTTGAATCCTGTGTTCAGTTTTGGGCCCCTTGCTACAAAAAAGACATTGAGGTGCTGGAACTAGTGCAGAGCAGGGTGATGAAGCTGGTGAGGGGCCTGGAGCACAAGTCTGATGAGGAGCAGCTGAGGAAACTGGGGCTGTTCACCCTGGAGAAAAGGAGGCTGAGGGGAGACCTTATCGCTGTCTACAACTACCTGAAAGGAGGTTGTAGCATGGAGGGGGTTGGTCTCTTCTCCCAAGTAACAAGTGATAGGATGAGAGGAAATGGCCTCAAATTGTGTCAGGGGAGATTGAGACAGGATATTAGGAAACATTTCTTCATGGAGAGGGTTGTCAGGCATTGTAACAGGCTGCCTGGGGAAGTGGTGGAGTCACCATCCCTGGAGGTGTTTAAAAGATGTATAGATGAGGTTCTAAAGGACATGGTTTAGAGTCAGAATTAGGTTATGATAGGTCTTGATGATCCTGAGGGTCTCATGATTCAATGATTCTATGATTCACCACTTTGCAGCTTTACAGTACCTCCAAATATTCCATACATGGTGCCTTTTACATGTATTACATATTATTCCTTTGTTTTCTTTGTTACCTCTAAAACCAGTTTTGTCGGATCACAGAATCACAGAACGGTTGGGGTTGGAAAGGACCTCTGGAGATCATCCAGTCCAACCCACCTGCTAAAGCAGGTTCACAGAGCAGATCACACAGGAATGTGTCCAGGCAGGTCTTGAATGTCTCCAGAGAAGGAGACTCTACAACCTCTCTGGGCAGCCTGTTCCAGGGCTCTGGCACCCTCTAAGTCAAGAAGTTTCTCCTCATATTCAGACAGAACCTCCTGTGCTTCAGTCTGTGCCCGTTGCCCCTCGTCCTGTCATTGGGCACCACTGAAAGGAGTCTGGTCCATCCTCTTGACACCCATCCTTGAGATGTTTATAAACATTGATGAGATCCCCTCTCAGCTTCTCTTCTCCAGGCTGAACAGACCTAGCTCTCTTAGTCTCCATAAGAAAGATGCTCCAGTCCCCTAATCATCTTTGTAGCTCTCTGCTGGACTCCCTCCAGTAATTCCTTGTCCTTTTTAAGCTGGGGAGCGCAGAACTGGACACACTACTCCAGATGCAGCCTCAGCAGGGCAGAGCAGGGGGAAGGATAACCTTCCTCAACCTGCTGGCCACACTTTCCCTAATGCACCCAGATCTAGGTCTGTACTTCTTTAACCAGCTATTGGTGAGTTTACGGCTGCGGGGTCTCCAGTGCCCAGCCTGTGTCCCATCTCTTGCCATCCCTGCCTGTTCTCTGCTGCAGCGCATCCCGCACCCCCAGCTCTACAGCCTCTGCCATCACACCAGGCCTGCATTGCCCTACGCTACCGCTTGTGTTAGAGTCGTAACTGCTTGTTACCGCTATCAACATAAAACTACGGTCATACCGTATAAAGATAAACAAAGACGAAATAAATTAGCCACAGACATATGGTCAATTAGAAAAATTGCCGTTATAGCTAAACGAAGCAAAACAAGGCTGCGGGTGGGTCAGAAGTTCAGTGAGAGCAAGTTTGGCAAACGTCTGGCCCGGGGCCTGGCAAACCCAGCACAGCGCCGCAGCCTGAGCAGAAACAGCCCTGCTGGATCACAGGTCTGCCCGGTCACAGGGACCACTGCTCTGCACAGCTTCATTATGATGTAGAAAGAGATACTGAATTCGTAACACTTTGCGCCCCCTGTTTACATAGTTTTTCTCCCATTTCTGGCACTAGAATACTTTTTGCCCTCCATCAGTCACACTGATTAATACCTTAAAGAGCTTATATTAAATAATCAATGATAATCAGCCAGTAGGTGGAGCACAAACCTTGTGCATATGTTGAAAATAAAACATTTCTGACAAATACAGCACCAATGTGAATAGATTGGAAACTGACATTAACTGGGAAAAAGTGTTTCCTTCCCCAGTTACAACGGATGGATTAGCTATTCAGATTTCAAGGTAATTCAAAACGCTGAACCAATATAGCTGACTGTAAGGTTTACTTTAAAAAGCACATAGACAATTCTATTTCCAGAATGAATCAATGACCTGCAGCCAGTAATGTCACAGTAAAATGAGAGACACATTGTGCATTGAGCAATAACAGCAGGATGGCTGCAGTCCCCAGCAAATCATCAGCTGGTATTTAAAAATATTGCAGTACATAATCACAAAAATATGATATCCTACTCATTTACATCAAGTATGTGCTTAGGCAGTAGCTCTTACTTCCAGAATACTGTTATTTAAACGAAATTATCTCTCAGGTACTGCCCCAGAGCATATTAATTCTTAAACTGATCTTGAATTTGCAACTTCTTGTATCAGTGAGACAATAAAGGACTTTGTTTATACTAGGACAACTTCCATAAAAGTAACCAGTAGGCTAGCTGTTCACTGTGTTGAAGCACTGCTGCTAACACAAAACCAAGGAGCTCGGGCAATACAGGAGATTCCCCCCCAAAAAATGATGGCATCAGATATGAATATGAGTTCCTCTAATTATTCACTCTGAAAAAGATCTGTGACTTAAGTTGCTGTGACTTTGCTTTCCAAAGCTATACTTGCCCTTTTCTGCGCAAGTGTTGGTTTTGTTTTTTACCAGTTAACCGAGCCCATCTTGTCAGAAGTTGAGTATTTTTAATGCTGAATCTGCTGCATTTCAGAGGTATTGACGACAGATCAATACAACACCATCAGGGAAAATTTCATTACAAATACATTTAGAAAAGGTTGAAAACATAAGAACTCAATCTGCAAGCTCTCTGCATATGCAGTTCTCATTAGCTGGGCACTAGGGGCCATTAGACTTGAACTCAGTGTTAGTATAACCTTGTTTAAAGGTAGGCTGGTGGTGATTCTTCAAAACACACACACACATACAAAATAAAACAAAAAAACAATCAAAACCAACAAAAAACTACAGAAAAGTTTTCCTCCACAATGCAATGCAAAGAGAATGAACCTAAATGACACAAGAGTGAGAAAAGTACAGAAGCTCTGATATATCTTCCCCAGATCTATTTGCTAAAGGAAATTCACTGCTATTACTTTTCAGCAGAGGCTTTATAAATTTAAGGTTGATGTTAAGATTTGGTCATGTTTGACCAACTTGCTAAACTTCTTCAAAGAAATGACTGGCCTGGCAGATGAGGTGAGAGCAGTGGATACTGTCTATGTGGACCTCACTAAGGCCATTGATACTCTCTGCCATAAGATCCTCATAGGCAAGCTGCTGATGTACAGGCTGGATGAGCAGACAGGGAGGTGGATTGAAAAGTGGCTGGATGGGCAGGCCCAGAGTGGTGATTCATGACATGAAGTCTGGTTGGAGGCCAGTAACTAGCGGTGTACCCTAGGGGTCAATACTGGGCCCAGTCCTATTTAACATCTTCATCAATAATCATGACTGATGGGACAGTGTGCATCTTCAGTAAGTTTGCAGATGACACAAAACCAGGAGGAATGGCTGATACATCCAAGGGTCCTGCTTCCATACAGAAGGACCTTAAGAAGCTGGAGAAATGGACTGGTAGGAACCTCATGAACTTCAACAAGGACAAGTGCAAAGTCCTGAACCTGGGGAGGAACAACCCCAGACACCAACATATGCTGGAGGCCACCTGGCTGGAAAGTAGCTTTGCAGAAAAGGACCTGTGGGTCCTGGTGGACACCAAGTCAAACATGAGCTGGTAATGGGCACTTGCTGGAAAAAAACCCAAATGGTACCCTGGGCTGCACTAGGCAAAGCATTGTCAGCAAGTTGAGAGAAGAGATTCTTCCCCCTACTCAACATTGGTGAGCCCACACCTGGAGGACTGTGTCCAGTTCTGGGCTCCCCAGTACAGAAGAGAAACGGACAAACTGGAGAGAGTCCGACAAAGGACCACGAAGATGATGAAGTGACTGGAGCATCTGTCCTGTGAGAAAAGGCTGAGAGAGCTGGGACTGTTCAGCCTGGAGAAGAGAAGGCTCAGAGGCGATCTCATCGAGTACATAAAGACCTGAAGGGAGGGTGCAAAGATGAGGGATCCAGGCTCTTCTCAGTGGTGCCCAGTGACAGGACCAGGGGTAATGTACACAAACTGGAACACAGATGTGTCCCTCTGAATATCAGCAAACACTTATGAGAGTGGTTGAGCACTGGCACAGGTTGCTTGGAGACGCTGTGAAGTCTCCATCCTTGGAGATACTCAAAAGCTGTCTGGACACGGTCCTGGGCACTGAGCTCTAGGCGGCCCTGCTTGAGCAGGGGGGTTGACCAGATCACCTCAAGAGGTCCCTTCCAACCTTAGCCATTCTGTGTGAAGGTTAGAAGTAGAAAACAGACTGTCATACTTCTACTCTCCATATGTTGAAAGGAAAAAAAAGTGAGAAACAACTTCAGCTTTGAAATTATAAAACAACAGTGCAAAGAATAACTTCTGATACATGCCTGTAAGCCCTGTCAGGGTGAATGTAGGGTGCTGCCAGGTAAGAATGTGGAGCTTAAGGATGTCATGCTACCCTTGAGAAACCATCATCATAGCTAACACCTTCACATGTGTTACAAAGCTAATAGATCTTGGCTCACACACAGATTTGAGACATGAACTGAAGGCTGATCCATTAGAAGATAAAACACTGCCTACCTGCACAACTGTCAGGAAAAAAATACTTAATTTCAAGGAACATTTCCAACTTACTTTCCTCCATGCAATGACACTTCATTTTGTATTCTGTTTCACATCTTGTTGATGCTATATGCACTTATTACCTCTCTTAATACTAGACAACTAACTCCTTCTCAGTTATTAGGGTAAGACTTGTCACCACAGACTTCCATATGAGCTGCTTATTATGCTTATAGTTATGCCATTCTCACTTATCACAAAGGGAAACTATTTCACTTTACGAATACCACACCTAAAATTTTAACTGACCCACCTGAATGACTTGAATTGATCCTGTGTTTCTTAAGGCTGCAATGAAACTCATACAGAAATGTATTTATGTATAAATGAGCATTAATTTAACTATACCAGTCTATAAAAAATACAGAGGCTGTCTGGTATTTGCTTTTGCATTGGAGTATAATATTTCAAGACGAGTAATACAATAGACAGTGCTCATCTGAGAGGGGTAGTGTTACAGTGGTATTGTTCCAGAAAACTAAATCAGATATTTAATCCTTCAGCTGAGACCCAGTTTATTATCTGCAATGGTTGTGGGTTGCACATGGTCTTTAATCACTCCCAGATGATTATATTTCCTCTTCCATTTTTCTTTGCACTTCAAAACATATACTGACAGCACATACTGTCAAGCTAAAATGTCAGTATAAACAATATCTACTGCCTCCCTTACAAGTTATCAACATATTTCAGTAAGTAAACATTACACAACAGAACTCATGAGATGCTGGAACTACAGGGGGTGAACGTTAGTGAGTGGACACTGGGCAGGGGAAGCTGGTGTGAGGCTGGGTCTTGCTCCCAATTGTCTCGAGGAGGAACGCAGCTGCCCCTCCTATGTGCAGGGCAAGTACCACCTCCCTGCCACGGAAAAGTCCCCTGTGCCTACTAAAATACTTACAGCACTTCACTGAAACATCTTGATGCAGTTTATTTAATCCTTTTGTCACAGAATATTTCATGACTTTGCATTGTCATGTAGGCAGAATATGCAAAGCTTCATTTAGTATGTCAGTACAGGATAACTTATTTACAAATATAATCCTGTATCAGAAAGCCTTTGTGTTGTGTTTATTGGGAAACTGGAGCACTGAGCTCCCTGTGCAGGGGAGGCTGTGCAGCTGTCACGCTGTGCCAATGGACACCTAGACCCTTCAGGAAGCAACAGCAGAGCCATTAAATAAAAGCACTTTATGCAAGGTGGTTACAGTGAGTTCCCAAAAAGTAGTGAGTAACTCAGAATATTGTTCTTTTTATATTTTACTTGTCCTATAGCAAGAAACTGGATTGGTGAAACTTTTCAGCTTAGATTTCTCTAGAATAAAGCAGTGAGGCTATTTAACAACGTGAATTTGAAAACAGGAGAAATATATTGGGTTGTTCCAAGGTTTTGACTCACCTTTTTTTTTTTTTTTTAATGTTTACAATCTCCCACCAAAGGAGCCCTGGTTCCTTACCTCCTCCTTCTGTTTGTCTCTATTGAATATTTCTGTGCCCTAGTCCGACATATTTTTTGATCTTCTTTCAATGCCCGACGTTCTTCTTCTAAATCCCGTTCAAAATGAAATGTTAAAGCTCTGTCCCTGGCATTGTGTTAAGGACAATGGCATCTGTACCAAACAGCTCATTAAAAGCCTGTGTAATTGACTTTACATACCTTTTTGGGAAAGGGCAAACTTTACCCATGAGATAGTCAAAAGGCATATCAGTGTTTTGTAAGTACACAACAGTTAGTCCAACAAATGTATATTACTGTCATACTTAACTTTATGTTTATCCAGGAAAAAATGTAATTGCATTTTACTGTATACAGTGATTTTGACAGAGGCTTTGCACTCATCTTTGATGGTATCAACAAATGAAAAATCTCACCTTTATTATGTCTATTTGAAGATAGATCTTTCTTTTATTACTTTAATCTCTAACACATGGAAACACCTATCACAGGGAAAATGTTTCAACAGTAAGTCCCCTCACCCCAGCCTCGTCTAAAGGATTAGTTGTTTGTACCAAAATTGGTTAATATCGCCAGATAAACGCTCTCCAAGTGCAAGACCAGTCCTGCCCCACTTCAGTGCTGTAAGCAGCACTGTACAGGTGCAGATTAGAACTGGTGTCAGTATTACTTAGTACCTAAATTAACAAAAACAAGGATTCCCAAGTGAGGATGGAAAATACAGTTCCCAACAGAAGTATCTCTAAGAGGGAAAACAAGTAAGAAAACTCCAGAGTTGCCTGAGAAGCCAACTTTTCTACACCTGTTTAGGCAAACAATGTGCCGGTTTCAATTCCAGCCGCCCCTGCGATCGCTCCCTGGTGGCGGGGCCGGGCGGCGCTGGACCGACACCCCGGCCCCGCTCGGCCCCGCTGGGCCCCGTTCCCCCGGCGGGGCGCTGGACGGTCCCGGTGTGCGGGGCCGTTCCGCTAGACCCCCGCCGGCAGCCCGCCCCCGTCCCTCCGCGGACAGACACGCGGAAGGATACGCAGCAGCGGTCCGCCTGCCCCCCGCGCAGTCCTGCGGGACGCCGAGCCGGGTTGGCCCCCGCGCCGCCCGGCCGCGCCTCTCGCTGGGCTCCATCCAGCGGCCCGGGCCCGCCGCCCTGCACCGGAGGTCAGTGCCGAGCTCTGGGCCGCGTCTCGGCACGACCCGGCCGCGCCGCGGCCATCGTAGCAACCGGAGACGCCGCTTCCTTCGCAACGGGGCGGGGAGCGGCCGAGGGGCGGGCGGCGGTTTGTCCGGCGCTCAGAGGCGGCGCGGGGGGCAGGCGGGGGCAGGCGGGGGCAGGCGGGTGGCCGCGCTGTCCTGGGGCCGCTCTGGTCTTTGGCCCGGGGGGATCCCGTGTGGGCACCGCGGTGCGGGCGCCTCGCTGCCCGTGTCTGCCCGGCCCTGCCGCGCTCCGTGCCACGGCTCCGTGCTTGGCTCCCACCGGGCTTTCTGTGCTCTCTGCGGTTTTATAAATAACAGGATGCCTTTTTTAAATTTAAAAAAAATCTGGTATCCGAACATACGCGTTTCTCATCAGTTTTGCAGGGCAAACGCAACAGCTCCCTGAGCCTGTTCCGCTTGTGGGTTTGCAGAGCTCTTTGCAGTGTCTGCTGCATCTGTTGACGGGAAAGACTTGGAGTTAGCAGGATAAACATTTCTTTTTAACCACTGGATGCAGAAATCACAATGCAAAAAAAATTAAAAAACAACCCAAAACGTTAAATGGTATAAGATTTTATACAAAATTATAAGAAATATATAAAATGTAAATAAAGTTACACAACGTTAAAAAAAAAAAATTCTATAATTTCTGTGATTGTTCTATAATTTCATTTTTTTCCAGGCAAAGCAGGGTGTGTTGCCTTGCGACATTGCCATGCCTTGGATGAGCTGTCGGCAAAAGCCTAAATGCCTTGGTGATTTCCTGGTGAGACATTTCTTGGCTGTTGTATTTGAGTTTAAACCAGTTCTTCTCTTTTTCAGTTTCCAGCTGTTCTATGTCTTTGACCAAGGGGGTAAAAATAGTACTCAACATTTGTAGAATATTTTCCCCCACAGAATCCCCCACATATTTGTAGCACAGCCTGTGAAGCAGCTGCAATTTATACCATTTTACAGGCAAGACCACTGATGCTCAGGTTGCCAAATGTGCTTAACATTTAGAACATCCCAGTTACCACAGTTGAGAAGAAGACCCTAGAACGAAAGTCTTTTACCTCTAGTTCAGAATACTGACCCCAAATTCAACTCCTTGCCCAGTCTTAACTCCTCCATGTTGCAGGTAGGAGACTGGTTGTCACTCTACCACCTTCCATGTGCTTTTTAACACACAGACACTTTTAACATCCCAGTCTGGCTGTTGAAAAGCTGGGTTTCATTTAGGATACAGTAGAAGATTTTATCAATATGCGGAACTGAGTCACCTGAACAAGACTGAATCAGAGCTGGGGAACAAGGGCAGAATTAGAGCCTGTGTCACACCTAGGACAAGTCAAGTTCATGGTCAATTCACAACGACAGAATTTGAGTTTCTTCAGACTTCCAGCGCAGCTTACAGCCTCACCTCAGATGCCTTCTGAAATTTAAAATGAAAAATAGTTTTCTTCCTTCCTTGGTTCTTTCATTCTTCTTTTCCCCCCTTTTTTTGTTTCTGTTTGTTTGATTGGTTTTGTGTGTGGTTTTGTTGTTTATGTGTTTTGGTTTGTTTGTTTGATTTACTTTTGTATAGCCCCCTTTAGGGTTACCTGGTGTTTCTCCTGCTGAGTAACCTCACACTGTGGGACGAGGACCATGTATTTCAGAACTGTGTGATTATTCTGGGACAGCAAGCAGCATGACTTCAAGTGGTTACAAAATGGAAGGGCCCACTCTGACAACTGCTTTGAAAGAAGTTTCATAAATTTTACTGTGGGCTAGAGACAGATATTCCAGTGACGCATGGAGATCAGCTCTTAAATCTGTGGGATAGATTCTGAGTTTATTTGAAATCTTATTTGAAGGCTGCTGCAGAAACACATTTTTCTTCTTGTTCCAGGGAGGATTAAGCTGCTAATGCCCTTTAGCTTTCCTCCAAATTTCAGCTTAACTATGTGGGTGACTGCACGGGAGAAGGAGCTCAGCCAAAGTTCCAATCATTTAAACCTTTCCTTTCTGAAATTTGTCTTCTCTTCCTATTTCTGTGCATACGAAGATAAATAAAAACTGTTCATTTCCCCTCTCCTCTGCCCTGCTGAGGCTGCATCTGGAGTAGTGTGTCCAGATGGGCTCCCCAGTTTAAGAAGGACAAGGAATTACTGGAGGGAGTCCTGCAGAGAGCTACAAAGATGATAAGGACCTGGAGCATCTTTATTATGAGGAGAGACTGAGAAAACTGGGTCTGTTCAGCCTGGAGAAGAGAAGCTGAGAGGGGATCTCATCAGTGTTTATAAACATCTCAAGGGTGGATGTCAAGAGGATGGGACCAGACTCCTTTCAGTGGTGCCCAATGATAGGATGAGGGGCAATGGGCACAGACTGAAGCACAGGAGGTTCCATCTGAATATGAGAAGCTTCTTGACTTAGAGGGTGCCAGAGCCCTGGAACAGGCTGCCCAGAGAGGCTGTGGAGTCACCTTCTCTGGAGACATTCAATCCTACCTGGACACATTCCTGTGTGATCTGCTCTGGTGAACCTGCTTTAGCAGGTGGGTTGGACTGGATGATCTCCAGAGGTCCCTTCCAACCCCAGCCATTCTGTGATTCTGTGATATGGGTAGCTATGAAAATTTTTTCATTTCTTACCTCTTTGAGACTGTACTATGGATCATGACCTGCACATTTTTAAGAGAGTATCAGCTAGTATGCTAGTTAAATATCCTGGAAAACCATTTAGAACAAATTAAAAACTTAATTTTGAGAGATGCTGAAGAACCCAAGTTGTTAAAAATTTCACAGGCAGTTGAGTGTGCCCCTCTCAAGAAGCAGACAGGTACAGGTGCCCTTTAGCTGTCATTTTGGAAAGAAAACATTGGATTAAAAACTGGATTAAAATCTGAATTTAAAATGGTATTAACACCCCTCTCCCTATAGGAAAAGTTATTTCCAGTATATTCAGTCTTCAGATGGGGATGAAAATGAACCACAGTATCAAGACAAATTTGGAATGTTGTCTGGATTTACCAGTATAAGGTGATGTTGAACGGTGTATTCAGACAGTGCTTTACACAGCCTGTCTCCCAGGGGTACATTAGAAGCCGAGGTTTCATTTACTCAGCCAGATCACAAATAATTTAAATTCTCTAATGTGCAAGAGGAGTTGAAAATTTGTTGGACCTTTATGAATTTTCCCAAATAAACTTTCCAAGTAATTTGCCTTTTTTGGTTAAAAAGTCAGATCCAGTTTTTAAGATACAAATATAGTGTATCAGAATGTGTGAAAACTGTAAGTGCCTGCAATATAGCTTTAATTTTCTGTGGACTACATGTAATCATCTACTTTTTCAGTAGTACTTTTTTGTACTATGTCATTTTTCAGGATAAAAATAATTGCATTCGAATGATTGTCCCACTCTCAACAGCTCTGCTCATAAGGGTGGGCTACCAGTGAGACCAAGAGAATGTTATTGTCCTCCTGCTAAACACTTTTCAATGTAACACAAAGTATTATTTTAAAGTAATATTTTTCAGTTTTCTATTTTGAATTTGTTTTTAAGACATACTCTAAGATGCCTCCACAGCCTGTTCTAGAGCACTACCACCACACCAATGTAAATGACTTCATTTTAATGATAAAAACCTTTGTAAAAAGATGAAAACATCGATTAATACTTATTTTTCTTTCAAGTAGCCCAGACTACTCAATACCAAATATATAGCACTGTTCAAAAATAGCATATAAGAAAATCTGTCACAGTGGTATCACAAAGAAAAAAGTGTTTGATGTGTTATGTAAGGGTGATAAGCACTAATTGCTCTCAGGATACAAGCGGTAGTATTTAAAATCTACTATGCAGTTGAAATGTGGTTTATTAAATCCAGGCATTAAAGGAGTGATGTGCTGGCTGCTCTTTGTGCTGTAGACATTCCCGAATAGTTAGCTCAGGACTTCATAGTGTACAATCCTTTCCACAGAAATTTGAAACCCATGAAAACATTTGCATTTCTTCAATTCAAAGATGAACTGCTTTGGGGTAACTTCATTGATTTGTCTTAATATTTTTTTGTTCAGCTGCGGAGAGACTATCCTAAGTAATGTCAAGCCTTGCTCATCTAAGGTAAGAGTTTCAATTACTTTGCTTAGATAGGATAATGGATGTAAGTGAAGGATTTCTCAGAAAAGTGAGATGTTTTTAAAATGTACATTGCTTTATTCAGGATAGATGTGAAAATACAGAAGAATCGGGTATTTTCAGATAGAGAGAAGGAGCTACATTGAAACTGGAGGAATTCAGTATATCAGAACATCTTTGTCTTCCTGTCCTTCATCAAGAGTCGGTTGTTAGATTATATTTTAAATCACATCTGCATGACTGTAAATGCAGAGTAACTGTTGTGTTTGGCAGAGTCACAGTTTTTGCTTGAATTGCCGAGGTCAGATTTAAGTGCCTGTTTCATGTTGGCTTTTGTTAACCATAAATATTGGTTAAAAATATTTGCTTGACAGTATTTAATTGAACATCTGGTGAGTAGCTGTGATAAAGCCCTGGAACAAACCATAGTTTGAAGTGATCCGTTTATAACTCTTGTAGAATTCTTCTTCATTTTGTGCTTATTTCAAAATTAAAAAAACCTCATATTATTTTAGTTCTCTAGCATTTATATCTAGACACAAAACGCAGTTACATTAATAATTCAGAAAGCTTTTTTTTTTTTTGTAAAATCTTCTTAACAGTTTTATGTAATTTTTACTTTCGCTTTTAAAAAGCAAATATCAGGAAAAAACCTGTTGAGTATTTTGCCAGTGTTTGTTGTGCCAATATCACAAAGAGAAACCTGAAGCAGGAAAGGAAAAAAAAAATTATTGAAGATATATTCAAGTCTAAAGAAGTTTTCTTTTTCATTAAAATCTTTATGTTTTCTAAGGGTCCTGTTTTCATTTGAAAATACAGTCTGTGAACATACTAGAATGCTTTGCTGAGATTATGGGATCAACAAACAAAGACCGAACTGAAAATACATTTCTTAGTCATTTTACAATGACACATAGTTCAGGAATTGCTTTTAGCATTTCTTTAAGTGATGAGTCAGAGGCATTCCTTTATTTTATGTCAAATAGCACCATGGAAGAACAAATATTAAATACAACAATATTATTGTAAAATAACATTAACAGGTTTAACTACTTTTACCAATGCTTTTATTGCTATTCTTGCAGGTAGTTGTATGCCTGTGAATACTATTCCTTATTTTTTCCTTTAAAGAGCATTTAAAATATATTTTTTAATGTTGGGTTTGTCTGCAAATCTGCTTGGGATTGCTTGTGTGCATAGATTAATAACTTGTGCAAGTATTTCCATGATCTGAGTCTAAGTAAATAGAGACTTTTTAAGAGAGTGTTTTTCTAGAGAGTGTTTTGCTAATAATATGTGGTAAATCCCAAAGCCTGCTCCTTTCCAGTGGAAATCCCTTTGTTAGCATGTGAGATGTCTGTTGGGTGTGGTGATTCCTAAAATGTGAGCTTCTTAAATGCGAGATTTGCAAGTTCTTGCCTCCAGTTCACAGTGCTCACAGGTAGAATACTTGACCAGAAACGTTGTTGCTGTTTTTTTAAATTTGTAGAGCTTATTGTTTACCTCTGAAACTCTTTATTTTGTGCAGTATGGCTAAGTAGAAGACACCTGAGAGGCCTTGACCTCAGCTCTGTCTTTTATAATTTGATAAAACTTTAAAACCCCAGGTTCTGAAGGAAGATCCATGGAGTAATCTACTTCATTTTGGCAGATGGAGCTATTTTATATTTGCTTTATGATACATTTATTTCCCCCTCCATTGTTTGGTACAACAGGGCACAAGGAATGTTGGAGCTGTGGAGAAGCCACTCAAGGCAGAAGAGAAAAATAAATCTGCAGATATTTCAAAACAAAAAGAACAATGCGTTGTACCGTGTGATGTTCAAGCTAAAATTTTACGAGGGGAAAAGCATTACATGTGCAGTATGTATTCATAAAGAATACTCTCAGCGACAAGCTATGCCATGCCATGCTATGCAATCCTCTGCTATGCTACGCTATGCTGTGCTCATTTATTTTTATATCTCCTTGAGCAAATGTGACAGCCTTTGATGCTCCTGCCCAGGCTGAGTCCTGTTCAGCTAATTTGGGGTGCTGTGTTTTTGGGGTGCAGCTGCTGTGACCAAGTTAAAGTATAATGATGCTTGTTTCTCTCATCATGGGTGAGAACAGGCAAATCCAGGCCTGGGTTACCCTCGGAATGTCGGTAGCTCTCTCCATTAGACAGGAAGAGTAGGGTGTCTGTTCATCATTTAAGCATCGTACTTATGTGTATGAGAGTTAGTTAAGTGAGAGGAAATGTGTGCTTCAACTCGCCCCTTATAGATATCTATACAGGACATTGTCTGTTCACTGCCTTGACAAACTACACAGCAAATGATGTAATCAGCCACAGAGAAATTTGTTAAAATTCTTGTCTTTCCATGTGTATTATTAATTACCTGACAAGTTTACTTTTTGCATTTTTAACATAAGGGCAAAAAAACAGGAGCATGAATAAGTAGCAGAGTGAATGGGAAAATGTAGGATGACCAGAAACATTATGTATTTTTCTTTTATCATTTACATTTGTATTTTTGTGGTATACATTAACTGCTTATCCAAGTTACTCAAGGATAAGATGAAATTCTTCTTCAATTTTTAAGAAGATCCATTTCTCCTTAAGATGTCTTCACTGCAACCAGTGAGGCTGAGGTTCTTAGCATCTTTGGATTTAAGCTATGGTCTCTGTACTACTTTAATTTAACTTTTAGGTAACCTGAGGTTAAACACCTTCATTATCCTCTTATATATATCATAAATAAACGTGTCATTATTCAGTCAAGAATATTTCTAGATTTACAATAACAAAGTGCATGAATATCTTTCTTTTAAAGGAAATTTGCAGAACTCTCTTGTTGAATATGCAAGAAGTACAAAAAAACTGGTAAGAAACATGATGGATGATCAACAGTCGTCCTTGGATTACCTTTCCAACCAGGTAATGTTTTCTTTATCGTTAAGATTTTTAGTATTATTTATCACTACAGATATTGTGTAATTGAGGAAAACAAAGCATTTTTATTGCCATTAAAACTGTAGCTCGGGTAAGATGTGAGTTTCATGTCTACAAGGAGTGATTAGCACCACCTGGTCCATAACTTGGTGGCCTGCATGGCAGTAGAGTGGGTGATGGGCCAACCCTCTGCATTGATTGCTACCTGCAGTGCTGTCATGTTTGTGTAGATGACATTTACGTGATCATGAACTCTGACAGTAGTTTACAAGCACTGTGCACTCACTCAGTATGGATAAAAAGCCTTAATCAAACTGAAAGACTTTTCCTGGAGCAACTGGAATCATGTCTAAAGATGATTTTGGATGCAAAAAGTAAAAAATTTGGCAAGTTCACCTAATGAAGGCATGAATCGCTAACCCATCACAAAAATTAACTTCAGATTATATTTATTAGGAATCAAAAAGAACAACTTTAGAATGTGAAATTCCTCAGAACAACCTATTTAAAGATCTTTTATTTGAATTTGCAGGTAAATGAGCTCATGAACAGAATACTTCTTTTGAATGCAGAAGTTTTGAGAAAGCATTTGGATCCAGTTTCTTACAAAGCAGTTCAATCTCATGGTAAGTATTTTTCACGTTTAGTCTTGACCTCTTCTCCTTTTTATCTTTGTATCTTGATGAAGAACTAATGAAAGCAAAAGCAAGCCATTATAATAATTACAGTATTTATTTTGTGTTGGTATGCACATGTAAACTCTGGAAAAGTTGTGAACTGTTTAAGAATGTCATCGTAAAAACTGCTTTAAATCATTTGCAACTGATGATTTTGGACATCTTGCTGATTTTTATGCAAAATACCAAGTATGATCATCAGTTTACAAGCAGTCAGATGTTGCTAAATGGGACTTCCTTTTGTAATGAAATAAAGTGTTCTCAACATTTGCAATACTGTTCTTCAAATGAGATTGAAGTCACTTGTGCACCAGAGAGTTAATCTTTGTAGTGCCCACCCCAGCTAAATGAAACATCACCTCTAAGCAGTCCTGCTGGCCAGAGAAACTGCTTGCTTGAGTATGGTTAATGCAGACCTGGCTTAACACTTAGAAGCAAATGGGTTTTTACGCATACATGATGATATAAATGCTCTTACAGGTATAAATACAAATATTTGCAGGACAAAGACATCCTTCCCCAGATAATATGTCTTTTTACTCAGTACCAGTGTTACCCAAATAAGACCCAGATAAATAATTTTCCGTGTCTGTACCATATCAGTTAAGAGTAGAAGGAACCTTCTCTATACAATGTAACTTATGCTTCTTTCTGAGCTTACTGGAGTTCAGGGAATTTGCATTTGTAAGGTAAATTCATGACAAAACATGATTTTAAAGTTTGCATGACAAGAAAATATGATATGAGATCATTCATACGTTACCAAGAAAAGTAATATTCTATGCTTAAGCTGTATTTAGTTTTTCTAATGTATTTTACTAACAAACTTCATCAAATACTTTATTCTCTAGGGTTGGATTGCACTCATATTAAAGATACCGTTGGTTCAGTTTCAAAAACTCCAACTGGTCTGTACATTATCCATCCAGAAGGATCAAATTATCCTTTTGAGGTAATAAATTTATCTCTCGGGGTAGTGACAATTTGCTTGAAAATATGCCCTTAGAATCTATTTAATAGATTTAAAATGTTTTCCTTGACAATTTCTCAAGAGATGAATAAGAAATGTATTAAATCACCCAACTGTGTCTACCATTACTATAATTTTGACAAGTTTCTCAGTTTCTACAAAGAAATTTAAGCTTTGTAATAAGATCCCATCATCAGTTTTTGCATAGAGTCAAAAATGTACCAAAGAGGAAAACCAAAGATACTTTCCAGCACCCCTTTTGGACATTGAGAAATGCCGTTCTTTTCTATTTTAGAGTTGGAAAACTGAGGAGCCAAGAGACTGATCTACTTGGCTCCTAAAACAGGACCTTTGGCTTTTTGAATTATTCTGCTGGATGATTGTATAGTGTTGCCTGCTCTTGAGAGGTGACTCTGCTGATGCCTATAGCTTAGACCATGCTGTTCTATAGACATCTAAATATAGGTGCAGATGTATATTAGTTTGAGGAGTAAGTGTTTAGTTCTTGCCTGAGCATCATTATAACTTAGTTTTGATGCAGAGAGGCATCTAGACTTTAGTATTTATATCCAGTTTGCAGGATATACATTCTTAAGAGGAGGAAATTCAGCATGAAGTGCAGCAGTCACTACCAGCTTGGAGTTGCTGTAATTGCTCAGAATTATAGTGCTTATCTAGGAGAAGAGAGTTTTGGGTTAATTTCCTCAGGCTCAGGACATTGCAATCCATGCATAAACAAAATACTTTGTTTTGTCTGTTTATTTCCTTTCAGGCTGTTCTACTTAGGAAAGTCCTTATGCATAGTGGAAAGACAGATATGACACTCTCAAACCTTTAATTTTGCAGCACATGCTGGGTCTTTAGTTTTTAGAGAAAAAATGTGGAGTTTAAGCCAGCTAATAAATAGCAAAATTTAATATCTAACTGTATAGTCTTCCTTTATATATAACAAGGGACGAATCCTTTATCTCTAGCCAATTGGAACCCTACGAAATGTTACAAATAAAAGACCTCAAACTGATTATGAAAAGGCTTCAGAAGTACTCTGAGATCTCAAAAAAAAATGGACTTGGTTCCACAGACCCCTGATAGAAAACTTTATCATTCTGTGAGCTCCTGGAAAAGATCTGTAACTCATCAGCAAGTTCCTTCCAGGTAAACAAAAGGTAAAGACAGGCAGAAGTGTTCACAGAACAACCGTATTTATAGTATGAAGAAAACGCTGCCTGCCTCACCCCCAGCTGAACCATAGCACAAAATGCATCTGGTTAAGAACTTCTTCTGGATTGAGGGGGATTATGTTGAGGAAATATTCATACCTCACCCAAATTACTTTTCCTGAGAGATGATATGACTAATCTGTGTGAGAAAAGTGACTTCTCAGGTCACTTACAGCTTTTGGCAAATAAATATGAAATTATAAAACTCCTTTTAGTTCAAAAGTACTTTTTGGTACTTTTCCACATTTAAAGATATTGCCAGAATCTGCAAATCAGATATGAGTGGAAAGGTTCCTTAAGGAGAATGAGAAACAAAAGGAAAAATCATCATAATTTGATTAAAAACACAAGGTAACAATAAATAATGAGAAGAAACATCTGCACTCATGAAATGAGTGTCTAATTTCTTGTCTGGTAGATGTTACACAGAACTGAAAAGATAGTGCCAAAATGTTATCAGAGAAAAATATCTAAAATATGTGTTCCATAATTAATGCTGTTTTAAGGAAAACTGTTTAATGCAAATTCTTCCATGTGTTGAAACATAAAAAGGGTACAAGAGGAATGATAGATGGATAAAAATATCAAGATACTAAATCATAAACAAGAATTGTAATGCATTTTAAGGGGCCAATAGCCAAGAGTTCTGGAAGTTCTGAAGACCAGAAAAATATGAAAAATACAAAGAGGCAGAAAACCATAGTAAGAAAGTGAAAACCAGAAAACAAAGCCAGCATGAAACAATTTATTTCAGTAAGGATCTTTTCAGCAATAAGCTGCACTTTAAATGTAACTGAATCTAAAGCAAAATTTCTTTATAATCATTTACATAAAGATATAAGTGAAGAAAACCATTTGACAACTTGATTTTGTTCTTATGTTTTCATGTTTGAAACCTCATGTTTTCAAAAGTGAGTATTGATTTTTGATGCCTAACTGGGGCTAATTGAAACCTGAATTCTGGGACCTCTAAGAATAGCCATTTCCAGTGCCAGTGGCAGGTTCTCCTCCTCTCAGAAAATCAGTCCCAAATGGGTTTTTGTCTGAGTATTCAAACATAAAGCAATTAAAACCACTTTTGCTTTCAGAAAATTGAATTCTGATCACTTTCTGATACTCTCTGATTAGTAAATTTAGATCAATGATATTTCTAAACTGGGTCAGACAAACTAAACAGCTGTTTGGAATATACCTCTTACACACATTAGAGATGGAATAAATATTCAGTAGAAGCATCCTCCTGCTCATTTAATTTAAATTGTACCTGGCACAGTAATGCCCCTCATCCCTTGTACAACATGAGACATAGAACAAGCTGGAAAGAAGATTAACTATTATAACACTTTGAGAAAGAAAATAGCATAATTTCCTGCATATAAAGCATTAAAGAAACTACACAGCAATGACTTTTTGTGTATCTACCGCATATTCTTAGCTGGCATAAGTTTTGGTGCCATATCTAAATAATTGGCTGATGAGCTTTCCTGTAGAGCCAAATCTGCTCCTTCTGAGAACTATCAACACTCCCACTGATTTACATTGGACTGAAGATTGCTGTTGTGACCAAGTGGGCTCCTCTTCGTGTTTCTGAGTCAGAGCGAGAGGAGCAGCCAAGCACGCAATCATCTTCTCAAGACAGTGGATGAGGCAATGAGATTATTTTTAATGAGTTTTATGTCTTTGCATCTAAATATTAATTTTGGAATCTTCTGTATTTCTTTTTATTCCAGTTCCGCCCTCCTTGGGTGACTGAAATAAGCATGTGGTTCTACAGGGAATAAAGCCCATAATTTTCTTTTGTGCACATGACCATTACTATAATTCATTCATTATTTGTGTTGCAAGGGTCGCCAAACGCATCCAATGACCGTGACTTACTTGAGAATCCGAGATTCCCCAGGTTATATTAGATCACATTGCAACTCTGTACTGTTGCTTTCCTGTCTTTCCTAGAGAAGATGTTGTCAAGTCACAGAGGTTCTGAATGTGATGTTGATGTGTTCCTGCCAAGGAACAAGTCTTCGGTTTTCTGGAAAATCTCTGGGTGGTACAGGCAGTGGGAGTGCAACACATAAAGCATAGACCACCACCATTTTTTGAGGGTTAAACTGACTTCCACCTAAACTCTACTTTTAGCAACTGGCTAAGACTGCACATGTCTCTTTTCTGAAACATATTGCATTGTGCTCATTCCCTGTAACATAAACAAAAACCATCTACTTTACTCCATCACCTGTGCATCTGCTTACTGTTATTATTTGGTGACAGGCAATAATTATGTTCTGAACTTACTTTTGTTATCACAAATAGCTTAATGGCTACACAGCGATAAGCATGTTCCAGGTTAATTCTCCTGATATCATTGGGAGACGCTTACAAATGAGCCTGATCTTGAACACTAATTAAGCATAGCATCCCCCAGAACTACTTTGAACAGCCTAGGTAGTGCAGTGTCTAAATGTCCAATGTGCATTAGGATGCCCAGGCTTTCTAATCCCCATTAGAGCTGGTCAAGCACTGGCACTGGGACGTACCTGAAAAATCCCCAGAGTCACCTGGATACATTCCAGCTGACTTTAGGCGTTTATCTGAAATCCCTGGAGAGCAGCCAAAGGTTTAGGGGCTCTTTCGTAGATAAGAAGGTGACTGACACCTGCAGAGGGTGATTTAGATCTTGGTTTTGCAGAGCCACACTACGAACACACATTTCTCTGTATAAGGGGGATTACAGGGGAGACAAGGGCAATAAGATGCCCAACTTCGGGAACTCAATTACACATCTAAAATTAAATGGGCTGAGGAGAAAATCTGCCACATAATGTGATACTCCATAGCAGAGGGCAGCTGGACCACTGCCATTTGACGTGCTGTTGGGCACCAAATTTAGCGAAGACTCACAAAGACTCAGAAATCTGAGAGCTGATCTCGTGTATTCAGTGGCATTGCTCAGTTGCAGGCTGTTAAATGTTCACATTGGGACTTTCCTGGATTGGGGCCCTTTATGTGGAATTTTTTGCTGCTCCAGCATAAATTATGATATACTGGCTTATTGTTATTTCTTTTTCCATTCCCTCACTGTTATGGGCATTTCTCAGGCATCACACAGCATTTCTGGGGGTAGAAGGTATGATGGTGAGGGAGAACACATAAGAAGCTGTGTCTGTTTTGCTTTGCTGAAATAAAGGTATATTCCATGTTAGTGCCTGTATCTGTAATATTTTGCATGATTAATACATGACATTGCATGTTGCTTCCACTTCATGCTGTTATTGATACACAGTAACATTTATCAAAGCTTATTTATTATATATGATATGAGCAGACATTTGCACACAACACTTTCTACTGCTTGAGGAAATACCCTAATCAAGCAGTCCAGCAAGAACATATAAGAAGATACTGCAGCTTCATTTTTTATTTTCTTTGAGGTTTTTGTTAAGATATTTGAAAGTTATGTCACTTGGCAAAACTCTGAATAATCCACCTTATTTAATTGAAGTGTTTTCTTCATAACAGCTGCTTCAAGAAATGTTAATCGTATCTATGTCTATTTTAGGTTTTGTGCGACATGGATTTTCAAGGAGGTGGATGGACTGTGATTCAGAAAAGAACTGATGGAATCATTCCATTTCAAAGACCATGGTCTGAGTATCTGGATGGATTTGGTGACCTTTCTGGTATTAATTTCAAATACTCTAAAGTGCTTGGACCCAACATTTCTGCTGTCTTTATGTGAGCTACTTTCCACTAAATTGTGTGGGATTTTTAGTTTTATAGAGAGTAAAGTTCTTGTTTCTTAAAGGTCTTATTTATACTTAGGAGGTTTTTGATAAAATCTAATGTGTGATCTTCTCGATAACAACTATCACCCTACTAGAGTCTCTAGCCATTGCCCATCCTCAGTCTCACAAGAGGTGTTTCAAATGTTGCAGTCTTATTCATTGCATTTCCCTCCTTTTTTTTTTTTTTCTTCCCCCCTAGCCCCCCAGATTTAAAAAAAAAAGCCTTAATCGCTGTTAATCACATTTGCAAAATATTTCCTTAAAGTAGAGAAAAATCAGTAGTATTTTACCATAGGGAATGCAAACTAGGAAGAGAATGGAAATATTTCAGTAGCTAATACCAGCACACCTGTGATGTTACTTTTTTGCTGCCACCTTTCATCCAGCAAGTGTAAAACCAGTTGCTTTTCCAGGAGTTTATCTGAGATTGCAACGAAAGCACACAACTCTTCAAGTACACAAAAAAGCACAGCTCATATGGGGCAACCTTCCACGGAATAAAAGAGTGATTTACAGAGGCAGCACATCTTGAGAACAGGGTTCGAGTTTTGTTGCATTTCATACAATGCTAACATCTGTCCTTTCTCAGTATTGCCCTTGGGAATGCTACTGAATTCTGCTTAATCAAGTGGATCTTCAGCACATCCCGTTTTTGTGGTCTTCCGAGGTATATGGAACGCTTGAAAGTTTTCATGTGGACATTTTTCCATGTGAAAGAGAAAACAGATGATGCACACATAGGAATTCTTTCCACGGTTTTCCCAATGAAGTAGGAAGATTACTTTGTACCTTCATTAGTCCTTCAAGGGAATATAAACTTATCAGACAATTTTTATTACATTTGGTTCAGGAAGGAAAGTAGAAAAACTAGAAGAATCCATTTTTTTCTTTTACACTTTCCATTTCTATGAGTTTATTGACTATATATTATATTTGTGTTTTAGGGGAATTTTGGCTTGGACTGAGGAAGATTTTTCACATAGTAAATCAAAAAGCCACTAGTTTCAGTCTTTATGTGGATTTGGAATCAGAAAATGACAAGCATGCCTATGCATCATACAATGGATTTTGGATAGAGGATGAAGCATGTTCTTTTAAGATCCATTTGGGGCGTTATTCAGGAAATGCTGGTAAGAACTTCCTTCTTTAAAGTATTTGAAGAAAGCTACTACCTTTCTTAATGTGAAAAAAAAGCATTCAAAAGATCAATACTTAGTTAAGATAACTTTGAAAATATTTATTTGTTTTTCTCTATTGATGCATTATGAACAAAGATAAATGGTTAATGATGTAGTGATTGGTTATACCAACATCAATCTTTGGGTAATAAGAAAACATTTTATTCTATTGTTTCAGGGTCATCAATGAAATAATAATTGCATAAATACTCCTTTAATAAAGGAAAACAAGTATGGAAAGGAAAGGAACTTTAATGAGTTCAAGTCCATGGAATATATATATAAAATACATAAGGGATTTTGTGTGTGTTTGTGTATATCTATCTAATGATTCAATTCTTTAGATTTCCATTATCTCATCCCAAATTTGCTGATATTAGTGGAATTCTTCCTGATGTTGTTGTTTGCTTAGTTCAGAAGTGCCCAGACAGTGGTGTACAAAGGATAGAGAAAGAAATAACTAGTACAAATTAGGCCTACAGTGTACAACAGTTACTGGCTGATATAGATACAGATTATTTTACAATTCCAGACCTGCCTTAATACCATGCTATACAAAGTGTGTAAAGATTTGTGTTAAGTATTACACCATGTCTTACTTCTTTTTTTTTTTTTTTCCCCTCATATTTACTAATATGCAAGAATGTTCCGTATTGCCAACGTAACCGATATTCTGTAAATGTGTTGGTGTTTTACTCTACCTGTAATTGTAAGATATGTTATTTCTCTAGTAAGACACCAGAACCAGTAATCACTGACCTCTGTGTTTTCACAATTCAGTTTTATGTCATGACTCACTCTGGAGCTTTGGGCACATCACTGGAAAACAACTCTTTTAATTTCTTTTATATTTTCTTCCCCTGTCTTTGATGACAGAAGCCTTAACCTTCATAGCTGGTGTGTGTCAATAAAAGCAACAACATAAAGACGTTTTGTTGAATTTCAACATCTTCCGTACTTATCAGTATTATGTACATTTTCTTTCCTATTTGTTTAACACATTGCCAGCTCATCATTTGGTGCCCATCAGCCACATCTGAAGAAATCTATTTCTCTAATGAATTCAGAGGAAAATTTTGTGAGGTATGCACCAAGTAATAAATGTTATGTTTCTCCATAACAAACTCTTTTATCTTTCTGTTTTATCTGTTGTACTTAGGTGATGCATTTAGAGGATATAGAAAAGAAGATAACCAGAATTCAATGCCTTTCAGCACTTTTGATGTTGATAATGACGGCTGCAGGCCAAAGTGCACTATTAAAGACCAGCCTGTGAAGAGCTGCAGTAACTTCAGTGATAACACTGGGTGGTGGTTCAACCAGTGTGGCCTCGCGAATCTTAATGGTGTTCATCGCTACACAGGTAGATTTCTTGCAACTGGGATTCACTGGGATACGTGGACAGCGAACAATAAACCAGTCAAAATTAAATCAGTTTCAATGAAAATTCGGAGAACCTATACTCCATATTTCCATTAAGCTATGAAAATAGAAATATATCTCTTTTTGCAATTATGTGGGATAATTGCATCATAAATACCTTTCATTTTCATACGACCAGTTCAGTCTTAGAACTTTATTAGATATTTCCATAATACAGTTACATTTTTATTATGAAATGTCAGCATTTGTAGTGTTCCTGCTTGAGTAACAAGGTCCTAAGAAGAACGGGGTTTTCAGAAAACGGATGAAGCTTAGTGTTTGTCACCTTTTATTCAACTGTGTCTTATGCAATCTCAGAACCAGGGGAAAAATTATAAAAAGGAATTTAATGCTGACTTTTGAATGTGTTCTTTCTATGCTCTCTGCATATCTGAATTGCCAAGAAATTTCACCAAATTTTCTTTAAAAAAGCCATAGACCTGCCATTTCCACCATTATGTTTTGGAAAAGTATCTTTTCTTCACCTTAGGTTAATTTTCCAGAATCAGCTCTTCTCTCTACATTCCTTATCAGGCAAGATAACACTGACTTATTTCAAGACGTCCAAGGTTCTGAATACTCTCAGGGCCTGATTTTTATACAAGTAAGGTAGATACTGACATGCAAAAACTGTGGTCTGTTTTGTATTAAATTTTTACACTCAATGTGTTTCACAATCAGATTTTTACTCTACCATTGTCTGTTTCACAACTGCTACAAACGAATATTTTTTTTCAAAGAAAATTATAACATTTCATGGAATGTTTCGGGTCTTAATTTTTAGGTATAAGGGCCTGATCTTATGTTTTTCATTCTTACTGGCATTCACTTTGTGAACGGTCATGTGGTAATGAATAAAACCAAACCGAGTTGTATAAATACATTTTAAATTATGTTGTGTGTATTGTTTGAATTTCTGTCAGTAACAATAGAATAATATCAATAAAAATGTGAATATTGTCAGTACAGCAGTGTTTCTGGAACCTGGCATCTATTCTGTAGCAACTAGGCATGGTATTTCTCACCTCTGCTTCAGTTTCAGTAGATCAGCTCTGTAGTGACACGTAGAATGAAATCAGTTAATAACTCTATGGGTTTCCTCTTTGCTCTCTCACACTTTGACCAAGCATTAACAGAGTGAGCAGAAACCACCACCAGTTCAGAGCCACCATGTTTTAGAGCTTCTTTCCAAAGATGTATGTAGCTATAGGAGGAAATGAAGCTTCTGATAGGGTATGTATACTGTTACAAGGTGAAGGCAGAGAATCCTTTCCTCTTCTATGCTTGACTAGTCCTTTCATTACTGGAGGTAAAAACTTGCTAAACACAGAAGTTTCCTCTCTGCTAAGGAGCTATCACAGGCCCTGTAGAAGGACTAAGAGAAAGGGGGTTGTCCACGCTCTGGGGGAGACAGAATTCTCTGGGCGCAGGGGGATTTTGTTGTCAGACCCTGTAGTCTTTGGAATTAGAGCTGGAGAACACCATCTTTAGCCCCCTTTCTCACTCCAGACTTATTAGGCACATAATCCCTTCCTAACAGCAACATGGACCCAGCAGACCAATAAAGGCAGACACTAAAATGAAAGATCTTCCACAGTAAGATTAACAAGCATTAGAGCAGTATGTGATTGTTTAAAGAGTATTAATTCTGGCTGCAAGCCTGGATGTTGTCACTGTTTTATGGCTATTATGTCAGAAAGAGTCCCCAGGCTGCAGTACAACAATCCTGGTGGCTAAACCTCACAGAAATTTAATGGCTTTGATGAAAACCTCAAACTTCAACAGTGGAACCTCTACTCTACAGCCAGGTCCAAGCCTGTGAGCAGAAACTAAGAGTCTAAGTGGGGAATCTGGGTGCTGAGTGTGGAGCCAGAGTCCACTGACACCCTGAGACTCCTTCTGGCTTTATTAGAATACCTGCTTAAAAGTGAAAGTGGAAAATGAAGATTGTAGATCTGGGCTGGCAGACATTACCACATTTAATGACGAAGTTTAACATCTCCTTTATCAGCGTTGGTTAGATTACCTGGCAGTAAAAAGTCACAGAGGAGATGGGCCTGAAAATATAACTGAAGCTTGAAGGATCATTCTTATACATGGACACTGCATCTTAAGGTCAAGTCAAATTGTAAACCTATACAAAAAATGAGTTGAATTCTGCATATCAGTACTGGGAGGCATTTGAATATTTACTGTTTCTCTGAAGATAAAAACATTTCCAAGACTACTTTCAGAGGCTACTTCGAATGCAATACATATACTTTAATACCATTAAGTACTGCTCTGCTAGCAAGGCCACAGGTAGACACTGTGTTCTCTGTGGCTTAGAGTTCCTTCCCTTTGCACATAAAATGAATCCATTTTGCCCCAGGCTTGACTTGTATCTTAGTTGTGCTGTGAGAGCTGGGCCTGCAGTGTAAACTGCAAACAGGGTGAAATCCAAAGTGCAAATACGAGACAGGTTTTAACTGCTTTAAATCATTCAGGTCTGAGTTTTCAACACAGTGTTCTTAAGCAAAAGATGGTCAATACTTTATTCCTTTTTTCAGATTAGAAACTACATATGAAAATAGAGATTGTTATGAATTTCTCCTCTTGTATTTGCCATGTTATCTACTAGTCATAATCACACTTAGTGCTTCTGTGGCAGCAAACAAGTAATTACAGAATAATTAATATAATTTAATGATTTTATTTCCTTTCATTGAGTCTAGCAGCTGAGATTATAAGTTTTCTATGAAAAGCTTTTGAGCATGGGAATCTCATAGCTTTATAGTAATTTGAATGTTCTGAAATGTGAGTATTGGCATAGTCTGTTTTAAAATTTAGTGTCTGCTTAGAAAAGCAGAGTGCTAGAGCTTAGTTGGCAACTTGCCTGGTGCAAATCTGAAATGCAGCAATGACAACAGAACATTTTCTGTGTGATAGATGGCTACTGCCTTTAAAGGTTCATTCCATTTCCTTTATAAGAATAAAACAACTGTGAAAACAAATAATTTTTGAGTTAAACAGAGGATTTACAAGGATATTAAACTGATTCCAGGAGCCTACATTCCATATTTACAGCTGATGGTTCCCAACCACCATATATAAGATTTTTGTGGCCATATATTTAGGACTGGTAATCAACTGGTTATTGCCCAAACAGTCTTGTTTCAACTAAATAAAAAGGAACATGTAGGATGTAGCATATTAAGAAAAGCTGCTTGAGTGTTCCAAATAAAAAGTAGCTTGGTTAAACTACACTTAATATCTATTCCAGGAATGATGCTCCAGACTATGAGAAGTTGTCTTTAAAGGACGTGTAATCTCTGATTCTATGATACTGCACTTCTTTTGTTTTCTTTTTCCAAGAGTATGTATTCAATTTGTAAATCTCAGTTTGGTGAACTCAAATTGTTTTACCCAGTTTATGACGCTGCAGTAATATAAATAAATGACAACATGATTTCCACAGCCTGAGTACTACTGACGTGGCAGTGCAGCATTCAGTGTATTAGACATCTGGAAATAACAAAACAGTACAACTAAAGGCATTTTACTTTCCACTTGGAAAATCCTTAATTGGGCAGTAGAAGATTCTCTGAACTACTTAGATTATTATTTTTTTTTTAATTTTTTTTCTTACAGTAAATGCTGGCACATATTTAAAGCTTTATAATCAGTCATGTTTCATGAACTTGAAAAAAACCCATTTTTCTTTTATTACTGGTCTCTGTTCTGGAACATATTTCTGAAAAGTTTCTCCAACACTGCATTGTATGGATGCTTCACTACAAAATACATGGTATGTTTATGTGCATCGTGCAGTACTCCAAGATGCAAGTAGACAACTTTGATGCATAGCTTGACTCTAAATTCCCGTTGGTTGCATGCAACAGTTTCTGTAAGTCTTTCAAATTATTTAAGGATCACTAATGTAATGCACAATAACATTCACTTATTTAAACTACCATCTCAAGAACTCTTGCTTGAAATCTATTGTGTTGGATGTTTGGCATATGTTGCCCAGAAATTCTGATGCAGGCCTCTGGTGGGTTAAAGCAGAGGGCACTACTCCACTGCCAATGCATGATGTGATAATAAAGTACAAAGCTACATGAAGAAGTTTCTGAGACTTAATATCTGCTTTTCCCTCCTCCCTGTCTGATACATAAAAGATAGAATACTGAACTACTAAATGCAGTAACATGGTAAAGCTCCCTTTAGCCTCACCCTAATCTCTGCAGATTCCCATGAACAAAACCTGAGGTGGTTTCAGCAGAAATATCAGCTCTTTGGGATGCAGAGCTCAACATGAACTCAACCTTGTAGCAAGCAAGGAAGGAAGAATGAAGGGTGAGATGAGACTGGGCCTATAGTTTAACTTGTGCATGACTCTGTTTCGAGGACAAGAAAGAACAAGTAATGGCAGATAATTAAAATCCAAGATCTCACTGCCGCTTGCTTTGAATGTCCAAACCAATTATTCTTTTTATGAAGGCTGTAACTATCAGTCACATGTAGTTCATCATGTAAATTGCCACAGCTTCATCTGGAAACTCCGCTGAGTAACTGCTCTATGTAGAGCTGGTTAGTTTCCCAGCTTAACTGAAAGTATACAAACTGAGCCATAGGTAGTCTGATAAGCTTGGGCTCTCATTCTGTCTGATCAAGGTTGCTGGATGATCCAGTAAAACAGAGACAGTCCTGAATCATCCTAATCTTCACAGCAAATTGTGATCCTGTTTTGTACAAGTCATCCAGAAATAGCAGTGCCAACAGGTACTGTCTTTTATCAATCTCCACCTTTAACAGAACCCAAGAAGGTACTAGAAGCTCATTGTGACTCCTGTGGTCAGACAAGCCCTGTGGTTCATATAAAGCCAGTGTAAAGAGCTGATGTCCTTTAAAAGATTTGCGTGTGTGCACACATGGTGCTACATATATTTTGATGCTTTAACACATATTTTCTGTGAACCTTCACTATAGCTCTTATTCTCTCTCATCTGTTCTAGCTGTTCCAGTTAAATTTTGTCATGGTGCATGTAAAGAACATAGAGACAGAGGTATTCGGTATATGGAGTTATAAAATGAGGTAAAGTTCATAGAATCATAGATGACCTCCAGAGCTCATCTAATCCAGCTCCCTGCTAATGGCACATTTGATCAGATCTATTTGAGTCTTGAACATCTCTAAATATAAAGATCCCACAATATCTCTGGGCAATATGCTCCAATATTTCACCACTCTCATGGCAATTGTTTTTTTCTTCTAAAACCTGAGTGGAATTTCCCATCTTCTGTCTTGTGTTTGGTACCTGTTGTCCTATACTGACTGACTTTTTGTGTATGTCCGAAGCAGGTTATGTGACCCCTAACTCTCCCTTCCTCTACTGTGGGTCCTGCTCCACTCCCAGACTGTGCTAGTAGTAATCCTTAGTCATTATAAACCCCTTTCTTCTTGCCCTTCACCTCCTCCACTAGTTTCACCTCTGGCTGAGCTTTGGCTTTCCAAACTCTACTCTGATGGGCATGAAAATTCTCTGTGTTTCTCTCAAACAGCCTGTTGCTGTTTCCACCTTTGGAGTCCTTCTTTATGTCTCAGCTCACTCAGGAGCTCCATGTTCATCCATGCTGGCTTTCTGCCGTGCTCCGCTTCCCGCTCTTTGGAATGGATCAGCACAGGTATCCATTTGGGGGTATTTATCTGGATTTTAAAGCTCTCCAATGATGATATTTCTTATTGTATGGGGTTTTTTATAGCAATTATTACAACAGAGCAGGGATCATGGCCCAAGGGCATTACTACATTTCAACTACAAGGACTCTACTTTTCTAAGAATTGACTACTCCCATTTTGGAGAAAAATGTGGCTTTGTGTAGTATATACTAAGTCTTTAATTAAAAAGCCACCCAAGTTCATTGCAGTGCAATTATTTGTTACAAAAGTGGTGACATCATCCTGGTTACAGAACCTCAGACCAACAGCAAACAATAACATCATTCTTCTTTGTAAAGTCAAGTTTCTACAACGTCTCCAATGCATAGGGAAACACACACGAGCTCTTCCTGTTACAATGGTAAACTGAATGACTTTGCCAGGAATGAAACAGCAGGATAGGATTGTTCTCTTCAAATTTAAAATTAAAAAATCCGTGGAAGTTCTTCACATAATTTTATTTTTCCCTACTTCCAAAGTTGAAAGGCAACCGAAAAGTAATATGGCAATGGCAAAAAACCCCAAGCCTTTAGCATACAAAACATCCACTCTCTAGAAGTTAGGTTCTTCAAGTAAGTACTAAAATTGCAGTGTGTTTTGTTTTTTTTTTTTTCTCAGAATCTCTGCCTAGACTGGGAACTTAAGGTAGGATTCAGTGTCCAGAGTGCAGGCCCAGATGCACCTGAAATTCAACTGCGTAGTCCTCAGCAATGAGAATGATAGAGTTGTTTGGGTACTGTTTCAACTTCTGATAAAATCAATTGAAAGAGATCACAGAATTATGGAATCACTAAGGTTGGAAGGGAACTCTCAAGATCACGTAGAGCAGGTTATCCAGGACCCGTCCTGCTGCACTCTGAATATCTCCACAGATGAAGAGTCCACCTCTCTGGGCAACCTACTCCACTGTTGAACCACCATCACAGTAGATCCAGGTCAGGAAGTTCCTAAACATCAAACTTGTGAAAGATGGGAAGGTATAAAGAAGAAATCACTCTTTATCTGCTCTCATCTCTGATTCCTGGAGCATCTAAAACATCCACTGCTGGCCAAGTCAGAGGTGTGGTATCAACCTGGGTATGAGCTGTGCATGGGCTCTGGTGCTCAGTCCAGAAAACTGATGGATTTTCTATCTTGCAGCAGGGGAAAGACCTCTTTTTAACAAGGAAGAATTAAATTTCAAAAGGAGACATAGGTAGCAATTCTGCCAAGTACTTCTTTGGAATAAGTGAAATTCCTGACCTGAAAGTGTCAAGAATAAGTAAGATAATGCGGACAGAAGAAGAACACAGGCTGTGAGGGATAAGACAGAGGAAGAGAAAACTGATGGCTTTTTTTGCTCTGAAACCAATGAAGGTGAAGAAGGTGGCAAAGGTAAGCGTGCACATTAAGCAATTTATTATGAAATGCAAAGGGAAGAGACCAAGGTAGCCAAATCATCACATTCTGTGGCTTGACTGAAAGAGACCTGTGAAGGCTACGGTGGCAGGTTCTTCTATGATAAAAATAAAGCCACCGTGTAAAGCTGGCAGTCAGCACTGGCAGGAGATTGCAGTGGGTAAGGAAGTTTTGATGGGGGGAGTGCTTCTCCTTGTGGGCAAAAAGAATGAATTCCTTTAGAAGAAGTGAGATAAAATAAGCACACATTCATTACATCTGGAGATCATGTAATTGGAATCTTTCCAAGATTAAAACAGAACCAAATAATTACTTTTTTTTTTTTCTCAAAACAGTGATCTGACCAGGTTAGGTCTATCACCGTCTTTTTATTGCAGAAAAATGATATAGGAAATAGTGAGATAGTTCTCTTTTGAGCAGCTGCTCCCCCAATATGGATAATAACAGGCAGCATTTTTTAAACTTGGCTTTAGTTGGATTGGTAGGAAATTGTATGACTTGGAAAACAGCAGATAAGAAATTGTAGAAGAGAGAAATAATCCAATACTTTCCACATGCAAAGGTCAGAAAGCCAGCCTTAACATAAATTAACCAAGTGTTCTAAACTTGCATATCTCAGGACAGGATAATATTGCTTACAGCTCATGACTTTGTACGTGTCCAGATTATTTTGTGCTAGTAAATAAGGAATCTACATCTAAGTGGTGCTTCTCCAGCACTGAACCTGCGCTTATGCAGAGGTTTCCATCTGCAGGTGCCTAAAGTCCTTGTCGCTTACTTTCCAAATTTGTGAGCAGTGCTCAGGCTCAACAACTAACCAGATCTTAAATGGCCCTCAGGAAAGTCAAGTTGTCTCTGTTGATTATTCAGGAAGACAAGGAAAACTGCACTTCTTATCTGAGCTGCCCTGGAAAATGTCCAGAGCTCATCAGGTCAAATCAAGTCCTGGGTGCATGGAGAAAGGGATTCATTTGCCTACACAGAGGCATCAGAGCCCTTGGAAATGTTCTGGCACATGTGAGATGTCTCACTCAGGTCTCATAGGAGACACTGGCTACCCTGGAGCTGCAGAGGAGGTCAGACAGGATACACAACAATACCTCACATGGCTTGAGAAGCCAGAACCCTTCCCAACATCCTGGCAGGGCAGGCCAGTATGGAACAGGTCACCACGGCAGTGAAACTGAGATGAAACTAGAGATGAGCTTCCAGCTGTCAAACTGCGTTGAGCCATATGTAATCAGGGAGTTACCAAGATGTTGCATGTATGCCAATTCTGCTTTTGACTTAGACCCTTTCTAAATGCAGCCACCGCAACTAGGTTTATATTTACTACACCTAAACCTGAAGAATAGGAGCTATTTAACAGTCACAGTCAGTGAATCAGAAATCTTTCTGGTGACTTTAGTTTTGTTTTGCACTGTAGAAATCCCATATGAGCAGACATACCCACATATGGATTTCTAATGCATTTCTCAGTGAGAGAGAAGTCTGGTAAGACCAGTATAACAGAGGCTTGCAGTCCTTTATTTTTTTTTTCTGTGTGCTTTTCTCCATTGCCTAAGTTTTTCCTCAGCCTCACATGGTCTGACATTTTCGGTTTTTATTTTTGCAGAAGACTGTCCTTGGCAGGAGGCTTGCAGACAAGACCGTGTAACAAAAACAAGCCTTCAGAAGCAAATACCAAGCTCAGCTTTGAGGCCAGCAAAGCTTTGTTATAAAAACCATTCAAAACTCAGAGAGTTTTTCCAGGTACAACTCTTCCGTCAACTGCGAAGAACCGCCAAGTGCCTAAATTCCACTCGGTTTCAGCTCCCAAGAGTGTGACGGGACACAAGGCCGGCCCGGCTTTGACCCGGTGGTTTCAAGTCTCAGTCAAAACAGGCGGGCCGGGCCGGCTCGGGTGGCGGCGGCGGGGCCACCTGCCAGAGGGCCGCCGGCTGTCCCACCGCGCCGCTCGGCCTCCGGGGCTTAACCCCTGCGAGGCCGGGGACTGTCGGCCCCCGGCAGGCCCTGGGTACCCGGCGGGGCCCCGTGGGATGCGCTTCCGCAGGCCCGAACGGGACCGCGCTGACCGAGGCCCCGCTACCGGGGGGCGGCCTGGCCGCCTGGGTAACGAGGGTGCCGCGGGGCGGGCGGTCGCCGCGCTGCGGTTCCGCGGGGCCGGGCGGCAGGGGGCGCCAAAGCGCCGGGCGCGGCGCGGGTTCGTCAGGCCGGAACCGCCGCGCCCCGCTCGCACCGCCGGGAGCCCGGGCCCGCAGCTCCCGGGAGGCGGTGGCCGCGGAACGGCCTGGCTCGGGGAGCAGGGAGGAGCAGGGAGGAGCTGGAGTTCACAGCCGCCCGGGTCCGCTTTCCAATAAATGTTTCCTTTTCCTTTTCCTTTTCCTTTTCCTTTTCCTTTTCCTTTTCCTTTTCCTTTTCCTTTTCCTTTTCCTTTTCCTTTTCCTCTTCTCTCCCTTCCTGCACTGGACCTTTCCAGGGTGTTCAAACTGTGGCAGCCTAAGTCACTGAGACACTTTCATGGGGTCCATCCACAGCACAGCACGGAGGCAGCTGCATGCTGCTGGGTGGAGCAAGGGGTTCCAGGGGAAATTCTAGAACACCTGGGAAAAACATGCATGACCCTCTGTAGGCAATATGACAATGAAATTGGGGAAGGAAAACCCAAATAAAACAATCAGGTAACTCCCAAAATTTTCAGAGCCCAAGCAGAACCCGTGGTGGTGAGGCAGAGGAAAGAAAGGGAACCCATGGGGTCCAGTACCCTCAATATTCCTCTCTTTTACATAGTAGGACCAGAACTCATGCAAGCTAAAAATAAAGAAGATACAAAGAAAGAAGACAAAGATTATTCAAGCTAGGGAATGGCTTCCATGTGGAAACAAATAAATAGAATATGACTCTTCAACAAGTTGGCCCTTTTGGGGAGCAGGGAGTGCAAAAGGGATCTATAGCATCTGTAGTGCCATAGGAAGGGTGAAGAGAGAACAGCTGTCGTGTGTCAAGACCTAGCAAATAAAATCAGCTGTTCACAAGTTCAAAATGAACAAAAAAGCAGTTGTCTGCACAAAATTTATAGCAAACCTTTGGAGTTTGCTAAAAAGACAGTAAAAGCTTGCATGTATTCAAAATGTCTTGGACAGATTCATGGAAGACAAATGTATGATGACAAGAAAGTATTTTCTTTATGAAATATTTTCTTCGTAACTTCTTTTTCTGCTTTGCCCTTAACTTTTTTTTGCAAACTGTAATTTCGTATTTTCTTTCATCACTCACTTGACAATAAACTCCTGACAAAGCTGTTAAACTGAATCAGGGATAGGGAAACTATGAGATATACAGGAAAGCACAGTTGTTATTTGCAGGTCTCAGCTATTTCGTGCTAAGAAGTGAAAACCCAATTAATTTTCTACAACAAGCAAATACTAAACAGAAGTTGTTTTTTCTTCTATGTTTTTTGGTTGCAAAAGTAAATACATGAATTATGGAAGTGAGAACTCAGTACAGACACATAAGTATAAAACTAATAAGTTAGAAAATAAGTCATTTTGTATGTCTCCTGCCTATGACAACTGTTTTTATGTTTGCAACTATTTTTGGCTCATAGTATTACATAATTTCCTGCATTATTGCAAAGTTTTCTAGTTCTCTGATTTAATTCTCATCTGACCACATAGATTGACAGTCGACGAAAATGCCAAGAAATAAACAGAATTAATCAGACCAGAATACAAATGCTGAGAAGGTCTAGGTAATATAAAATAATATTTTGATACAAAGCCTGTTAGATATTACATCTTTAATAACCTTTTTCTTATTAGAAAATTGCAATCAGAAGAAAAAGCACATTCTATTTTCTAGTGAAAGATCTGAAGTAATCCAGCTATGTAATTGTTCAGATTTTACTTCACTTTTTTTTTGCTAATGCCTTTTTAGTTGCTTAAACAATTTTTCTCCACTTTCTTTCTGCCCTTTTTAATTAATAATTCAAAGGCAGAAGCAAGAATAACTCCTTCATTATAATGGAAATGAATGATTGATTACTGCTTGTTATTATAAACCATCTTTTATTTAGATAATTAAAAAAGAAAATTCAGGTGTGATCTGTTGTACAAATCACTGCTTTGCCACAGTGTGTATCAAACAAGCACTTTAATTCCCTGAGAGATGCAGTAATTCAGGGAAGGCAGCACTCGATGTGCACCTGCCAGTGCACTGGAGCATTTCCCAGCAGCTAGGCTCTGGCCATGAGGATTAGCAAACTGTGTGGGGTTACAGATGTGCTCAGCAGGGATCTGTCCTAGAGGAGGAAGCACCTCCTTGGTTGTCCTTATGCTGTCCCTGCTTTGGAAACAACGGTGTGCATAAACCCCCCATGCAAGACATGGACCTGTTGGAGAGGGTCCAGAAAAAGTCACAAAAATGATCAGAGGGCTGGAGCTCCTCTCCTGTGTGGAAAGGCTGAGAGAGTTGGTGTTGTTCAGCCTGGAGAAGAGAAGGCTGTGGGGAGACCTTACTGTGGCCTTTCAGTACTTAAAAGTGGCCTATAAGGATGGGGACAGATTTTTTTTAGTAGGGCCTGTGGTGACAGGACAAGGGCCAATGGTTTTAAACTAAAGGGAGATTCAGGCTAGACATGAGGAAGAAATTTTCTATAATGGCTGTGGCAAAATACTGGCTCAGGTTGCCCAGAGAGGTTGTAGATGTCCCAACCCTGGAGACATCCCAGGCCAGGCTGGACGGGGCTCTGAGCAACCTGATCTGGGTGAAGATGTCCCTGCTAATGGTAGGGGGTTTGACTAGATGAGCTTTGAAGGTCCTTTCCAACCCAAACTGTTCTATGATTCTATGAATTGTCTTTTACTAGCAGAGGTGCTTGGTTTAAAGAAAAAACACTTGAGTTTGTCTGTCTGTTTGTCTGTCTGTCTGACTGGATCTGAATGACGGTTGTCAGTCACTGCCATGTAAAAGGGGATGGGGCGGAGAAAGTAAATAGACGTTTGTGTCTGTACCTCAGCCCAAGCTGCAGAAGGATGTTGGTGGGTACAGTGAGGCCATGACTATGCTGCAACCTGTGGTCTCTCAGCCATGGGGCTGCTAAGCCCCGGACGGCTGTGGACAGGCTGACATGGGTCTGGGGAAGCTTTGCTGTTGAGTCTGGCTGTGTGCAAGGAGTTACAAATCCCATGGTCTGTCCAGACCCAGGTGGTAACGATGGACATGTTGGGGTAGGCTGTGCTTAATCCACTCCAAACACAGGAGGTGCTTGAGCTCTTTTACTTATAAGCTTCAAATGAAAGATGACTATTGTCAGAACATTTCAGGAGAATTTTGTGTTTGTAGAGAAAGAGGTCTGCTTTCAGATTGTCCACTGGACTAGGCTGGGTAAGTTCAGGAGGTAAAAGTCCATTCTTCGCCGTAATAGGATTTTAAAATGCTATCAGAAACACAAAACTGAGAGAAAAATGCTCACCCAATTTAGATATAATCTGTGTAAATCCTCACTAAGTCCATTTTTTCCCAGTGACAGGTATTTTTTTAATGAGAAGTTTCCTCAGAAGTGTTCCCAATTAGCCTGACTTAACTCCTCTTAGCATCTTTCTCACTACCTTGTGACTGTGGAGAGATTTATGGCCATTTTGTGCTGGCATGAGGGGAGTGTATTCTGTCAGTTAGTTTTCTCATGCAATGCTTCTGATCGTCAAAGAAAAAGGCAGCAGAACTAGGTACACAGGTTTTATAAAACAGTCTCCCTTTAATTATTTTGTTTCTCAGCAGTGTCCGTCCCCAACACACACCTGGAGTGGGATATGGGGTGGAGACTCTGCAAAGGGGAATCTGTGTCTGGCCTGAAAAGCAAATTGCCTTCTGCAGTGGTGGGCTGAGGAGCACCTGTGGCATCATCAGGCCCAGCAATAAATAATCATTCCTGGGCTAAGTTTTAAGATTTCAGGTCAGGGGAGGTAGAGGGGAACACTATTGGAGTACAGATTATTAGGATATTAATACATAAATATAAGTTAAATTTTTTAAGAGAATAAAAGAAATAACTTGAGCCTCAAGGACTTGTTTTCCACACCACTAAGAAAAGTGGATGTGAATATGAAATGAATTGGAAGTGACAGATAAATAGTAAAAAAGACCTAGTTCAAAAACTTTGTCTCATATTTATTTTGCTGTAACTGCAGGTGGAAATTTAGTCATATTGCCTCAGTTTAATTTCTGTGACAAATGTGATTTAGCCATATGAAACAGTCAATGCCCGCAGGCAGCTGCATTGAGAATGTAACTCCTTGATTTACACATATAAAAATTCCAGTAAAAATTTGGGGTGTGACAATTGCTGACTCTTTTTGTCATATTGAAGTTACAGCCCCCGCTTCCTAAAAGGAAATAGAAACCTGAGTGAAATTAAGAGATTAAACACAGCCAGTAAAGCAGAGCCAGCCTTCTGGTGTCCTCTGGCCTCTGACAGATGAAAGTGGGAACATGGGAAGATGCTCATTCCTTCCATTGGGTATATCTATATTGGGAGTTTGGGGCACCTGGACTTGTGTACCCTGTTTTTTTTTATCTGAGCCTGAGGAATGGACCTTCCCTCCGCACTGCTGGAGCCCCACTGGGACCAGAGGGTGAGAGTTCCTCCACCCTCCTGGGCTCCCTTTGCTCCTGCAGCTTTGGCATCCCTATCCGAACTGGCTGCAGGTGAAGTTAATGATATACGTACCACAATCAGTGTCTGGCATTTTCTGGAAGATGAAGTCTCAGTTTAGGACCCAAGATTAGTAAATCAAGGCAAAAGATCTTTAGCTAAAATCTTTAATTAAATTTAGTATCAGACATATAGTTGCAAGGTGTTCCTTTGTGTTGCATTTACAGAGTGTACTTCAGCTTTGTTATAAAGTGATATCTCTATTGAATTGAACTAATTGTGATTAAGGTCCTTCACAAAAGTAACAACACAATAATTTTAAACCTAAAAGGCCATATGTTTGAGTTGACCTTAAAGAAAGTAACTGACAAGCTTTGATTTGGTGGTAACTTTGTGGATAACTTTTAAAGTGTTACTTGGAGAAAGCCTTGAGTTAATTTATTTTCTGGGCTGTAATGAAAGAACATTTAAACGGATAGGAAAATTCCACAGTTAATTCATAGACAATCAAATACACTTTTATTGACTAGTTGATGCTGTTCATTATAAAACCTCTGTCTTTTCCTACATCGCTACTTACAGAGTTACTGAGGACAGCCATTGTATATATGAATACACTAATAGATACAGTTATTGTCATCAACTGCAGATATAGTCCATTTATTTACAAATTTGCTTTCTCAAATTACATCGGAAAAGGAAGTGCTCAAATACTAGATTCAACTTTTTTAGGAGCCACCCAAGAACAAGGGAAGTTCATAAATATGCATCACTACCTCAAGCCAAATATGCACCATTCCTGATTAGAGTTATGGAAAACCATTCTGAGCAACACAGACTCTTCCTGTAAGGAATTTTTCTAAATCAAGGATATGAAGGAGGGATACATGAATCTGCTTTGGGCTTGTTCCATGATGCCTGGCAAAAGTTAGGTGTCTGAGTGAGTTATCCACAAAATAAAAACATTAACTATAAAGGAACGTATGTTAACCACTGTAGAAATGCCCCAAACTCATCAGGGACCATCTGCTCCCTTGAATCCTCTTCCAGGCCTCCTGGGGAAGCCATTCCTGGGGGCAAACTGCCTGTGGCTCAGTGTATGGTTGGGTACAGAGTGATGGCAATGAAAACCCCTTCCTCTGCCACCCCGAACCTCCATCGGCCATCACTCACGGGATTTGGGGGCTGGCTGGGGTGTCAGCTGGTGCTTTCTGTGCTCCTGCTGGGGTTTACCTACCATGAACTACTGGTGGGGCTTCTGGGTTGGGACGGACTCTCAATGCACAGTGAGCTTGCAGTAAACTGATAGCACAATATGCAATGGAGTGACTAATCTATTTATTTTTTCAAAAGCAAAAGAATACTGTGCAAAGCACACTTATGTCTGCTGTCTGTAGCACAGTGTATGCTTCTCTCATGGCTTAAGATGTCCTGATAATGTTGCCCTTTTGGTGGCAGAAAAATTGTCTGTAAACTGTTGCTTAAACAACTGTAAAATTGTGTAACCAGTGTAGAGGAGATGTTGTTTCAGTTATGTTGGTATAACACTCATAACAGTTTCCTCAAACTTAAACCTGAAGTTGCTTTCAGAAACTCCTATCAATTCTGATATAACCAACTCTCTTTTCTGATATTCTTTGTGATTTAGAAACAGAGAAGGTGGAATATGTTATGCCCAAACAATTTCTGTATTTATGAGACAGCTCTTCCCCTGGTTTGTGTCTTCATCTCCTAGAAATGCTGGATGGAGTAGATGAAGACATTTTGTCACCAGATTTGTTTTGATCTGCCAAGTATTTGACTTATTTGGGGCTGTGTGTCAGTCAGAGTGACACTGTGACAAGCTGTCTCTCTTAGGGTACTTTCTTGAGGTTACATTTGCTGAGAGCAGAGGTGCCATTTGACATGGCCTGCAGTGTAAGTGCAGCCAGCAAGTACAACCGCAGACATTGGTGACCTGCGTGTTACAGAAGCAGGGCAAGGAAGCACAGTATATGCCTGGGAAATGCACTGGATATTGACCCGCAATCCATTGAAGTCAGTGGAAAAAATCAAGTCTATGAAAAATAAATTCCTTTTGTGAAGCTATATTAATAGGCAGATCTGCAAGGGTTATCATTTAGGGAAAAAAATTGGCATCTCGGAAAAGCAATAGGAATAGCTGATGCGATCTTAGACAATAGGAAAACCTAAAATAATAGCCTTTCTTTGAAGCATAGTGAAGGGCAAGGGCATGTTACCTGCTTTGAGCCATGGGCCGTACCCTCTCCAGACACATGTTGGCAAAGGTTAAAGTGGGGCTTGTGATTGTCCTTTCATTGGGTATGAAGGACATCTGTAAATCAATATTAATCACCGAGGAAACTTTATGGAAATGTGTATATTTGGGAATGATTTTTCAACTACCTGCTAGCAGATTTTGCACCCACTTTTTAGCTAGGCTCTGTTTAATTTACACGTTAGAGTGCTAATTTTTACTTAGCAAAATTAAATAGTAGCGAAGTTGATGCCTTATAAACTCCTATATTTTTTGCTTCTGCCTGTGTAAATCAGGTTCATAATCTGATTCTGAAAGAAAATGTGGTTCATTTGACAAGATATGGTTCTTTTAAAGCCATGCACACAGGTATTTTGCTATTCTTGTTCTTCTGTATTAATCAGATCCCTTGTAGGACTTGCTATTTTTCTACCTGGGATTAACATCATGCAAACTGTCATCTAATTCTGTCAGACAACCTGCTTGCCTTTTTTTTAGTATTTGTACAGCTTTTGCAGACCTTTAGTCCCCTGATATTTCAAGATGTATTAAACTTTAATACCAGTAAGTCATATTTCTCCTCATCAAAACAATTGGTGATATGTGGGTGCAAATTAATGAATCCTGTTGATTTAAAATGCTTCTGCCTTATAAATGCTGTTCTACCTCTCCAGTTAATAATGCTAGAACTTACTTTGCCATCCTCCCATGATACATCAATTGAGTTTACCTGGAGCCAGGTTCATTTTCTCCCAGATGCTTGTTTGTTTCTGCACTGGGAACTGGACGGACAGGACTTTCTGTGTCTGCATGTGTACGTATAATATATGTATTTATTGTATACCATATGTGTACAATGTATATATATTTTCAACAGATCCAGGAACAGGTTGCTGACAGCCCTGTGAGCCTGACAGCTCAGCCGACTTTCCATCCAGCTCACTGTTGTCCATTTATCTGATCCATAATTCCTCAGCCTGTCTTGAAGGAAGCAGTGATGTGAAAGACTGCCCAAGGCCTTGCTGAAGTCAAGATAAACATCCATGATTCTACCCTAATCCACTGAGCAAGTCACCTCCTTGTAGAAGGCTACCAGCTTGGTCAAGCGTGGTTTTCACTTCATAAATTTGTGCATTTTGGAGAGGTTCCCACTCTTCTTGATTTCTTGGAGAGGGTGAGAACTTCCCCCGTTATCCTGTCTTCTCACTACTTCCATATTCATTTACATACACTTGAGGTGGGCCACCTTCAGCCCTATTTCACCAATTATGAGGTCTCTTTTGTCAATGTCAGCCCACTCCCTTTGCTTACCACTGGAGGCCACCATGCCCTCACTTGGTAATGGTTTGTCATCTCCCTTCCCCCTCTCTATGTAAAGCTCCCATCTCACAGAATACCCTGAACACTTGTAATTATGGACAGATCTTCTGAAAATTCTCCTGGGAAAGAGAGAGAGAAAAAAAAATGTGCTTTCTGAATGGAAAAGTAGAGACCCTTGCAGTGCACTGAAGCATATAATCTTAGATTAAGAAATTATTATTTTTTTTCTTTATTAAAGAAAACCTTCAAAAACATTCTAACTAGGAGTAGAGTCTGTTTTTCTGTAGTTCATGATAGTCAGGATTATTCTGGAATCAGGTCTGCTGTAGAAATATGTGATTATTCTTGTTGCTAGAGAGGCAGACCTCAGCTTATCTACTTGGACTATATTTGTAAATTGTATTAGGCTTTTTTGAAGAGGTTTATCTTCAGAAAAATTCAAGTTCCTTAGGTATAAAGAAAACACCAAAAATGTTATATAAATTTTTGAAGACACTTCTATGAAATATCCATCATTTGTGTTCTTTACAGCTCTGCGTACAATGAACAGGATGTTTCCTTCTTCTGAATTTGCACTCTCGTGCAATGATTTTCTCCAGAAATACTGAAAGCATTTTAAGGTGTTTGCTTGTTAGGCGAACCTCTGTACATTGTTCTTAGTGAAATAAAAAAAAAACCCTCTCTTTTACAGCTGGGGAAAGATAAATAAGTAAGTTTAGTGGAGCTGGTCAGAATTTTTCTGACCAACAGTTTTCTACTGAAAAATGTCATTTTTAGAAGCTTGTTTGCTGCCTCAATTCCTATTTATTTGCTAGTTTTTGAGCTGGGTTCTTCAGCAGCTGTTCAGAAGCTCACTGTGACATGAGGTCTGGGTCTCCACAGGAGATGTAAAAATCTCCCTTGGCATGTGGAGCAGGTGCCCACAGTTATCTGAGAGATAGCGAGCAGGCCCTGCAGCACCTCTTCTGCTCCAAGAAACCAGCTGTAGCCCAGGAGCAACTGTCTGAGAACTGGGACTAAACAAGAGCCCTGCTCCCTGTGCCAGGCCCCAGCCCTCAGTGTCCCTGTCCCCTGACAGCCCGGGGCTGGGGGCTCAGGGAGCCAGAACCCCTCCAAGTCCCTGAGGCCCTGCGGCCCTGCGGCATAAATAACTTTCTGAAATGCTGACCTCACAGTTGTTTTCCAGATTAATTTGACCCCACGTCCCTCCCACCCCCAGCATTTCCTGTGAAAGAGGGTTTGAGGAGGAGAGGCTGAACTGGAGCAGGATAAGATTTGCTAGAACTTGGCATGGGGATATCTGGAGAGGGAAAGGAAGGAAAACTGATGGCAGCTTGTTGATTCAGACAGGGTCATGGATCCCTACTTCCTCACGTATGTCATATTACCTTTGGCTGATCATACTTCCTTAAATTATTTGCATTGGCATGAAGCTGAATGCGTTCACTAGGATCCTAGCACCTTTCTATCCCAGGAGGAGCCCTCTTCATCTCTGTGTTCCCCCAGTGCTCTGCCAAATGTTGAACCCATCTGATCCACATCAGATGAGTCATCTCCTGCCCGTAGCCAGCTCTGCTGCTCACCTTTGCTGTCTAATCCAGTCTCTCTGGTTCATCTCTGATCTTAGTCTGACCCCCAAAGCCAGTCCATGCTCAAGGGAGAGCATGCAAGTGGTGTCTGGAGAAACAAGTCACAGGAGAAATGTGTCCACTTACGTCAGTGAGGTAAGGTAGGCTTTTCCTTCCAAGGTTATTGACCTGACCCCACTCTCAATACTCAGGCACTCTCTTGTATCCTCTCAGAGTGACTAACTTGGAAATTGCCTAATTCTGAATGGTAACAGCCTTGGGATTAATGTCATGGCAGAGAAGTCCCTGCTATGAGCTGATGATGATCTCATTTGAACAAACAGAAGCCAGACCATAATAAGGGTCTTATCATGAACGTGGGAATCCAAGAGGAATCATGAAGGCAAGGCAGTGAATTTTTAAGGAACCAATATGGAGAAACAGAAAATTACCTAAGGTGAAGGTGGAGAGAGGTGGAAGACGAGGCAGAACTGGAGAATAGACTATGGGCAGCACTGTTCTTGAAGAATTAAGAAGGTGAGGTCAATAAGTCTGAATCCTTTGCAAAAATGAAGAGGATGTGAGTGCAGGCATGGAAAAAGGCAAGAGATTTATATATAATTTTTTTGTTTTGTAGCTGTGGTTAGATTAGATGCAGGATGTTGTGATTTCTAAACTGAAGTTTTCACAGAGCTCCAGAAAAGACAGAATCAAATCTTGTATTTGTGAACAAAGCTTAGGTAGCTAGAGCCCACTGCCATGAAGATAGTTAGGCAACACAGCAGTGTCAGTTATACACGCTGTAAGTTAAATGATATTCTGTTATGCTTTTCTTCTAATGTATGATAAACAAGTTGCCATTTTGAAAATAATTGGGGCTGGAAAAATATTCCTCATAAGTTCTCATTTGACTCTGCACAAATGGGAGTTTACTGCAGCTGTTGTTTCCCCCTGATGATTGTGCTGCCCTGTCCACCAGATTTATGCCTGCTGTGAATAAAAGCTTTTTAATGTTCACTCACTTACTTGAACAAAACCTGCCATCAAATCCCAGAACGCTCCGGGCAACAGGATCATGTGAACAGAGGATCTTGTTAAAGACTTCCCAACTAATGCTGGCTTGTTAAAATGTCAGTGATAACTTGAAGGTACCTGTACCTTATCCGAGTCATTCCTAACTCAAACGGGTAACACAACATCAACAGAAGGACTGGTGAAACTTAAAAGCAGCAGGTCCCTGAAGCAAATAAGTTAAAAAATTAAATTTAATTTTTATTGCATTTAAAAATTAGTACACAAATACATATATTCCACCTTTTTTTTTTTCAACTGTGCTTAAATAAAATATTATCTCAATATGGTATGTGTCATGAAACAGCAAAAATGTGAGGTTCATTTCTCATAATTTGACTATTCAGGTGTTATAGGAAAAAAAGATAAGAAATGTTTTCAGAACTTCTCTGAAAAGAAGCAGGGATGATGCAAGAACCAGAAATGCTACTGCATGTATAGGAGCTCCAGCAGAGAAAGCCTTTGATATACTAATAGCAATGTTCTAGGACAGGAAAAAGAGAAGGTAGTTTTTAATGTTAACAGTCATTACTGCAAAGATTTTGTGAAGTGTTCCTATATATATGTATAGATAGATGTGTGTGTACATATAAATATGTACACATTTCTCTATATAGTTATGTATGAATGTGTATATTGATAAATATTTTCATTGAATGCTCAAAATTATAGAGCAAAGCATTTGATCACATATTCTCTTTGCAGAGCTACATTACCTTGTTCAGTGCACAAGGTGGACTGACTGTGTTACACTGGCTGGAATTTTGTTTTATATTAATTGTTCAAGCCATGGCCTTGTCCTTTATTTACTGTATGCCCCTCTGAAAATAAAATCAATCATTTCCTTGTGGTGTTTCCATGGAAAACACCATGGGGAATTTCAGACTTTCTAACATACTAATTTAGTTTCATAAAAATGCTGTTAGACGAAGGCCTGTTTTTATCCCCATTGCACATCTTGGGAACTGAGGCACATAGACATGCTATTAAATGTGAAGTATTTCCAGAATACTTTGTATTATATAACGTGGATAGAAATACTCAGTGCTTCAGAACAATAGACCTTGGGGCTGCTTGTCAGGGATCTAGAAAACAAGAAACCTACAGTTTAGTTAGACCTCATGAAAATTTTGTCTTAAGTCAGTTATGCATCATCCAGTTGGCATTCAGAAGCAGATTCAGGTATAAATCCATCTTTCAGAGCAGTCACGGAGCTGATCTCTGAGACCAGCTTTCCCTTTCCTCACTCGGCACCTGCAGCACAGGAGACGAACTCTCAGACACAGGTGAGGTTCTTACTGCACATCCCTGGCCCAGCCTTGGGGCCGTCTCCCTCCTGTGCACTTAGAGAGGGTGTCCCCTCTCTGGAGCGTCCTGCAGCAGCCAGGAGGAAGGGGTGTTGAGGTGGAGAGGAGGAGGACTGAAGTATTTCTCCTTCTGACTTCTCTTTGACTGGTGGTCAAAGCTTGAAACCTTATCCCTGATTTGGGTGCTTTAATTGTCTTCTGAGCTGTGGACAACTAGTTCACACTTGGTTTTCTGAATGGCAGATGCTTTTTCCAGGATGGACAAAGTGATTGGAGAGCTCCAGAAAGTAGGCTGCACTCTCCAGCCTGAGAGGCATCCAGCTCACATTTTCCACTAGGTACATGATGAAGTTTGATGATGTACCCAAAGAGAACATTTCAGATTTCATTAAAGCTTCTGTTTCAGCTTGAACTCAGTTACCCAAGAGGGCAATAAGTAGGACTGAAAGCATGGACTTTGGACTTCAGCAGGGGGAACTTTGGCCTCTTCAAGGTCCTGCTTGGAAGAGTCCCATGGGATAGGGTTCTAGAAGGCAGCGGGGTCCAAGAGAGCTGGTTAATATTCAGACAACACTTCCTCCAAGCTCAAGACCAATGCATCCCTATGAGCAAGAAATCAAGTAAAGGGAGTAGGAGGCCAGCATGGATGAGTAAGGAGCTCCTGTCCAGATATCCTTCATCGATAAGGTCTCCTGCCTAGTGAATGATGGGAAAGGATGATGGTATGTGTTTGTTCTGCATTTCAGTATGGCTGTTGATACTGTCCCTCACAGTAGCCTTCTGGACAAGTTGTCCAACTGTGAGAAGACCAGGCACATGTGTGCTGGGTGAAGAAGTGGCTGAACAGCCTGGCTCAAAGGACTGTAGTGAATGGGGCTTCATCTGCCTAGTGGTCAGTCACCAGTGGTGTTCCTCAGGTCGTGGGGTCCTGGTGGACACCTGTTTGAGCAGGAGGCAGCAAGGTGCCCATGCCCCAAGGCGGTGGCGAGTGGTGCCCTGGGCTGCACGGGGCAAAGTGTTGGCAGCAGCTGGAGGGAGGTGACCCTTCCCTCTGCTCAGCGCTGCTGAGGCCAGGCCTGCAGTGCTGTGCCCAGCTCTGGGCTCTCCAGGATGAGAGAGATGTGGGCAAAGTGGGGAGAGCCCCCAGTGCCCCTCCCCCACCAGGGCGGTTAGAATGCGATGCTGTGTTGACCCGGCGCTGGCCCGGCAACGGTTCTGTGCCAACACGGAGCGGCAGGGGCGAGAGCGCAGCTCTTGTCCAGCAGCGCTAGTGGCACTGGGACGCGCTCTGGGAGCTTGTCTCCAGCCTCCTGAGAGGTATCTTGAGCCCCACCAGTGTGTCCCACGGACATTTTTTCTTGCTGGAATGGGCCAGGTGAACTGCTGCCGTGGCTCCAGGTAGGTTCCCCCAGAGCTTGGGGGTACCCTGGCACAACCAGACCCCACAGCAGCCGCTTTTCTCGTGCCTGACACCGTCTGCTCTGCAGGGATGACCCTGAGCCCGAGCAGCAGTGCGTGCCCGTCCCGGCGTCTCGCGAGCCACTGCTCCGGCAGCGCGTGCGGGTGACCCAGGGCCGTGCGACGAGGAAGAGGGACCTCCTCCTCTTCAGCGACACCTTGGTCATCGCCAAGCCCCAGTAAGACTGGCAGAGCCCAACTGCCTTTCCTCCCAAGCGCTGGCCCTGACACCAGGGCAGGGACACCCCAGGAGCAGCCCCAAGCCCCCAGCACCCTGGTGCTGGATGCTCTCACCCATGGCTGTGCCCGTGGCAGGGGGACCCCAGAGGGGAGCCACAGCACTCGGCCACCTCCGGTCACTCCCTGCCGCTCCTCTCTGCAGACGTGGCAGCGCCCCACGCCCGCAGCTCTGCCTGTCCCTGGGCCAGCTGTGGGTGCTGAGCAGCGGGACGGGGGCAGCCGGCGATGGCGCAGAGGAGGAGGATGGCAAGCACACCACCTCGCTTGTCCTCGTCTGGCCCTGCGGCTCCTGTGTCATCGCTTTCCGGTGAGTCTCGGTGCCACGTCCCACGGCAGGGCTGGACAACGGCTCTGTCCTGCGCCACGGGGCTTTGTCCTGACTCTGTGGCCATCCCCACGGGGCAGGGCTGTGCAGGCACCCACCTCTGCCCACAGGCTGGGGAGCAGGGGCACTCAGGCTGTTTCTCCTCTCTTTCTGCAGCTGCCGGGCAGTGAAGGAGCTGTGGGTCAGCGCGCTCCTTGGGTAAGCCCAGCTGTGCCCAGCCAACACCTGCCCAGCCCCATCTTCAGCACCGCCGCTGCTCTCCGCTCCACTGCTCTGGGGCAGCTTGGAAGTGCTCCAAGTGCTGGTAGGGAGGGAAAAGGTGGGCTGGTTGTCACAGAGATCTTCTCTTTCCTCTTCCCCATGCACAGACCACCAGAAGGAGTGGAGGGAGCCCGGGTTACCCAAATGCCCTCCTTCAAGCAGCTGCTGAAGGAGCTGAGGGGCCGCAATGCTGTGAGTGTCCCTCCTGGCTCTGCTCTGTCCCCAGAGGCTGCTCCAGCCCAGCTCCAGGTGCATTGCTTCTCACCCTCTGCTCTTTTCCCCTTGCCCAGGCCATGTCACTGCACGCCAGCAGCCTGGAGAGGCTGGTGGAGAGCCAGGCAAAGGTGAGGATCGCTGGGGGTGCAGTCTCGGTGGTGGTGAGAACAGCGGTTTGGTGAACACAGAGCATTTCTTGCAGGCTGGTGCAGAGCAGCGGCCACCACCTGTTGTCCCATCCCGCAGCGAAGGCGGAGTTGGCCACTCGGCTGGTGAGTTCGGGGAAGATGGGGGCAGGATGGCCCTTCCGTCCTTGTCTGCCAAACGGGCACCGGTGCTGCACTGGGGCTGCTGCTGCCTTTCCCGCAGGGCCCGTCTGTCCCCATTGCCCTGCGGAGGGAGAGACCTGAGTCCCTGGAGTCTGTTGCTCCCAAGTGATGCTTTTCTCCTGTGTGTGGTGGTGGGAGGACAGCATTGAGAGGGTCAAGGAGAGCTCACATGGCACATCTCCTCAACGGCTTTTTGCTCTCTTCTCCTTGGCAGCAGGTGGGACGCCTGGGTGGAGGAGGTGGCTTCCCTGGCCCTTTGGGCAGCGAGGGACCGCGTCTGCTGCAGAGGCTGCCGAGCCATCAGGCTCTGGCGACAGGGGGCTTCTGTTTGGCCGGCCCCTGGCAGCTCTCTGCAGCCAGGACGGCACACTGCCCCAGCCCATCCAGGTAAGCAAGCCTGGCCAGAGGCTCCCCATCCCGCTGGCTCCTCTGGAAGTGCGCTGTCCTGATCAGAGGGATCCCAGATCGGCCTTGAGGACAAAGCTGGCTCCAGCCCAGCAATGTCCTCCTCTGTCCCCGCAGGACCTGCTGGCTCTCCTGCAGGAGCACGGCCCGTCCACGGAGGGGATCTTCCGGCTGGCGGCCGGCGAGCGCGCCTCCCGGGAGCTGCGGGAGGCCCTGGACAGCGGACACCAGGTCCAGCTGGAAAGCCAGCCGGTGCACCTCCTGGCCGCCATCCTGAAGGTGAACCCTGCTGACATGGAGCCCGGCAGCTCCCGGCTCTGCCAGTGCTCTGGCAGGTGCCCAAACCCAGGAGCTGCTGCTCAGCCCGAGCGCTGGGCTGGGGATGCTGCCTGTGCTGCCGGCAGCAGTGGGCACAGCCTGACCTGCAGCCCTCGCCATTGCAGGAGTTCCTGCGCAAGATCCCCTCCAAGCTCCTCCAGAACGAGCTATACGAGGACTGGATGAGCGCCCTGCAGAAGACCAGCAGGCAGGAGAGGCTGGCGGGGATGAAGGAGTAAGTGCAGCCAGCAGCCTGTCTGCTGCACAGGCACTACCAGAGCCCCAAACTTGCCTGCAACGCCACAGGCTGCCTGAAAGAGCCGTGTTTCTGCCAGACACCTCTTGCTGCTGTGGGGTCAGGTTTTGGGGGAAAGTGGCACAGAGGAGCATTTCTCTCCTTGGGGCAATGCCCACAGGCAATAAGGGTTGCTCCACAAAGGGACTGTGGTGAGCAAGGGCAGGCAGGGAGAGAGGTGGCCGTGTCTCAGACAAGGCAGTCCCTATGTTGACAGCATTTCCTTTATTAATGTCGTGTTCCTGTTCCCGCAGGGTGGCCAGCAAGCTCCCCACAGCCAACCTCCTCCTCCTCAAGCAGCTGCTCACCCTGCTGCGCACCATCAGCAGCAACACCTGCACCAGCAGGATGACCGCTGCCAACCTGGCCATCTGCGTGGGGCCGAACCTCCTCAGCCCACCCGAGGAGGATTCGCTGCCCCTGGACGTCCTGGTGCAGGTGACAGGGAAGGTACGCTGTGTTTGAAGGCCGGTTGCAGCCTGCAGCTTTGCAGTGCAGTGAGGGTCAGGAGTGGGGAGGGCTGTTTGACCCATTTTCGGCCGCTGGGCTGGAAACCAATGGTTTGCTGCTGCGTGCAGGTGACGCAGCTGGTGCAGTTCCTCATTGAACACCAGGAGGAACTGTTTGAGGAGGAGGAGGAGGAGGATGGGCTTGCCTGTGCTTCAGAGGAGTTGCCAGCAGTGGAGGCAGAAGCAGAAACCCCAGAGGTATGCCAGGGCCACAAACAGCGTGACAAAAAAGCCTTCCCCCTCAGAATTTGGGACTGCTGCCACAGGGACAAGCAAGGTCATCCACCAGCCTGCATCTCTGCAGAAGTGCAGAGTAAGGCTGATGCAGGTTGGCCATTGCACTTTGTGTGGTGATCCCACCAGAACTGGCACCGCTGAGCTGAGCAAACCCTTCCAAGGGATGTGCCTTTCAGAGCTGAGGTGGATATTGGGCAGGTAGGTCCCTGCCACCTCTTCACTTCTACATTTCCATTGCAGGAGCCTCCAGTCACTCTGGAAAGCGAACACCTGACGAGCTCCTCTGGGGAGAGCAGGTAACGTGAGCTAGCTTTGATGAAGAGCAGAATGGATTCACGTTGCTAGTGGCTTTACCTGTCTAACAATACTATTGAATGGAAAGGTTGCCAGGCTCTTCACACGAAGGCCGAAAGAGAAAAGCAGCACGTGAAGAGCAGCGTGATGGGCAACCAGAGCGCAAGAGAAGAAAGCTGGCAACAGAGCTCTGAGGCTGGGCATCTCAGGAAATCCAAGCAGGCAAGAAGAACGAGGAGCCCAGGTGTGTAGCAGACTCTGCTGACCGTCTTTCAAAGCTCTGAATACTGCTCTGAATAGAGGAAGTATTTGCGAGGTGCCCAGAGATGGCCTCAGACAGGAAGCACACACCTGCCCTGGGAAGAACGTATATGTCAGGAGAAACTTACCACTCCAGCACTGGGTGTTTTCATGTTGTGCTTGTTGAAGGTCTGTTTGTGCAAGGCTGAGCAGAAACACCAGCAAGGTCACAAGACTCACAGTTTTGAGCTCTTGGACGTGCTGTCTATACAAAGAGGCAAAGTCGCATTTTTCTGTTCATGTCAGCTGGCAATCCCAGTGCTGGCCGGTGTTGTCCAAATGCCAATGACGAAGCAGGGCGTTGTTGTAAGTAGCTGTAGAAAGTAGAGATACTGACACCTTTTTAAAAAGCTGACATTTCACCTGAGGTAATTGAGTGAAGTGAAAAACAACCAAACAATAAAAAAGCAGTGTGTTTTCCTTCACACCTGGATTTCTAGCAGGGGACAGCAAGGGATGCTGCTGCTTGGGTTTTGGAAAGGACATCCCAGCTCCCCAGGGACTCCCTGCTGAGCCCCACTGCCTGGCCAAGGGGCGCTGCATGTCTCTGACAACTTGCTGTGTCCTGAGGGTATCGCATGTGCTGAGAAGGGGCCAAAGCAACACCCAAGTCACTGACCCCTTTTTCATTGGACTTGCCAAAACATGGGGGATGACTGTTCCTGCCTCCGTGGTTTGATCAGCGCTTTCTCTCACTGTCCTTGTAGGTGGAGATTCATTTTGCCTGCTTGGATTTCCTGGATGAGCTCTGACACCTGGGCTTCGAGGGCCATGATCCAGCGCCAGCACCACCTTGGCGGAGGCGAGGACAGAGACACCGTGCCCTCCTGCTCTGGCCGGCCCATTCCACCCGTGCACCGCTAACCAGAGCAGCCCCGCATGGCCCCCAGACCCATCCCAGCCCTCGCAGGAGGCCCTGCTGGCTCACCCATCAGCTCCGTGAGCAAACGCCCACTAGCTGTCACCTGTCCCCAAGGGCAGAGCTGGCGTGTGAACTTTGGGTTACATGGAGCATGTTAGCATGGCGGTGCATGTCATCTGCGAGGGACATGAGGGATGTGCTGGACGGTGTGCTCCATCCCATAAAACCTCCGTGTTTTATCTCCAACTCCTCATTCTTGGCAGACCAATGCTGAACCAACTTGCTCCATCCAAGAAGGCAGCACCCATTGCTGCTCTGTGGCCAGTGCAAGTTCTTGTCTGCAGCACACAGCAGAATGCTCTTTCTTATCATTGTTGCTCACACAGGACTGGCTTGCAGTTTCCACCAGGTGAATAACTCCAGATCAGCTACATAAAACATCCCTTTCTTGCTTCTTCAGCAGATCAGCTCTCTCTGGACTGAAGCAAACACCCTCCTTTCTGTCAGTCATCACCAGGGTTTTGAAATCAGTTTTTCCAAAACCTGCAAATACTTAAACAGTGTTGTCTAATGGGGTCGAGCTCCTTTCAGAAGTGGACATACAAGTGCCAGCCACAACAGGGGCAAGAATGGCAGGGCTGATCTGCAGGTCTTGCAATGATGTTGCAGGAATCAGCAAAGCATGGAAATTCAGGTGCAGCTTGCCCAGCTGGCATTTGAAGTCTTTCAGATGCAGTGTCACCTGTTCTTCATGGGCAAAGCCTCACTTGATACCCTCAGCAATCGCTGCCCTAAGTAATTACACTCCTAACTGCTCTGAGCTCTGCACTGTGGCAAAACCAAGAGGATTTGGAAAAAAAAAATCCTCAAATACCTTTTGAAAACAAACAAGAAATCCCTATGCACTCAAAAGGGAAAAAGCCAGATCTCTAGACCTTAGTGTGGTCTTTCTTACCATTTAACTGCCCTTCATTTACCTGCCTCCATGGTTAACTGAGAACTGCAGATGAGCATTTTGTCTGGAGTTATCAATGGGGGTCAATGGTGCAATTGTACACACAGCTGTCCATTTGCTAGGGTTTTATACAGACTTAAAGTCTCTGCTGAAACACTGGAATACAAAGTTGTACATACCACAGATGTCTCAATGTATATTGGGACACTTTAGAAAAAAAGGATGGTTTAAATGTCACCAGGACATGACTGCAGGCATCCCAGCCATCTGCAGAGAAAGCCGCCTCAAATCTGAGTACTGACAGAGTGATTTGTTTGTGATCGAACTGAATGACCAGTTTTAAGGACTGGTTGCACTTCTGAGTGTTTCTACATATGTATGTCTTTCTAAAATTTATTCATTTACAGAAATAAAGTGTCAAATGTATACCTGTCCAGTCTCAGTATTTGGATGAGTCCTTTCCCTTCTCTTTTAATTTGTCTCTCCTTCAATTGTCAAAACTTGTTTAAATAAGATCCTTTCATTGTGTTCCTTGAAGCTTGCCAAATTGAGCTGGTTAGAACAAGAAACAGAAAAAATGCATCCAGTCTAGGAATGATGCTGCTGACTGATTGTTTTAAAAATGTTCAATATTGTTCAGTTCATTGTATTTGGAACCCGTAAAAGGATTCATCTCTGCTGCTGGTCCTTAATCCTGCTTATAGCAGTAAGTTGATGCAGCGATTCAATCGTTTACCCCTTCCACCCTCTGTGCATTCAGACACTTTATTCTGTCATCATATCAGTCCAGCTGTTGTCACTAATAAGCATCACTAAACGTGGATGAGACCATGCAGGAACACTGTGGAACAGATGCAGAGACATCGTCTGTCCAGGTTCTTATGGCTCCAAGTTGCTTAGGGCCTCACATCATTACTACCTACAACAGGAGTACAAATCTTTGTCAGATCCTAGATGATTAATTCTGTGTGGACCTTGCTATTCAAATAGTTTTGAGACCATCTTGCTACATCATTTGATTACTTTTCTGTTGCTGCAGAATGGGATAACATAGATGATATTCAGTGGGGACAGACAATGTCTGGCTTTAGGTTGCCTTTGTTTGTATCATATATGAGTGATTTCACTCTACCTGGTAACTTATTTAAAGGAAAAACAGTGATAAACACACATGTAAACTTGAATTTGTTGTTTGGTTACCTGAGCTGTCCCAGCTGAAAATGTAATACCAATTTCTTGTGTAAGAATCTAAGCCAGTTCTTGTAGTGACAGAGTACCATCTCCCCAGTAACAAATCAGTAGCACATCTAGATTAATAAGATGTTCAGTGAGAGGGCTTTAGGTGAAATTTCCATCAAAATAAAGGTAAGACATCCAGCCTGTGCCCTGCCTAACATTGTACCGTGCACTAGGTGGAGAAAACATCTGGCTGGATAGATCTCCTGCTGTAATGGTTTGCTAATGTGCACCATGGAAATGCACAGGACATGATGCTGAACCTCATTGTTTTTACAGCAATTTAAGTCCATAGTTCTTAGTGCTGCTGCTATGGTTTTCCTAAGAAAAGAGAATTAATGATACTTAGGGGATACTATCCTTTGCTTATTCTTACTGTAAAAGGAAATTTAAAAAGAGGTGGTTTTAAGCCTTAGAAAAACGTTCCTAGTGCTACTGGCAAAGATACCAAAGATTTATGAAAGATTTGCTGGACCTCTGGAAATTTTAGGATTTGATTACTGGTAATGTCTTGAGAATTTTTTTGTGCTCTAGTAAAATTTGATTTCCTTTCCAACAATAGCTGTTGTGTGTATCCTATTGTTTACTTGCTCTTAACTTTTACAAGGTCACTTTCATCAGATTCATGTTCTAAATACTTCTCTTGAGTAACTCTGGTCATTTCACACTTCTATAAATTTTGCTTAACCAATCAACAATATTGGATTGACCACTATCCTATTTCATCATAATTATGAAAAACTGCACTTACAAATTTGGTCAATGCCTTAATGAGGCCCCATTTCTTGCTAAGTAGTTCCTGAATACACCGAATTAGTACTACAGAACATTATTCTTTGCTTTCACTTCCTGACAAGAGTAGCAATAGTGTAATTTTATGAAGACTGATACCCACTAAACTGGCTGATTTCTAATTCTGCATAATAATACCTACTCTTACAGTGAATTACTTTATGATTTATACAAGTATCATGCTTTCTCTAATTTCCACACAGAACAGCAGCAACACATAAGGCTGGAGGCAATACAAAAGTAGTGGTTCTTAACAGATGTCTTTGATTCCTCCTGAGTGTGTGTCAGACAGTAATTCAGTTTTTAAGAAAAAACTGCTCCAGCAGGACATCTTTAATTTATTTATATCCAAGTCTTTTTTATTCTTTAAGGCTATATTACCAGTGAGTTTAAACTGAGTAAACTTTTGTGTAACATTGCTCTGACTCTTGAAGACAGAAGTCTTAGCAATATATGCGTATACGTGTGTATATATTTATAAACAAACACATAAAGGCTGTACTTTACAGATGAAATATAACAAATTGATAGCAGTATTTCCATCACAAACAGAAAACTACTGATGTAGAACAAATGTATTAGCGCTTGCTATCTAATTGTGTGGGTTGTTTTTTTATTTTTTTGTTTTGTTTTGTTTTGTTTTGTTTTGTTTTGTTTTGTTTTGTTTTGTTTTGTTTTGTTTTCCTTGGGGAAGGTAATTTTAATGTAGAATTAAAAAAGCCCAGTGAATCAAATTACTAAGTCAGGGTCAGTATTGGGAATACTATTTGCACTGTATAGGTATTTATATGGCTCTCCCTGCTAGGGTAACATCTGAATGCTGTTCAGATCTTAATATGTTTGTCTTTATCTGTAGTACAGAGGAATGCTGTTGTCTACAATTTACCATCTGGGAAGTCAAACCACAAAAAAAACAAAGACCAAACACTGGATTTTAGAAAGCTTAAATTCCTCTTAGTTGTCTGATCTTAATATCATCTCCTGGATGTCTGTGAAGGCCATCTGGCCAGCTAGAGCCAAACCACTTGAAAATGAGCCAGGGGAAACTGAAGCTGTTTGACTACGTCTCTCTTAGCTACCACCTCATAGAAACTTTTGGTAACAACAGGGACTCAGAGATTTGTTTTCCATGTCATGCTTTTATCACTGGATCATCAGACCTAATTTTGACCCAGAGAATGGGAGACACACAATTTCGTTTGATACAGGTTTCTTATGCAGCTTACTTGCAGATTTTGGGTTGTACACTTAGATTTAAACAAAAAGGTCCTTCCATGAATGCTGGAACTGATGCAAAATTGTGCTTGGAGGCTGAGCTGCTGTGTGAGTACTCAGATACGTAAAAGGGACAGAGCCTGTAGCCATTCTATCAACACAGGGAAATGGGAATGATAGTGAGCTCTGAGAAGCCCTAATATGTTCAAATAAGTTTAAATTAGAACTTATTCTTATAGAAATGAGAGTTTGAATACGATTTGTCTCTCTGGATGCTTCAACTTGCTGTACTTGTGAGATTCTTATTGCAGTTGAATTTGACTGAAGTTGACCAAAGGGTTTAAAAATTTTCAGAGAACAGAGAGAGAAGAAAGGAGAAGATGACTGGCAAGCTGACAGAGGTCTAGACAGTTCATTATCGTGCATGCACCAAGAAGAGCTGGGCACCAACACTGCAGAACAGGATGTATTGTTTAGAAGAAGTAACTAACTACATACAAGTTAACAGTATGATATCACTTCATTAAGCCTTTTTATGAGGTCTAGCATCTATGGCTTTAGTAGAACTGTCCTATGTAAGACACCACAGACTGTCATGCCTGTTGGAGCTAGCGTGGTCTCTTTCCATCTGATATACTGTCAGAATTTGGCATACTCAGAAAACAGATATGGTTATGAATATGAGTAAGAATATGGCTCTTTGTGTAAAATAAAGAACGGAGAATGAGAGAACTGAATCACTTGAATCTCTTGAACCTATGGACTTGTCAATGAAATGTGTGATGTTAAGGTCAGCCAGGGGATTCACCTGGCCAGGATAGGCCCCAGCCAGGGCTTGAAGGTAGAGCGGTGACAGCGCCTGCCTGAGTGGACAACCCTACCCAGAGAAGGAGAAAATGGTGTAAAACAAGAGCCGAGTGAGCCACACAGCAATGACACCACTTCCGAGGCCAAAGACACAGACAGGAATTGTTCTTAAGAGAATGCTATGCCAAACAGGAAGGAAGGAAAAAGGCCCTGGAAGGAAAGTGAGAGGGACAGGGCAGGTTTGGGAGGGTTGTGAGGAATTACGTTACGTTTTTACAACACACAGCACATTTTCCCTTTTCCCTGGTCACAACATACCTCCCTTGTTGGCACACTGGTGTACCTTAGCCACAGCTGAACTTAGGGCAATCGTTTCACATCTGAGTAAAGCATTTACTCCCTATTCCCTTTTACTCTTGTAGGGGCAGTGGTCATCTTCAGGCAAAATGCAGCATCACTGAACATAGTCCTGTCCAATGTTCCCATCATTCTTTAGCTCTACTGAGACATTTGACCAGCGTCTGCTACCAGTGGGTTTATGGAGAGGATAGTGTGGGTGGCCAGTTCATTGGGCCATGGGTATTTTTATAAAGAAAACTCTAGTGTTGTAATTTCGTCATTGTTTGAGCAGTGGAGAATCAGAGCAGAGATCGCATTGCTGAATTCACTACTGAGAAGACAGTTTTGTAGCAGTTTCTCACTTTCTGTGCGTGCGGGTGGCACAATTTGCCTCCATAGCACACACCTAGGGGTAAAAATAGAGTTGATCTTTTCTGTAATTTTCTATTGTCATTGACTTTCAGCAGATGGTCCTGATCTTACACTGGTGTCACATCATCAATTTGAAGAAGAGACATTGATGTAAGATTGGTGTGGTTGACTAGCAATTCAGGATCCTGCTTTCCATTTGTTTGATAAGAAGTCAGATATGAGAACCCGATGCTATAAGTAGACACCAGCGTAAGAGTGATTATAATTTTATGTGTAAAGATGGAAACATTTAAATAATTTTTCAATTGGAATTAAAAAAAAAAAAATGAACCTTGATATGTATATACCACCCAGAGAGCTTGAGCTCTAGTAGCTACCAGAGACTGATGAAGAAAAATGAGGTTAGATTTTGACATTTTGGAGTGAGATGTGAGATTATGAATGTACGTGTTTCCCATCACAATAAAAAAGATATTTATTTTCTTAACATGAGACATGGCTCACTTCATTTTGTATTGCTGGTAAACTGAAACATTCTTGTCCCGGTGATTCATACTGCATGAATAGATGATCCTCATTAGATATTCTTATTTTGTCATTAAAATAAAAACATGAGCTTGTGTCGCCCTCCACAAGCTATTTAAAGAGTTTCTCAGTATTTAAGGTCACTGAATTTCAAACAGGAAATGGAAGCATGCTGTGGGAAAAACCTCTAACGTAAATGTTTGAATAATACTGCCATAGTGTAAAAATCAACTGCTCACAAAGGAATTAGAAGTAAATTCGTAGCATATGTATATACCAATGATACAAAACCCACATCTGTTAAGATAACAATTAAATTGCTATTATGATTCTTCTGCCTGTTACTAGGAGTCTTCTCATTAATTAACCATTCCCTCAGTAAAGATCATAAGGATGTATGCTATCTTCTGCTCTTATTCACATTCTTCATAAGGCTGCTGTGTAGAACAGCATTCTGATGAACTCTCGAGTCACCCCAAGGGACGTCTAACCCCACTGCTGCATGACCTTCATTCCTTTGCCAAAATCACTTGATCTGAAATGGCTGGGACACTGTACAGAGAGGAGGGAAAGATCCAAGGGGCCAGAGACAGACAGAACAAATAAGAGGAAGCTTGTCTCCCAGATCTGGCAGATGGAGACTCCCCAGAGAGATGAGGAATCCTTGTTTTCATCCTATCTCTTACTGCTGACTCTCCAAGGAAAATGCCTCAGCAGACTGAGGAGGAGGGATGGCTCTTAGGGAGTTTCCATCCCAGTACACTTCTGCATTTGGTCTGTACTATGTGCTTTTTTTCAGTTTCCAGGGTTTTTGCATTGCTCTCTGTAGCATTGTAGCCCACTTCTTTCAGTGATCGCTTTTACAGAGCTTCTCTGCAAAGAGCTATCTCAGCACCGCTAGTGGGGCTACAGGCTGTGGCACTCAGGAGGGAAGAGGTGGAGACAAACATCTTCAAATGAATCGTGAACAGCAAACCCTCAGAACAAGTGATTGGAGTTCGACATGTTCACTCCCCATCACTCTTCCTTGGGGATTTGGTGCAGAAAGCTCAAGATCAAGCTCAGGAAGTTGCCCTTTCTAATGAGATTTTGTATAGGTGCAGAGAGCCACTTCCCTGACATCACAGCTTGTTAAGAGGTAAGGAAGAAGGTTTCGGTATCATCTTCAAGACCAAAGTTCAAGAGCTTTATGGACCCTGTTGGGACCAGCCGAAGGACACCAAGTGGCAGCACCAAGTTGCTGATGGGAGTTACATCGTATTTTGCAGCCAGCACCAGTCCTGAGCAGCAAGTTTCCACAGCAGTTAGCATGTTGGCGCTGGCTGCACATCTCTGATAAGGCCTGATGTTGCCTTGTCTCTTGGACATCCACCTGTCACTTTTCTTGAGGATAAGAAGTAAATCTGTTGTCTTCCATTGGCGTGTTAGTATCTCTTCTCAGTCCTTGCTGCTAGAGTTATAGTTTCATGTTCCTTCAGCATGCTGGGACAAAGATGGCCCTGTTTATATAGTTAAAACTCCATCAAGTGAATGCTGAAATTTGTTTCCATCTCAGTTTGGTAATTTCTGTTGTCTTCTTATTCCCGCTAGATAACCTGACTTTGCCTACAAACTCCACTTTGTAACTATATGTACAGGTAAAGCAGTTATTGTGGGATCATGCAGAGATTATTTATTATCTGCTCTTCATAATTCCTCAGAACCCCCATTTTTCCCTTTTTTCTCTTCCTTTATATTTGCACTCCCTGCCTTCTTTAATCATTGATATCTTTCACCATCAGCCTGTGGGTTTTTTTTGCATTCTATGTAGACTTGCCACTTCCATCTACTGTCTTTTTGGTTCTGAAGACAGCCATAAAATTATTTTTCTCCTCTTACCCAAGATATGAATTCAAGCTAGAGCTTGCCTTTTTGGCTTGTTATCTTTTTAATGTGACATCAAGTATCTACAGACTTTAGAACATAATTTGAGGAAAAAAATTATCAAAGATAAAGGAGTGAAAAATGGGTTAAAACATGCCATGGATTTACCAAAGGTACATTCTACCTCATTAACCAAGAATCTTTATTTGAAAAGAATAACAACTGAATATATAAAAGAAGTGAAATAGCACTGTGGAAATTATTAATTAAATTGAAGAAGGTAGGGATTAAGCAGAAATTATAAAACAGGTGATGAATTGATTAAGTGCAAGATGACAATGTGTAGAGCTAAAACGGTAGGATTTTATTAGTGGAGTTCCTCAAAATGATTTTTGGGATTCATTTCTCCGGCATTTTGATTCATGACTTGGGCACACAACATTTGGATTGTTAAAAATGGAGACTGACTGCTGACATGGAGGAAGATCAGAAAAGAGGAGATATGGAATGGCACTGGCCATTGATATCTCAGTCTCAGGCCTTCTCCCTTCTGCTCATTGGAGGAGTCCATCTTTCTGTGTTACCACTTTCCAGAAGAGTCCTTGCAAGTTCATAATGAAAACCTCTTCACACTACTGAAGGGACTCATGGTACTGTATGGAGGGTGGATGTGCTAGAAAATCCAGCAGATGTCAGTGCTTCAGACCTCAGCTTTACGAAGAAAATTAATTCTTTGCTTTGTCAGCCATTGTTAAATCTCTTTTAAGACTACAAAAACTCTGAATAAGTTTTACATGGGTGTATTACACTGAAATGCAAATCTCAGGAAATCAGCTTCTATAGCTGAAGACAGACACTAGATGATGAAGTCTAAGGTCCTACAAAGGAACCCAGAGTGTAATACAATTTCAAGTTGTTTCCACTGTTCTCTGCAGTTAGCAGAACTCAATATCTAACATAAAACTATGTCAATATTGCAGTTTTATTATTTCCACTTTTATGCATCTCTTCCTGTTATGTAAAACAAAATATAACAGAGAAAACTACAAGAAGTTTAATTTGTCCAATTGGCTTGATACTAGCAACGTAGGACATCAGAAGTACCACAGGGGCAAAACTTTTTTTTTTGTTGCTCTAAGGAATTTTTCACAGACAAAAAATGTACACCGAGTAATTCAGAATCTAAAATCTTGTTATCCTTATTGATAATTTTTCTAACTTTTGAATCATGTGGTGATGCAAAATGCTTCATGGAAGCCAGTACCTTTCATGAATACACCCAACAGGGCAGCTCCTTAGATGGGAGGCAGATGCAGATATAAATATATTCTGTTATTTGATGTTCTACACACTTCACATCCCTGGTGGAATTGCTTGCGTAAGCAATGATTCAGTAACTTAAATCAGTGTTGATTTACATCAATTTAATTTGTTCTGTACATATTAAACATGACACAGGAGTCCTTAAATACCCTTTCAGATCCATAGAGGCAATCCAAGACTGCACAGAGTGTTTAGTGTGCGGTTTCTTACATGTGAAGCATATGAAGAAGTTTCATCCTGCATCCCTGCCTGCTCTCCCCAATGCATTACAGCAAGGAGAAGCACCAGAACAGCTTTTGGAACCTGCCTGGCTCACTGGGGCCTGAGATGGCAAGACGGGAACTTGTCACTTCCTCTTCAGCCAGCGAGAAACAGACCAGTGCCATTTCACTGAATCAGGGATTAATTCCTAGTGGAAAAAAATTTGGATTAATGGTCACACAATCCTTGAGCTAACAAACAAATGAGCAAGCACAATAGCAACCAATGTTGTCATTAACCAGGGATTTAAAGAGCTGGGAAGACTCTAAAATTGCTTTATTAGTTTCTTCTCAAGGAAATTTTTGTTCTTCAAAGTAAATTGTTGTTATTTGGTAATGAGAAAAGGCAAGTATGTCTGAAAACAATATGGTTTTGTGCAAAAAAGAAAATTGCATCAGCACAAACAGTGGCTGTTCCACATTTTGTCTGATGTGGCCCTTCCTGTTTCTAATGCACTTCCTGGAGTGCAGGTTTGATGAAGTTAACTCCTACTCCAAAGATCATTTGCTCATCAGTTTGGATACCGTCAACAAGACTGCTGAGAACTGTACTTTTAAAAGTGAAATATATGCTCCACAAGCATCACCCCTTCTTCTCCAGCTACTGGGCACAAAGGTTTAATTCTGAACTAATAATGGGCCCTTTCTCTGCAGAACCACCCACTGCTCCCATGGAGGCTGCAGGAAGCAGCGGGGGTCAGACCTGCTGGCTCTCCATGGTTCAAATGCAACAATGAAACCCAAGCACAGACCTCTACCTGTAAAGCAGAAACAGGTTAAGGAGGATTTAATTAATATTAGCTTACTTTGAATTAATACAGCATAACTGGTAACCGAGATATAACCATTTTTGTACATAGCGTCACAGTACAAATAATTTCGTTGTTGCTTGGAGCAGGACACATGCCGTATGAGGTGTCATGTGCTAAGGGTGCTTTATGCTAACTACACAAGCCCCAATCTGGGCTTGTTGCCAGCTTACTGTGAGAGCTTGCTGTGTGAACTGGAACTTGGTACCAGATATCTTGTTAGGACATGAAGTTGTGGCAGAGAATAACAGTGAAGGCCTTGAAAGTATGGGCACGTGTTGAAAAGAAAGGCTTGAGAGCTATGGACAACTAGCTGATGGTCACCTACTGGTTAAGGGCTGGCAAGACTGCTTTTGCTTTAAGACAAGAAGATGTAGTTAAGCAAGAAAATAAAACAGCGAAGGACACAATAAGGTACCTGCTACAGCCTGGAAAATAAACATCACCCAGCCTGTAATTCAGGAACATAGGTAAAGGGCTCCAAACCATCTGGAGACTGAAAACTCATATGAAAAGTGGTTTCAGATTTCAGTGTGATGGTAGAGGAGAAAGATGAGTCCTCTTGCAGCTCCCACTTCCCTTGTCAAAGAGCTCTCAGGCTTGATTAACTCCACCTGGGTCGCTAAGACCACCAAGGACCATATCCACCAGTCCTGACTATGTGGCTTCAGCATCATGATACTGTATAGCAATATATATTTTAATCAGTGTCAGTCCAGTAACTTTTGTTTTGGAGTTTGATTTATCAGTCTTTTGAACACTTGCATCATAGCAATCTCCAATTTGTAGATAATATATACATATATTCAGTTGCAACAATAGGCAAACAATGAAGACATATTTTGGCAGATATTGTTATCTGTGTACTTTTTGTTGGAAGTGCTAGAAACTCCTTACTATGATCTTAATCTCTAAAGTTAGATGAGTGTGATGAGCTGCTACATACTCTGTGAAGCATCAACCAAACTGCAACTGCCATTATTGCTCCATGTCATATGTTCATTGGAGCAGGCCTGTCCTACAACAGTGAACTTCAGCTGTTCTTTGCTATAGTTTGGTAATGAAAAATCATACCTATTTTACCTATCCATTCCCAGCATTTTGCAGAATAGATTATTTTTATGCTGATCTGCTTGGGTTTTCTTTTCACTTGTCTTGGATCTTACCTTCTTTTTGGTGGACTGCGATCACAGTTCAAAACTCTTTTGTAAAATTTTAAAAACACAGAAACTTAAATGTTCCTTCTCACACACACACACACACACACACACTTTATCAGGATAGCATCTCACTTTCCTTTTTTTTTTTCTTTCTGCTTTTGCAGAAGATGCTAATGATATTTGCCTGTGTTTTATGGCATCTTTTCTTGCATAGCTTTGCTAAGTTCATGGTACCACAAGTCCTCTTTATCTGGATCATTTAAACATTTTATCTATGGAGTGCTTAATTGTAAAGATCTGAATGCAGGCACCAGAAACTGCATCTTCTGCTTTCTGGCTCCATTACAGACTCAGGTGTGCATTCCCGGTTCCACGAATCTGGTAGTCATTACCGCAGAGTCATCCAGCTGCAGCAGGAAGAATGGAGAATATCATTCCAGCCTGTTTCTTCACATCCACAAGAAGTTTAATATCCCATTTCAGTTTTTCAATGCTCGTGTTTAAATCTTAAAATATTGTAAATAGTTTTTGGGGTAGTAGCTTATTTTTTAAAAAAATAATTAATGGGCAGATTCCCATGGCTACATTTTTTCTAAACCTTATATTCTTTTATCTTTCTGATACAGTTAGTTTATCATATCAGCAAATGGCTATGCTTATTCACATAAGCTATGCTTATTCACATAATTTTGAAAAAAATTGAGACAATACCAATACTCAGAGTATGGAATTCCCCAACTATTAAATCCTTTTGAAACCAAACAGTAAAGTCAAAACCAAAATAAATGCCATATATTTCCAATTGCTGCACATTGCCCAAAGTGCTTTGACCTTTTGGATTGCTGAGGGCCTTCTACTGCAACCCTGCAGTACCCTTTCTATTCTCAGCCCTGTACACTTTCACTCAAGCTGCTGGAATAGTGTTTCCCAGAGCCTCTGATACAGTGCTTTCCCTTGTTCTCATGCTGTTTTCATGTCCTTTCTTCCTTTTCCTTTTCCTTTTCCTTTTCCTTTTCCTTTTCCTTTTCCTTTTCCTTTTCCTTTTCCTTTTCCCCCTCTCTTTCTGCCATGTGAACTTGTCTCAACATCTTTCATGTAACACCATATTTTTCTTTTTTTTTTCTCCTTTAAGATACCTGTACTATACATGCATGTACATGCACACACTATCCCTTGATTAGTTGGTTCTTCGTAATACTTCTCATTGCACCTTCTGTAAGACATTTTTCCTAGAATACCTTTTCAGGATTGACTCTACATCCAGGACTGTGAAGCAGATGGAACCCTGAAATAGTTATTTACTATTGATTACCTTGCTCTACTTTTCTAAATTTTAAGTAGAGTTTAATTGGACACATCTCCCATGGGATTGTTCCTTGAAGAGTGTTGTAAAACCTATGCATTCACAAAACACTGACAGGGAAGAGGGGAAGAGAACACATCTTTTTAGGAAACATGTAAGGACTGATAATATTTTTCATTGTCAACCAAAAAGATTCTCAGCCTGAGGAAGAACACTGAGGATCTTAGAGAAAAGATCTGAGCTCACAGTTAGAAACACATTTCATAAATGTCCGTGAAAGAGAAATCTCCTCTAGGCCTCTGTCTTCTTTCTATGATGCCTGTAATATCTTTCCCTCCGTAAGCAGCATGAAAAAAGCAGTCAATGGAATTACAAAGAATCATTTGGTTCGATCCATTCAAATTATTTCCATGATGCAATGAGCTGAAACCTACAGTTTTTGAGGCAGATAATTCCTGCATGATCTGCATTATGGAAAGGCAGTAGAGTACATGGTCAAGCAGTGTGAAGGGGTTTCGTTAGATGGAGATATGTTGTTGAATTAGTCAGGCCCAAAGGAATCTCAAGGCCACTTCAAGAAGCTGAGAACAGAATCTGCTGTGAGAAAGAGGGGCGTTTCTTCATTAACAGGGCCTCAGCATGGCGTGAGTCGACGGACCTATCATCAGTGGGGCTCCAGCGTGTGGACTGCCCATGATACTCCTTTAGCGAATCCATGCTTGGAGCGTGGATTCGTGATTAGAGAATAGTTGCATATATAAGGAGACATGCTTCTGTAATAAATGGCTTTGGTGTGATTCACATTGAATCGGAGTGCTGAGTCCTTTATCGTTCCAACAAATGGTGACCCCGACGTGATACTCCGAACGGCGTCTCACTAAGGTCGGGGAAAAGCCTGGAGCGGCCCAGCCGGAGGCGGCTCAGCTGGACTGAGAGCCGGGCGGAGACGTACGGACGTTCCGCGGATAAATTTTGTTGAAGAAGGCCCCGGGAAAGGTGAGCGGCTGGGAGCAGGAGGAGGGAAGAGTGAAGTTATGGGGCAGAATATATCCTCTGAGGAAGAAGCTATAGTTAAAATCCTCCTGCATATTCTCTCTATGAGAGGACTTAAATATGAAGAAAGTAACATACGTAGACTGTTGGTTTGTTGTAGAACTAACGGCTACCCGACAGAAGCTGAGAAAGCTTTTAAAATTGAATTTTGGGATGATATAGGGCAGAAATTATGGGATAAGGTTAGCGACAGAGATAACGAAGTTAAATCATTAGCGACTACATGGAAGCTTATAATTTCCACCTTAAAAGAATTTAAGGCTGAGCGGGCTGCGGTTACTGGAATTTTTGCAGCGTTACAGCCTGATAAGAACTCTAAAAATAACTGTGAAGCTTACCCAGTTCATGTTTTCGATACCCTCCTTACTCCATCCCCTGTTGTGCCTTCGGCACCCCCGATGATACAACAGTCTGGGGCGGAGGGAGGAAAATTACCGAGTGGATGGCCTCCTGTACCATCACACGACCCTGGAGAGACCAAGAAGTCCAAAGAACTGGAGTCAGATAATTTGTCAAAAGGACTGGTGAAAGTTGAGAATGCTAAAGTCGTAAATAAGTGTAATATCAATTCTTTTACTGATTTGTGTCCGCCTTCACCGCTTTCTACCCTTCTAACTCCTACAAGAGAACAGAAGGAGCCGCCGGATAAGAACTGGGCAAAAGAACTGTGTGAAAGATCAGATCAGCTATTAGCGAGTGAATCCAACAGTCAGCAATATCAAGCTATGAGAGAGGTGCCTGAAACCAACAAAGCAGCCAAATCATTTGCAACTGTCAATCACGGTCCCAATGAGAATTATATGCAATTTATTGACCACCTTCAAGAGACCATCAATAAGCAGGTTGAAAACGTAGAAGTTAAGGAAGCACTGGTGTTGAAATTAGCAGTAGAAAATGCTAATGTTTGCTATCAGCATGTTATTTGCGAGTTTTACAGTACATATTATGTGTTCCTGTGTACTGTCTCTCTGAAAATCAAGCAGCTTGTCAGGAATGTGAGTTAATTGTTTTACTAGTTGTTTTTAAGTGCGCCATAAAACCTTCTGCCCGCTCTTCCCACTCAGGCTGCAAGCAGCCCTGTGCTTCCCCCTTGCCTCTTCCCCCCCGCCCCGCCTCAAGGTTTTTACTTGCAAGATGGGGTCAGGAATGATTGTTTTCAGTTGTGTTCCTAAAAAATCGGTATTGGGAGGTGTTTTAAAACATAGGAAAGCACTCGGACAAGAAATTATTAAATCTTTTCAGACAGTTTTACAGGCGGGGCGATTTGAACTTCAACAAGCTGAGAGAGACTTAACTGATAACACACAGGTCAGAAAACTTGTTAAAGTCTGCAAGATGCTTTCCTTATTAACCTGTTTTCTTTGTGGGTATCTGTTTAAGCATGTTGCAATTTTGGTAGGTCTTTGTTATATGGTACGATATGTTCACAGTCTGTTAAATCATGAGATTCCGTTGATTCAAAATGTGCATTTTGTGATAATATAGAAGAACATGAGTAATTTAGTTCTTTACTGCATGAATGTGATGTTTATCCCTGTTTCTCTATTAGGACGGGATGTGTTAGGACAACTAGGAGCAACTCTGGTGACAAAACAACAGCATTTCTAGAAGCGGCCATTGATGATGGGCGACCAGTACTGAAATTACAGTGGAAAAATGATGATCCAGTATGGGTAAATCAATGGCCGCTCAGTAAAGAAAAACTCGCCCATGTCGAAGAGCTAGTACAGGAACAGCTTGAAAAAGGGCATTTAGAACCGTCTACAAGTCCCTGGAATACTCCTGTGTTTACTATTCAGAAAAAATCAAAGAAATGGAGGTTGTTACAGGATCTTCGAAAAATTAATGATACCATGGAAGACACGGGAGCATTACAGCCGGGATTACCATCCCCTGTCATGATTCCAGAAAATTGGCAGATCTTAATAATTGACTTGAAAGATTGTTTTTTCACCATTGCTTTGCATCCTGATGACTGTAAACGTTTTGCATTTTCCATAAATTCTGTAAATAAGGCTGAACCTGCGAAAAGGTATCAATGGGTAGTTTTGCCACAGGGAATGAAAAATTCCCCAACTATGTGTCAAATTTATGTAGCTTGGGCCTTGCAATCAGTCAGAAAATCTCATCCTGAGTTAGTGATTTACCACTACATGGATGACATATTAATAGCTGGGGAAACTTTTTCGACTGATTTGTTGATAAATGAAGTATCTGATACATTGCAGCATAGAGGATTGCTAATTGCTCCAGAAAAGGTACAAATTCAACCAGCGTGGAAATATCTTGGTTGGGAAATTTCTCAGTCCACAGTGAAACCTCAGAAAATAGTATGTCGGCCTGTCATTCAATCCTTAAATGATGTGCAGAAACTAGTGGGTGATCTGAATTGGGTCCGGAGCATTTGTGGGATCACTAATGAGGATTTAGCTCCAATTGTAAAACTGCTAAAAGGGGATAGTGACATTAGCTCTCCTAGAACGCTTACTGCTGAGGCGGATGCTGCTCTGAAAAAGATTATGTCCAAACTTGTAAAAGCTTTCAGCCATAGGTGGAACCCAGATTATGTAATTGGACTACTAATTGTAAACAATACTAACTATCCTTTTGCTCTCATAATGCAATGGACAACTGGTAAGGAGCCGTTAGAGATCTTAGAGTGGGTGTTTTTGCATTTTCGACTCAAACGAACCATTACAACCAGGGTTGAGGTCTTTACTCAGCTTATAATGAAACGTAGGCAGAGAATAGTCGAAATTTCAGGGGCTGAGCCTGCATATATCATTGTTCCCCTCGTTTCAGAATATTTACAGTGGGCTTTGCAGAACTCCTTACCTTTTCAGATTGCGTTATTAGATTCTCAAGCCTTAATTAAGACATTTTCCCCTCCACACAAGTTAATGTCAGTTTTGAATATGGGATCAATGGAGGAGGGTCCCCCTCTTCTCTCAGAATTTCCTGTTAAAGGACCCACAGTGTTCACTGACGCAGGGGGTAAAATGCAGAAAGCAGCAATTACATGGAAAACAGATGGAAAATGGCACGATGTGATACTAACTGACCTGAAAGGATCAACTCAGCATTTGGAACTCAGGGCTGTAATAGAAGTGTTTATCAGATTTGCTCATAGCCCAGTGAATATTGTTTGCGATTCTTTGTATGTGGTAGGTGTGGTAGCTCGCATTGAAAGATCATTGCTCAAAGAGGTTCAGGATGCACAACTGATGTCTTTGTTCAAGCAACTATGGTTGTTGATCGAAGAGAGACAACACCGATACTTCATAACACATATCCGTAGTCATCTGACAATTCAAGGCGATTTAGCTGAAGGAAACCGCCGAGCTGATTTTCTTGTATCTCCTGCCTGGGTTCCACCTCCAGTAGATAGGTTTGGGCAAGCAGTACGCTCTCATAGTTTCCTCCATCAGTCTGCTCAGGTCTTACAGCGGCAATTTTCATTGTCCGAAAGTGAAGCCCGAGGTATTGTTAAAAGTTGTGCAGATTGTCAGCGCATCTCAGTAGGGCTGGGTGCAGGAGTCAATCCAAGAGGATTAGGAGCCTTGGAATTGTGGCAAATGGACGTTACACATATCCCTGAATTTGGCAGGCTGAAGTATGTGCATATGTCTATTGATACATATTCTTTTGCCATATGGGCCACTGCTCAGACTGGTGAAACTAGTTCACATGTGCAACGACATTTACGTTCTGCTTTTGCAGCTTTGGGAGTTCCTGCACAGGTCAAGACAGACAATGCACCTGGTTATATCGCAAAGCTACTGCCACCTTTTTTCAATTGTGGGGTGTTAAGCACATTACAGGGATACCAAATTCTCCTACTGGTCAGGCCTTGGTAGAAAGGATGAATCGAACTCTCAAGCATCAGCTTGACAAACAAAAAGGGGGAACTGACTGTACTACTCCACATGACAGACTAAGCAAAGCATTATATGTCTTGAACTTTTTACGCCTTCCGCAAGGGTTCAACATTCCACCTATGATTTGTCATGGAACAAGCTTAAAAGGACACTTGACAGACCTTAGAGAAAATCAGTGTCAGGTCAAAATACGCAATGGAGTTACTGGTGAATGGGAGGGTCCTTTCCAATTAATAACTTGGGGAAAGGGTTATGCTTGTGTCATTACAGACCAAGGATCAAAATGGATTCCTGCGAAATGGATCAAGCCATGGCTGAATAAAGACAACAAAGATTCGACAGATGCAGAAGGACAGGAGGGAGATAAGTTGTGAGAATTGTCTCAAATGTAAACCATGAATTCTTATTCAGTGTTATAGATGCTCTTAGACCCAGTGGTCTAAAAGCTTATTAGTAAACAGATAAGGTACCTTCCATAGAGAATGCTAATTTGAACAGATAGTAAGAGTTCCAAAAGGGTGATATTACAATTAGATAATCTATGCATAGATAAGGTAAAAGTATAAGTTATTTCTACCATGGTAACCTAATTTAGCAACTGGTAAGGTTTTAAAAGAGATATTAAGATTAAGCTATAGATCTTTTAAATAGGTTAATATAAGTTTTAAGATATTAATTCAATAATTAGCATATGAATAGGTTAATATAAGTTTTAAGATATTAAGTCAATAATTAGCATATGCTGATGGTATTAAGTACGTTACTCTATAAACTGCGCAGTTATAGATCTTTTAGGAATTTAAGAGAATATGTTGTATTAAGTTGTCTGACTATTCTAAAATAGTACATTGGTAAGGTTGTCATAAGTAGAATTAAGGCTTTATATATGATATGAAGGTTTGAGTATAAGCAGATAGTTGTTTAATCTTATTAAGTAAGGTTTAGCTACATTATATGTAATTGTAATTATGTTGTTAATCACGTGTCCTATGTTGCAGTGTATTTCAAAGACGATTCAGCATGCTGTTTAAGGGGCCTGACTAGTTCAAGAACAAAAAGGGGGAATTGTGAAGGGGTTTCGTTAGATGGAGATATGTTGTTGAATTAGTCAGGCCCAAAGGAATCTCAAGGCCACTTCAAGAAGCTGAGAACAGAATCTGCTGTGAGAAAGAGGGGCGTTTCTTCATTAACAGGGCCTCAGCATGGCGTGAGTCGACGGACCTATCATCGGTGGGGCTCCAGCGTGTGGACTGCCCATGATACTCCTTTAGCGAATCCATGCTTGGAGCGTGGATTCGTGATTAGAGAATAGTTGCATATATAAGGAGACATGCTTCTGTAATAAATGGCTTTGGTGTGATTCACATTGAATCGGAGTGCTGAGTCCTTTATCGTTCCAACAAAGCAGGACTCAGCCAAATCATTGGTCATCAGGGACTGAAAACTGATGTTGCTCCACAGATCAGGTTAATATGTGTATGACACTTTCCATCATTTATCACCAGTCCTGACTAACCAGGGAGGTCATGGTTGACTAGAGGTTAGCAAATGTGATGCCCATCTACACGAAGGGCCAGAAGGAGGATCCAGGGAACTACAGGTCTGTCAGTCTGACCTCTGTGCCCGGGAAGGTCATCGAGCAGATCATGTTGAGTGCCATCACACAACATGTACAGGACAAGCAGGATATCAGGCCCAATCAGCATGGATTTATGAAAGGTAGGTCATGCTTGACTGACCTGATCTTCTATGACAAGGTGACCCGCTTAGTGGATGAGGTAAAGGCTGTGGATGTTGTCTACCCTGACTTCAGTAAACCCTTTCACACCATATCCCACAGAATTCTCCTGGAGAAACTGCCTGCTTGCTCATGGCCTGGACAGGTGTACTCTTTGGTGGATAAAGAACTGGCTGGAGGGCCAGATCCAAAGACTTGTGGTGAACGAATCGTGTTGGTGGCCAGTCATGAGTGGTGTTCCCCAGGTCTCAGTATTGGGGCCGGTTCTGTTTAATATCTTTATCAATTATCTGGATGAGGGGATAGAGTGCAACCTTAGTAAGTGTGCAGAGGACACCAAGTTGGGTTGGAGTAGTGATCTGCTGGAGGGTGGGATGGCCATACAGAGGGATATGGACAGGCTAGATCAATGGATCGAGGCCAATTGTATGAGGTTTAACAAGGCCAAGGGTCCTGCACTTGGGTCACCACAACCCAAGGCAGCGCTACGGGCTCAGGAAAGAGTAGATGGAAAGTGCCTGGCAGAGAGGGAGCTGGGGGTGTTGATTGACAGCTGGCTGAACATGAGCCAGGGTGTGCAGAGGTGGCCAAAAAGGCCAACAGTATCCTGGCTTGTGTCAGGAATAGTGTGGCCAGCAGGACCAGGACAGCGATCATCCCCCTGTACTCAGTGCTGGTGAGGCCGCACCTTGAATCCCGTGTTCAGTTTTGGGCCCCTCACTACAAAAAAGACATTGAGGTGCTGGAACTAGTGCAGAGGAGCGTGATGAAGCTGGTAGAAGGTCCAGAGCACAAGTCTGATGGGGAGCAGCTGAGGAAACTGGGGCTGTTTAGCCAGTAGAAAAGGAGGCTGAGGGGAGATGTTATCGCTGTCTACAGCTACCTGAAAGGAGGTTGTAGCATGGAGGGTCTTGGTCTCTTCTCCCAAGTAACAAGTGATAGGATGAGAGGAAATGGCCTCAAGTTGCACCAGGGAACGTTCAGATTGGATATTAGGAAAAATTTCTTCACAGAAAGGGTTGTGAAGCACTGGAACAGGCTGCCCAGGGAAGAGGTTGACTCACCATCCCTGGAGGTCTTTAAAAGATGTGTAGATGAGGTTCTTAGGAACATGGTTTAGAGGTAGACTTGGTAGTCTTAGTCTAATGGTTGGACTTGATGATGTTAAAGGTCTTTTCCAACCTAAATAATTCTATGATTGTATGAATCTATGACTAAGTAACTGCAACAAACCCCTTCCTTTAGAGGAGTTGTAATGCATAAAGACAAACTCCCAGTCTTTAACACTCCTCCAAATAGGGAACTGCGAGGGCAAAAACTCATGAACTCCACACAATTCAATAGGAATTCAAGCAAAGCCATTTATTACAGAGACAAGCCCCCTTATATATGCAGTTATTTCCTGATCATGCGTCCACGCTCCAAGCATGCATTGTCTGATTGGATATTGTCCATGTTCACGGGCTGTCCACGCACCCAAGTCTCACTGCTAATAGGTCCGTTGATTTACACCACATTGGGGCCTTGTTATTTCGGAGTTGCTTCTCTCCCACAGCAGGTCCTGATCCCAGCCTTGAAATTCCTGGTTGGTTCAGTAACAAATCTCCATCTAACAGCAACCCCTCCACAACTCAGCCTCAAGAAAATCCCTCAAATCTCCCACAAGGAACTTAAAGAGTATAAGCTCTCACTAAAATCATTGGCAGCAAAAAATGCTCAGCATATTTGTTCCTAACAATATTAAGTATTTTAGAAGCACACCGTACCTTTCAGAATTACCTATTGAATTGGACAACCGACTTGCAGTTTCTCAATATTATATTTTCCAAATAGATAATGAGGAAAGAAGAATGGGTGGATTGTGCTGCGGGAATAAAAGAGAAGGCTGTTATTACCAGATGATGGAAATTATGGAATTCCTTATGATATTTCTGGTTAAATAGTTGTCTCTACCTTTGGCTCGTACCTCTCAAGCATACCTGCATACAGAGTTTTGCCCTTGAAAGCTGTAAAAGTTGTCAGGAATCATGACTTCCCCAGTTCTGCTAGTGCTGTGCTTTAATCATACCACCTTTTCATACTTCAGTTTTCCTCACTGTAACTTTTTCTCCTCAAGGTCTGTGACACTTCATGTGATAATTTGAGTGATTTGAAATCTTCAGCTGAGAAATCTGTAGGTTGTTGTTTTATTACTGTTATTAACTCATCTCAGTTGGAAATTACTTGCTCCATATTTTACAACTCTTTCAAAACATGCTACACTAAAAGCTGCTTTCGTATCATGAGAATCAAATGGTGAACATAAAGCAGGAAAATGCAGAAAAAGAAAAGCAGAAATATGCAAAGACATACAATTTTATTTAGCCTCTGGTTTTCTATACCCTCATATTTCATATCCAACTTTTTTGTGAATGATTGGCAATGAATATTGAGATATTTTTACATGGAAGAAGTAGTTTGTGTCTGCAACTACTAAAAAATATACAACAAGAGCATGTGTACCTTAAAGAGCAGTTCTGTTGGAGGTAATCAATTTTGATGTGTCTCTGTCCATTGACATCCTAGCCCTAGGAAGCTTGAAGTCACATACGTCTGATGTTTACTTGCTATTTGAAGAAGAAGAGGCTGTAGTATCTTAGAACTTGTCTGCATTTACATTTTTTGTCTCACTTCACTTATACAAGAAGATCTAAAGTAGTAAACTTCCTGCACCTGGAAATGGTAAATATTTAAGTAAAAGCATTTTATACTGGAACAGAGATGCCTACAGGAAGAGAATACAGAGCTGCTAGGAGATGTTCATTCAGCTGTGTGGGGTGATAGCATGTCTGTTCTTCTACTGAAGGTTACTGCCCATCCAGCTTTTCCTGACAAGTTGGTCCTCTCTGTGCCTTGCACTCTGCTTCAAGCAAAACTCTTAAAGAGCTTAACAAAGGGTCTGGATTATTTTGACCGAGTAGGCTAGGGAGCACCGACATGAACCACTTCTTTGATGGAAGCTGTAGGGACAGTCACCTTCAGTGGGGAGGGGATGACATGCATCTGGTCACAACCAAGCCATCAGTGTCACAGCCGGAGCTGGGAAAGTGCTGCCTGTAAAACGTCTGGGACAACCAACCTGTGTTCACCTGAATGGGATGTTTCTGAGGGTGAATTCCTATGGGTGATTGAGACAGATCTGTAACTGAAGGTGGATGGATACAGGGATAAGTCGGAGAAATTGATTGCCATCTCTGTTCTTAGCTGCTTCAGCCATCAGCCCAACTCTGAGGTCTGCATTACTATTGCTGTTTGTCTAAATGCCCCAAAGACTAAAACCTTCCCCCAGTATGGAATATTTTCATTTTTCTCTGACTCCATTTTTAACACCAAAAGAAGTTGAATTGACTGCTGCGTGAACAAGAGTACTGGAAACTGGTGCATAGCAAATCCGTAGCCTTGAATAAACCAGCAAAAAGCAAACATAATTATTATCAACTTTATTTAAAATAACAAGCCTGAAATAATGCCTTGGCTTTACCAGCTGTTATTTCCTTTAAGCTAATTTAAAGTACTAAACCTGCTATCAGGCATTCATTCTACAGCATTTTAACTACATTAATGGATACATGAACAAGCGTATTGGCTTGATATTTACTGTCATTGCATCAAATGGGGCTTGTAGGTGGTGTGCATGAAACATCGTTGCTGATAATGAGGGCTGTAATGGTCCATTGGATTTTGAGGTCCCCAGCGCATAGTGATTGTCAAGCTGCAAGTGGTATTATATGGGTTGTGCTTTAGTATTACTGCCAGTACTGGGTACATTAGCAAGTGTTTTGTATCTCTTTTGTGTTTGCTCCTTCTATTTTCTGTGATAAGGAACTGAGCACAGCCTTCACTTTCATTAGTTTAGGTGGGAACAGGCCCCCAACGCCTACATTTGAATGTGCATGCATCTAGCACGTGTCGCTAGGTTTGGCAGTGAAAAGGGGTGTTCAGTGGGCAGCTGGACAATGTCAGGTTTGTGTGAGCACTGCTGATGTGAGATCTTTGCATCAGAGGCCAAGAGTAATTCCAGAGGCCGAAGGGTCAAAGTCAAGCTGGTGACTGACAGTATACAGGGCTGTACTGCCGCAAAGTGAGTTGGTGCCCTCTGTTGTCTGTCCTCTCAAAGTAGAGGCACATGATTGCACATCTTTTGCTCACTGATGATTGTGTGTCAGACAACCCAAGTAGGTTGTAGCTCAGCAGAGGACCGCTTGTAGTCATTGCAGTGAGGCCGAGTGTGAACCTTGTCAGGAGCTGAGCCAGTTCTGCACCTCTTGGGCTGGGCATGGCCGGAGTATACCTCTATCCATGAAAGCAGTCAGAGCTTAGTTCAGGCCAGCCTGGTGCCAGTAGGATGGAAGAGAAGGGTTTGGAGGCACCTCAGCTAGTCAGCCTTAGTATGAGCTAGCTGTAGCATAGCTGTAGCATAGTTACAGTCAAGCAGCATTAGCCTAATATTGCAACCAAGCTTAACACATATGCCAAGGGCCAGCATTAATAGTAATGGCTGCCTGAGCACATCAAACCTCTAGCTCGATGTTTGCTGATCAGTCATCCTGGCAGTGCTGTGCTAGTACAGAAATATCTGCCACAGGCTCACTTTGCAGATCAAATAAACTCCTGTCCTTCTTCACCCTCTATGCTCTGATGTTGTAGCTGCAGTATTCAGCTCTCTACATTCCCATTTACAGAGTAGGCACTGTATAGCTTTTAAAAAATATTTTTATTTTAAGGTTCCTGAGAAGCCAAAATTATCTGACATCTTGAATTGAGCACTTGCAAGTCCCAGTTGACAGACAGAAGCTGAAATATGCAGGAGAGTGAGCCCGATGTCCTTTCTGGAAGTTAACTTAGTTCATTTGATTGTGCAGTAGGAAAGCAAAAGCTAGCTTTTTCCAGCAGACTGAGTTGTCAGAGAAGGATGCAATTCTAAATGGTAATAGTAAGTGATGGCCTTGACTGGTGAATACTGCTTGGAAACTGGCTTCCAAAGTAAAGGTAACTCAGGAAAGAGAAAAAAGTGGGACGCAGTCAGAAAATAATTTCAAACACTCACTAGCTGCATGGTGATGATGAAGACTAAAAGCTTTAGATAGCTGCTGAGTTGAATTATTTTTGTTGATATAATCCTGCTTCTTCCAGGTGGACTGTGCCTGGCCTATAAAGAGTATAACCATGGTTTGCAGCATGCAAAGTCAAACAATTGCTGCAACCGGCTGGTTTGCAGTCTAATAAAATACACTGGTTTGTTTTGACTAACACAAATCTATCTTAAGGTCAAAGGCAACTTGTTTTTGGTAAAATTCTGTGAGCTAATTGTCATCAACTTCTGATTCCCTCAGAAAACTAATCTCATGTTGCTGAACTTTGTCTTTGAACTAGTAATGTTGTACTTGGTGCTAAGCCTTTCTGCAGTGCAGGAGAGTGATGGACCTTTGAGTGCATCTTAATTTAGGTTAGGAGTGCATTTCACAAGTGAATCTCAATCTTAACACACTTATTGTGCTCCAGTTCTTTCTGGAGAAACTGAAACTAGAAGATACGCTCCAAGATCTCGTCCAATGCACTCTGCCTGTTAAGGGGTGTTAAATTCCCAGGGCCAGACTAACTCTAGTCTGAAGTTAAACCTCCCAGTGTGCAACTGTTCTGCACACTAGGCCCTCATTACCAACCCACTTCCATCACAGTCCACTGCCTTTTAATGTAGGCGAAGCCTTAGGGTAGGATCCAGTGCAGGGACCAGTCCTGATCCCCAAGGCCAGCAGGGGAGGCACAGGGCTCAAAGCAGAACCCTCAGGAGCGAGCAGTCAGCTCTGCTCAGCCCGGGGGGCCCGAGAGCCTCTGTCTGCCCAAGAACTGCGGGCCAAGACCCTTTCTGGAAATGAGTGCCCACATCTTTTGAAAACTAGAGAAAGGGTCAGTCTTCCTAAAATAGAGCAAAACAAAAATTGAGTGATGTGCCTTTGCTGATGCTCTTTTTTTTGTTGTTGTTGTTTTGTTTTCCAGCAGCTAGGATGTTGGAAAATATTCTTGCCTTTCAGAAGGTTTTTAAGGTGGGAGTTGAAAGTTTTACTTTTTGCATTTTTAAATCAGATTTCTTCTGCGTACTTTTGTATTAAAATGCCATGGAGAGACCATTGTGTGCCTGCATTGTCTATTTCTTTTGTCTCTGCTGAATCATGCAGGAGAGATAGCAAACAATATTAAACATCTTAAAATTATTATTCATCCCATTATTACACAAATTCATTCTATACCTTTACTACTAATTTATTAATTTTAATTGCAATGTCATTACCTGAAACTGTACTTATGGACACCTTCATTTTGGTAGAAGTCTAGAAATACAGTTTAAATAGCTGGGTGACTCTTTAGGTAGGAATATAGCTTTTACTTTCCATGACCTGTCTGTATATTACATTGAACCCAGGGGGTGTCCCTCCAGATTTTCTTGTTATCTTTTGGAATATCCATTATAGAAAGTGAAAATAATCTGCCAGTTTGGGTCTGATTCCCCCCAAATGTTCTGAAAATACAAAGGCATCATTTTGGCCTCTCAGAATAAGGGATTCCCAGAAGAGGATGGGCTTACGTGCTGCTTCATGCCTTGTTTCTGATAGCTGGTTATTCTACAGTAACCCATTTACAAAGTTTTTTTTAAATTACTTTTTGAAAGATTTGAATGAACAGGTTGTTTGCAGTTTCAAGGCAAGGAAAAACAACTTTCCAAGGTATAAAAACTGAAAACAATATCAGACTAGCTGGAAAGTGGGTAAAGCATCTTTTTTTTCTCCTCTTTTTGCCTGAAGAATAACAAACCTCCCTCTCCAAATATGTTTTATAACAAAACTCAAAAAACAGAGCTGAGTTTCTCCTACCAGTTTAATCACTGATTTCACTATGTGGAAAAAGTATCAGTGGCATGACAACTGAATCCAATGCTTGTTACAGTTCATATGCAGAAGCAGAACTAAACCAAAAAATCTGAATTATGCCAATGTAATTTATACAAAACTTAAAGAGAGCTGTTTTAAGGATTTGGACCGGCTTTGTTTTAAACCAGTTTCAACTCATTTACTACTAACCAACCTAACACTGGAAACCCCTTAGGTTAAGTTAGCTTGAACTTAAATTCAAATGTGAAACTTCACACACTGTAAAATAAAATATGATGCTTGTTAATAAGAACCTTAGTAAGCCTAAAAGGTTGAGTTTTTCACTGCCCTGGTGCAAACTGCAGCCAGCTGCTCTGATTTCAACCACCATAACAACGTTAGAGCAGCTTCAAATCAGTTACTGTGATTTAGAAAATGTTTCATAAAACCACTTTGATGTAACTTGTTACAACATGGCTTGGAAGAAAGCCTGATTTTGACCTTATTTTCAGCAGTGAATAAATATCTCCTCAGAAAACGATGGTTATCTTTACAGAAATATAAATGAAAACAAACCAGCTCCATTAAGTACACATTTTCAAATAATCTGTTACAAAAAGTACCATGAACCAAAATCAAGGTCCTGCAATTAATAGAAAAATTGTAGAAATGTAGCATGAATAATATGAGGTTACATATTAAGAATGGGAAGGAGATTACTTACCTACCTCACAGCAAATTTTGAAGAAATGGAATCCTATCTGAAAATATCCTTAAAATTCACAAGGTTTTAAAGAGTTAGACTTAAAAATGTAGTGAGTTTCAGACAGTAGAAACGTTACCTTTGAATTTAACACCTCTTCTAAAACCTTAACATTTTAAGTTTAAAATACACTAGATTTTGTAATAGATATGAATTGACTTAAAAGCAAAATTCTTCAGATGTAAAACAGGTTACTGTGACAATTATGAAGCGATTAGGTGGCAGAAGCACAACATAATTTTATTTCCATCAGTTTTTCCACTAAATTCATGGCTAAAATGAAGAGGTATTTTTTGACAAAAAGCAATCTCTGAAAATTCCCTAATCAATTCTGTTATATACATTCCACTTTTAGAATACTGATGATTTGATACGTCAGTGTGAAACTGAAATACAGTTATTTTCTAGAATCTAATTTCACATTCTATATTTTTATTTTGTTGATTCTACTCTTCCAAAGTATCGATGTGCGTGACTTCCATCATCTAAAGACTCAAATGATCACTGTGAATTACAATATCAATGTCTTCTTTGTGCAGAGGCAATGTTGTTGAGGGAACAAAAGGATAACCAATCAGAAGTGTCTTTTCTTCTATTAAAAGAGATGAGGAACAATGGGCAAATATGCAGTATGTGTTTTATTTAAATGCAATCTTTTGGGGTGATTTTCCAGTCAGTTTTCGTCTCTTTCATTTAGTACAATTTGACCCACTTTGAGCCCAGTTACCAGTTCTGAAGCATCCCATGTGAAGTTGTGGAGCAATCACTCTACATAGCTGTAGAGTAAAACTTGTGCACTTGTATTAAAAACACTGTTTATGCACGTGGAAACATTTAACTGTTTGTCAGGACAAAATAATGTATACAGAAGTCTTGTAGTTCTTAGTATCTGTGTGTTAGATAGAAACTACATCGCTCGTTTAGAACATATCTCCGAAAGGGAAACTTCTGAGGAGTGCAGAGATTGAAGTGAACCATATCGATATTGTCAGGTTATCTCCTGCGGACCCTGTGGTCAACAGCAAAACTTCTGTGACTGAGAGGCAGCCCAGGAAAAATTAATGCTATGGTCAGACCTCTAAAAAAAACATCCTTGGTCTTTGGGGGCAAGTGGCCTGGCAACATGAAATGTCTTCTTTGTATTGGTGTAAGAGCTATAAAACCTTCTTATAAATAAGTATATCCCCTGACCCATTTCTCTCTGGCCCATTTCGTATGTCAGTTCTGCCTGAATCATCAGATCTTTCGCTGTTTGCAATCTGCAGTTAAATGTGAAGCTGAAGACAGACATGGTGTTCCTACCATTCAATACATGTTTATTTTTATCAAATGCAGGATTTTACTCAGTCAAGTTCCCTTAAAGTGGATGAGATTTCTTTTCCTCTGATTTCATTCCAGCTTCACTTAGGACGAATAATAGTCTATGGTATGATATGATGGATTCTCATGTAACAGAAAATAACTGCTATTGCCACTCTGGAAACATCCCTAGTTTGGGAAAAGGTCGGAGAAGGGCCTCTGTCCAACATAAGTCTTGTCTTCACGGAATGTAACAAGAACTGGTGAGATATAAACCAGATATTTTTCTGGATACTCCTTAGTGTCACCTTTTTTGTTTTAATGATTTGTGTGTAATTTGTTAAGTGATAACTTCTTATTAAGGAATACACTGTCTTGGTTATCCATCTCAAATACTCCATAAATAGTGAACAGAGAGAGACACAGTAACTCAAAAGGTGTAATCTTGGCATCCTGAATTTCGTAAGATTTTTGGGAGGTGTTTCAGTGTGACTGGGATTCAGGTTTTGGTATTTAGGCAGTGTCAATGGGCCTTACCACATGTCCTGTAATTAAACTCAGCTCTGTTTAGTTTGTCACATCTTAGATGAAGAACTACCTTGTATTTGATCACAAAACAACCATTTAATGTTTCCCACATAAAATGGGGTAAAAACAGGAGTGAAAAGACAAATGAAAAAATGAAATTCTGGGGAGAGCTGCCCACTGGTTCTTGTAATGTTAACAGCTAGACATTTCCTCTTTCAGAAATGTCTCACTTCGTTTTTTTGAGTATTAAGTATTTATCAATTTTTTTGAAAACTGACTGAACATAGCTGCAAGGCAAACCAGAGCTCTTTAGTAATCAGCTTTGTGATTTGCCTAGTAGAACATTCAGATATGTGCCAAAGCCCTTGAGTTATGGAGCCGCTGCAATCACCGGGAATAACCCCTGTGTAGTGTGGTTGCACTGAATTTTCCCAAGTGACTGCAGAAACCAGGGAGTGGTACCTTGGAGAAGGTTGCCTTAGCTGTGACTCACGGATTTTGTGATTTAATATGTCATTGTGCATCATGGAGTAGCAAAATTTGACTGCCTGCATGTTCTTACCTCCTTGCAAATGTGAGATAATGTGGAATAGCTACAATATGCTTAATTTATCTTGTTTTCCCCAAACATGATTCATGACTGCAGCTCAACTGATCAACTGCAGTTTGTGAAACTGGAGAGATCTTTCTTGTGTCCCAGGCCTTAGATAGGAGGTAACTGGTGGTGAGAGTCCTTTAAGATGAGGCGTCTTACTAGTGCTCCCTGTTCTTCCTCCCATTTTTGGGGTTAAAGGATAGAAATCTGTGTACAGCCTGGGGAGGGGATTTGCTTTATTTCAGTACTGACTTCTGTTGAATATGCTAAAATGATATTTAGGTGGCTTTAGGGCAGGGTGCTCTGCCCCACGGCCTCTTAAGTGCATGGGTTAAAAGAAACTGTGGGAGGTGAAGAGCCTGTATTCCTCTGGAGGAAACTCTGGGTTTGAAACCAGACAAGTATCGGGCCTGTATGGTACAGTTCTTCCAAATACAAGTGTGACCTTTGTTAAGAAAATGTTAGATTGTGATCAACAGTTATTGTACCTTTTATTCCCTGAAAAAATACAGAGCACTGTTGATCTGGGCCATTTTTCAAGCTTCATGTAAAGGTAAAAAAGTCAGGAGAACTGGTTGAACTTATACTGGCCTGCTTTGAGAGCAGATGGAGAGCATGTTCTTCGGAAGTGATTTGTACAAATAACTCAATTACAGGATCATTAACCTTATGCCATAGGCCACAGAAAATTTCAAGAGAATCTGACTAAGCCTGTGAATTTTAGAGCATGCTTTCATAGTGGCCTTTTAAAACTTTCTATGAGCTGGAAATAGTAGTGTTTCACACAGAAAATAAATGTACAGTACACTTGAACAAGAGGGTCACAGTAGGTTGTGGAAACAAAGAACATATAACCCAAGGGAGCAATTCCGCTCTGGCTCACAGTCTCTATTTGTAAACGCCATGTGGTCTGGATGTCAAACCACTTGGCATCTCTGCTTTGAGTGATTTGTCATGATTGCTTTTAAAGTTCAGAGCACTTGTTCAAGGCCTCTCTTGAAAACCCACAATAAATATTATCACTGGAGATGAACTTGATGGTCTTTGAAGTTGTTTTGATTCTAAAAATGGTAATAGAGCCTATGTGCAATATTTCATTTTCCAAAATTAAGACTCTTGTATACTTACAGCACAAAAAATATGTACAAATCCTTTTTTTTTAATTCCACCTGAGATTCATTACGCAAGAAATACTGTGGTAGGCTGTGCTCTGCTAGCAATTTGCATTCCAGTGTGATATTGTACAGGGAATTTAGTTCTGAATAGCAAACAAGATTAAGTACCCAATTCTGCAACATTAAACCCCAAAGCCTTTACAGCTAGGCTTAGCAGAAGCAATATCAACGCTCAACCCTCGGTAGTCCTTTGGTGGCAGGACCATTGATCATAGAATCATTTTGGTTGAAAGAGACAATCAGGATCACTGAATCCAACCATAACCTAACTCTAGCACTAAACCATGTCCCTAGGAACCTTGTCTAAATGCCTTTTAAACATTTCCAGGGATGGTGACTCCACCACTTCCCTGGGCAGCCTGTTCCAGTGCCTGACAACTCTCTCCATGAAGAATTTTTTCCCAATATCCAATCTAAACCTCCCCTGGAGCAATGTGAGGCCATTTCCTCTTGTCCTATCACTTGCTATGTGGAGGAAAACACCAAGACCCTCCATGCTACACCCTCCTTTCAGGCAATTGTAGACAGTGATAAGGTCTCCCCTCAGCCTCCTTTTCTCCAGGCTGAACAGCCCCAGGTCCCTCAGCTGCTCCTCATCAGACTTGTGCTCCTGGCCCCTCACCAGCTTTTCTGCCCTTCTCTGAACTCTTTCCAGCATCTCAATGTCCTTCTTATGATGAGGGGTCCAAATCTGAATACAGGATTCAAGGTGGAGCCTCAGCAGTGCTGAGTACAGAGACACAATAACTTTTTTTTTTTTTTTTTTTTTTTTTTTTTTTTCCCTAAGACCAGCAGAAAGAAAGGTATAAGGCTGGAAAGCAGAACAGTGGGAAGACTGGTTAGAAAAGCCTCTGTTTCCAGAAGGAAGATTGATCTACAGCCATTTTGTGACTTGTGATTGCCAATATTTCCAGTTCCGAATATTGAGCAATGATGAGAAAGGATCTCACTCATGAGAATGGCTTTAAAGTCACATTTTGTTCTAAAAGGTCACATTCATATGTTAAATTTATGCTTATCAAGCTTAAATAAGAACCACCTTTATGGCGTCACAAGAGGTTGGCAACACTACATTTTCTTGAAACAATCAACTTGTATTTTATCCTTAGTACTTTTATTCTACCCAATCTATTTTGCTGTAAGACAGCTTGAATTTCAAATACTATCTGAGAAAAAAGTCTCAAGGCTGCAGTCTAATTTTACTAAGTAAATTAAAGTGAAATATTGGTGCTATGCCTGTCTAGATGCATTTTTTTTTGCTTTTCATTTGTTTTGAACTAACTTACCAGGTTTTCTTGTTTCTTCCTGTTCTTAATTTGTTCTGATTCTTAGAATGCTTTCTTTAACTTTGTCCATGTTTAGTTTCACTTTTTACTACAGTTTTGTTTGGTGTCATTAAGAGAAATAATTCTATGATTCTCTCTTGGTTTTGAAAGTATTTCTGCTTTGTTTTACATGAAAGATGCTGTATAGAGTGAAGCTGCTGTTTTGTACCATTTGCTTTCTGGAAGTACTAGCCAATCCCAGTCTGGCCTAACCCTTCTGTCACATATGTTTAAATAGTTAAAAAAAGGCTAGTTTAATTTCTAAGGATTTCCATTAAAAAAAAAATTACAACAACTGCAACTCACGGTCCATTCCAGACACTAAATTACACCTTCTGGGTACTTCAGAGAAACAGCACTCACACACAGATAATGTTTGTAAAGAAACACCTTAAGGAAGATAAAGCTCCACCTTTATCTGAGGGAAGTAAAGCAGAGATATAATATCACAGCTGATAGAATTAAAAGTGGGAAGGACTGGCGTTCTTGTGGAACTAGTGGTGATGGTGCTCAAATGAGTTTTCTTCCAGCTGAGATTTACTGATGTGGTTCAAGCCACAACCCTTCTTCCCTGATTTTGTCGTATCCGGTGCTCTTTGCTCAGCTCCTACTCAGCTCACTCTCCTATTCGAAAACTACTTCTTGTTTTGCCTGCATTCCTCTTGCTGCTCCTTTTACTGCCTCTGACCACTATTTCTATCACCGTTTCTTGTCACTGCTTTGCTGTCGCTATTCCCACTTTGCTGAGCACATCTCAGCACCACAAGCTTTCTTCTCCTTTGGGGTACAGTTACATCAGGTGTGGGTCAAAGCACAAGTCTGAGCCCTAACCTGTGCCTCTTGACTTTAAAACCCCAAATCCAAGTTTGTCTACAAGCATTTTGACTGGGATTAATCTCAGATAACTTCATCTGTCTCTTACAAAGATACTTATGTCTGACCTAATCTTGCTTACCTCCGTCTACAGTTAAAGAAGCAACTACTTTTAGAGCATGATGCATTTCATCTTGATAGTGATGCTTAAAGTAGGTCAGGCAAGTTTCATCAAATACATCTTCAAACTATGGGGTTCCCAAAGCGATTTTTTCAGATGTAGACATCTTTGTTGTCTGTATCTAAATTTAGATGAGAACTGAATCAGGAGAGTATTAGGGTGAAGTAGCATACATGAATATCCTATTCTTTTTCTAACAGCAGAAGATGACTAGCAAACAGAATGAGGATGCTTGCCTAGATGGGTTTTTTGTTACACCCAGTACAACCATTTCTATGTCATGGAAGAAACTCACCTTTTGTGCCTAAAATTACATTTATAGTGTGTGTATTCAGAACAGTGGCCGCAGCGGTCTAAATTGAAAGACCACAGGATGACCTACAATTTGCAGAGTGAGCAACTACCTTGTTCTAGGTTTTCATTTTGCTGTCACAGTTATGTCACCGTTTGGTGTTACTTCTTCACCTCAAGCATAGAACAGGATGTCCAGTAATCTCTTAAATAAAAATACAGATATTATATTAATCTCATCTTTAAAATATCATGAGTAATGACCCATAATATATGTAATGTATAAAAAGTGAAAAATGAGATAAAAACTACAGGAATTAAGCAAATACTAGTCAAACCATTTTCTCTTGTCTTAAAACCATGAAATATCAACCAAACAAAAATCAGGCCGAACAGAAAAGCTAATACCAGGTGAATTTATTGAAATGAATGAAATATGTAGTGATCTTAGAATTTACTCAAATCACTTCAGATATTCTTGTGGAACTATGATGTTTTTCCATTTCATTCAGATTGAATTCTATTTTCATCTAATTTCAGATTCAATGATTCAGAAAAATCAAACATATTTTGTCTGTCAGTGAATAGGGTGGAGATAACAAAGAGAATGAGGCAACACTCACATGGAGATGAGTAACAGAAAGCTAAGTAAAAGAAGTGCACTGAGAAAGGATTTGACACCATACATGTTTTCTTTCACACAAAGTAATAATATTACAATGATGATGGCATGGTTATAACCTGAAAGTAGTTTTATCAGATACACAGAATGGCTTAAGTTGGAAAGCCCCTCAGGAGACTGTCAAGTTCACCACCATGCTCAGGGCAGCATCAGCTAGAGATGGTTGCCCAGGGTCACATCCAGTTGGGTTTTGAATATCTTTGAGAAAGGAGTTTTCAGAGACTGTCTGGGCAACCCATTTCAGTATCTGACCACTCTCATAGTAAAAAAAATAAAAAAAAATATAAAAAATCCTTACATTTAAATGGAATTCCCTGTGTTTCAGTTTGTGTCCATTACCTTGCTGTCCTGCTATTGGGCACCACTGGGAAGAGTCTGTCTCTGTCTTTTTTACTTCCATCATCAGGTGCTTATATCCATTTCTAAGATCCCCCTGAGCCTCTCCAGGCTGAACAGTCCCAGTTCTCTCAGTCTCCCCTAGTGTGACACATGCTTCAAGTCCTTAATCACCCTCATGGACATTCACTAGACTCAATCTAGTATATCCAAGTCTCTCTTGTATTGGGGAACTGAGCACTGGAGTCAGCACTCCAAATGTGTTTCAGCAGTGCTGAGCAGAGGGGGAGGATCATCTCCATCGACCTGCTGGCAAAGCTCTGCCTGTTGCAGCCCAGGAGGCCAGTGGCGTTTGCTGCAAGGGCCTATTGCTGGATCATGGTCAACTTGTCCTCCACCACTTCCTCTGCAAAGCTGCCTTCCAGCCAGTTGGCCTCTTGTTGGCCAGAGCTGGTTGGCCATCTCACCAGCTCCCATTGTGGGAGTCTTCACTTCCCAGCCCGCTAAGCAGAGGAGCTGCTGGCCTCTTCCTCAGTGCAGCTGGGGTAAGGGCTTCTGAAACTGCTGGTCTCAGAGAAGATCCAGCCTTTCTCTCCCTTGTCACTTGGATGCCACACAGGCTCCTGGCCTCCTCCCTCTGTGAAGGTGTGTGGGTGGCCGCAGCTTCCCTCAGCCAACCCTTCCCAGCAGCAGCAAGCACCCTGGTGCTCCTCAGAGGGTTCCCAGGAGTCCCTTGACAGTCCCAGTAAAAGTTCCTGGAAGATGCACTGGATCTCAAAGCCTTGCCCAGGAACTGCTGCATGGACTGTGGTGGCTCTTGGTGGCCTCTGTCAGCTGTGCTGTGGGGCTCTGTGGGACTGAAGAAAAGCAGCTCCTGTAACACAATGGTTTGGAGAAAAAAAGAAAAATTATGAACATCAAGGAAAACTAACCACAAACAAAGGAAGACAAATTGGTCTTCTGCGGACAATAATACACACTTCTAAAAATAATTTAAAAAGGTCTTATCAGTCCTTGAAAGTTCTGAGAATGTTTGAGAATTTGATATATGAGTGTATTATTGCATTAAAGACCTCTAAAAACTTTTCTCTTTGAAAAGCAAAGATCAGATTAAGTTATGATATTGCAGAAACTGTCAGTTCTCATAGTTGATGTGAGTAGTTTCTTAATGGAGTGTTGTCATAAAGCTGAAGTGCTTTGTTCTGCCTTTATCACGTTAACTTTTATATTATGATTTATTACAGAAAGTTTTCATGAAAAGAGTCTTTTGGATTTATTGAAATGAAAATCCAGATAATATCCAGTACTTCTGAAGTGAACTTTTCTATAAATTTTGCCTCACAGGAGGTTTTGACTTTTTATTTCAGTTTCTGTCAAAAGGAAATGTTGAAGAACAAAATGGCTACACACAACACAAATTCCAGAATTTGACTGTCTGTGACACATATTGAGATAGAGATTATGGTATTTTTTTCTTCCTCTGTCTATCCCTTTTATTTCATGTTTCTTATCGAGTTACATTTCTGTAGTAGAATTGGTACTTGGTGAACAGATTTCAGTGTGTGCTTTAATGAGGCTCATGTGGGAATAAGAAGTTTTTATTTGCAGAATTTCTTGCATTTCTGGTGGCAGCTTTCATGCTTTCTGTATTTGAGCAGCATCACTACATAAAAAGTCCAGATTTTCCCTGCAGTCTCTTATGGAGATTGAATTGCTTTAGGAAACAGGATTAGTGTTGTCATTGAGAAACCAATAATTTAAATGTTTTTATGTATAACAAATTCAATGTTTTCTCCTTTCAGACAAGCAATTAATTATACTGAATCTACATTCTGTTATTCTTGACCATGAAATGATAAAAATACTGGAGCAAACAGATCTGTGTTCCAAAGAAACATTACATTAAATTATGTGAATTGATGCTAGCCAGAGAATATGGGCAGAATTGATTATTCAAGCAGATGGCTCAATTTGGTATCTTCACTAATTGTTCTGTTTCTCAGAAAATAAATTCTGATCTGCTCTTGCAATAGGTATTTTCTTTAAAAGATTATTTATTGGAAGTACTGTAAATAGTGTTTATTCCTGCTCTGGTGTGACAGGCCCATGAAAGTAGAATTAGATGTGAGGAAGATAATATTTAATGACTATCATATTAGATTATAGCTGATTCTTAGATCTAAATCCTGGAGAGAAGGACTATACAAATACATACAAGATGTTCTCTGAAATTTCTTTATCTTTCCTAATTATTGCCACTGCAGCAAGTAGGTTTGGATATGAAGGCTGTTTCCACCTCCTTATTTCTTACTCTATCAAACTTCTCATATGACTGCTTTCTAGTGTAGCCCTAAAATAAACAGCCACATCATGAGAAGTTGTCATTTCAAACGCATCCTCCCACCCTGTGGAAAAAAATTGGAATGAAAGTCCATGGTAGGAAGGAGATAACTTTTAGTACTGAATAGATTCCAAATCCCTGGGAATTTTTTTTTTTTCTGTGATTTCCCTAAAGAGGTTCTTTATGAGGGCTCAATCATCTTTTATTAAGAAAACATGGTGAGAGCTTAGGGGCCAGTAAAGACTCGACAGCCTTTATGGAGCTCCCTGGGTGAAAAAAAGGGGAAGAGTTTACATTTCAAAGTTGGGATGCCTTCTTTTGTATGCTCACCTGATGTTGTCTCACTTTTTTTGACAGAGCTTGTAGGAATCCAGATCAATTTGCAATGTGGGTGCCTGGATTAACTGCCTACAGCTAGACTTTGTGCATCTATGCCACAGCTTCCAAACAGTAATGGGAAAAAGGGCTGATACTTAGCTTTCCAATGCAGTACCCATCGCTGGCCTTTATTTTTGCATTAGCTGAAGGTTTCCTTTCCACTGTAATGTGTTAGGTTTCAAAACAATGTGATATATCTCTGCAGTCTTCCACGGTCATGCATCCGAGTCCCCCACGCCCGATGGAGGCCCATGAGTGTTGCCTGAGTTTTATATTACAAAGGAGTACAAAGACAACATAAAGTGACTGACTAAAGTTTCCCGTAGCACTATGGGGTCACTGAATGAGTGTTGCACAGTTGACCTGGCTGGTGCTGACCCACCTCCCCTTCCATCTGTCCAGCTCTGAGGAGGTAATCAGTCGGTGCATCTCCAAGCGAAGGTATCAGCACCTGAGGTTGTCTTATATGGAACTGCTGAGTAAGATGGTATTTTTAATTGGGATGCCCAAATGGCAATTTCAGATTTAGTCATGTACCAACATTTAAAATCATTCTTTGCTTGTTACTACACAATTCCAAATTTTAAATGTATTTTATCCTGTTCTAATATTTGTTTTAAAGCTTTTGAATATTTTACTTGATTTATTTAGTATTCCTAGTATTCTGACTATTTTTAGTAAGGATAACAGGAAAAAGGCTGTGTCTCTATTGTTTCAATGGCTTTTTATGCCTTATCCTCAAAATCAAGAGTGGTTTGTTTAACTTTCTCACTTTTCTTGATTATATTCTTGAGTATTTACTGTGAGATAATGAGAGAAATTTATGAGAGAAATGTTGTCTTGTTTCATTTCTGAAAGATTTTATGAAAAGTCAATACTGTTATTATGCAAAATGAAATTAAAATTATATTTTTTATAGAAAATATGCTTCACGCAGTAAAAAATAAAGCATACTTGAACTGCTCTCACCCATATTCAAACACAGTATGAGCTGACACTAATTTGGAGTGATTTAACACCTAGGATTAATCCTAGGATTAACAGTGTTCCAACACGTGGGAATCAAGGACTTGATTCATCTTAGTTATATACTAAGTTATATAAGTTTTTCAATTGAGATAAAGAAATGTGCTCCTGCCTGGATGAAAACGAATTCTGGGTTTCTGCCCTCAGTATGAGATCCCTTGTAACACAATTTTACTTATATGTCATGACAGTGTGTTTCAGACACACCTCTTCTATGTGAATAGCAACAACATTTTACGGGACACCTCTACAAAAAAACTACTGTGGGTCAAGGTCAAAGAGTCACAGAATTACAGAATGATTTGGGTTGGAAAGGACCTCTGGAGATCATCTAGTCCAACCCACCTGCTAAAGCAGGTTCACCTACAGCAGATCACACAGGAATGTGAATGTGAATCACACAGGTGGGTTTGAATGTCTCCAGAGAAGGCGACTCCACAGCCTCTCTGGGCAGCCTGTTCCAGTGCTCTGGCACCCTCACAGTAAAGAAGTTTCTCCTTGCATTCAGATGGAACCTCCTGTGCTTCAGTCTGTGCCCATTGCCCCTCATCCTATCGTTGAGCACCACTGAAAGGAGTCTGGTCCATCCTCTTGACACCAACCTTTGTGATTTTTATAAAGATTGATGAGATCCCCTCTCAGCCTTCTTTTCTCTGGGCTGAAAGGATGTATCTCTCCCAGTCTCTCCTTATAAGAATGATGCTCCAGACCTTTAGTCATCTTTGTAGCTCTCTGCTGGACTCCCTCCAGTAATTCCTTGTCCTTCTTAAAAGGGGGAGCCCAGGACTGAACACACTACTCCAGATGTGGCCTCAGCAAAGTAGAGAGGCACAATAACCTCCCTTGATCTGCTGGTCACACTCTTTTTAATGCACCCCAAGTACCACTGGCCTTCTTGGCCACAAGAGAACATCTTTGACTCATGGTCAACCGGTTATTGACCAGAACTCCCAGGTCCTTCTCTGCAGTGCTGCTTTCCAGCGGATCAACCCCTGACCTGGACTGGTGCCTGGGGTTATTCTTCCCCATGTGCAGGGCCCTACACTTGCCCTTGTTAGATTACATTATGTTCTTCTCTGCCCACTTCTCCAGACTGTTCCGGCTTCACTGAATGACAGCGAAGCCTTCTGGTGTGTCAGCTGTTCCTCCAAGTTTGGTATCATCAGCACTGGAGGTCACTAGAAGGTCACTAGAATCATATCTCCCCAGGAGACACATTTTGAGCATCTGCCACTTTGAGCATCTGTCACTGAGAGCCTCACAGATGTTAAGTTTATTACGCATTCCTCTTTTTTTTTTTTGGCACTATATTTTATTTCTCTGTAACCACTGAAAAAAAAAAAAAAAAAAAAAAATCCAGTATCATTTCCAGCAGCAGTTAGAAGGTTAAGCCAGAAAGTTAATCACTGAAAAAGCCATTACCAGATCATCCCACAATTCAGTTCACGCCCAAAGCAGAATCATTACTATGAAGTTCCTTCCCACATCCTTCGTATTTTGTGGCTGAGTCCTTGGGCCTCCTTTATCCCCATCCTTGGTTTTGGTGGGTGCCTGAGGACTTCTCCTGTTCTTGCTACCCTCCATGTGCCAAAAGTGTCCTGGCTACATTTGTGAATGTAAACTGAAATCCTATTTTATTTCCCCTGGTTGGTAGGGGGGCTGGAACAAAAGCCTAAGTGGGTGAATTCACACTTATCTTTGAACAAACATTGAAAGAAATGAGAATCTTACTGTATTTTAACAGAAGCTGAAAGCTAATGAATTTATTTACTATTTTACAAAATTGAACACTTGAAATAAAAAAAAAATCAGAGTAAAAAGACACTTATTTGGGATCATAAGGGTTAAAAGGTATAACAAATTTTAAAACATTTTATCCCCATTCAGAAGAAGATGCCCAAACCTCAAAATACCTCACAGGGATGCTCTGGTGCTAAAATACACTGAGCATCTTTGCTGCCAAACCCAGCAACTTCCACTACAAAGTATGACAGTGCAATGATCTTTAAATGACTCTGTCTGGTAAACTGAGATCAAGAGTGACATCACTCATGAGGCAGCTGCATGATGGGTGATGCCTGGTTGTTTTTTTGAGTAATTTGATTCTTCCTTTAAGAGCCAGATTTTCGAAAGAGTTCACAGCTCAGTAGCACCATCTGCAGCTCTAAAAGCTAAGGCCTGGCTTAAGATCTACCTCCCTATGGACAGTTACTCCCGAAGTTGTGAAAAGACTCACTAGTACTGCACCCATGTGAACTGGTGAACACCACAATCTAGTCTGGTGAACTAGTTGATATCCTAGCTTTCTCATTGCTAGTACTACCCAGAACTCTGTAAAGACGACCTTAATATAGTTTGGCTTTTGAAGAGGTTCTAGAAGTCGAAAAACAAATATGTAACTCAAACATGAAGTGCATTAAGAGATTTATGTGGAGAAGTATTCACAGTGACTTTACTCTCTGCCTATATTAAACTAAGGCAATTAATAGGGTGGAAATGTTTTGGATAAGTCCCATGAACTTTCATCTCACACTGAGACTGAAACTTTTTTAAGTCTTGAAAAAACGCTTGTGTACTTTTCTGTGACTTGTTTTTCTTACCTCTGTGCTTCTTGTTTACTAGACAAAGCAAGAAAGGCAAGGTTCAAAATGCAACTTGAGGACTTGTTCTCATGGTGATCCTGACCTATGTGGCAGCCAGAGCCATCAGAAATTGCTGCAGTGCTTGTCTTTGCTTTGCAGCAGAAAGGGCTGAATAAATTCCTGATTAGAACTGGTAATGACAATAATTAATGCAACAAATATAGCTCTTTTAATTGGTAACCACTAACAACACATTCTGAGAGATGTGTTGATTGCCTAAAACCCAGTGAATGCTCTAGTCAAAAGTAATGAGTATTCGAGACATCCAGGTTAAAATGTCTGAAATGTCAGGGGTTTGACTTATGCCAATGATTCACTGTTTCTGACTGCATGTGTTTCTTCAAGCATTCAGCACTTTTAAACCAAATAGGCAGAGTATGGTAAATTGTGAGAAGTACTTACTGTGAAAACCTGAAGTTTTGAGTCTGAAATTTGCTTTCACAGCATACCGACTCATCTTTTTTTCTTTAGAGTTATTATTATTAAATTGTTCAACAGGTAGTAAGGTATAGATCATATGTGTAAATATAGTGCTAAATTTTATTCAGCAGTTTTCTTTATCCACAACAAATTATTCAGCCCAGCAGTTCTGCCAATACATTAATGCCAGAACTTCACTGCTGGGATTTGGTTCCCACATGTAATCCAGCAAGACAATAAACACCCAATACGTATGAATTCTGTGAGAATGAAAACTGCGATTGTTATACCAACTAATAAGTAGAATTAAAATAATGAATCTCAAAAAAAGTATGACTTTGCGTGTACTGAATGTTCTCAAGCAGCTTCTTTGATCTGCAAACCTTTTTCTTCTTTTTTCCAACATGATACCAAGTTATGCTTAAACCTCTGCGTGTTCTGGTCACACACACACATGTATTAACATACATGAACACTTGCACATGATTTCATAGAGGAACAGCTATATAATGTTTATTGCATGAGCAATGTTCAGTATTCTTTCCAGACATTTCTAGCTAGATATCTCTTACAACCTGTTCCACTGATATACTTGATTATGAATCAGAACCAAAATTAATAATTTACTAATTCAATATATCAATTTGTATCTCTGTGAAGCATATGCTGGTGAAAACATCCTCTGTTCTCCTGTGCCTGTGAAGACAATGGGATGGTCTTTATGGAGAGTCTTCTGAGCATCATTATGTTTATAAAACATTGTCATTCACATTCTCAAATCTGGTCACTGGTGTGCCCTTCCTTCTCATCCACACATCCATTTTAAGGTTAGGCTCATCTCTGAAACCTACTTTGTCCATAGTTTCTGAGTTAATTTATAATACTTTCTGTCCTGCTTTTTATCCATTCACTTGAAGAAGAGGCTTTTATCATCCAAGAGCTTCTGCACACATCCCAGGCTCTTGCATCCCATTCTCGCTCTCATTCCCATCTTTGCTGCTATGCAGTTTGTCCCAAACACTATTAACACAGAAGAGACTGTCAAAAAGGAAAAGGATAGAATGAACACTATCAAACCGAACAGAACTACTGTTTAGAAATGCTTTAATTTCACTGCCATGATTTTTCTTCTTAATATTTTTCTATGTTTCATATTATGTAGATTTGGTTTATAGTTTCTTATGTTTATTTTTTAATTTGAGAAGAAACTTGATAAAGCAATTTATTTGATTTACCTCAGAATTATGCAGTTTTTTTCTGTGTTTCCAAAATTTTCTATGGTAATTTAGGTAGACTCTTGAATCTGGTAAAGATCAACACACTATTAGTGAGTGGCAGAGTTAAAAATTAAAAGTTTCAAATGAGTGGTTCCAGTCAAAGTGGTCTTTTGTAATTCTGATTTAGATTAGAATGAGAAACTGACTACTCGGTACAGGTAACAAGATACAAAAATGTTTATGGCAATGCTTTTTAAAAGTGCAGCATTACAGGGAATGAAGACATATATGGTAAAATAGAATTATGAATTCTCAGGTAAACATGAAAATAACACAAAGCCAAGAAAGAGTTAGAGACCAGAACAGCAGAGTAACTAGTTATAAATAGTCTTGATTCAAAAGACTTAATTATCTTTCTGTTTTTGTGCATAACTCACAGCAGTGTATAACATACCTCGAAGCACAATTGTCAGGAAACATAGTACAAGGTCATGTAATACCTGTTTTCAAACACGGTATCTTAGAACGCCGCTCTCAGGTGTGGTGTAAATATGTTCGCTGAACCTCCAAGAGATGACAAAACCTCACGAGGAAAACTGCCTTGGTCACAGTCCTGTGCGTAGCTTTGTCTGTTGGCATAATCACCCTTGTGCCCCCAGAGAATCCAGGTTACCAAATGCTTCCAACAGAGCACCCATGGGTCCAGGTGTACAAATCATAGGCGCTACTGAAATACCCAGCACCGTTTGCATCTAGGACTCTGGTTGACTTCCAGGCTTTTTTTTAAGGATGATATGAACGTTTGACAATTGCATTTTGCTTTAGCTTGCCTATTAGTAAATAGGAAGCAGGAAATTAATATTGGTTTTGTTAATTAAATACACCGTGCTTAGCTTAGTACCCAAATAGCAACCCAGCTACATAGAGCAACTCTCATATGTTACTAAGTTTCCTGAAATAAGGCTACGTGCTGCATGAGTCTTGCCTTTGTGACAGTTTCCCTGTTTGTTGATATTAAAATCCTCTTCCCAGAAACACAAGCATTGTGCAGTTCAGAATGGCATGTACTAAGCACAAGTTCATACTGATTTTGAAGGACATTCAAAACAGCAATGGTAGCCCCCAAAAGTAATTTTCTATTATTTACATGTAATTACACTGCCATAAACACAGAAGAGATATTAATAAACATGGCCATTACTACCTCAGTCCCAAGTAAAATTCTATACATCTTGAATTTCAAGTGTAAATCTTGATTACTGGAGACCCCCATTTTACCTGGAAATCAGTGTAGTGTTTGAATAACATAAGAGCCCATATCAACACAGAATATCTTAGGAAAAGTGAAGAATGTTTGTGTGCTGGTAGGCTGTCTGATCAGCTCTTTATTAAGATTTTTAAAAAATCTTACCAATCACACATTTTGCCTGACAGTCCCTGCAACTATGTATGTCACTTTCCTGGATTTAGAATATGAACTTGAGGACCCATTTTTGCATTTATGAGTCTATATAATTCCTACAACTATAGGATCCTTACTAATGATTTGGAGTTGCTGATGTGTACTGCAGCACAAATAACATATTGGTGTTAAGGTGGTTCAGGATAGCAGACAAGTTTTGGAGGCTTCTAATTCTAGAAAGAGGAATCATTTAAATAACAAATAAGGACGTAATCAGAACATTCTAGTCAAATCTTTATAGCCCAGTGAAGTGTTTCATTTGCAAAATATCCTGCAGTTAAAAGCAACTCCATATTGGTAGGGAGATGAAAGCTCAAAATGCCAGACTTCTGATATTGGTTTGTTCATGTCTCTCGTTCGAAATTTAAGGAGACAAAATTAGAGCAGTTTTTCCATATATCAAGAGTGGGCTTCCCAGATGTCCAACCACATGTCCCTGCAAAATCATTGCACTAGGCAACGGGCAGGATAAAACCCATTCTGTACTGCTCGGTTCTACCAAGAAGTCCCAGAGAACATTGAGAGACGCAACAACAAATTTTCCTCTGGTCAGTATATTCAGGACTATTTTACACACTCCTCCATTGTGTGGGGAAGAGGAAAGATTCTCATATGATTACTCCATCATTTTGTCCTCCTCTACAAAGCCAGTGCAAGGGTCCAATGCACATAAATCGTACTATATTTGTCCTCCAAATTATTTGCTGACACACACTCTGTGCAAGGTCATTAACTTTTAGTGGAGAAGCAGGAAGCACATAACCTGGTTCAAGTTGAAATACATTATATTTTCAAGGAATAGAAAGAAATACACGATAATTTGATGCCTTGGGAAAAATACTAAAAAAGCCCATAAGGGAACAAAACCCTTTTGTCAATGCAGAGTCAGGTATCACTATTTTGTCAGACCTTCTAGTACATTTACTATTCTGATATCATAGGCACATTCTTAGTACACAGGTCATGTGAACATGACTTACAAAGCTGTATTTTTAGCTTGAATGAATCCACATTTTATGAGAGGAAGAGTTTCCTTCACACACAAAAAAAAAAGAGCTTGCAGATGATGTGAGACTTAATTTTTTCCCACAGACTCTCATACACATGTTGCAAACATCGAGAATAACAAAAGCTTTTAATCTGGCTAGCTAGGGCAGCTGCATGGATTAAAATACAGCTCCAAGTTCATTGTTAGCTGTCTCTGCTACCAGATGTTCAACTTGTTTGCCCTGATACCAAGAACCATGTAAATTAAAGAATATCTGTGATTACATTATGCTCTGTACTCTATTACATTACAGATTGTAGCAATTCTTTCAAAAAACTCCCCAACAGTTGAGGAACTAATTATAGCTCAACATATGCTGCATTTGCTCTGTGCACCTTCTTTTCTCATGCAGAAGATGGTTTGGTTAAGGCTGGCTAAATGGTATTTCTATTACCTCACTGACTCCACAAGAACCTTAGATCCAGCCTGAGGTTCCCCAGGTCAGTGCACGAGCATTTTGACTCACAAAGCAGAATCAGGGCCACAGATATGAGAGTACTTATAGAAACTTCAGATAATAGAACATTCTTTCTTCTCCCTCCTCCCACAAAAGAAATATAAATACCCCGTAATATGTCATAAAGGAAATATAAGTTAGAATGTCTTTCAATGCCACTTTCTGGTTTTTTACTTTCCTGCTTGCCCTTTTCTCCCAGACTGGACAAAGGTTTTAAGTGACAGAAAAGGAATAAAGGTGTCTGGCCATGCTCCAACTTTGTCCTAATATGGTCACAGTGCCCTGGGTTCCCAGCAGTGGTTTTCCAAGTATCTAATGTGAGAAATACTGAAAATAAGCCAGTTTCCAAATAGACTTTTAACAAAGCCTAAGACACTGAGCACATCTACATAGAGCAGGTAGGTTAGCCCAGCCCATGCTGGGTGGCAGGACATTGAGTGCACTAAAGCACTTGAAAATATCACATGTTTTGACCTAACTGGAATCAGGGAAATCGGACTATGATCCTAGCACTGAATTTGCTGCTCGATGTGAGGTCTGTAGACATCCAAAGCTTCTTGCACTGCCTCTCAGCTCCAGCAGACTACCAGGGGGACTAGGAGTGTCAGGGCACACGCACTGGCTTCACTCACCTCTGCAAGCAGGGAAAAAATGCTTAAAGAGCTGCTAAAAGTTCTGCTGAACAGCAACAACTTCTGGGTGAGCTGAAGGGGAAAAACTCGTAGTGCACTAACAAGTAAGAGGGAATTTACCACATCTGGGAGAAATGCTAATCTCTGGGATTGAGTGAGCTTCTGAGATGACACATACTTTGTTCTGCTGTGCCTCAAATTAGGATCAGGCACATAGTTGAGTGGCCCTGTATGGTAGGTATGGTTACTGTACTCCACATGGCCACTCTGGAAATCCCTTCATATTGTAAAGTTTTGCTGGTAGATAGAAGGCAATGAACATGACAGCAGAGGAGGTGATCTTAAAACTGACAGGTGCATCAGCTCCTAGAGAATCACAGAATCACAGAATGTTAGGGATTGGAAGGCACCTCGAAAGATCATCCAGTCCAATGGGTTGTTGTGTGTGAAGAAGCTGATGGGTTTAAACAAGGACTGAGTAGAGCTGGCTACAGAGGACATCTTTAGAAAAGCAGACTGAACTCATCAGGATTAGATTTTTTAGCAACCCTGTCTGTCAGGCAAGCCTTTTAGAGTCTACATTGTTGATCAGACTCACACATAACAAGAGGAGGATGTAAGATTTCAGTGACATATTCAGAAGCAGCTAAATCTGCTGTCACAATTATCTCTTCACTTGGAATTGACGCAGCAGGATCTCACATCAGTGACCTCCACAGACTTGTCAGAGACTTTATGCTGGAAGGACTAACCTTGGTTTTATGACTTAAATCTTAGAACATACTGTTTACTCGCTAAATATTGAACCTGCCATGTTAGACAACCTTGTTTTGCCCAGCCTTTCTTCACATTTTGCAAATGACAGGGAGTTGAGAAGAGGAAATAAATCCCCATATAATGCAGCACACAATGAAAAGTTACACTGGGGAAAGGAAATTCTCACATACAACAGTGCTGAGAAAGAGCTAATGGACAAAATTAAATTGAATTGAAAAGTTGATTTTTTCAAAATAACCAGTGACCTTCTACTGTTGGAAATTACAAGGTCCCTGGAAAGAAGTTGCTCAGTCTGTTGCCATCCTGTGGTCTGCATCCCGTCAAATTTGCATCCTATGATCCTATTTCCCTCTTTCCTCTCATGGACAACCTGCCAGCATTGCATTTGGTTGCCCATATTTCGTATAATATTCAAATTCCCTAAATATAATGCAACATTAAATGCTATTGTCAAATAAATTCACAAAACATCAAAACAGTGAATACTGTGTGGGTTTTTTTTCTAAAGGAGATGACATTTTTATGCCATAATACTAAGAACAAGTAGAAACAACTTGGAGACACTAGAATTCTGTAAATGCAGATCTACTTTTCTTCAATATCACGTAATTTAAATTTTAAATTACTGTAAGGATTTTCTGTAGACCAAATTACTTTTTCAGTGTTAAGCTGTGAGAGTGAGCAATACCACAGGTCTCAGTGACTGATTTTATTTCTTTACAAACAGGTTTGTAGGAGAAAAATATTAAGATGTCAAGATAAAGCTAATTTTTATCTCATAGTCAAGTGGCTACTGCTTTTATTCTACAATTTGGTATAAAACACTTAGATGGAAATATTTTCTATAAGAGTTCCAATGAAGGAAGAGTATGACCTGAGCATGGACATTTCACTGGAAGAAGATAAACTTTGCTCCTTAGTGTGTGAATAATACACTAGACTGACAGAGAGAATTGGATGGAGCTTTGTGATTTTCCCTTATAATCACTGTTCTCTACTTATTACTTTCAAACAACAATGAGGCAAAGAGATTTGTTTTTTTTTCTTCTTTGGTAAAGTCTGTCTTTTTTGCTTTGGTGTTGCAGAGGACGACTAAGTGTGGGGTCTGGAATCTTCTTTCTGGTGGATTATTGAAGTTCAAGGGTACAAAATGGAAATATTTTTTATTTGAGTTTATCATTTCCCTTTTACATATTCTGTTGTGTGAGAAGAAAGAGCTAGAAAACATTTAGAGCTCTGGATTGTTGTTTTCTGGAAAAGTTTGTTTCATCAGAAACATGCGAGTGTTTTTACTGTAAGTTGGAGGTTCTTGCCTTTCCAGCCTCTTTAGAGGAGTAGTTTAAATGCTGGATAACTTCCAGTTTAGATGTACTGTTTTCTCTGTTAGTTGTATTCTTCAGTGAGGTTATCCTAGCTGGAAATTCATATGAAGGAAATTATTATTTTATATTTATCCTGTTGCTTATAGTCTTTCCTTCAAAATTTGCTGCTCTTCACTGTTGGAGACAAGATAAAGTGCTTGCTGTCAGCCTTTGGCCTGACCTTGCCAATCCGAAGTTTTGAACATGCAAAGCCATGTAAATCTTAAAGTTTCTAGTCTTGACCTATACATTTTTAAATCATCAGTCTGAGTATCTGTCTTTTTTCTCTTCCTGTAAGTGATCAACAGAGGCATGAAATCTTTCCCAGGATGTTGTGGAGCTAGAGAGATCACACTTACCTTCTCAATCTTGCTTCTCCTCAATTCCATTTCTGTGGAGCTGTGTGTCTTGTGTGCTCTTTTATTAGTGGAGGACATAGCTTGATTCTTCTTCTAATGGATACATGGCTGAGCCACTCAGTACGAGGACACATCCCATAGATTCTGGTTTCTTAATGTAAGGTATGTTCACTGTAATTTCTGCACATAAAAGCCATCAGGCATTCACATGTCACCACTTTCAGTTTAATATTAAATGTAATCGGTCAGCCTAGACTAAAGTAAGACCAATCTCAGTCATGAATTTTACTTCTGAGGCAGACAGCAAACAAATCAACTCTTTCTTCTCTTTACTTTATCCTCGGTAGATGTCAATTTAAATTTCACCAGTGGCAAATATTCTGTTTTAAACATATTTCCATAGTGCCTTTTTCTTCTTGCTTTGTTACAAGTTTGTAGATCTCCCAATTTTCTTTGCATTTGAGAAACTGATAAAATATGAAGGAAATATTTTCTTACACTGAGGATCTAATTGGTTTTGCCACAACAAACTTCTCTATTGACAGCAGTAGACAACTTAAAAAAGGATTAGGGGAGGAAGGAATAAATGTACAGATAAAGGAGCTCGTTGGTTTGCTGCATGACAACATTGTGCAAAATCAGCATAACGAGGAAAATCTCTACAGTTGTATTTGAAAGTTGGTATTTTTTTGGAAGTACAAATTTGGACTTGGTTTTCAGGAATCCAAAAAGTGTATAGTTCATGTTGCTAGCAAGTCTAATTGTACAGCATTATATGATATAGTAATTGTAACTGTTATACTTCTTATACTTTTGTATGTAAATATAACTATAAATCAGCTAAAAGGTCCATCCAAAGATGAGGACTCCACATTCCAACTCAAGGTCCTCATAAAACAGTTGACTGTTACACAATTTAGTATATAGCGGGAATCTCATTTTTCTTCCATCAGAAATACTTGAGTCATAGCTGCAAATGCAACACCTACAGTTAGGTTAGGTAAGGAAGTATCTATTGGGGTCTAGCTTCTTTTGGGATGCTAAATTGCTTTCTCTATACCTCAAAGAAATTGCAACCCGATTAAATTTGGTAAATCTAGCAGAATCTGATGAAAAGCACCTAGTCAAGTATGTGGTGCATTGTCTTTATGTATTCTCTATTTGACATAACTGGAATGTCTAATTCTTTTTTAACCTGGAGTCAATTGTCTCCTTTTGTCCTTCTCTGTTAATGCTGTGGTTTTCAATCTGCTTTCATTTGTGGAATGACAAGTGTTTTCCAGGGGGACTATGGGCCCTGAATGGATGAATTCAGGTCATAATAGTATAGACTTATTTTCCTTAGGGTGTAGTTGCACTGATCATTTTTCCCACAGGAAAAAATGTTAAAGAAAACCTATACCTCCCCCACAACTGTTTCTTGTTGCTGTGCTACTACAGTTAACCATGCTCCTCAACTTTGTCTATGTAGCAGATTATTGAGTCAAAAAAATGACATGATTAGAAAATAAACCTAGCAGCAGGAACATGTGTTTGTTTCTTTGCTTTTTTTTGTTTTTTTTCACTTTTCACTTCCTTGAATTTCACTTTTGTTTCCAGGAATTACCCTCTTACCAGCCTTGACACAACCTTCTAGGAATATGCCATAGATACCAAGACCCTTATGATCAACTCATCACTAAATTATCTCCCGTGGTCTAAAAGTATACAGCTCTAGTTTGCCTGTCATATCATTATCAGCAAAAGTGTACTAGCAAGGGTGAGGCTTGTATTAGTAAGACTGTAGCTAGCAGGTCCAGTGATCTTTCCCCTCTGTTCCACATCTGTAAGACACATCTGGAGTTCTGTGTCCAGCTTTGGGCTCTCCAGTACACAAAAGACATGGACATAAGGTAGTGAGTCCAACAGGGATAACCAAGATGATCAGGGAGCATCACGAGATATATGAGGAGAGGCTGAGAGACCTGGGTTAGTTCAGCCTGGAAAAGGTAAAGACCTCATTATTGTTTTCAACTGATTGGAGCACATAGAGAATACAAAGTGTGACTTTTTGGAGGTGTACAGTGACAGGATGGAAGGCAATCAGCACAAATTGGAACATGGGAATTTTCAATTGTATATCTGGATTTTTTTTTTCCATTGTCAAATACTGTAACAGTGTTCCAGAGAGGTTGTGGGATCTCCACCCTTGGAGTTGGTTCAGGATCAACTGAACACAACTTTGACCAACCTTGCTCTCTTGCAATCTAAATGGTTCTATGATTCTATCCTAAAAGAAAATTCATCTTTGAAAAACAGTTTAAAGGGTGAGACTTGTTCTACCTAAATGCAGCTTTCTAAACCTGAGGGGTCTAGTCTAAATCAGCTGCCAAGGCTCCTCCACAGTCTCTGATGATAAAAAGACATTTCTGTGGGGTGGTTAATCTCATCCTAAATTAGATGTCTAAAACTTGTGAGATCAGATACCTTTTGGAAGAGCTTGTCTCTCTTCATTACATTTGAAGAACCAACAGGACTTGCTTAAATTGAACTTCTTATTTAGGGCTCAGAAGGATCCCACTCAACAATGAGAGGGTATTAAGACTTTGCCAGATATGGAGAGCAGTGTTTTAAATAATACAAGGCTTTTTATTCGCACTGCCATAGTTCTCTCACTGCGGTACATGTCATATGTCTCATGATATTTCACATGACATGAATACTTACAGACTTATAGCCATGAAAAGCCACAAAAAGTTAAGGGATTTTCAGAAATTCTCTCAATATTACCTGGTATTTATGTAGCTTCAATAATGAAAATAATGTGAATCACAAGTTTCAAGTGTTGTCACCCCTGTTGCCATTGTAACCTTCCCGTAACGTAGCATGTGTTCACACAAAAATATCATGCCACACAACTTTTGAACACTGACATCAGAACAGACATTCAATGGAGCTACTTAGATGTCCTTTTTAATTACTATTACCTGTAATATAAAGCAATTGAATAATATTTTTTGCTATTCTTGAAAACGCAGGCTTGAGAATAGAACATTGATTGGTATAGCAGTGTGTGATGTAAAGTCACCAATTGTGTTAAAAAAAAAAAACAATCAAGAAGGAAATGTCAAGACTATATGACTGACACGTGGGAAAAATACTCCACATTACTTCTCCTATGTGTGTCAGAACCTTGACTTGCCAAAATAGATGACTCAGGCATGCATTATCCAAGACAACATTTTAATTTAGATGCAAAAAGAAAAGACAAAAAAAAAGAAATTCCATTTTTTTGTGAATGCTGCTAATCATTTACCCAACAAAACTATTAGTGTTCCAAAATAACTGTCAGCCAGCTGCTGTTCCTCAGCTAATTGCTGTGTTAATGCAGAGGGGATCATGCAGCCTGTGGTGGTGCAGACCGGGAATGGAGAACTACAAAGCTTTCCAGTCACTAACACACTCACCCTCACTGCCAGAGCACTTAAACATCTACAAACACTTTTTCTTTTTCCAGTGTTTACGCTGTCACCTGCCACTTTATGAAAGAATGGATGAGCACTCGGGAAATGGGAAATCAGGCCCGTGTTTGCAGAACAAATGGTTCATTGCAACAGGCCTTGTGGGGCTCCTCTCTGCTGCCCTCCTCTCCTGGCTGGAACTGCCTGGTGTCAGTGCCAGCATTTCCATTCCTGCTCCGTCCATCACACAAATCTAGTTGGTGTATTGTTTTTTTAGTGTTTTGTGTATGTGGTTTTTGTGTGGTTTGTTGCTGTTGTTTGTTAGTTTTCCTCATGTGTTTTTCAAGGTTTTCTTTACGGTTTATCCCAGGTGCGGGGTGGGAATGAGGGGTGAGCAGCCAGGGTGAGCAGCCAGTTAGAGGGGGATATGGGGAATCTTATACCATCATCTCTCAAACGCATTGCAGGCTTAATCCACAGGCTAAGCATGGACTAAATGGCTCTGGAGAGATTAATGTAGAAAACAGGGAAAATGAAGGTACCTGCATTAAACTGGCTCAGAGTTGTCTTACTATGCAGTTAAATTATTAACCCTTGGGGAGCAGTGGGTTTTGAAACACAAGGGTGATAGAACCATGGCACAGATTTTGGACTGTAGCCAGTTTAATTGCTAATGAGATTAAAGCCCTATCTGACTTGGATATAAAGACCATTTTATAGCTTCTTATTCACCTTCCTCTGAAAAATATCACTTTCTTCCAGGCTGCTCAGTTCTGTATTATGACTTTTCAGGCTAAAGAGGCAATGTTATTAAACACAGGAGAATTACAGAAAAGTTGGAAAAAGAAATGTAAAGAAAAAAATGTCTAATTCATTGAAATAGGTTTGTTTCTGATTCTATTCTTCCCATCTGGAAATGTGGTTAAACAAAAAAAATTAATTTACAAATTAAACCACTGAGTTTGGAGATTTGATATTTTACTGCTATAAAGAGCAAACAGAATACAGAAGAACTCCTTTTACATACAATTTTTAATTTGGTTTCCCTTTGAAACTGCACAGAGGAATCTCGAGGCCTTTGCATTACTAATATCTCAGAAAGCATCTATCCAGCCTCAAAAATTTGGTTTATTTAGTACTTAAGACACCAAGCTCAAAAAAACCTTGCTTGTGTTGAGCATTTGCCAATTCAGCTTTTCAGACAGCCGGAAAAGTTAATTTGCTTTGCAGATAAAAATCCACTGCGTATATCAAGAAAATTCGTGGATATTTTATAAAAAAAGAAGTAATTGTCATTCAAAGGAATGAATTTTCTTATTAGGAAAACTACAAATAACTTCGTATAGCTGCTTTATTGTTGAAAAACACACACAACATATACACTCAAAGTAGGGGATATTTTCTTTTGGATGACAGCTGGAAACATGGGTGTTAAGGGGCAGACTAAACATTTGATGAGTTGTACAGCTATTTGGGTCTTTTTGCATCTTTACAGATCAATAGTATTCCCAGCATTTCCTAGAATTTATAAGGATATTGTAATTTTGGGAAAGATGGAAGATCCATATTTAAATATTGGCTTTATTGAGCCATCTCTGGTGACACCTATTCTTACTCTGCTACAGCTTTCATTACAGACTGGCTATTTTTCACTTGACACATCTGCATAAATTCCATTAACATTAATGAAAATTCCATGTTCATGTCAGATGGAGTCTAAATCTTGAAGACTGGAAATAATAGCTTTAATATTTCCTGCAAAGATGTCTGCAGAGAAGACATGTTTAATTCTAATAGCTACTTCTTCCTTCCCTGCTCATTATGCCCATGTATTTACCTCTTAATATAAATTGCTGTTTTCAGAGCTACTGTACCTTTACTCAGATGATAAATTCATTACATTTAACCAGTAGCAGAATTTAGATAGATTCTAAAATAAGAAAGAACCTATTAGGTGCTTTGGGAAGACTTAAAAAGGTAATTTAGGTTAGAGAGATCCAGAATAATTCTGTAAGTGCATACAATACAGATTTCTCAGAAGGAATTACAAGGCTGGACCTATGTGGTATGCCAGGGCTAGTCCAGGTCTTGTGTTGCAATTGTGAGTCTCCTGGCTTCTCGGTTACTCATATCTGCAACTGTTTCTGACCTTATATTCCTTTGGGCACAGAAATCAAGGACTACTAAAGATCTGTATTGCATTTATTTAGAATTTACCTGTGTAGTTTGGTTTAACATTTTAGGCTTGGCTTAGCTATATATTTATAAATACATTATATATTATATTTAGAAATAACTTAGTTTTAATCTACTGCAGAAAGTGTGTATTGACAAAATTTTTCACATCACTAGGTGGCAAAAATATTTTTTATATTCACTCTGGATAGAAACCAGACCACCAAAATCCCATCTAATTTGAGTCAGAGAACTAAATCAAAGCCATGTGAATTTCTTTAGACAGCAATCTAGACTTGCAGCTTTCAAATACCACCCAGTCCTGTAGGCACTTACATACTTAGCCTGAAAGTCCTCTGGGTATCTATCTTTAGTTCTTCAAACATGCTCCAAAGTGCTTGCTCTAGGTGGACACGTATTACCAGGCTGTATTGCCATCTTAATCCATGTTTATGCAGGTAGATGTTTACAGTCTGTGCAGCTCCTGGAAGAAGAGGTTCTACATGTGTTTTTGCAGTAAACATTAGTGTGCAAGTGCTCAGTAGCACCTTAAACATTCCCCAGTCCATGGTTTCCACTCACTCTCCCACCTCTGAAAAAAGTGCCCTCACCACAGCACTATGAGATGTTGGAGTGGGATTGTGCCCTACAGCTCCTCAAGGAGCTGAGGCTGGGGTTTGGGAGTCACAGGGCCAAGGGAACAACAGATACAAGGAGTCTGAGTCTAGCCTGGGTCTAGGCACTACCAAGAGGCTAATGCTGGACTTGGTTCCCAAAAGCATGTTTTTCTGCAGTGCTCGATTTCTTTCTCCATTCAGTGTCAGTTTCAAAGCAGGATATATGCTGCACTAGAATCTACTGGTGAAAACCACCTGCACACTCTTGAAGGCTTTGAGCAACAAAATCTGATTCTACTGAAATGCCACTTTAGGTATCTGAAATTCTTCGTCAAACTCGGGCTCCATTTTTACACATGCTTATGATTATGATAGTTCTTTAAAGATGAACTGAAATGTTTTGCTCGCTGCTTTTATCAGCCAAGGTTTACCTATAGTATTGTCATGGTGCTTTTGCAATAGTTGAGATGCCACCACTATGAGTTGTAATAGGTCATGAGTCTGTGTTATTCAGTGTTTTTCTTATAGATTGTAGCGTACTTAAAGAGAGTTTCCTCTCATCATAGTTCCTGATACTACTTGCTTTTGTGGCAAATGCTCTTCTTCTGTTCTCCCACATCTTGCTAATCTTGCCTTCACTTCCTCAAGAACAAAACCAGCCAAACAAACAAAAAGTTAAAAAAAAAAAAAAAAGAAAAAAAGAAAAGCAAAATGCAATAGCTAACCCAACCCACTGCCTGAGCATAGCACAAGATAACTATGATCTCTTTTTTCGGGAGGGGAGCAAAATATTTTTGAGTAATGGAAAAAAACAGGAAACCCCCAAAGCATCGATAGTAGCCAACAGTAACACTCTTCTCCAAGAGTATACGTCCGAAATAATGGAAATCCTTAGACTAACAAGGATCTAAAATTCAAGTCTCCCTTTTCTCTATTGAGTGCACTGGTCATTAACTTGTTATAAATCCTGTGAATGCATTTTGAAAAGAAAGCAGCAATGACTGTATTTTGTGAGGACCTGAACCAGTGTAGGGTCCCAGAACACACAGTGTTATTTCACCTAATTTTTGGATAATGACTGACAACTGGCAGGAGTTCTGAGCCCAGAAACCTAGTTCAGAGTGCATTGATGTGGAATGAAAGTTCAGGATCCTTAAAGTTAAGAGAGGGGCACCCAGCAAACTTTGGTGCTTTCAGGATTAGTGAAGCACTGAGAAAAGGCAGTTCTCAGCATCCAGAAGTAAGGTAACGAGTAAGAACAGGTAAGGAGTGCTCCAGCCTTTTTCTCTCTTTTCTCCAGTGCCTTCCCTTAGTTCTTTTATATCTGAAAGCGGCTTTAGACAGTACTGTGAAGACAAGAGTCCAAAGTACTTCAAACTATGACTACACTCATGCTATGAGCTATTAATACCTGCCCTTTACTCATTCCACAGCCATAGCAATTTAATCCTGACTTGGAAGATGTTCAGCTTTCTGTAAGACTACAGCAAAACAGTTTAACAAAATGAGACCTGTTCAGAAGATGTGATCTGATCCATCTGAGGGAAGTAGTTCCAGCTAGCCACAGGGTGGTTATTATCTTCCACCATTCAAGCAAGAAGAAACAGTTAAATAAATTTAAAAAACCCAAAACAAAACTAAAAACCAACCAACCAAACAACCAAACAAACAAACAGAAAAGAAATGCACACAAAACCCAGCAACTGCTAATGCTAGGGGGAAAATTAAGTACCTGTACCAGCAATTTAAAGAAAAGCAGCTCAGCAAAGATTAAAAGAGAATTAAAAACAGTAGTCCTCCTTGCTGCCCAGTTCTAAGTAAAAGATTTGTGTGGTGCTTGCTTCTGAGATTTGCAGGTTTGCAAGCTAAACTCGAAGAAAACTGCTCATCAAGCTGACTGAAGGTATTGTTTCTCACCTCTGGAACTGAAGAGGTTCCCAGCCCCAAACGCTGCAGCCACGAGTGGCTGACAGCACTGAGGATGTTCCAGTGGCACCTTTCTCTCCCTGGCACGGGCTGGAGATGTTGTCAGGGACTGTCTGCTGCTACAGACTTCAGCTGGACATTAGAACAAAACACATAGATAAGCTTCCATCTATGTGATTCACTGCAGATTGTTTCATCTTCTTTAACATTAACAGATAAATAGGACTTACAAAATACCTCAGCTCTGGTCTATATTGAAATCTGATGAAGCTTTACCATGAGTGCAAATGCAGTGCAAAATCAGGCTAACACCAGTTGTAAAACCTTCACAAACTTCACTGGAAAAACATTTAAGCCAAATAAGCAGAAGTTACTTGAAGATTTCCTAAATCAGTTCATGTATTTCAAGTATTTCAGCTGAAGAGTCTGTGGTATTTTATTTTGAAGATAATGGGAAATTCGTGTTCCTGAGATCAGATGATGTGAATTTCACCTTCATCTGCAAATGTAGTTTAGTTTGCCTCCTCACTTCTTTTTCATGTTTGTCCTTCAGTTGGCCACAATTAATAGGCAAAGCTTCAGGCTAAAACAAAGTTGCCAGCAACATAAAGGAGAAGATGACAAGAATCTAGAAAAACACCTTTCTAATTATGTTGCTTTATGTGTTCTTTTGTTTAATGTCATGTGTAATTAATTCTTGAGGTTGTTGAAAATTGTTTCCTAGTAATTTAAATTGCCTATTATTAAATTTTACTTGAACTAATAAACTAAATTCAGTCCCATACTTCCCCATCTGAAGAAAAACTCAGAAGTCTGTTTTCATGAAATATTGGTGAGTATTGCTTATAATCTCCGTTGGACTTATGTAAATTCTTATTTCAGAATTTAGCTCAGAAGGTACCATAAGAGCCTTCTAACTTTTCTCTTGTGTTCTCAATGAGACCTGTCTCTAAATGAATCCTCAAAGAAGTCTTGACTCTCTCATTTAATAGCACAGTGTTGATGTTTCAGTAAAATCCAGATATCTGTAAAATAATTACATTTCTATTCTGGACTAATGGATTTTTAAAAGTACACAAATAACATCCCTGTTAAACATGGGCTCAGTCAAAACCACTTAGTGATTTAACAACACATAAACAAAAATGGAATAGTACAATGGAATAAGTACAGTGGAATGTACAATGGAATAGTACAATGAAATAATACAAGTTATCATGGCTTATCTTGTCCCTATACATTTTTGGAGTTGGCACTGACACTTTATAGACGAGTCTTGCCTAAATCTCCATAATTCCTGATCATCAAGTGAAATATGTCCATATGTCATCACTGCCTCTCTTGAATGAGCAGTTGTCATTAAAACCCCTGAAAATTATAAGCAAGAAAATAATTTGATCTCTCAAAAATTAATGAATTGGATTCTGATAACTAATATTAGACTATTAAATTGTTCCATCAGGAGACTACAAAAATCTTCCACCAACAAAACCTGAACAGTATATCAGTGGAGTTTCTAGTAAGCAGCCCTTGAGGTCCATCATCATTCCTTCTCAGGAAGCCCCAGGACTGAAATGTCTGGAAACCCAAGTGCAATTTCACTAGCTCCTCATAGCACGACATGGTTTGCTACCAGCAGAACTGATTGAAAAATTAGAAAATTTCCACTCTTTTTAGGCAAAATATAGAAGAATACAAGCAAATTGGGCTGACTGTGGTCTATTAACATTTGACTTCACCAGCTATGTGGGTAAACTTGAAGGTATTGACTGAGAACGGCACTGTGATTTGAACGTACCTTGCTGCCATCCTCTGCACTGACACTGTTTCTCTGCAGACAATGAGGGACCTATGCTAACTTATTTGGGATGGGAGAAGAACTGCTGGAAGGATATTTGATTATTTGAAAGCTGAGGTTTAAACTTTCAAAGACTTGTGCTCTAGGGAGTGTAGGAAAATTTAATTCGTGATGAATGGGGGCAATTTTGTGGTAGCAAGTAGAAAGTATGTCTTGGGGAGGCAATAATTGATTGTGTTTTCAAATGCTGCCCAATGCATCTGCATCAGGGCATGTAGAATCTATTTAAAAAAAAATGAGGAGTTTTATTCTGCTAAATCCCACTGCATGTCTTGAGCTGATTTACTTTCTCCAGTAAGACGTGCAGCTGAGCTGGGGCCACTCTCAGTGAAATCATGTACTGCTCAGAGACACCAGAGTGCATGATCTCCCCCAAGTCTTTTACTTGTATTCAGTTTGGGAAACAAATATAAAGAGAGTTTCAAATCCACTCTCTCTTGAACCCTCTAGGCACTGTCAGTGCCAGAATTGGAAGAGTCAAATGTAGCTCTCTTCATAGGCACTATTATGTATCTCCAAGGCTTTCAGACATCTGACTAAATAAGAAGATGAATCACTGTCATCCATTTAAAAGGTGGAGAACAAAGAGCATGTCAAGGATGGTGTGAGAACCTCTCTAGAAGTTACCTTCGAGATGAAACTATTATAGGCTTTATAAAGAATTGCTTGTTTACTGGCAAGGTCACTCATATTAATTTTTACGAATTGCCACCAGTTCCCTGAATCTCACGAACTATGCAATCAAAGGTGAGCAATAAGCTTGTCTAAATCATTGTTGCAAGCTTTAATGATAATATGCACAGCTTTTATGGGATCAGCTCAGTTTTAATTAAAGGTTATTGAAATTGATGTAGAGGAAACTCGGGAGAATGTGAATCAATAAGTAAGGTCTTTCAAGGACAAAGTACTACAGGAAGACTAAAAGAGGCAATAGATCACTGGATCTATATCTGGTCATCCTCTGTGCCAGGAAAGACACTTTATTATTTTTGGATTGCATTAGTGAGAATTCCATGGGCTCAGCCTCTCTAATCAGGAAACCTCAGGAAACTGCTAAACCACTGTATTTTCTCTTCAGGTTATTTTAATCCACTTTTCCTGTGTTTCCATCATTCCCTTTGCGATTGCTGCTAATGCAGGCCTGTCTGACCTAGCCTTAAATTTGACAGTGTAATCTCAGCAACGTGTTGCTTGCTGTGGGCTGCAGCATCTGGCCAGGTAGCTGTTAGAAGCATGGTAGAGGATTTTGTCTCTGCTGAGCTAATTGCTGCTGCAGAATCACCACCTCCAGCATTACCAAACCAGCTTGTTTGAACCCAACTCAGGTTTGTCTGCACGAACCGCAGTCAGAGTTTTGACAGAGAGGGTGCAACATAGCTACCCAAGCATCCCGTACTATTTGAGATGGCCTTTGACTTGACCTCCACGTGCCATTCCTGAAGGACACTGCCCTCTGACAGGTCCTGTGTGAGCTCAGATTGCTGAGGAACAAACTAGAAACTGAGTCTGTTTCCTGTAAACCGATCTGCCCATGGGAGCAGTGTTCATATGGAACTTTCAGCAAAATAACAATGGGTGACGTGACATCGGTACTAGGAAGGAGTGCTAATTTATGGATAGAATAGTGCTGTATCATCTGCCACAGCAGGGGCTTTTGAGGGTCAAAAAACTTCAGTCATTTAATGTTTACCTAATTTTTACTTGAACTCAGTTGTCACATTCCTCACACCTAACAAAAGAGAAACTTCTGAATTACGATTTTAGCAAGCTAACAAATGACATAGTACACTGCTTCCTGCAACACTTTGTCCTGTCTCACGGTTTATGTAATGTAGCTATTATATTCAGTCAAGTTTGAAGTTTTCTTTTTAAATTTCTTTCAAAACTCAACTAGAAAAATATTCTACCATCTAGTTTAGGTCTGGAATGTTATGGTTTTGATTTTTGTTTGTTTGGGTTTGTGTGTTTGTGGGGTTTTTTTTTGCTGCTGTTTTGTTTGTTTTAATTGTGAAAAATATTTTGTCATTTTCCACCTGATCTTTTACTCAGTTTCAAAACATGAAGTCACCTCACAATCTTGTTATTTTTTGTAACAAGTATAAAGACAATTCTTGTAAGTTATCTTCATAGTTGACATAATTAAGACCTACAATTATTGTTAGCCCACACTGGTGTACGAATCAGTAACAGCTCCAAAAGCCTATCTGTGATAAAACATTTAATTGAAAAGTGACTTCTAAAAAAACAGTTACAACTACATTTTGTAAATTACTGAGATTATTTAGCAACCACTAAAGTGACTGTCTAACTATAACTGTTCATTTGACAGTAAAAATTGTAACAATTTTTTTCATGGGAAATAATGACTTTTTTCTCGCTTATTTCATAATGTGTCATATTGAAACAACTTCAATGAGAGAGAACACCATAAATCTATAAAACTTCCCGAGGAGAGTCCACAAACCAAGTATTTATTTCATATAGCCTTTTGGAAAATTCTTACTGGTATTTGAAGATGTCTGATAAAACTAGATGAGGAAAAGTTGTAATTTACATTTAATGATCACAAGGACTTTACAACAAATAGTATTTTGAAATTTCCCACATAAGCTGTTCATATGTAAACCTCAACATAATTTCCTGTTTATTTAGAGAGGACCTTGATTGCAAAGAAATGGATTTAGAGCGCTGGCGCACTGCAGATCAGTGAGCGGCTGGGACAGAACAGCAGTCAGAAGTTTCATCTCTCATTTCCCAGCTTCTCCCTTCTCATGTATTGCCCCTGCCATGTGCCATTTTACACACACTTTGCAACAACAGCAACATAAAGCTGTGTAAGCTCCAGCAGAGGAAGCTGTGAGCTGGGAGGCTCAGGACTTACATCCTCAGCGTGTCTGCAGAGCGTCACTCGAGGACACAAATGCAGCCTCCTTGATAGTCTGGCTGCCAAAATTTCTAACCTTACTTCAGCCTGAGAGGATATGCTGAGCAGCCTTGCGGTAGGAATGGCTCTTATTTTTTCAGCTTGAATTTTATTTGTATTGCCATCACAGTCTTACTGTTGCAGAACTTCAAGCCCTTTTACTTTACTAAATTAGGATAAGACAAAGCACTCAAGATAATGAGGCTCCCAATATAATTATTACCAGATACCTTGAAGTGGAAAGGGTAGATCGTGGATTCTTCAATTCATTTAGAGATTAGCCTTATCTACCTTAATTATTTGTGAGCAGCTGCCAGCATTGAAGCATTTTTAATAAGGAAGTTAAATATTATTAATAGGTGATAAAGTTAATTTTAAAATAAAAATTGAACAGATAGTGTCAGCTATTGACTTCACTTGCTAGTTGTGTAGTGATGCTGATGCTTTACATGACAGATAATTATTGCCTTACTCTAGTAATTGCTCATCATTGTATGACAGGCCTTTTCTGTATTTATACAAAGTTAGTGCTGATTCTGTTGAGATGTTTACTTTCTTGCAAAAACACCAGTAAAGCTAAACTATATAGCATGAACTCATTTTCTATAAAGAAAAACAGGCTTCCTACTGATTCTAGCCCTGAAAGGCTCTTAACCACCCACTTTAGTGGAATTACTGGATGACGTTTCACTACTGGGAACCTGATCAGGAGTGAAAAATGAGAGTGACTGTGTTTGGAGTGGTTCTCCTATTTACTCTCTAAGTAACTGCTGACAATGGCTGAGAGCAAAGTTGGTCTAGAGACAATGAGTGATCCAAAACCTAGAATTGTCCTCTGCCACAGACTTATCCTGAGTCAGTCATTTCACGTCATGGAGCAATTTGGCAGCCTGCAACTCCCCAGAAGAGCAGTCCTACTGCTTTCCCCTCTCTTGGTCACACTTCCCTCACTTGACACTGGCACTTGTCAGATGATGAGCTGATTCAGCTCCTTAAACTGGCAGAAAATGATTAAGTTTCTGCTGGACTATTTCTTTGCAGATTTAATGAGCTAAATAGATTCATCCAGATGGTGACCAGAGTGGTCTCAAGGGGGGCTGGGATGTGAAATCAGTAGAATTGAACTGGAAAGGGAGGAGAAAGCAGGGAAAGAGAAGAGAAGCTTTACCTTTTTGTCATGACTGTTAGTTCTGCTCAATCCTCTTGTGAAACTTCAAACTCAACCTGTGAAGAATGATTTCCATTCATCATCCATTTTAATGGCGCTCCTGTTTCCCTGGGAAGTTCAGGCACTAAGAAGGCAGTACATGCTATACAAGGCAAAATATGACTCAGCCTAATATATAATATTACGGATAAGATATTAAAAAGAAATACAGAAAAGAAATTCAGGGGAAGAAGTAACTATTTATTTTTTTCCTGGATTAGGGGCAAAGAATTTATTAGTGTCTAGCAAATTCTGTTAAAAAAGTGCGTATCTTTACAGGAATATGAATAAAGGCAGAAAAGCAATTACGATGGAAGCTGAGATAGCTTAACATACTTGAGTGCTAAGTAAGAAAATTCCTGGAAGGAAGAGAGGAACAGTGTCTGTGAGAGAGTGCTGGCACCCTTTCTGCAGGAGCTGACATAGCTGAGAGCCATTCAGCTCCTCCTGTGATGAAAGGGAGACAGGAGCAGCCCTGAAGGTACACAGAACAAGAGAGATAAAGTTAGGGTGGCTTACAAAAAGCTACAGGGACAGCCTCAAAAGAAAAACCTGAGGCTGATGTTGAATTATTTTGTATACAAGAGGAAAGCTAAGCTCTAGTAAGTGAGTATGTGAGCAGACATAAGGCATATAAGCCTAAGGCACGTGTCTGTTTGGCGGGAGACAGAATTGGGACAGAACATGTTTAGATGTCTTTTCTCCTTGGTATATTATTCTTGACTTCAAAATCTGTCTTCATCTTCACCTAATGAACTAAATTGCATTTAACTGTAAAGTGTTTAAAGGAGGGGATATCACAGAATGATTTGCGTTGGAAGGGACCTCTGGAGATCATCTAGTTCCACCCACCTGCTAAAGCAGTTTCTCTAGAGCAGGTCGCACAGGAATGCATCCAGGTGGGTTTTGAATGTCTCCAGAGAAGGAGACTCCACAATCTCTCTGGACAGCCTGTTATGGTGCTCTGGCACCCTCAAAGTAAAGAAGTTTCTCATCAGACTAATATGGAACCTTCTCTGCCTTGGTCTGTGCCCATTGCCCCTCATCCCGTCATTGGGCACCATTGAAAAGAGTCTGGTCCCATCCTCTTGACAACAACCCGTGAGATATTTGTAAGCATTGATGAGATCCCCTCTCAGCCTTCTCTTCTCTGGGCTGAATAGACCCAGCTCTCTTGGTCTCTCCTCATAAGAAAGATGCTCCAGGCCCTTAATCATCTTCATAGCCTGACACTGGATTCATACCAATAGTTCTTTGTCCTTCTTAAATTGGGGGGCCAAGAACTGGACACATTACTCCAGATGTGGTCTCTCCAGGGCAGAGTAGAGGGGGAGGATAACATCCCTCAATCAGCTGGTCACACTCTTCCTAATGCACCCCAAGTACAACTGGCCTTCCTGCCCACAAGGGCACATTGCTGGCTCATGGTCAACCTGTTGTCAACCAGAACTCCCAGGTCCTTCTCTTCAGTGCTGCTTTCCGGCAGGTCAGCCCCTGACCTGGACTGGTGCCTGGGGTTATTCCTCCCCAGGTGCAGGACTCTACACTTGCCCTTGTTGAACTTCATCCGGTTCTTCTCTGCCCAGCCCTCCAGCCTGTCCAGGTCTCGCTGAATGACCGCACAGTCATCTGGTGTGTCAGCCCTTCCTCCCATGTTTGTATCCTTGGCAAATGTGTTGAGGGTGCACTCAGTCTCTTCATCCAGGTCATTGATGAATAGGTTGAACTGGGCTAGACCTAACACTGACCCCTGGGGAACCTGACTAACTACAGGCCTCCAAAAAGACCCTGCACCATTGATATAGAGTATTGTAAATTCTATCCCTGTATTTTTTATTCTGAATTCCTGTGAATTGAGTGGAATTTCTATTACTTGTAAGTACTAGCTGAATGAGGAATTTTAGGATCAGGTCTAACAGCGGCATAGCATCAATTCTGCTGTATCAGCTTGTTGAAAACATTTGGACTTTTTGCCATTTTTGTAACTTCATTATTTGCATATAGGGAAAGCGTAAATATTATAGAATACATAGAAGCCAGTAATACATTTGAAACTCCTCTGAGTTTACTAAAAGAAAACAGTCCTTTTTGTATTCTGCGGTTCTCACTAAGATAGCTAATGTATTCTGCAGAGTGTTCTGTGTGCAAATGGCACCTAAATCTCTTCTCAGACAATGACAGGTACATAAAACCATATTTTCAGTCAAGCATCTCACTGCTGTATACAGTTTGGCAAATCAAGAGAATATAAGAAAAAGAAAATATAATATCCTAGAAACCTGGATTTTAAATTGAGGTAGTTTTAATAAAATTAGTTTCTTAACAGCCAAAGCCGTTTACCTGTAATGGGAAAATGAGTTTGGTGTAATTGTTCACTCAGCTCCTGCTTAGATTTTAGCTAGTGCACAGCTGATGCTGATGCCTGATGTATGCTGGGACCAGTACCATTAGGTCTAAGCAAGGACAACTGGTAAGTAGGACAGAAAGGGTAAAGGTCATTCTGCAGCCACTGTCACCTGCAGCTTGTTGCCTCCTGCAGCCAGAATCCTTGCATATGGGCTATCCGGCAGCTTCTGTTAACTCATGGAAATAGCATAGACCAGACATCCAAGATGCAAGATATAAATATGTCAGCTTACCCAAAAAAGTTTTTGAGGTGGATCCAACAGCAGCTGGACTGCTGAAGTTTTGGTGTTTCAGGTTGTGATACAGGGGATGCCTGCAAAGTATGTGGAGAATGCCACGACTGTGATTGAGGAGGAAGGATGAGCACTCTCACCATTGATCAGGTAATGATTTTGCTCAGAAGTGCACAAGTTACAGGTTAGAAGTTGCAAGTTATGAATTAGAGAAGTTGTGAGTTAGAAACTTCATGAATTAAGCAATGAATTAGTGAATTCACTTGTTAGAGTAGTGTGCACAAGGGGATTGAGCCCTTGTCTGTCATGTTTGTTTGTTTTCTCTCCTAATTAGTTCATAGAATAAAGTTTAATTTAGAGAGTACATTGTCCTGTAAATTTGAGATCCAAACGGACAGTGACAGTAAGGCTTCAGGAGGCCCATTTTCAAATACCACCACAAAAAGCAAATTTCATCACTTCTTAGAACTAGTGTTCAAAGTTCACTGCAACAATGCAGTTTATCATTACTTCAGCCTGAGCTTTTCTCACAAATAACATTGGGAGGGGTATTCATAGTAATAATGAACTTACTTCTTGAGTTTGTGAGCTTCATAAACAAAAAGTTCCAGACCTTCTAATATTTGTTCATGGTTACAAAAAACAAACAAACAAACAAACAAAAAACAACAAAAAACCAAAAAACAACAAAAAGAGAGAATCACAGTTCAGTCAAATCACTGACTGAATTGAATGTGATGACTGGCATGGCAGAACTTGCTAAGCAGACACAGAGTTTTAGAAGTCTTCTGGCAGTCTCTAAACCATTGGGGAATATTGGTGACATAGCTGCAAAAATCTGCACTTGCTTGCTAAAACCTCTGTACATCTAGGAAATACAGCTATGCTTTTGGCATGTCGCTCCAGTGACCATGATGTTTAGTTTTTGGTGAGAGTGGATAACTTCTGAGTAGCACTTTTTATTAGGGAAGCTGTATCCAGTTCGTAACACTTGGCTAACATATAAAGCAATGTACAGATAAATTGTAGTTATGTCACTAGCTCCACTAGCCAGCTGATACTCAAGATGTCAAGTTTCCTGTCAAGTGTCTGAATTTTGTACATTTCCATGCTGTGTGTGATTGTTCAAAAGAGGAAATTAGGTAGAGAGATACAGGAAAGGAATTCTGCAGTCCCTGCAGCCCTCCATGACGTTATCTCTTTAGGAGCTGCATAAAAATAGAATGTACCATTAGATTAGGATATAGAAAGAGACGTGTTGAGAAATTCAATTTTTGGGAGGTAGAAACTGAGTAGTAAGCTCTGCTCAATGATTTCATAGAATCATAGAACTATTTGGGTTGGAAAGGAACTTCAAAGCTCATCTAGTACAACCGCTTCCAATAAGCAGGGACATCTTCATCCAGATCAGGTTGCTCAGAGCCCCGACCAGCCTGGCCTTGAATGTCTCCAGGGATGGGGCATCTACCACCTCTCTGGGTAACCTGTATCAGTGTTTTACCAACTTGATTGTAAAAAATTTCTTCGTCATGTCTAGTCTAGTTTAAAACCATCACGCTTTGTCCTGTCACCACACGCCTTGCTAAAAAGTCTATTCCCATCTTTCTTATGGGCACCTTGTAAGTACTGAAAGGCTGCAATAAGGTCTTCCTGAAGCCTTCTCTTCTCCAGACTGAACAACCCCAACTCTCCCAGCCTGTCCTCCCAGCAGAGCTGTTCCAGCCTCTGATCATTTCTGTGGCTCCTCTGCCCCCTCTCCAACAGGTCCATGTCTGTTGCGTACTGAGGGCTCCAGAGCTGGACACAGGACTCCATGTGGGGTCTCACCAGAGCGGAGCAGAGGGGCAGAATCATCTCTCTCGACCTGCTGGCCACGCTGCTTTTGATGCAGCCCAGGGTAGGATTTACCTTCTGGGCTGTAAGTGCACATTGCCAGATCATTTCGGAGTATATTCTTTCTTGCTAACTATGTTAAAAATAAGTTGTCAACTAAATTTGCCCCCTTTCTGCTGCCTCTCACCTGTTTCCAATTTTGGGGAGCTGGTTGGCATTCCTAGTCCCTGGGACAAAAGAATAAATCATTGGTGACAAACTCATTTTCACCGTGGGCCACATCAACCTCGTGGTTGCCTTCAAAGGGCCAAATGTAATTTTAAGACTGGATACATGTAACCACTCCAAATTACATTTGGCCCTTTGAAGGCAACCACGAGGACGATGTGGCCCACAGTGAAAATGAGTTCGACACCTATGGATTAAACTGTTCTCTAGCCCAGTTGTGCACCTAAATGTGCACACAGCTGCAGAGGAGACTAAGGTCAAGTGTGTGTCCTTAAAGGAGATTTTAACAGATGCTAACAGTGCTATGAAGAAGTAACTGCAATCTCGAGTAATGTGCAATTTCTTCAATTAAATGGCTAAATTTAGCACCAAGCAAAAAGGAATATTCAAAATGCTGCTATAATGGCCATGAAATTTATTTTGCATTGACAGAAAAATCATAAACTATTGCTAGAAATGTTAGTTGCTGAATAAACTTCAGTATCTCAAAGCAAACACTTGAAAAACTCAGCTTTTGATCAGCCAAAAGTAAATTATCATAAATAATAGTTAACAGTAGATAAACATAATGATAAAATGGCTAATTTAAAACCATTTATGCATGAAAGTAAACAAAGATGCAGTCATATCTTACAGGATTTGCTCCCAGATTTCAGGACATCTGGTATTACTCAGTGTTTTCTTATATAATATAAATAATATTTGTGGAGAAAGAGAAGAAGGGAATATGACAGTCTCAGAAAACGAGAAGGTGGACTCCAGCTCTCTCCTGCTTCTCAGGTAGCAGTAGGCAAAGCATCGGTACTAACAATTGCAGCCAAAAATCTTAGTCCTTCGAAGTGACCACAATCCATTTTCGCAATGCTATTTTGGTGCAAGGCCCTTTTAACCACAATCTATACAGTTGTTGTGCCAAGTTGGATAGTTATTACACAACCACAGTAGAAAAGGTATAAAAATTGATTTGATAAGGCACAGACCCACATGAAAGTAATTACCAGGTAATTAACATAAACAATATTCAATTTATTACTTCCAAGAGAACCCTAAGACACTTTCAGTCTTTGTAATTTTCTACTAACAGACTTCTATGTGTATGTAAAATACACTTCAAAGTTTTGGGAATAACTAAATAAAAAAATAATGCTCTGGAAGTGTAATCTGCATTTCTCTAATTATTAAGACAATTTGATTTTCCTCAGCTGAAATCAGCATATAAAATCATAATTTTCTGAAATACCATGGTGGGATCAATAACCCAATGTATGTTCAATATGTGTGATGTAATTTTCCTTTGCTTTTCACTGAAACAACACAGAAGTCAAGCCTTGGGGTTCTGAGAACAGGCTAAGATCAATGCAAATTACCTTTTTATCTTGTTATTTCTGTTTTGTGGCAGAGACACGATGAAGTCTTGAATTTAAACAGGTTTAAGTGGCTGTCTAAATTATGACAGCTTATCTCTAGCTTCTGACAACAAGCAATGCCCAGACCAAGACTTGTGGCAGGATCCTTGTAAATCAACACAGTAAATTGCAGCGAGGGAAGATGTGAGGAAAAGTTTCCCCTTGCTGAATCTGATAGAGTATATAAGAAAAAAAAATTACAAAATCAGTATGTATTGTGTATCTCTCTCTGTGGGAATAAATGTAGGTCCTGTTATAACTTCTTAAATTGTAGTATAGCACTGGCCTTTACACTATCAGATTAGCTAGGTTGTAGGGTTAAAATAGTTTCTTAGAGGTTGTGGGTTTTTTCATATCTCAAATACAGTTCCTTTTAGAAACTTAACTTTGTTGTAAAAACACTTCTTGAAAGTGCTGTTTTTCCAGAGTGCTTTTTTTCTAGTAGGAGATTGATATTAGAAACATGCAAACATGCAATTGTCCCAGATTACTATTAACTGGGCATGCATTGTGTGCTCCAGGTAACCTCATTTCCCCATCATTTGTTGTATGGCCATGCCAGGAGCTGTCTACCCCAGAGGACCACCCTGGTGGCCAGTTCAGCTTGTCCTGCCTGCTGTAGGGTTCCCAGATGGAGACACAGGTGGTATCCACAATACTTCTGTGACTGGGTAGAGTAGAACAACCACCTCTGCCCAGATTCCCCCTTCTTCCTGCTCCTGAAAAGAGAAATGTCAAATTAACACATACTTTGGGTGTTCTGTATCTCATCTTGCATTACAGAGGTTCCCAAAACACAAGCTTTGTGCAAGGTGATCCAAGAAAGCCTTGAGAGCACTTGCACTCACATCTCTCTACTCTCATGAGCTCTCTGTTGCTTAAATGATAGTGGGATGAGGTGGTACCCAATCCTCTGGAGAACTGGGCTACTCAGCCTGCATCCCACAAAACACTGGATTCCTGCAGTATGCAAATGCAACCAATCTAAGTGTCTTTTGGAAGGCACAAGCACTTTTATCTAAAAAATAATACAGAAGGGAGATTAAAGTCAGAGAGTGTGGGACAGCCTGTGAGCTGTTATCCTGGAGACAACAGCTTTGATCCTTGCAGTGTCTTAGATGATGCTTCCATAAAATGCTCTAGCAGTTTCCCAGGACAGATTTGGGATATTCCAGACAATTCTGCAAATAGTGGATGGAAGTAAGGAGGTGTTGAGTTTTCTGGACATACTGGACACAACATCAATCTAGAAGGGAGTAGCAAAAAAATCATTATATAATTGTGTGGTGAACAGAACTTTATTTTCCATGTAGTTCCCTGGCTAAGACAGTGCCTGAATCTAGCAGCACTTGCCCAGCTAAGCCCAGCACCACAGTGCACTCAGTGATTGGACTCAAAAGAACCTTAATTAAGTATCATCTGTTCATGTAAAATAAGGAACTAAATTCAATGAGAGTAAGACACAAGGACATCCTGGTTACACTTACTGGCCAAGCTACTCTTTAATATATTAGCTGTTGCTCTTTTGTTTCTGGTGACTTTTCTCTGTACCAGCTGTTGGAATTCAAACCATAATTGCTTGTGAAGTGGTAAAAAAATTAGAGAATGCCCAGGTGCAAGCTGTTCAGGGCTGGGAGGCTTTTTTTGAAGCCAGTTTCAGTCCGGATGATGCTTGTAGACAAGTCTGAAGCAAGAGTGAAATGGAATAAACAAAGGAAGGGGTAAAATGCACCGATAAAAGCTGAAGGCGGCTGATATTATAAGTCTTCTCCAAGCTACATGAGGTGGATGAGAATACTTATACATCTTTCTTTGCTGTGTACCTACTAACAGTGGTGGCTATGAAACTACATTGTTGAACCAAGTATCAGAATTTTTTCTGATCTTTGGAAAACAAAACCAGAAGTAAATGGGTGAGAATTCACAATCTACCACTGCAGTAATTAGGAAGAATTCGGCTCCTACTTGATATCTCTGCATATGAAATGGGCTTAATTGCGGTGACTATTATTTCTAGCACTGTTGTGCTGGATCCATCCTTTTTGAAGAAGTACTTCAAGGACTCCTGGTATTAACAGGTTGACCTCATTTTGAAAAATATACAGGTACCCATGCTGGATGTTGGTATGAAAGGTGGTCTTAATATTCCTAAAGCCTTATTTGTGCCCCTAATTTGTTTCCTAGACTATTTCTTGAGACGGTTTAGAATAAAATTATAAGAAAATCTGGTCATCACACAGTAATACTTTTAATGAACAAGCAGGAACGTTTGAAGTTAGAGAGTTTCCAGAGAAGACTGTTGTTCAGGCCGACTTGAAGAGTAAGTTTGAAGATGAATGTGTTTAATCATGAAAGCCACGGTTCATTATACTGTGTACAACCCTTCTGTCAGCATCAGACTGGAAGGAAAATGGAAGGACAGGTTTAAATTTAAAGGAGTCACTGCTAACATGCGTATTTGTTCCTCCCAGCAAAAGGGAAAAAGGAAAATTAAACTAACATTTTGTTACAAATTGAGCTAGTTTTCCTCACAAGTTCTAAAAATTGGCTTACCAAATATTTTTTTTAAAGGGAAAAAGAGGAGTCTGAAGAGGTGGATGAATAAAGTAACTGATTTTGTAGCATAACTTGTGCTGCTGGTTGTTGCTGGTGTCACGCCCCTGCTCCCCATTGCTTCATCCTTCTTGCTCTCGTAACCACCCTTGTTCACCAGAGCTGTGCTGCTAGCAGGACCTAACACCAGCACCAAAACACAGCTCTCTACTGCAAGAATTTAAAATTCTTTCTTCCATTTCTGTTTGGAAAGGCCTCCTTGTTTTGCCCTGCAGTGACTGTCATTGACGCTGGTGTTGCTGCCTTAATGTGATGCCCCGTGAGGGGTCATTACACTGGACTCTTACATTGCTCTGCAGTCCAGCTGGGTTGCCTTCATAACGAGCACAACATGTGCAAAATTCATGGGCTTTAGGCCTGTCCATCAATGTCTTTCATTTCTCTTCCCTTTGATCCATCAGACAGAAACAGAGTTCACTTCCTCCCGAGGGCTCCTCTGCCATCTGTGTTCACAGTTGGGGAGGGAGATGTGGGGTGTTGCTGTTGCTTTAGGTCCCAACCGTCAGGCTTCTGGATATACAGGTACCAGTGGAGCTGGACTGAGGGTCTCCCTGGCCTGCTGCAACTTCTGTCTCTCATGAATCTTCCCCACTGTCACCAGGCATAATGGGGTCCACCAACAATCCCAAACAAGTGTCAACAAACACGTGCCTGAACTGAAAACCAAATATAACAATAAAGACTTTCCTGTAACTGGCAAAATGAGAACACCAAAGGCTTCCATTAAGTTTGTGCTTTATTTTCCTTGGAAGTGTTCATCTGTTGGTTTGAGTATTTTAGAAAGTCTTAAGATAACTTTAGTGGCCTAGATCTTTATTGGTCACAGGAGTGGACCAGAGAATGCTTACAGTTCAAGAGAAAGCTCCTAAGATATAACAGAAAAAGTCATTGAAAAAAGGAGCATTTGATGTTCAGAGACTTTTTTTAAAACAAAATTTCTAAGACTGACAGTAATTTTTGTAAATCAGTAGCAAACTATTCCATGTTTGTCTATGAATTATGTGAGTACGTTAAAGGAACATGGTCTCTTACACAGTAAGTGTTCACGCTCCATCTGTCTGTGACCTCCAGGAAAATTAGTCCCTTGTGACTGTTTATAAATATCTCAAAGGGACATGGAGCAAGGTGAGAGTAAGGTGAACAGATATATAAAACCAGATAAGCTGGCAACAACTAAATTAGACAAAACTCCAAAGGCTTTTCCTAAACTTGACCACTGGAATAGTTCTGGCACAGTGAGGAGAGGAATAAAAAAAATAATCTGCTTTTAGGTGAAATTCAATAATAAATTTATAATGGGGATTATAGGACATGGTGCATTCAATAGCCTAAAAGTAAGGATTCAGTAGGTCTTCTTAAAGCCTATTTCAAATAGTTCAAAGTTAAAGGTATTATCTGAAAATTTTTTATTGAGCAACTCTGTAGTATGCCATACATCATTTTCATTGATGGTGAAGAATGTGTAATTTGCGTAAAGAAAGAAAAGGGAAGAAACATTAAAGTGTTTAGTACTGAATATTACAAAGAGTGGAGCAAAGAATTGTACATGCATATGCTCTAAAGTCATCAACTATACACATGTATATGGAAAAGTTGGAAAGCAGGCTTGCATATGTGTATGTTTAGGTGTATATATGGTTCACCTCAGGGCAGAAAGGCATGCTTTAAACCCTCCTGTTGAGGACTGAAATCAAACTTGAATTCTGAATAGGATCATAGTTGATTTTTTTCCCCACATTGAACTAAATTATTCCTTAAATGGTCCAGAAAGTTTGTGCAATAGGTGCAAAGCAGTGTTTCAGATGTCTGAAGCTTTAGGATGCTGCTTTGACGTAGGAAGTGGAGAACAGTTTTTCTCAAGAACTGACTTCTGAAAAGCCCCAGAGAAGGACCAGAGACCTTTTAATCTTTCAAATAGCCACCAGTTCTAAGGAAGCTTTTAGCGTGCCATGTATCTCAGCTGGAAACAGAGTCCATGTCTGGAGAACCAAAACCTGTATTCCTGCAGCAAAGATGAAAGGGGAAACAAAGCTATTGGGCCAAGGGTTGGATAATGTATGTTTATTCTGGTTCATTTCATGCTAAGAAACTGTTAGAAAACAGCGCAGCTGCACAACTTTGTATGAATTTCAAGTTAAGTGGGCAAGATGCTCCTTCTGTGCAGTTTGTCCCTACCAGGAAACACAGGAAGTGTTAGAAAGTAATGCGAATCAACTTATGGGGGTGTTATAAGGGAAGTGCTGCACTTCATGAAGCTGAGAATTGAATGATGCAGATATCTTGGCTGTATCTGGAGGCCTGGACAGCCATCGCCCCTCCAGGAGATGCCAGTGACAGAAGAGCCAGTGATGGTTTTACCACCATGTTTTCAATCACAGGTTTTTATATATTGGGTTTTGTGTTTTGTTTTTTTTTTTTTTTCCCTCCAAACCCTGTAAATTATACTGAAATATTTAAATGCAAGTATTGTTTTAGTAGCACCAGAATGTCCTCATTTCTGTGCTGGCTGCTGAAATGTTTATGCTGTGACTAAAGGATGGTGATTTATGCCATACTGGGAAAATGGTTGGACTGCTTCCTACAGGCATTATGGCTGGTACTTCGTACAATAATAAAACTGTTGATACTGAGCAAACTGCTAATTTAAGAAGACTATCATGACAGTCAAAAAAGAGACAAACAAAAACTAGTGAATAAAACAGACAAATCGTGTTAGGGCATAAGGTTTACTCAAAGAATCACAAATTGGTTGGAGTTGGAAGGAACCTCTGGAGATCATCTAGTCCAATCCACCTACATAGAAACCAGCAGGAGCTATAGTCAAAGTAAATGAAATATGAATTCTTAATTTCAGTCCAAGAAAAAGGTGATCTGGTTTTCATGGTTGTATATTGCTTTTACTCCTTTTACATAACTTGTTATAATGTGGTTAACTAAACCAGAAGAAGCTGAGTAAACTGAAGTAAGAAACAGTGGTTTGAAGTAAGAAGGTGTTTAGCTACTGTTCCATAAAGAATTATTGATTCAGTGAAGTGTTAGGTGGACTCACGCTTGTCCATCTAGAGCGGTGAATACCATAAGGGCCTAGAATATTATCTTCATAACACTCATTTTTTAAAAACTGCTTACTGATTTTTTTCTGGTTCATTTTGGATTAAACTCTACAAAAATGTCAAACGTTCTGTAAATAACAGAGGAAGAAGGAAGGGAACTGATATTGTTAATGGTGAATTGCTTAATTAACAGTAACATAGCTATCTTAGACTAGTAGACTATTAAAATATCCAAAGAGGTTTAAAATGGGATGTTTAATTTGTCAGTATATTGTGTAATAAATATGAGAAATGTATTTTAATGAGACTTCACTGTGGATTGTCTTGAGGCAAATTATTGCCTCCTGTACTCACTGCACAAACTGGTGACATGATGCCTCAACGCAGAGATGCTTTTTGTGAGCAGATGGCTGTTTGGGGACCAGGACTTGCATACTAAATGGGGGATGCAAGGGAATGGCACATCATCTACTGCAATCTCAGCAGAGGATCAAAATTAGGAGTTTGATGTGTAGCCATGGGAGAGTGGTAAGCATCTTTGCAGAGGCTAATCAGAACATCATTGTTAAATGGTTACATAGTTTAACTCTGCTATTAACTAAGACATAATCACTGGGTGAAGTTCAACTCTGATAACTGTACCAGCTCTAAAGAAATGTAAAGAGGATGATACCAATGCTTTATTTCACAGGGTGTGTGACCCTGTCACAGTAAAGATTTTAAGCAGTTCTGCCTGTACTTTGTGGAATCAACAGCCCAGAAATTTTTTGCAGCATAATACCTTTAGATCTGTTAAGGATAAATAATTTTAAATGGAAATGCATCATACTCCTGCAGTGAAATGTCTTTCTAAAATTGCTCAATAAGCAATAACAGGGAGTCAGTTTTACAGTGACGAGAACAACACTCTGAGAGAAAGACTGCTGGAGCTAAAAGCTCTGCTAGCTTTGACACTCATGAAATGTGGAGAAGATTTACTCACACATCACTCTGAATCTGTAACCAGTGGCTTGCAGCATGAAAATAAAAGTCTGAGGATAGCTATGCTTCTGGTGGTGGATTTTTAACACTTATTTATAACAGCTCTCAGTCATCAGGACAGCATTGTGGTTAAATACTTAGATTTGTTTTGAATGCGAACAAGAGAGGCAGATGTACAGACTCACACTAGGAAATAAAATTAATGCTTCAGAGTCATTAGAATTTGCCAAGAAAATGAAGAAACTCCCACCCTTCCCTTCAGCCTGAAGCTGATGAGGTCTAGGGAGGGCTCTGACACTGTAGGTATGACAGGCAGCATGAAATAGAGTAAAAATGACCCAAGGCAAAGAAGAGCTTAGAGCCAGCATGTATTTGCCATGTATAGCTCCAAAACTAGTCCAGCAGTTTTTTTGAGTAGGGAGGCAAGACTGGAAATGAGAGAAAGTAATATCAGCAATGGGTTACGTTATTTGGCTGGGCTTTGCAAATGACAGCAATGTGCATAGGGTGGACTGGGGGACTGAAGCAGTGCCCTTAATTCAAAAGAACTAGGCCTAGAGGCAAAATGTTATGCTGTAGCAAAAGACAAAATAGCAGCCTGAAAGCACACACAACATTCGAGAACTTTGAGTTGGATAAAGAAAGGCTGATGGGCAAAAGTCGTGCCAGAAACAATGATATTAGCACTACAAAGAAGATAAACAGCTAAAAGCTGTGCTGCATAGCATTGATTTTACAACAGAGGATGTGATTATCCAGCCAAATACCAGCTGGGAAAAAACCTGTTCTCTAACAGTGCTAGGAAAAGTGGGTGCAGTCATTGGTAGGGTACTAAAGTGACTGAGGAAGATACAGAGGACAGCCCAGACAGGACACAAACCTGTACAGACCAAAGCTGAAAAGCTCAATAAACCGAGGTATGACCTCTAGGAATGCTACTGCTGCCCTACAGCAGTAAAAGCCATTGATGGTGGGATTCAGGCTGCAACTAAAATACCTCAGTTAAGAAGTCTGTGAATGTTTGCTTGTGCAGAAGTTGTTTAAGCTCCTATTCAAGCCAACAGAGATTTGGAGTTTAAGTTAATTCCTCATATATAAGCATCTAGCCCTCCCCAGTGAATTACTTACAGGTCATATTTCATAGCTCCAAACCTCATGTGAATGTCTGCAAAACTCACAGGAGATATACATTGGGCAGGATATGTTTGCCTAATCATGAATGTTTAATGTAGTAGGTACAATGGTTTATTTTGCCTGCCCTCCAGCAATGTATAGATTGCTGGTGGATTCTGCATCAACTTGCCGGTCCTTTGTGGAAGTTTCTCAGTATTGTTAAAGCACCTCAAACAACCCTGGGTACCCACGGTTAGGAAAATGAATTCTGCCTCTAGCATCTGGTCATGGTATTGTGGAAAGACCTTTGGACAAAATCTGGGTTCTGATTTCGCCAGCAACCTCACTGAAAAAAATTCAGGCACTTAGCACAACATAATAAAGTATTTGATCTCTGTATGCCAGTTAAGACTGGTATTCCATTTACAAGTTACAAGACAGAGACTTCCAATACTTTTCTCTAATATTTTAAAAAGATTATGCCATGTGCAGATTATAAAAGCTCTGTGAGGAAGGTCCATGTTTCAGTCTTGCCTCAGATAAACGCCCATGTTAAAGAAGTGGTCCTGTATGTTTAGTATCTCAGGAGTTGGATGGCTGGAACAAAGCAGGCTGGGGAGAAAACCTGTAGAAATGGCACCCACTCCAAAAATTAAATAAATATAAAACAATCTAGATTGCTGTTCACCTTTCCAGGTATAGACTTATCAGAAAAAACACCAGCTGGACAAAGGCCTGTCTGTAAAGCAACATGCTGGACACGCTGCTCATCCCGCTCCATCTCACATTGTCTCTGCATTTCTCTTTACCCCAGTCCCTGAATCCCTCACGGTGTCTGTTGGAGGGGGGCTGGAGGGGGTCTGTGCAGAGGAGGAAAGCGGTGCCTGCTGAGGTGTCTCCAGGGTGGGGTTTGTCCCCACTGTCCCTGAGCCCCTTCTGGCGGCCTGGCCCAGCACGTGTGTTGGGTGGCACGGAGGGAATGACTCGACTCTCTCTGCGCTGCACCATGGCTCTGTCCTCCTCAGCAAGGGGAACGGGCTGAGCCTGCTGCACATAGTGCAAAATCTTCTGCGCTGTGAATGTGCTCTTGCTGCAGTCACAGCTGTACCTGAAATGCTGCTCTCCTGATGGACGCGATTTTGTCAGGATGATTAAGTAATGAGGCAAGCCAAACTTAACTTATTTTTAAAAAGTCCTTTCATGTGTGGTAAAAGTGATTTGCATTGCTTATGTAGCATACCTGCACTTTATTTCAATGAAAAATCCAGATGTTGCAAATTATATGCTTAGAGAAGTTTATACAGTAAAGGAACGACATGCATTCTTAATTAATCTCCTTTTAATTAAGAGCTGATATTGGTTTGTTAGACTATAGATACAACTTTAACTATAATTTATAAACTATTAGCCATTCTATTTTAATGTAACAACTATGAAACAATATACATAAAACTACCAGAGAAGTAGAAAACCAAATAAAATTAAAAAAAACCCTTACTGTCTTGATCCAGAAAAAACGCTTGAGCACAGACACATACCTCACTGATGCATAACTATGCAGGAGGCAAGGCACTGGGAATAGAGATGTAACAAGAGAATCTCATGGAGCTTAATTCCACAATATAAAATATTATAAGTATTTCAAATCCAGGAGTCTTCAATTTCAGCTGCGTTACCTGGGCCTCTTTGCATTCTTGCCTCAGTTGGTTTAAAAAACTTCTTTTAATCTCCAAGTCATATCCCAGTGATGCAATTTCACAGCTGAGCAAATCACCTGTGTTTTCATTCCCAGAGCTGAAGACTGCCCAGAATTTGGGTTATAAGAACTGTACTTGTGGAAAAATTTAATTCAATGGCTTTAATGAAGGGAGAATGACTTTTACTTTTTGTTGTTGTTGTTGTTTTGTTTTTTTTTTTTTTTTGTTGTTGTTTTGTTTGTTTGTTTTCAGCTCTGTAAGACAACCACAGTTCAGATCTATAATGTTCATTTTTCCCTGCTCTCGAAATGCCAGTCAGACCTTTACCAACAGGAACTGACATAGTGAGTAAGCCCAGCTGTACATTTGGCCTTTCTAGCCCATTATTGTATTTCGAATTACTTGAACCATAGAGGAGACATTTTTACCTTCTATGTGTTTCCTACAAATTTTCTGGGGTTTCTTTAACGTACCGTTTGCCATCTGTCTGGTGTGAGTAAGAGCCGCTGTGCTCTGGCAGTGATGTTGGAGCCTACCGTTCCATTTAACTTCAGCAAAAGAAAGCGAACTGGATGCAGACAAATACTACTGAAGATTTTAAATTTCTCTTCTGACACAAACTCACTGTGATTCATGAGAATAAGTATATTTTCTTGGTCTGGCAATTCAAATGTTTATTATATTTGTTAGTAGAACCAGTCTGCTTGTGCTTTGAGTCTGGTTAGTCTTGTCCCAAGAACACTGCAGCCATATGCCATGGTAGTAGAAAATTCTTCTAGCCTTTTCCAAGGGGTGAACTGGCATGTGAATATTTGTCTGCTGTGCAATTATTCCATTTAGTTCACCTCTACCTATGGTAATTGATTACAAGATAAATTGTACATGGCACAACCAGTCTCTTCTTGGGCCCTATACTGAGATAACTTTTTACTCTATGTAGGTAGTAATGAAGGGTCCAGAGTGAATTCCAGTCTGGTACCAAAATTCTATGTACTTCAATGATTGTTAAAATGTGCATTTTCTTCTAAAGTTTTTATTTACTTGTTACTGTGCTATCAAGTTATTCTCATATACACTTTCAGAAAGGGAAGAGTAGATATTCACAGTATAAGAGGTGGTAAGCAGAAGCCTAGAGAAATTAAAATTTGCTCATATTGATATAAGGAGATGCTGCCATAAACGGAAATTGAAATGAGGTCCTCCATGTCTCTACTTAATGTCACAAGCATGAATTCCATCTTGTTCTTATGGTTCAATAAATCAGAGAAAAACAGTAACTTGAACATAATTCCTGTTTAAAATTGAGGTCAGAATTCTTAAACAGTGGACTGTATTCCATTAAATTATTTTGTATTTCTTCTGATTTAAGTCCACATTTACTTTCTGTGTCCACATATGTTTTAAAAGCATCCCATAGCCCTCTTTGCTTTTTTTTTTTTTTACAGCTGTAAGAGGATGAGCAGTAATGTTGTGAAATCTGTATATTACCCTCTGGTACTTCAAAATTTCTTATAAGCTTCACTATTGTTTTTCTTTCCATTAAAGCATCTTTTCTATATTATGACATGGGTTTTTTGCACTTAATGGGACAGCACATGAATCTGTCATGCCATGTAATTTCATCCTTTTTGAGTTTCTTGAGAGGAAATCTGAGTATCTTCAGACAGGTGAAATGAACAGCTCTTAGCCATGAATAATTCTGGTAATTCAGTCTGATAACTAGTCTTAGTTATGATTTGCTATAAATGCTGACCAAGATGGGAATGCACTGAATTTGTCAGTTTTAGTGACCCTAGGTAGTTGTACTTCACACGCTCAGAAAGAGGTCTCATAAACTCAAAGATTTATTCTGATAGAGCACCATCTCTCAGTATCATCACATACTTTTTTACACTAGCAAGTATGTCAACAGACAGATTTCTGTGGGTTTTGATGTTCATCTGATTTTAAATAGTTTTAAATATTTGTTCAAAAATTTATTATTTAATGCACTTCATGGAAGTGTGCAGGCAATGAGGGCACTTGGAAGCACCCCCTGAATCAAAGCAGTAGGAGAGAAGTTCTGATAAAGACTATTGTAATTGAGGATTTTAAGCCATGCCTCTACTCTGGTTCTTACTGTGCCAAAGAAACTGAAGTACACTTTTTTGCCCCTTTGAAAAAGCAGAAATGCTTTGCATGGAATATGAGAAGTCTATGCGTGAAGACCAAAGCTACTAACAAAGGAAAAAATACCTCTTGTAAAATCTCCTTATTACATCAAATGCTGGTGTTATCTGCTAGCTGGAGATATGATGCACCATAGACAAAATTCCTGAAGACATCTCAATCTGGTTATTTAGTTCTGAGAATAAATCACTGTCAAGAATTTTCACGCTCTCTTTCCTAGTAGATGTAGGTTACATATATCCCGTTCTGGTGCATATTATTTAATCTCAAATTTGAAGTTAGACTTTGGTTCAGCTTCGCACTGGTATCATCAGCATAATTTATATTTCAGCCTTAGTAGACTTCCACTTGTCTCCTCAAGTGGGGAATGACCAGGAGAATAAAAAAACCTGTAGCCCTCTGATAGCACTGTCCGGGCATGTGTATGCATGAGAGCACATTATGTATCTAAACATTTTTCCTGACTGCTGTTTTCTGGTTTTTCTATTCAGAACATCTTAGAAAAACAATTAAAAGAAATGTAACACAGTCATCTTGCCCAGTCCCCTGGTCTGAACCAGAATCACTCATTCCAAACAGTATTTGCTTGTCCTGTTCTTAATGATTCCAATAACTAATGTGCAATTTTTTCCTAATATCTTCCATGAACCTTTACAGCTGACTTTCGAGCTTATTACTACGGGAACGATTTGGTATGAAAATGAAAAGCAATTTTTCCTTTATTTTTCAGAAACTATTTATAGTTTTCTTCTCTGCACTGTCCCTAGTATTCAGTGGTTTTCCTTACAGTGCAGTTTCCAACACTGGGCACAGTATTAGAGCAAAGGCTTTATCAGTGTGCTGCAGACAGTAAGGACTGCTTCATGTGTCTTGCAGGCCATATTCTAACATACACCTTTTAAAAATTAAGATGTTCCTAACTGCTTTTCAGCTTGTGATCACAATCTCTCATGACTTCTTGAGGTTCTAACCAAATATATCTTATAAACTGTTTCCCTAGTAATTTGTAAAGTTCAGTATCCTTAGATAAATAACTTGTATGTATCCCTGTTAAATTTTGTCCTTGTTTTCCAGATCATTCCGTAGTATCTCATTTTGTATTGCAATTGTGTCAGCAAGGCAGTCTTTTTTTCACAGCCTCTTGTTATCTGCAAATTTAATAGCATGTACTTTCTGTTCAGTCACCCAGGTGGTAAATGAGGTTAATGAATAGTACTGGATCCAGGACATATCCCTTCTGAATAGCACATCCTTCAATTTCGATAAACAACAATAGGTAACAGCTATCTGAATGAAGTTTTCTAACTAACGTTATGTCCAACTAATGGTAGTTTTATCATGTTTTAGAAAAGGGAAGCCTAATCCTCATTTTGCTTGTGAAATTCTAGGTGATATTCGACAAACACATAAGGTGCTTGTATCAAAACAATTGCTTCTGCCTGCTATGCAGCGATGGGAAAAGCCATGCTGGTTTCAGAGTACTTGTTCACATCAAGTTTGTGTTTGTATGCCTTCACCTATGTGCTTATTTATTTATTTTTAGCTGATTTTTACTGATAAACTAAATGGATTAGTCTATAAGCCATTTACTCTCCCTTTTTAAGGACAGTTTTTATGTTTGCCCTCTTTCTCTGTCCTCCACATCTTCTCGAATAGAGCAGCCGCTTCCTCTGAGGCTGCTCTACACAGTTCCAAGTACCCTAGACTGTCATTTATCAGAAATGCTCCTCCTCTACTCCTCTCAAAGCTGTAGTTAAAGGCTGAAAAATGAATGTATGAAAACATTACTTGCATTTTATCATATCCTGCCTGTATATAGATTTGTCAGGACACAGAGCAGGTACAGCTACAATGATGTCTGGTGGTGTAGAAAAAATTGCGTTCTGCATTCACAGAGTTACTTTGCCATGTGCTGTGGGTTGAAACCTGCAGCAGGAATTACTGATGTGAGGTCTAACACCACCTTCCCTACTCCCTTCCTCTTAAAGGAAAAACCAAAATAAAACCGGGAGCATGCTATATTTTGGACTGCAAAGACAACATTGCTTTTCAAGTGCCATCTGGATTCTCTTCTGAATAAGGAAGTCTTTAATATAATTGCCTGAAACACCCTAATCTAACTGTGAATTTCTTATTGAGATTGTAAGAAGGTAATTAGAAAGTAGTTTGATTTTATTTATTTGCTTTGCTACATTTGTTATTCCCTGTTCAAATAAGATTATTTCCAATTAAAATGCAATTAATTCTAGACTTCCTCAGACAAATAAGTGCACAAAGGAATCCTTTCCATGGTTGGAGAAACCCTTTCTTGCCCTCATTCACCCTTGCCTATCAGTGTGGTGGAGTTTGTGGTTTTGTTTCTTGGGGTTTTGTCATGAAGATAAATCAGCGAGCAACATCATCTGGTAGAGGTAGATGCGGGAGTCATCATAGGGGTCTTTGAATATTCAAAGTATTTTCTGCAGTAATAGATAGACTTTCCCTCTTGACATCTCTGTCTTCAGCCTCCCTTTTGTTCACCTTCTTGATGTCAGCACCCTTCCAGGCTTTCTTTGTATATAGTCTCCAGCACACTAAGTTTTTATTCTAATTGCTTTGAATCATGACCACAACACCAAGATCATTAATAACACATTAAAAACTATGGCAATTCAAACTGAATCAGTCAAAGTGAAGAACTGGGTTATAAAAACCTGTGAACTTCATGGTAAGAATGTTAGCACTTTTTCTCTCATCTCACCAGCTTGTGTTTCTCCTCTTCTGGAAATCCTTCTGCTGAAACAGCACAATTTTGTGACGGTTCTGTAAAATTTGTGGTGACCAGATTTCATAGTTAATTTGGGACATTTGATTCATATTGCAAACAACACTTTTATAGGCTTTTTTCTTGTTTTCCATATTTTCAGTTTTTAACATTCTCACAAGTATAAAGTGATTCTTAGGATGAGGAATGTTTTCTCCAGAAACAACAGGAGTCTGGAAGGAGCTCATGAACTCGTATGCAGATTTGGGCAAGCTTTGGCAAAAGTGAGAAGAAAAAAGCTGGAGAGGAATTTCTCATATATTGGAAAAGGGAGTGGCATTTTCACAGGGCAGCTGCAGTCAGTTGACCTTTAGCAGGATGATACTCTACTAGGTTTCAAAAACAGGAGGAAATACAGCCACCCCTCCAAAGCAAATGCTCAAACATATGAAACAATATGTTCACCAAATATGGGCACTGTCTGTCTTTTCTTTCCACCTCCCTGGCCTTATGTATAGCAAACATGAGATTCTCTGGCAATGAAAAATATTTCTGACCTTAGAAGATTTGTAATCAAAGGCCTAGAATAGCCAAACAGGCTGTCCTTCCTCTAGTAGACACCTAAATAAGGCTGACGTGGAATGCCAAACATCAGCATATATCTAATGGAAAAGCTGTCTGTCCTATGCATGTTCTTTTTTTCATCTCCTTCCAAGAAATTTTATTAGAAACTTACTATATAAAATCACTGACTTTTATATCTTGGATATGAGTAGATTCAACAAAAGGAAAGACAGGTATCCTGATGACAGCAGTCTTCATTTGGGTGTTCAAATAAACAGCTTATGTTTGCGGAACTTGAATATGAGTATGAATGTTGGACATTACTGGCATTTTGAAAGATAAGTCTTGGGAAAGCTTAGGAGATTTGTATTCTCTTTCCCATGCTCTTGCGAAAGTCTGGGTGAAGCTTTAAGTGTAACTTTAAGCAGCTCATGAAGTACAATGTAAACTATATTTCAGTTCATTTTGGCATATCACCATTTACTAAAGGAAACATCAAAACAACAAAAAGGCCAACAGCATTTCGGCATTCATCAAGAGCAGTGTGGCCAGCAGGACCGAGGGAGTAATCAGCTCACTGTACTCAGCACTGGTGAGGCTGCATCTCAGATCCTGTGTTCAGTTTTGGGCCCCTCACTACAGGAAAGACATTGAGGTGCTGGAGAGAGTTCAGAGAAGGGCAATGAAGCTGGTGAGGGGTCTGGAGCACAAGTCTGATGAGGAGCAGCTCAGGGAGCTGGGACTGCTCAGCCTGGAGAAAAGGAGACTGAGGGGAGACCTTATCGTTGTCTACAACTACTTGAAAGGAGGTTGTAGCATGGAGGGGGTTGGTCTCTTCTCTGAGGTAGCAAGTGATAGGATAAGAGGAAATGGCCTCAAGTTGTTCCAGGGGATGTTTAGATTGGATATTAGGAAACATTTCTTCATGGAGAGGGTTGTCAGGCATTGGAACAGGCTGCCCAGGGAAGCAGTGGAGTCACCATCCCTGGAGTTGTTTAAAAGATGTATAGACAGGTTTCTTAGGGACATGGTTTGGTGCTAGAGTTATGTTATGGTTGGACTCGATGATCCTGAGGGTCTCTTCCAACCAAAATGATTCTATGATTCTGTGATTCTATGAGCTTTAAATGCTTTCCCTTCCTAATGGGAAGGGGAGTGCTCCTGAGAAGATGTAGTTTAATTTAAGTAAAGCCAAAAATATTTTGGTGGGAGACATTAAACATTGTTTCTTTGCTTTTAGAATAAAATTTTACCCTGAGGAAAGTAAAACTTCTTGTTGCATGGAAATAAAATGAACTGCTTGAAATGTTGTAGGCCCAAAGAAACAGTTTCACTGCTTATTCTGGCAGACCAAGTTGAAGGCACATGCTTTTCAGCTGGGACTTCGTTTTCTTCCTTTTTACTATTATAGTCAAAGAGCCTAAACAGATAAAAATCCCAGGGTACATTTCAGTTTCCGAAATATCTGCGACAAGTGCAACATAAGATGTCTTACTTAGCTTCTGATTGCCGTTCATAGGTCAGGCATGGTCTTTAATCAAATATGTCATCCTCATGAAGATGTTTCAGATTCAGCAGTGCATTGCAAGTGACTGCCTGAGTTTAGGCAACTGAATTGAGCCCATGATGGTTCAGTTATCCATTCTTCTGTTTCTCTACAGGAAAAGCTTTAATTGCAATAGAATTGCATTTCTTCTGTCATGGTTATAAAGACCAGTGACTCACCTTCGCTCCAAGATTTGATTTAGACAGTTGATCTCTCCTGCTTCTCAAATTCCATCTGAGTTCCCCTGCCGCAGTAAAAGATCACATTTATTAATAATTATATTCATGATTTGGGTGTTATAGAGCAACATTTCATACCATTCCTAATGCCCTCATATTCAAAGCATCTGGTTTTCCTATATAAGGCCTTTTTCCCATTGAAAATGTCATTTCTCTTTCTCATCAGGAAATTTTAAGGCACAATTTTTTAGCCAAAGTGAAAAAATTAAAAATTATTCCCAAGGCCATTCCTAAGGTGACTTAAGCAGTAACAACTCCAGTTACAGTCTCTCAGTCTTTTATCTTTTCTCCAGTTCATACAGCAAACCTTATTTTTTCCAACTTTTTTTTCTTATTTATTTTCTATCATATACTTATTTGAAATTCTAGATAAATCAAAACTGCCATGTTTATTTTGTCTGCAAAATTACTTATTTAAACAAGAAGTGTCAGATTAGTCTGGTTGCATAGTTGTATAGTATATTATAGCATATCTTATATAGTATATTATGCATTTTAAGCATATTCTTTTTTAGCAAATCTTTTTCTCCTTTCCTCACAATTATTTGCACATAACTGTGTTACAATAATGGGTATATAATTCTATCATATAATTTTGGCAGAAACTTCTTAATGGTTATATCACAGAGCTACTTTACCTCTGTAGCAGGCTTACACCTGCCTTTACAGGTTGGCCACATAGTTCTTGAAATAATTTCTTGGGCCAGCTGAAAAGGCAAGGGTTGCGTGTACTTTGCCTATGTCTAAACAGACAATATGAGTGCTCAAGCCTTCATGTTGGTTCATTAACCCATCAAAATAAGTGTTTGCAGATCAACTGACCAAGCAACTATGTTTTGATCAAATTTGTGAAAAGGAACTATATAGCTCTGGTTAACTCACCTGCTAACTTCAGTGAATATGTATTAATGTATTTTCTTAAATTGCCATCAGCAAGCAAAGTATTTGTCTGCTATTTCTAGCTAATAAAGTCAAAGTATATCTGCCCTCATTCTCAATTCAAGAGGATCTGTGCTGAAGTCTTTCCATCAAAGTCAAGTGGCTTCACATACTCACTTAAAAATAAAGTGTGGTTTCACAGTATTTGGATGCTTCAGAGTTGAGGGGTGAGCTGACCAGCTAATTTTGTATTGAAGTTAATAGAAAATATGCTACCAGCTTTATAATACAGAATATGAAAGATCAGTGATGAATAACTGAAGGTGGTCCTGAAATTATGAAGATTTTTTCATATGTCTAAGCTGTAAGATAAGACAAATTGTTAAACTAAACAATATTGTTAAACCAAAGTTTTGAGCTTGGAAGCAGACCACAGGACAAATACAGACTCATGAAGGGAGTACAGAAACTAAGGGCAATGACTGAACACTAACTCTTTTAATACAAGAACTAGAGGGCACTAAATGAAACTATTGGTAAGCAAGTTCTAAACAAATGAACGAAAGTACTTCATCCATTATAGACCTAAGCTTTGGAGCAGGTTGTCCTGTAATATTTTGCATGATAACATTTTATGTTACCTTATAAAGTGACTGACAAAAATATAGGTCAGAACACTTCCGGGGCTATTAAATATATTATTTCATATTTAAGTGCAACATATCGGAAATTTCTTCATAGTTCATTATCAAAAACATTTAGTTCCTCAACAAGCTTTTCTTGTTCTTATTCTCTTCTCTTGTGCTCCACTACTGACAACTATTGGAGGCCAAAGAAACTCATTCTCTCTGTATCTCCATCTTTGCTGTCATGTATTTATTAAATTTTTTTGAACAAATTTGTTTAATGGAGTTCTACAGTTTGACTATGATTTTCCAAAAATGACATTTCTTTTGGCATTTATTCTTCTTTCTACTTAGATTTGTCTTCTTTATATCCAGGATAATTCACTCCAGTTTTATTTAGCTTGGTTTTCTTTGGCTCTTTACAGGTTTTGTTTCCAGCTAAATAAAACTGCTGCTGAGACAATTTTCATGGGTTTCTTTGTTTGATTACATGCTCTTCTTTTTTTACTGATTCTATTTTCAAGAATAAACTACCTCAATGTTTCTAACCCCAATCACTTATTGATAGCCATGCCTTATCAGTAGTCCAAGCCTTGCTGTTCTTACATGAAAGCAGTAGCCAAAAACTAAATTATATTTTCTTTCCTACGGGCTCATCTAATTTAAAAATTACATTTTTTTGTTGGTTTTGTTTGTTTGCTTTTGGTTTTGTTTTACTGCAGCCCTTTTTCTGTAAACTGTAATATTTTTACAGGCAGTAGACCCCTTTTGTCTTATACCTTATGGTTTGCCAATACTTTCCTTGCATCTTCTAAACAATCCAAGCCAGTCTTTTCTAAATTTTTATAAAAATTCTTTTCATGAGCATAACATGAAATCCCTTCTCTAAAAAAAAAAAAAAAAAATGTGATTCCACTTTCTGCATTACGGCCTAAATTAATTCTTTTAGCCAGCAATAGCTCTTGAGACCTTTTGAAAAAGCATATATTAAGATAAAGAAGAAAACACACTTACTGACTGAAAGAGTTTAGACCAATAATTTCTAACTATATTCTCCATTTGCAAAACAACTGACCTCCCATGATGAGATGGCTTCTATGCATTTACATAATAAATTTCTTATTTTTCACATCCACAGCTGTGTTTTTTGAATCAAGTGCTCTCTACTAGAGTGAGGTGCTTATGATCAGTTTATGCACCAGGAGACACATCCTACCTGAGGTACAAGAATATCTGTGACAGGCCATCAGTCTGAAATGTGACTAATGTCACAGGGTGGCAAGTCTGCAGTTCCCTTTGATAAAGTATTTCTTATCAGAAAGAATTTCCCAATATATTAAGGACAAGAAGTTGATTGAACGTAGTCAGTGTGGATTTGTAAATGGGAAATCATGACTGTTCAACCTGACAGCCTTCTATGATGAACTGACTGGCTTGGTTATATGAGAGGAATGGACTCTCAGCATGTTCACAGATGATACAAAACTGCGAGGGTTGATTGATAAACCAGATTAGTGTGCTGCCATTCATACCTCATTAGGCTTGAAAAACGGGCCAACATGAAGTTTAACAAAGGGATATGCCAAGTCCTGCCCCTTGGGAGGAATAACTTCAGACACAAGGACAAGCTGGGGCTAACTGGCTGTAAAACACCTTTTTAGGAAAGAACCTGTAGGTCTTGGTCAACACCAAGCTGACCATGAACCAGCAGTGTGTCACAGAATCATAGAGTCATAGAATCATTTTGGTTGGAAAAGACCTTTAAGATCATTGAGTCCAACTTTTAAGCTGATGCTATCAAGGCCGCCTCTAAACCATGGCTCTAAGAACCTCATCTACACATCTTTTAAACACATCCAGGGATGGTGACTCCATCACTTCCCTGGTAAGCCTGTTCCAATGCTTCACAGCCCTTTTTGTGACTTTTTCCTAATATCCAATCTAAACCTCCCCTGGTGCAACTTGGGACCATTTTCTCTTGTTCTATTGCTTACTACTTTGGAGAAGAGACCAACAGCTCCATGACGGACAGAAGACCAATAGCCTTTTCGGCTGCATCAGGCAGAGCATTGCCAGAAGGTCAATGGAGGTGATTGTCTCCCTCTGCTCAGCACTGGAGATACACATCTGAAGTGCTGGATCCAGTTCTGGGCTCCCCTGTATAAGAGAGACATGGACATGCTGGAGGAAGCCCAGAGGAAACATATGAGGAGAACCTGAGACAGCTGGAACTGTTCAGCCTGGAGAAGAGAAGGCTCAGTGGGCTTGTATCAGTGTCTATAAATATTTGATGGGGGATAGTAAATAAGTCAGAGACAGACCCTTCTCAGTGGTGTCCACTGAGAGCACAAGAGGTAATGGGCACAAATTGTTATACAAGAAATTCTATTTAAACATAAGAAAAATATTGTTCATACTTGGGGTGGTCAAACAATGAAATAGGTTTCCCAGAGAGGCTGTGGAGTCTCCATCCTTGGAGATATAAACACTCAATTGGACATGGCCCTGGGCAGCTTGCTGTAGCTGACCCTGCTCTGAGCAGGATGTTGAACAACACTGTCTCCAGGGCTGTCTTCCCACCTGAGTCAGTTTATGATTGTGTGGTTCTGTAATTCTGACTAGTTTGCAAACCCAAGAGAAAGCAGCCTAAAGTAAAGCAATGAATTGGATGTTTAATGAATAATATTGTGAAAATAGTCCAGTCTCGGTGATCTGGACCTAATTACTGGAGTCAGAAATGTTCCACCTTAGATTACTCAAACTGTTTGTACTAAAATATTTTCTGGTTCCCAGTTTAGCAAGACCACACTTGTTCCAAAATAACAATTTCCAGAAGTTGAAATATTATTTCTGCATGATTTTAATACTTTACGCACTTAAAAAGTAAAACATGATTTCAAAATGAGGAAAGAAGAAATATTAAGAAATGTACCTAAGAGTTCTCATATTTCTGGCATATTTTCATGGATATCATCTGAGACTATGTCCTTTGAAGAAGACAGCAATGTAAACCTGAATCTTCTCCAGCACAGCCTTTTCTTTTTCCTTCTCTTGCAGTTTTTATGACGGAGTTGATTACTATAACATCCTGTGAGAAAATTAATGACTGAGTTTCCTATACAACTGGTAGAAATTTTAGGCTGTGTCAGGTTAATCTTCCTAAAGTAAATTAATAAAAAATCCCCAAGGAAAAGAGCTTGTTTAGAAAACCAAAGCAGAATAGTAGTCTATGTCTGTTGTTCAACAAATAGAACCAAGAAATGTATATTTGCTGAAAACACATAATTCAGATCCAAAGGTCATGCACAAAGAATATGTAAAAGTTAAGGATGCGTTTCATTAATGCAAGCCCAAGGTCTGAGATTCAGTTCTCCAGGAAAGATGTCTCTCGCGTTACTCAGCTCTGTTAATGCTCCAATAAAGGATATCTAACATTTAAAAGATATTGAAAATGGCAGTCTCTCTTGTAATTAGCTTGTAGCCGAAAAGAACAGTTTATAACCTGAAAGATTATAGTAATACTCGTTTCAAGTACTGTAAATTGATGCATAACTCAAACATAAAAGCACTATGATGAAAACAATTGAGGTTGCTAAGAAACAAAAATACCATGAGAAGTAAATCACTACTTTCATCGTCTGTTTATTCAAGCAATAAAGTCATATGTGTTCTTGCATCACTAGCTCATATATGCATACCGAACTCTGAGACTACACCCTGAGAACTTACTATTCAAACATGTGTATTCATAATAATAATGTTCCTTCATACAGCATTTCACAGCTTGAAAAAAGGCCAAGGTTTCAATCATAGGAACTCATGTTCTCCATAGATCTCCAGTATATCTCCAATTATGCACTGAAATGACTGACACTTTAACCCAAATGAAAAAGTTAATGTCTCTGTGCCTTATGCCTGAGGAGTAATTGCCAGTTATAAAACACTATTTTTTCCCAAAGATGGAAAATTTTATTTTCAGTCTGTAACAGTGCTATGACATAGACCCATGCTTAGAAGGCTGTAATTGAAACTAAGACCTACTAAAAAACAACTGATGAATAAGAAAAAAAATCAAATATAAGTTATAAGTTAACATGCACAATTAAAAAAATTTAAACACCTAGGAGAAGAAACGTGTCAGAGTATTCTCTACTTATTTAACTTTAATCTGAATTATCTGGTGATGAGCACTGACACAGAAAACCACTGTTCCAGGAATTTCAGGCATAGACCAGTACAGATGCTTCTAAATCAAATGAGTTTCAACTGAGCACACCTTGGTGTTCTTCACAGCCCCATAGCATTATGGTTTCTGAGCACCTCACAGTGTTCAGTGCTCTGACTCTCACAATGGTGTTCCCCATCACAAGATGGGAAAATACCAGGACCTCTAATTGCTGGCACAATCAAATGTTCAGGCACTCCACTGGTGTGGTCAAATCCCCTCTATTTGCCTTTATGCTTAACGTCCCCACAAAGTGCCTGGGAAGGAAAAGTGGTTCCCAAACCAGAGAGGCCCCAAAGATGAGAGCAGCTGAAACGCAGTGCACTGCCTGGGAAGCCACCTAAGGTCAGCCTGTGGGGAAACACTGAAAATAAGATGTGTGTTAAATGTCACTTTTCCCCAGGGCTGAGATGCCTCATGCAGGGTGGCAGGTAAGTGCTTGTCTCCACTCAAGACTCTCATCTCTGAACCCTTCTGCAGGGATGGCATCTCTTCTTTCTTTCTAAACCAGAAGCAGGAACAGTTGCTTCTTTTAAAACAGTCTTCAGTATTATGCTGCTGCTCTTGTACAATATCTTACCACTTGCTCAGAATGTGGGATCCTCACATTTAATTCCGTCTTGTACCCAAGTGAATTCAGGCCCCTTTTGTCCCTGGAAACATGCGAGCTTTAAGTTATTCTTGGGTTATGACGTTCTCCACCTCTCCAGATTTTGTGCTTGCTGAAAAGCAATAATTCCCAATTGGAGATGGAGTAAGATTCGATTTCTACCCCACTCTGTGAGGTGTGAGGAGTGGAACTGCAACTACTTTGTGGCTCTGTTCCTACAAAATCAAATGGCAGAAAGAACAGGCCCTATAATTTTATATAATGTAAGTCACCTACATGATTTCCAAGCTTTGGTTTATCACTAATTACAGTCCTCCACAAACACAGTTATAGGTCATTGTATTTCACCAAGGCAGCAGAATTTTCCATGAGCAAAGGCTGAGTGCGACTGGTGGCTGGGGCTCTGAGCACCTTAGTGTGATGTGGCTCTGATCACAACGTTACACACATCGCAGCGTTATGAAGTGTGGAAAAACTGGATATACCAGGGCTAGAAGGTAATTTTAGACCTTTGTCGTGGATGCCAGTGTTGGGACCCAGAGTCTCTTTTTAGGAAAGGTTGCCTCAGAGAGATACTGAGAAGAGTGGCCTTGGGAGCCTCCTGCACTCCCTGCTCCCTACAATACATGGGCTCCCAGCTTAGGCACAAAGTTAAATGCCTCAGGTAAAGAGGGTTAATGTTACCATTTTCATTAAGCTTAGCAGAAACAACAAAAAGGCCAAATAATCATGTGCTGATGCCCTAGTAACCTTTCAGTGCAGTGCCCTTCCTGTAACAGCAGAGAATTTAGTCCCATAATATTACTACCACTGTTTGCCAAGAGAAAGGTTAGGAATAGACGAGAACAAATATCCTGAGATAACAAAATCTTTAGGATTTTGCATTGGATTATTCCTCAAATAGTGAAAAGCCTGAAGCTAATAGTGAAAGGCCTGAAGCTAAATGTTTCAAATCTCCATTTTGCTGGTGGAAATTAACTCCTTCATGAAAAGAGTAACACAGGATCCATACCATCTCCTCAGTGTGTGTGTCTCAGCTGCTGCACTTGGCGTGAAAGCAGCAACTTTGCAGCTTTTTGAGACACAATACATGTTTATGTCCCAGAGCTGCAGAAAGTGTCTCAGTATCTCACTCAAAAGCTGGAGAGTTTCAGCTACCTTAATTTGCAAAGGTTGCAGATAAAGGAGCGCACAAACCACTTTTTAATTCTGCAGTTTCATGTTAAGACAACTGAATGCAAAAACACATACCTCTTTACTGAGGCTATAGAGTGAGGTTTTCAAAACTTTACATACAGTGATACTGCAGGGGAAGGTGAGCTAATGATAAATGCTGCTTGGTGAAAAAGGATCTGGGGGTGTTGATTGACAGCAGCTGAACATGAGCCAGCAGTGTGCCCAGGTGGCCAAAAGGCCAACAGCATCCTGGCTTGTATCAGGAACAGTGTGGCCAGCAGGACCAGGGAAGTGATCAGCCTACTGTACTCAGCACTGGTGAAGCCGCACCTTGAATCCTGTGTTCAGTTTTGGGCCCCTCACTGCAGGAAAGACATTGAGGTGTTGGAGAGAGTTCAGAGAAGGGCAATGGAGCTGGTGAGGGGCCTGGAGCACAAGTCTGATGAGGAGCTGCTGAAGGAGGCGGGGCTGTTCAGCCCCAGAAGGTTGAGGGGAGACCTTATCACTCTTTACAACTACCTGAAAGGAGGTTGTAGCATGGAGGGAGTTGGTCTCCCAAGTAGCAAGTAATAGGACAAGAGGAAATGGCCTCAAGTTGTGCCAGGGGAGGTTCAGATTGGATATTAGGAAGAAATTCTTAATGGAAATGGTTGTCAGGCATTGGAACAGGTTGCCCAGGGAAGTGGTGAAGTCACCATCCCTGGAGGTGTTTAAAAGATGTATAGATGAGGTTCTTAGAGACATGTTTTAGTGCCAGAGTCAGGTTGGACTCAATGATCTTGAGGGTCTCTTCCAACCAAAATGATTCTATGGGATACTAGAAGCTGTGTGTCCATCCTGGGAGGTAAGGACAGCTCATGAGAAGCACAGTGGCTCCTTTTGGTACCAGAACATGTTCAGATTTTCATCATGGTAAGGCTACCACAAATACGCAGCCAGCATAGGAAAAGCATGAATAAGTTAGAAATCAAAAGTAAGACTGCTCATCTATTGTAGAAACAGGTAATAATTATGTAATATTTTTCTTTACACAGAATTAAACTATGTAATGTGAAATTTATGAGTGCACAAGGAGAAAGGAGTAACATTGTTATGTAGTCACAATTACTTTGGAAAAACCTTTGCATGCCTTGCAGAGTTACATTTGGCTTTGTAATATTACACTTAGTGCTTCCAATGTCTCATAAGTATGTAGCTACTAGACACATATTGCTAGATTTTATGATATATATATATATATAATAGAACATATTTCAAGACATGGTAATATTTAGATGATTTAATGCTAGGACAACTAACTAGAACTGGTGATCATTGAGTTATTATAAGTCTGAGAAAATCTATGTTATCCTTTCCTTTTTCTGTTATCATTAAGAACCACGTTATACATATGACCTTACAACCAACAACTCAGACTGGACTTTGGATATCACCAAAAGAGTAGAAACTTGTTGGAGGAGATTGTTGGAAATGTCAAAAATATGTTCTGGCCTTTCTCTAACTTAAGGGTTCATTGGAATGTTCCAAAATCAAGGAAAATGTAAAATGAAAAAACAAACAAACAAACAAACCACAAACTTTTTTTTTCTTTTTCTTTTTTTCTTTTTTTTTTTTTTCCCTCTTAATCAAGGTGAAAGAAAAAAGACAAAGCAGATAAAACCATTGCTGACCAGATCTAGTCTTGGTGGTAGTCCTACTGTGAGCAGAAGACTGGACTAGATGACCTTCATAGATTCATTCCAACCAACATTTCTGTGAGTAAGTTAAAATGTATTTAAGCCACTTACATTACATAATTTGCACTTATATCCCACTAAAGCAAAAATGTTTCCCTCAGTGTTGAGCAAGCCTGGGACTTCAGTGCCCTGGATTCAACTTCGTTCTCTGTTACAGGCTTTGTATGAGAAGCTTTCTGGGATTTGGAAAGGCTTTTATCTTGTTTCAGAGTGTGTCTCTACAGACATGTAAACACATAAGTACTACATATCATCCTTCCTTCCTCAAGAATCATACCCCTCCTTTGTTATGACCATAACATTCCTGAAATAGCACAAAGGAAGCATATCAGCATTGACTGATTTGATTTTAGTTGAACATACATATACTGGCTGGTCTTCACTTCTATTAGCGTAGGATTACATGGATTTACTGAATCCAACCTTACGTAGTTGGATACAAAAAATATGCATTTTCTTAGCAAGTAGCTACATCTTAGCACAAAGGTTTTTCAGAATCTCCCTGACTGCCAGTAAAGTAGATATTTGAATAGCTGCTCTCATGGAGATTAAAGGTAGGTAATAGAAAAAAAAAGGAAAATTATAAGGGATGAATACTCTTCTCCACTCAGTAGTTTCTTTTTTTTTTTGTCAATAGATTTTTATTCAGACAGGAATGCCTCTCAAAATTTTGTTTAACACATATTTGGGATACTGTAAGCTAATGCTGGGTTAGAAGGACCACATTCTGACATACAAAATGCAGATGGGATCTGCATGAAGCTTTTGAATATTGTACAATAGGGTCATGTAGATATGAAATTTGTGTGTTGTGGAAGGACAAACAGAAGCTCTGAAATGCTTGCAAAAGTGAGCTCTGCAAAAGAGATCTCTGTGTGTGGATTGCCACAGCAACACTTACGAGCTTCCACAGAATCACAGAACGTTAGGGATTGGAAGGGACCTCAAAAGATCATCCAGTCCAATCCCCCTGCCAGAGCAGGAACACCCAGATGAGGTTACACAGGAAGGTGTCCAGGCAGGCTCTGAATGTCTGCAGAGAAGGAGACTCCACAGCCTCTCTGGGCAGCCTGTTCCAGTGCTCTGCCACCCTCACTGAAGAAGAAGTTTCTTCTCAAATTTAAGTGGAACCTCTTGTGTTCCCGTTTGTACCCTTTACCCCTTGTGCTATCATTGGTTGTCACCGAGAAGAGCCAACCAACCCCCGGCGCGCCGGGCCCGGGGCTTCTCAGAGTCAGGTTGCTTGGGAATGCAGCCCAAAGCGGGTGGCAAACTCCATCTAAAGCTAAATACCAGCACGAGACCGATAGCCAACAAGTACCGTAAGGGAAAGCTGAAAAAGCTTTAAGCGATCAACACTGAAGTGTCTCTGGACATACTCAAGAAACCTCAGCTTTGATAAACACATTCAGATTTTCAAGTTAACTCTCTTGTAAAACAAAAGAAGAGGAAAAAAATACCATGGCCAATAATAATTTACATATACTAAAGATATTTAAATTAGAAAATGCTTTTAACCTCACAAAGTACTCTTGAGATACAGTGTCCAGCAATTTAAGACAGAAAAGGTCAAGCAATGGAAAGACTGGCATGTAACCATTTTACAACAGGTTGCCAAGAATGTGATTGATTCTTCACCACTTAGAATCTTATATTGAGATTAAATGTATTTGAAGACATGCTTAATTTAAGCATTAACTGCTAAAGTGGATGCAAGAATTACTGAGTGACATAGTGTCAGAAGTTAACTCGAAGGTCAAATGAAATTTCCGTGGTATGTGGCTTTAAAACCTATGAAATGGCACAACTGACACCAATATGAAAAAGTGGTACAAAAGCATTGGAGTGTGTAAAACATGAGCAGCTCTAGGAGTAAGTTTGAATATTTTCAGTATAAAAAAAAAAGGGCTTGGAAGGTTATGTTTCTGACATGCAAATCAGGTCATCATCAAATAATGAGTGACTGGGTCGAGCCTGGGGCTGACTGGGAAATATAAATATTGAGGGCCACACATTCAGGAGAAAGTGAAACCCATGTCTCTTCGATCTAGGAGGTGAATGTTAAGAATTAGCGATGGGAGCATTCTGCCATAGAGGAACTGGGTGAACTAAGTCATGCTTCATAGTAAGAACTGTACATTTTAGGGAAATACAGGGATCTGCTTTCATTCTAAGACATACAAACAAAGTTCTAAAAAATAGGATCATAACTGTGTTTTTTAACTCAGCTTGACTCTTAGGGAAAGGTCTTCCCTGTTCTGCTAAAATTATTTCTGATGTAGATGGTATTTTACTCCTATTGCACATGATATGATGCAATATTCAGTTCATGCACCAAACAGAAATCTATACATGGGTCAATTTGCTGCCAGACTGTTGAGCTGAATCATCTCACGGAAGGATCCACACAAGTTGCCAGAGCCAGCAAGAGGCAAGCGGAAGGTCAAGGGGATGGAGGAGTGTCGAACTCAGATGAGGGACAGAAACTCTTCTGCTTGGAGTTAGTTCATCCCATTTAATGAAACAGCATCTAGAGTTAGGTGATGCAGGTGTTTCATGCCCAGTATTGTATTTATAACTTTGGTTGTCTGCATCCTAACAGGCAAGTTCAGACTTGTGGCGAAACCACTGTGAATGATCAGCAGCGTCCAGTGACCTGACAGATGCTGTGAAACAGACTTCCTGGCTCAGCTCTGAAGAAGAGCAGTAATTATAATAATTTTAACTGATTTTGCTAAAAAATCAGGAAAACTTTAATTATTACATTTTGAATAGTCATGTATAAGTATGTACTATCACTTTTCAGGTACCCACTAATGATCAAATGAGATGCCACAGAGCTTTTTAAAGAAATCATTTTCATGCAAAGAAGTTTGCAAAGGGTGTTCCAAATGAAAGAATTAGAAAAAAGTTACGTATGTGTGTACATGACCCTTTCTTCACACCTGAAGATGAAACACTGAACTTGAAGACAGATGCAGATTTGTAATAGATGTTTAGTTTCACAAAATTATTATAATAATATTTTTAAACCTTCAGTAAGCATTTGTTGATTTATGTTGTGTTGGGGAGTTTTGGTAAGGTTGTCTTGGAAACATAATCAGAAAAAATCCAAGAAAAATCATCGCAGAAGTGGCTGGTAATGACATGCGATGCAGATATGAAATTAAGTAGTCTTGGGCTCCTCCATCCAGGTGCATTTACGTAAGACATGGAGCAAAGTGGGGAACATCCTTGTCTAGCTAGCCCTGCAGCAGGCTCTGGGATGTGGGGATGAGACTAGTTCTCTCCCTTGATTCAGCTCAAAGTCTTCACAAATATAAAAAGCCAAGCACAATGGGAATGGAGCAAGAGGTGCACAGTGAGGGAACCATAGGCAGGCAAGACAGGAGAACTGCTAATGCTTCTAAAGAGTTTTCAGTGCCAACTAGAGCAGTTTCAAAGTATGCTTTGGTATTGGGGACTGTGTAGGTATACAGAGCCAGCTTTTCCCCAGAGAGTTTAATCTCCACTTTTCAGATGTTATTGTTGACCACTTTCATGTAAATTTGCCTTTTTTTAAAGGCAAACTCTGCTCCTACAAATGGAGAACGAAGTTGTACCATGATGTACCTGACAAAGTCCCACTGTATAAATATTGTTCTGTTTCAGGCCTGAAGAAGTTAATTTCTTTGTGCAACTATTTCCTTAGCTCTTTGCCAAGATGCTTTAATGAAATATTTCTCTGTCAGGACTGCCAGAGGAGTGAGGTGGGCATTCTCAGCTCTCCAAGCTTGGCTCACCCTCTCTGGGTGGGGTGGGATGTGGCACACTGTCTGTAGGACAGAGTGACTTCTTCACATAAATTGAACAGGAATCAAGCATTCTCAGGAAAATGACACATTTTATGCTAATGTGAAATGAAGTTTTTCAGAGTTTTAAAAACATGCTAAAATATTCCCATTTCATATCAACTTTGTTTCAGCTGTTTGTGTTTTTTTCTCTTCAGTTGGGCACTGAAGAGGCATTATTCATACAGCTGTACATTTTAAGTCACTTGTATGTTTTACAGCTCACATAGCACCATTGAGGATAAAGACTTTTGTCTCTAGTCCTTTCTAAACATTATATCATTTTGTGTTTAAAAAATTCAAGCCAAGGAAAACAGTCCGGAATTTGAGTATTATGGTATTTCCAGGATAGATGAGTATTAGTATCTCTGGGTTTGCAGGTGGAATGCCTGAAATCCCCAGAATATGAGGCTCACTCTGGATCACAGAAATAGCCCAAATGGGATTCTGCATCATTTTTCTGTCTTTTGGCACAGTACACAGTCATCTGTGTTTCCGTCTCTGTAGGAAGTGTAATTAGAGAAGTTTATGCAGACAAAACTTCAAGTGCACTTTATCAAATAACATTTCCTGAGGTGTGGCTCTCAGAAATAAACGTATACAAGCAGTAAGTAGCAATTTATTGAAACTGAGTTTTTACTAATGCTCACTATATTTTTTTAATATTCTAAATTTTCTGTATTTTATTGTGGTCTGCAACTTGATGGTTTGGGTAGGAGTACATGGATAATTATTGTACAGAGCAATATCCTTTCATCTTACTCTATGTCTGATTTTCAAGCAAACAGAGCCCAGTGATACACGGAAGCATGTATTTATTCTTGTTAGTTTTGCCTTTTGCTGCAGTATTTCCATGATTAACAACTTGATTTATATCTCTCAGTTGCTCTTCTTTTCCTTTACAGACAAAGACATTGTTTAAAGACTGTTCACTTTACACGTGTTACAGCCTGCACATTTCTATCTGTGGGACGCATTTTAAATTGTCAGATCAAAAAGCACTTCATGAAGCACCAGAGAAACAAATTCAAATGCAATAAAGCCTTTGTCAACTTGTGAGACGTCTCATTTTGAAAAAGTTTGTATGAAAAGGAAATATTATGTTTGAATTTTCCAAAATATGACATGATTAATTGAAGTGTAAGCGTGGCTTGCCACTCTTTCAAGACACCAGGAGGAAGGATAAGTCTGCCAGACACATTCCTGGTTAATCATGGGTAAATCACCATACTTTGCTCTTTCTCCTTCTTGGTTGTAGACTGTATAATCTGGACCTCATAAATATTTGACATGCTCTGAAATACTTCCTTCTACTCCTCTCTTAAAAGTGGGTATAGAATAAAGCTCAGATATAGCCAGATGAATTTTTTCACATTATTTTCTCACGTAATTATAATCTTAAAAAAAAAAAAAACAAGCTTTTTCAAGTTTTATTCTTTTCATGGGAATATCTGCAATGCTGTACATACAAATTTTACTATGGCTTTTCCAGAAAACTTTTTCCCCCAAAACGCTGAACTATACACAAGCCAAAACCAAAACTAGATTTGTATGGATTGCGTATTTTGCTTCGAAAATGCTATATAATGATCTTAAGTCTCACCTAATTTTAAAATATGGTTTTCTTAAGTAAAATAAAAAAGTAACAAAGATTATGAACTTTCTAGATAATTTGCCTTCAACAAAAGTTTCTAACAACACCAAAAATGCTCATTCACATCACAGAAATATAAACATTTCAGGCCAGTCACAAATCTGCAAAAAAGAGCACAGAGCATGAAATGCTTTCAAGAAATCTGATTAAATTTATTCTAAGGCTTCATCCACTTGGGAAAATGAGCAAAGATAGAGAATAGTTAGTTAAATCAGACTTTTGTAAAGTATTGTCATGAGAATGCTGAATTGTTGCACAAAATCAGTGGAAACAAATGCGTTTATCACTCAGTGCTTGAGTTGATGCTGTTGTGTTCGTGCATCATCCACAAGTCTGCACGCAAAAAAGAAAAAATGAAGGTGAGCTTCTGCATCAGCCAAGTGAGGGAGTTCTCTGATCCTGCTGTTGTGGAGACCATGTGCAGCTCTGACCAGCGCAGCCCTTCCTGCCAGAGACCAGGATAGGCAATGAGGAAACATTTAGGCATATCCTATTTCAGGACAAATAGGTCTGTCTGTGGGATTCCCCTTTTAAGGAGTAGTTTTACACTGGATAGTGGATGTTCAGCCATAGAAGAATTGCTACTATCTGTCTTGGTTGGGATTCACTTCATCCAGCCCGAACTGTCTGTTGTGTGCAAGTTGTCTGGTGTCAACAACAGAATCAATATGGGAGAGGAACTATGAGGATGTGATGGAAACAGAGCAATGTTAATCCTTGTGTACCTGACTGCAGCTCTTGGGTCACCCAAAGGAGAAAGCAGAAATACTTTATTGAAAGTTTTAAGATTTACTATTTAAAGTCTCTTTCATAGCAAAATGAAACTTCAAAGTTCCTTTAATAAAACACAAACAAATTTACAGTACCCTATTAAGTGCTGAGGAACTGGTAGTGTTTAGGTAAGCCTGCACATGTCCGTATGTTTGTGTGCACAGACACTCCTACAAACACATGGACAAAACTTGGAGGTTCCTCCTCAGTCCTTTTGCACCCAGAACTGACAAATCTCTGAAATGAGTTTCTTCAGCTTGAAGACCAATTTTCAGTGTTGCCAAATGCACAGGGGAACTAATGCTCTGCCTTCAAATTATCTTCCCAGTGACATAAAAACGACATTGCTGTTCTATGCAGGAGAATTTCTCAACACGCCGGTTGCTTTTAAAAAGGTGGTAACTTAAAAGGTGGTGATGTTTCTGTGTACTTTGAATAAGAAAGGAGAGTATTTCTCAAGAAAATGATCTAATTTAATGAGGAAAAGCATTACAGACTTGAGGAACTGTAATGAGATCAGACCTCTGCTCCTGAGTTTGAAATTATTTTTAATGACACTTATTGCCATTTTAAAAGACTACAATAAGGTAAAAAATGTGGTGTTCAAAATAAAGTAGTTGCCTTCCATGAAAGGTGAGATTGCCTGTAGCTTTTATTGAATAAACCATTGCATTACAAATTTGAACATATGTTTATTTTATATCTGAGTCCCCTCGTGCTTTGCTTTCTACAAAGTGCTCATAGCTTGATCTGTTCTAGCAGAGGCAGCAGCAACCTTCAGAAAAAAGCAGCATGGTGGAGAAGGATGTGTGCAGACCTTGCAGCATTACTTTATAAACCTTAGTGATATGGGACATTTACAACCTGCTGCTTTATAGGCTTATTGACTAAAAGTTAATTGTCACCAACGTTTGCTTTCAGTAGATCAACATAGTATTTTTTGATAAAATGCACTAATTCTTTGATCCTATTATGACTTCATTATTCTAACCTATATATTATTAATCTTCACGTCTTGGTATTATTTAATCTTAATACTTGCTTTTACATGTTTCAGGTTCTGTTCATACATACTGACACATTTAGACTACATAGATAAGTTAGGTTGACATGTTGATCAATCACTGTATTTCAATTATTTTTTTCCTATCTTTTATCTTCAGGTATCGGTTGTTTTTGTCTGTAGCAGTGTAAGATTCTGATAATGGGATGGTGCGTGGGGGGTTGAGCCTAGCTACCCTCCCTCAGCAGTTCGCTCATTCCCCATCCTTAGCAGGACAAGGGAGAGAACAGGAAGAGTAAAAGCAAGAAAATTCATGAGTCAAGATAAAGAGAGTTTAATAAATTATAGAAGGAGGAAAAAGACAAACAAAGAAAACCCAAGTGACGTAAAGGTAATAATTTGCCACCTCCCACTAGTAGATTGAAGCTCAGTCAGCCTCCAAGCAATGGCTGCCTCCCACAAAGCCCCTCTCCTCAGTTTTTATTGCTGACCATGTTACATGGCATGGATCATCCCCTTGGTAGGCTGGGGTCAGCTGTCTCAGATGTGTTCCCTCCCAGCTTCTTGCCCACCCTCAGCCTACTCACTGCCAGGGCAGAGCAGGAAAAAGAGTCTTGATGCTGTGCAAGTACTGCTCAACATCAACCAGAATGCTGGTGAGTTATCAACGCTCTTTCAATCACAAATCCAAAACACAGCACCATTCTGGCTGCTATAAAGAAAATTAACTCTATCTCAGCCAGATCCAGTACACAGTGTTAGTACTACCCAATTATGTTTTGAATTCTTGAAACAAAATAACCAGAACATACAGGGTGATATGCTTTAACCTCACCCCCCTACTCCGTATGACTGCAACAAAAAAGTAGTACCTTCACCTTTACACTTCCAAATAAAAACAATTTTGTAACCAAAACATTGAAGTTAACTGTTGGTTTATTCTTCTTTCAGCAGCTACACATTAGATAATTTATTTATTTTAAAGATGGATGCTGTGAATCAGAATTCTTTGATTCACACAAAAATCAAGTCTATATTGAAATTGCGTACTATCCTGCTTTGGATGGACTGAGGAGAAATTTAGATATCTAGACTTGAGATTTGAATAATTATTGAAGTCAGCCTCTGCATTAGCATCTGAAAAAGGACAGCCACAAAGTAAAGTGACGTATTTGTTCCAAACAGCAAAAATCCTAATCTAAGCATGCTCAGCAGCAGCCTGAACAAGTAGACCTCTAAGAGACTGACCTAGGACTTTAAAAACCATCTCAGCCCTCTTAAAGCCTGACCCAGCGGTGCTTACTGCTTCCAATTGTGCTGCATTTGAGCATAATTTCTCAGACAGCCTAACTGGAAAATTTAGTTTTTCTCTAAATCAGAAGCTTAGTTTGTGCAAGTAGCACATAGAGCATCAGATGAGCAGTGTTTCTGTTTTTCAGAAGCCAACTGCTGAATACACTGATGCCTATTTGTAAGAAAATTTTGAAAGAGTAATGGTCTAAATCTCATACTTTTCTGCTATTTATTCCTAGATGGGAGCCCAGAAGAGAAAAAATGAAATGCGTGGCTCTGTTTAGATACGTTCCCTAAGTGTTTTCCCTGCACCTCTGGGGGCTGTGATGATGCTGTTGAATCCCACCAGGCCCCACATCCACAGGGACCAAGTGTCTATCAGCCCCTCATCCAAACTGTTGTCATGTTGAATGCCTCTGTTTTCCTGGAAAACATTCAGAGGAACCAGAAAAACAGATTCACAAAGTAGCTCAACTCTTCTCTTTGTTTGTTTGTTTGTTTGTTTTCAGTGATTCTGGTAAGGAAGCAGGAATGATGAGTTGCCTCCAGGCTCTCTGCAGATTAACGACTTCAAAACACCCAGAACCCTGGATTTGTGGTGGACTTGGGTGTCTACACAGGTCTGTGGAAAGGTCAAAGCAAGCAAAAAGCAAAATGTTGGCCTGTTCACCCTTTTCCACATTTTGGATCATATTCATATAGTGAATGCCTGCTGCACAATCATTTGGGCATGGAATAAAACAGAATATGAACCTCAGAATCTGATTCAGTACTTCACTATTTTAGTTGGGTTAATTCTGAGACCTTCACTTTGGTAGGCCAAATATGGCTCTAATATGATTGGAGTCCCATTCTCCAAATGTAAATTTGTGCTATTCCTCAATGCTAAGAAGATGAAGAGATGCTGATGAGTTGATTGGTAATTGAGTTAATTTTCAATGGCTTTGGCCTGATTATTTTGCTTTGTTTTAAGAGCATGTTTTTCTAATCAGAAAATAGATGAAATTTAATTGCTAACAAAAGTAGGTCTCCTGAATTTGACTGTGGTAATTTTAAGCAACTAGTTTTATCCAGATACTTTAAAGAATTGATTGCCTGTCTAAAGAAGGATTTAAATACACACATATGGACTAAACTGCATTGCCCTAGCAAAAATGCCTGTGTGCAACAACTTTCTTGGCTCCACAGCCTAAATGGCTGCAAAGGGACAATTCAATCTTGTTTCCAGTGTATTTATTTCATTATTATTATGTTACTAAAATATATCCTTTTGCTATATAGATGACAATGTTTTTCATAGATTCCTTGACTCAGATTTAGGGAAAATAGATTAAAAATTTACTGAAATATATTGCATAATTATAAATGTAGTAGCAAGTACCCCTACCCCCTGTTGGCAAACTTTCCATGGGCATTTATCACCACAATGGTAAAGGAAGCATCTCTCAAAGCAGTTTCAGCCTCCCAATGTGGAAACTTCAGAGGGAGCAGGGAGGTGGATTCGCACAAAAAATAGCTCAGAAGTAATATAGGCTCTTAGGGAAACTCCAGCTAGCACCAACAAAGCCTGAAAGGTGTCAAAGTCATTGATTGTACTACCAAAGATTTGCTAAATAGGCACGAAACATAAGCTACCTAAAGAAATGAAATCCAGACCTGCATAGAATTACTTTAGAAAGCTTGTCATTTCCATCATAGTCACTCAAACTGTCACCCTTGCAGGTTTTCAAGCAGTTATCTTGTCAGAGTCCAATTCAAAATGCATTTTTATTTCATACTAGCTAGCCTTACTCTATTTTTTCCCGGTAACTGAGCTTTGGCAATGCAGATGCAGGATGTAAATGTTTGCAGTCCCTTTCAAACAGTTTTACATTGCTGAAGTGGCGAGAAGGGCTCTTTGTAGGAACATCAGGCCTGGCATGTTTGTTAATATTTTGTTATGGATTTATGATGAAAGAGATTATCACTGGGATGGGTTTCAGGAAACCCAGACAGGAATGCGCTGACATAAAACTGGGGACTGCTGTCTTTGAGAGGTTTCTCAGGCAAAAACTCGTCTCCTACAGGAGAGATTTTAATACCACATGGACAATAGTGGTAAGTCATGAAATGGAAGGAGCAGAGAAAGAGATGATATTCATAATGGAGAAAAGGAGGTTGAGGGGAGACCTTATCGCTGTCTACAACTACCTGAAAGGAGGTTGTAGCATGGAGGGTCTTGGTCTCTTCTCCCAAGTAGCAAGTGATAGGACAAGCGGAAATGGGCTCAAGTTGCACCAGAAAATGTTTGGATTGGGTATTAGGAGACATTTGTTCACTTACAGGGTTGTCAGGCATTGGAACAGGCTGCCCAAGGAAATCGTTGAGTCACCATCCCTGGAAGTGTTTAAAAGATGTATAGATGAGGATCTCAGGGACATGATTTAGTGTCAGAGTTAGGTTATGGTTGGGATCAATGATCTTAAGGGTGTCTTCCAGCCAAAATGATTCTATGATTATATAACAGAAAGAGAGAACATGTATTGGGGAGAGCTGCAAAGACTACTAGGACTCTTGATGCAGACAGTGCTGTTCTTCATTCTGCTCCTCTTTTGCTATTGAAATGCAGATAATAAAAATTCTTCTGGATCTTCATTTATCCATAATTCATTCCTGTCTCCCACAGTTGCTTCAAAGATTCATTAATTAATTGGTATTCATGTAGTAATTAAAGTTCTTAGCTGAAGTAATTCATAAGTGCTGTCATGGAGGATAAAATAAATATTGGACCCTGTAGAAACCGAGGGGGAAGTTCAGCAGTAGTGCATTCTATCAGACATCAAAACAAAGTGGGTAGGACTGTGGGCAGTTTTATTATTTGGACTGTGTGAGAACGGGATTGTAAAGTACAAAAAAACATGGATATAAAATCAAGAGACTAATTGTATGTGATGAAAGTTAAACATAATAGCACGTTAGACTTTAAAATGTTTTTACATCTCTGAAATGTTAATTGCTCCCAATTAACAATTTAACACAGATGGTTGAATTATGCAGATTTAACAATGTAAAGCCATGCACAACAAAACTTGTTGTGTGTTACACAGGAGGTACTGAATCCTCTGGGACAGGCTGAGAAATTTGCTCAGCCTTCACTCAGCCCAGACTCTCATAGGAAACTTTTGTTGGAAGCTTTGTTGAGTGAGTGCCACACTGGGACACCCTGGGAGGGTTTTGCAGTAGCTGAAGAAGGTTTAGGTAAAAGCCAATATATTTTGTTTAGGGTTTGTTGATTAAAAAAGGAGAAACAAAGTTCTTAAAACTTCTTGGATCTAAGGATTTCGCAGGGAAACTAGAGTTTTAGCAGGCTGTTCTTCTAATACCTTAATGGTAATTAAGAATTAAGGGTTTAACTAGACAGCTTTAACATGTATGTGTAAACTGTGATGCACCACTAAGTCAGTGTTATAAAACACTGGAACAGACCCATAAAACATTGAAGACGAAGTGCATAATAGCTACTTAATATTTGTTTCAATATCTTCAGAAACAGATTGCATAATGATGACTTACTGCTAATGGATGATTAATCATGAACTCAGATTGCCTTATTTAAATACCATATATCATGAACTCAACTGCAATGGTCAAATGGGTTCACTCTCTACCGTACACCAGAAGTAACATCTAATAGCCTAGTGAAAACAGTCAGTATTCTTGGGAAACGGTACAATGCTGTGAAATATCCCCAGCATTTCTAGGCTTGTGTGTCAGCCTGAAAACTGCCAGTGCTTTCTGCCTAAGTGATACAATGAAAGAGCTAGCAGAGTTTTAAGTTACTAAGGGTTCTTATTCAGATAAACTTTGATACCTCTTTTCTTTCCTTAAATAAGATGAAAAAAAAGCAATTAGTCAATTCCTAAGTTCTTTTTCAGCATTTGTTTTTGGCATGCCTGAGAGTGTTATCTGTGTCATACAGATCGAGAATTTAAGGTGTGGAGAAACAAAATGACTTAACATCACACATCAGTTATTGGTAGAATCAGAAACAGCTCCCAAGTCAGGTGCCAATAGTTCCCAAGACAGTGTTCAACCCAGCAGACTGTTTCATCTGTTACTGAGCTCCCTTTGTGAAGTCCATATAAACGGCTTCAGAGAGACTGAAGATGAGAATGGAAATCCTTTCCATAACTCTCCTGAAGGAAGGCTTTGTAATTCCTCTGTTGCTATAGTAGTAATGAGATCCTGTGCATCCCATGAAAACGAAGGAAAAATACAGTAATCAGAGATCCACTGGTAGATCCCTTTGTACTGAGGCAATTACAATACTTTCACCTGAATCTTAATGTTGTAGAGATGACCTTTTTCTCTTTTGATTCATCCCATCACTAGCTTTGTCATGACTCATCATTCCCCAGATGAGTGCATTATTTACAGTCATAAGGCAGGAAGGTTTTGGTGTTAAAATGAATCATATGAAAACCAACATTCTCACCAAAATATCTTGGAGAGCTGCCACACACCTGTTCGGCTCACCCCTTCACCTCAGAAAGAGCTGCCACAGGAGATTTTCCAGATGGAATTGTCAATTCCAAATGTGAAATGTAGAAAATTTCACTTCAGGTAAAAAATTCAAAAGCATCTAAGGTAGTTTCAGAAATCAAGCAGCAAGGCAAATTAGCCTGTGACTCTAACATCGTTGGTACCTGAACTGACTAACTAAAAGATAATGCCTGTAGTCATTTAGCATGCTGTCATCAAAGACGTGTCTGGTCTGCATATGTTCCTTAGGAGATCAGGGTGCTCTCCTGTTTTGGTCTGTGCATGGAAGTTTGTCCCACCTTCCCTTTGACTTAGGCTCCAAAATGCATACATCATTTTTGAAATTGTGTCTCGAATATCTAAGTCAGTTCACCTTGTCTGAAAATCTGTCCAGGATCTCTATATCTGGGAGAGAGACAAGATACAAAAGAGAATTCCTGGTATATGTCATTCAAATTCTGTGAGTATCATATTGATTTTTTTCACAAGGGGCAATTGTTTCAGCTGAGCAGAGCTTAGGAACATATTAAAGCTAAAACTGAATTGAGAGATGTAAGGAAGGAGCAGCAGAAGAGGGAAGGAGCTGTGATTGTAGTGGCAGTAGGATCAGATTTAAAATAGGGAGAAAAGAAAGCAGGGAGAGGTGACTTCATTAACACCTTGCTAAAGTACATCTATACTGCAGCATGTTATGGATAATAGCATCTCAGCTAGATTTAACCAAACTAACATAGATACTGAAGATGATGACAAGATCATAAGTTTCATCACAGATAGCATCAAAACACTGAGGGACACCAGCTTATACTCACAGCCTGTTCCAAAGCCTGTGCTGGTACCTGAGCACTTAGTCTTCATCATTTTTCCCCTGCTATAGAGCAGATGAATGTGAAAATACTTTTGTAGATACAGATGACAAGATGGTCCCATCTTACGGTTCTCTTTGTTCTCTAGCTCTATAACTCAAATGAATATTAATACAAACAGATATTGTCATACATAATAGCTGTGATCTGGCTGGGTGTCAGAATAATAATAATTTCCTTCATATTGTGAAATTACAAACAAAAAGATCAACAGGTAAGTAGGTCCTGCTAATGTGCAACAATGGAATCAGTTGGAACAAACAGAACTGTAGCATTTAACATGCTACACAAGCATTTGTGATGATATATTGTTAACGAAAATGTTAATTCTTCTCCATCTTTCCCATACAAACTCTAGTTCCTGTTGCACCTGCCTCTCACTGTTATAATTTTTGCATCTGGAGTTTACATAATTTGATTCATTTTCTTTTTAAATATTTATAGTCCTTTTTACTGCAAAGCATGGGCATATTATGGTTATGATTCAGCATTATCAAAATCCATTACATCAATTTGGAGAATTCATATAGCTTGAAAATCCCACTTTGATTTTATGAGCCAGTGCTCTTATCTTTTTCTATATTAAATATAGACAGGAAGCACTTTTTCTGTCTTCTGAGGATTTTCAAGTTTTCCAACATTTTCTTCCTTGTTTCAGAACTAATTTTTTAAAACTTTTCCACAAAAAAAAAAAAAGTGATTGAAAACAGTCTTACATCTCCTGGCTGAAACTAAGATTCAAAACTCTTGTTTAGAACAGGGACTTGTGTTTGACTGTTTCACAGATTCTTTCATATTTTTCTCCTTTTTGTTTTCTTTAATTCTCAACAAGTTCTATTTCCAAATCAAAAAAGCTAATGTCCTTGCAATGGGTAAATCTCTCAATTTTTCATGAAAAAAAAATCCCAGCCAGTTGCACAACCAATTTTTAGCATTGTCTTTTATGGTCTTGTCTTTGGAGATAGCAAGGAAATGGTTGGGGTGTGGTAAGCACGGCTGGGGTAGTGAGCAGCCGGTTCAAACCTACTGCAAATTGAATAGAGCTATCTGGAAATACAATCTATTTCTAAATTAATATTGAGAATATCAAAAGGTACATAAGGAACATGATTATTTGTTGAATCACCTGGACAGAATTTTGATCCCCTTACGAGCCTGATGATAACGTAAAAAATATGAAAAAATCTTAGCTGGCTTTCTGTGGGATGTAGTACTGTTTGCCAGACAGTACTGGTTGCTGGTTGCAATACAAATAACAACAAACGCTCAAACTACACATATTTGTAGAAAAATCCAAGTAAAGGTAAGAGATCTGAACACCCAACCAAATCCCAAAGAAGCTACTCAAGAGAAGACAAGGTGCTGGGAAGGCTGTGCAGCCAGGCAGCTCTAGCTCGAGAACATTGGTGAGGGTGGCCACTGTTAACTCGGGAGGCTGCTGCTTCCTCAAATCCCCTAGAAACCAGTTATGGACTATATTATTACTGTTCTGTTTCAATCAGGAGGAAAGTCAAGGCAGTAGGAAAAAATACTTACTAGTAGTGCCAAAAGCAGAATTTGGAATACATGAATTCTGGACTACCCAGCTGTCGGAGGCATAAAGCATTCCAAACATGGTATGACATTCTGTGTTGTTCTTATATTCCTTATGCATTCCAATGTAGGAATATCTCTATTTTCAGAAATTTATACTTCTGTCCTTGAGCAGCTGCTACCCATTTTCAGCAGGATTGCATTGCATGTTGCTTAACATGCAATTTAAAAAATAAGTGCATATTTGTATTTACTACTGATAAACTGTATAGATTTTCTATATCTATTATGACTGTTTGTCAAAGACCAAGTTTAAAACTTTTCAGTTCCACAACTGTGATCCAGGTCTTCTGATTTTAATCCTGGAACCTGTCAAAAGAGAATTTCAGCATTTCTCAGTTGCAAGATACAGCTTTGAAGAAGTATTCTCACTTTGCACACAACACTTCATAAATAAGTGGAATTTATTGCTAATTTTAATCTATGTGAAAAAAAGATCTTCTTCTGGAATACTGTTGAAAAGGCTCAGAAAGGCCCTTTCATTGCTGCATCAGCGGGTGAGGATGGAGGACACACACAAGGAACTTCCCAGAGCTGTTGTTTCCAAACTAGAGGTTTACTTACCTTCCACCTGCTTTTATTTTCCCTTTAAAATGGGAATCAGCTCCTGCTCTGCTGGAACTCAATATTAATATTAATATTAAAAAATGAAAATTAATTTTAACACCAATCCCAAGAGGAATATGAAGTGAGTTCTTATTGTCAAGTCTGCCTTTGCAACCCAGAGGAGCAGAAGCTTTTTTCAGTGAGAACTCTCATGTAAGTAACACTATCTCAAGAGAGGATGAGTGAAGAAGACAAGCAGATTCTTTAAGACTCAGGTTTCTAAATAGCAATTTTCAAAATGTAACACTTTACTCAGAGACGAATAACAGCAGCCTTGTGGTTCCGATGGCAGTACCATGGGAGTTTAATCCAATAATTTATTTAACAAAACAGTTAGGCCACCACAATTTATTGTCTCCAGAGAAAAGTAAATTCCGAAGCAAACTATTGCCTGAAAAATTCTCTCTAGAATGTTATTGTGGTCTTGGCAACATCAGCTCTTAGAAATTTTAGAAATGGAAAGGGTCAGAACCTGAGGATTCATTTTTGCAGAGATTTCCTATTCCCAGCCCTATTGCTTTCCAATGGAGTAACACAGATTCTCAGAGAAGCATCACAGCTGAAGTGAATTAAAACATTTATCTACTGTATGTACTTGAGTACAGAAAATGGATACAACCCATTATTAAATATGGGATTTGGAGAGCAAATTCCAAAGACTTTCAGTCCTGCAAGATCATGTATTTAGCTCTATGCATGTACATAGTGCCACCGCAGTGAACAAGGTTGCCTACACAAACCTAGAAAAAAACTGCAGGATTTCTGGTATAACATCACACTAGAGCAACCCATTCGGCCCTTTGAAGGCAACCGCGAGGCTGATGTGGCCCCTGGTGAAAAGGAGTTTGACACCCCCGCATTAGGTCCGCCAGAATTTGTTGGCTTTATAACATGATTTCATTTATAATTGATGATTCTGAAAGCATTGATTGAACATTCATGATATTACAGAATATAATACTGCAAGCACAAATACCTTCATTCATATAATGATACTTTTCAAAGTAATTTTCAACAATTCCCAATAAGCCAGGCCAAAACAATACAGTGTAAGTCTACTGAACTGGCTCCTACTTGTGGGAGAGTTTTTGGTATTATTATGAACTATTAATAGCACTAAGATGCTGATATAGTTCATCCAGACAGCTGAGATTTGCTTAAAGCTTTTGTCCCAGCCCTGCTGATACACAAGTTCTTGGTTCTGTTGTAGTCCACAATTTCTCTGAATTCCAGTGGGAGCAGAATTTCATACCAATAATTAGTTTTCTGGTGGACTATCTATGGAGAGTGATAACCATTAATTTTTATTTTTATTTGTAATTCAAACAGATGAAACTAACTGTCACTGTCTGAAAAGATACAATTTTTCCAGTACTTCATTGCTGAAAACAAACCAAACCAAACCAAAAACCTCAAAACCAAAACAGGTTTAGTTAGCTCTTTCAAGTATTTCACTCTGAAAGGGTTTAAATTACTTCATTCTGATCTCAAATTTTCAAATGTAATTATGAAAAGTGAAATAAAGTAATCAACAAAAAGAAAAAATCAAGGGGATATTTTTTAAAGTGATCAATAATGGCCAGTTTTCAGTTGGGGATTTGATACCTTTACAAGAAAAAACACCACCACCACTACAACCATCAAGTAGAAACTGAACATTTTGAAGACACTTGTTCTGCTGAAAATTGACAGGGAAGAGTTCTGTGTGATACATTTCATTAGCTTTAATCCGGATATAATTAACATTAAGCAGGTTAGCTCATGTTTCTTGGATAAGAATCAGCATTAATGTATTTTTTCATTCTTCAATATAGTTTCTGACTTTTTCTTAGAATTGTTTGCTAGAGACACAAATTGCTTTGACAGAATAAAAGTAGCCCTTTTGTATGAGTTCATTGTTATTCATTGATATTATGAAGTAAAAAACCAGAATGTTGTCTATTTTATGCAATACAGATAGTTTTGTGGGTATTATTTTTTTCAGGTAAGCTTTTGGTTTGTCCTTGTTACACACATTTTTGTCAGCTAAGACAGATGTACCAAAATGATCTTATGGAGACCAGCAGAATGTTTTGTTAGTTACGTTTTCAAAGACACTATGTAGAGTTAAAAATATGATGATTCATCTACTTGTAACAATGAACAGTATTTTTCTAATCCAAAAGAGGAGGATAATCCACAGTGTTGTTTGGAGGAATCAGGGAGGTTTAAAAATATGTCATACGACTGTGGCTCCACGTAGGCGGTGTATGATTTAACGGAGTCTGTGCAGGACAGTTACGGAGGTTTTATTGCATGTGTACTCCCATTGGATCTCCCTAAAATCTAATTCAGTAAAAAAACATCTCAGAATCGAGGTGAACTGTACAGAACAAACTGTTCCACATAGTAGATGTGTGTGTGGCTGTGTGCAGTAGGTCACTGCTATAGTTTGCATTCAACTAATGTATTTTTTGCTGTCTCTTTTCTTATGTACGGAGGAATCAGCAGACGGGTGAGGAACTGAGGACTGCAAAGTTTGGGACAAGATGTTTTGCAATGGCAACTTGTCTTGCAACTTCAGCTTGGTGAAGAAAACACAGAGACCTGCTGTCTAATCAATCAAAAATCTTTCAAACTTTACCAGGAAATACTGAGTGAATAACTTCAGCTTGTCTCTCAGTAGGCCTGGTTTATTCAAAATCATTGCTTAAAGCTTTTTTTTGTTTTGTTTTTACCCAGGGAAATTTTATCTGGGAGAATTTCTTCAATGTAATGAACATCAGTACTCTTCTAAACATTGATCACGTCCATAATACTTAACTTTCGATCAATCTCACTTTCTACATGCATATTTATCCATTTCTCATGAATCCTACTTGTCAGCAATGAACTGAATACCCCAGATTACTTTAGTGGTCTTTGTGCACATTGATACTTTGCAGAATCTCATTACATGTGGTACATCTGGTCTCGGGGGATAAAAGAAGATCCCTGCATATTTATTGAAAAGGAAATGAGCATAACAATTCAGTGCATTCATTTTCACATTTATTTCTTTGCTAGCTTTATTTACAAATGCATCAACCATGAGCACATTTTTCAAAGCCTGAACAAAAAGTATCCAAGCAGATTTTAATATTCCTGTTTTATTAATTATTCCTACAAATGTAGGAGGCCAGTATTTTGGAGAGGTTTCTTACTGCATATCTGTTGCCATGAGAAAACGAAAAAAAAACCTCTAAAGAGGTTGATTTTTCTCCAAATCTTAATGAATATTTTGAATCAGAAGAGGAAAATAGTATTAGAGCTGCTGTGTCTGTCCCTCTGCTCTGACATCATGCCACTCCTTTAGTGGCCTAATTTTAGGTTAAAAAGAGTCTTTACCAAATCCTATAACTGGCTTTTTTTCATTTTTGTTTTCTTTTCTTTTTTTTTTTTTTTTTGAGGGTTAAATAGCCATGGCATGAAATACAGATAATAACTCATCTTTGCCATTTGCAAAAGGGGAGTCTGAAAGCAAATATTCCTGTGTAACACATTTCCCAGTTTTGTGTATCACAACTTCACAGGACACGCATGCATCTATTACCACAGATTTGTTGAAGTTTTATGTGATGACTATTGGGGGGGGCCTAAAAAGTAAGAGATGAATGCTGAACTGTGGGGCAGAGTTTACTTTGCTTAACTTTTACACATTTGCAGTGTTAAAACTTCTGTGGTAATTATCTAGGCTTCCCTGATGATTGGTAGGAGATAACTTCTGTCTGCGGTGTCTAGTTAGTCTTACCCTAAATGGACTGACAGTTACCCATAGAAGAAGCCTAAATAGCTATATGTCCATGTTATAAGCATCAAAATGTACGTGAAAATGACTTCCCACCCACACAATACTCTTAAAAGCCCAACGATGATGTGTCTCTGCCTCCAAACATACCTTTCTTCTTCTATACCCAGTCAATATCACGTCATCAATACTCCAGATAGTTTGATAAAAGATCAGGCAGATTAACACTGGAATTAATTTTGTACAGACCATCAGAGGGAATTTTTCTTTGGAAAATCTGCAGATGTGCCATGATCTGTTTAATATTTTAACTTTACTAGATTGAAACTGATTTTACTTACATGATGCTGTATTTAAGGAATACACTTTTTGCAGCTTTCCATTGATAAGAATAATTTAATATGTGCCCTAAATGTCTTAGTTCTATGCTATAGTGTTATCTACAACCTTCCATGCTATCAGAATTGTCACAGAACAAATAATAGCAAATTTTTCAAAGCAAACTTCCTCACTACAAACCAGTAGTGATCCAGTCGAAAAGGCGTGTCTTGTATCCTAAAGTAGAAATGAAAAGTCTGTGTTAAAGCACAGTCTGTTCTATGGGCTCTGCCTTTACTTCTTGGAAATATTGTGGAAGAAAATTCTCAAACCATTAGACTTTACCATTGCTTATAAGATCATAGTTATAACAAAATTAGAAGTAGCAAGCTTAAATCTATCCATCAGTTGAGCTGATATTAATAATACCAGTGTAGGATACCTAACACACTTCAACAGCACAAGGAGCTTCATTGTATCTAACAAATGAGTACAAGTTATTGTAATTTTTTTAACTTAGTGGTCTGGATCAAAGAAATTTCCCGAGCTATATAGTGACCGTTTTTCCTGCAGTGCCATGGTGTAAAAGTAGTAGGCAAATGTTGCACATTGTGGTGTAGTCAAATTAGAGGCCTGTGTATTTTATGGTATTGTGGTGGCATAGCCAGACACAACAAATAAGCATCTTACATAATTATGTCAGTGATGTAAACTTCGCAGGGGATAATAATTTAATATTTCAAGAATGATCATGTTTGACAAGACCAAGTAATCTGTCAAATGCAGTGTTCTGCATTTGGCAGTAACAGATGCCTAAAGGCAGTGCAGAAGAAGGTAAACATAAGATATGTCCCTTTTTTTTTTTTTCATAAGGTTCCAATGGGTTGTGTCCCAGAAGCATTTCTGGAGTCAGAGTTAATATCTTTTTGCTTAGTGAAAACTGGTATTAATGCATTTAACTAAAAACTCAGCTATCAGGATAGCAATGTTCCCTGATCATAAAGGCTGAGCTTTTACCATCTGGTCGCCCTGCAGTGCCCATCACTAGCACTTGTGCTGTCTCAGGGATGCCCAGAACAGCAAGGCTGGCATTGATGGAATAAGGCATTTGAGTTTCCTTCCCAGAGGTGCACTGATTGCTAGATCTGTCATCCCAGGAGCAGAGAAATATTCCAAACAGCCATCATGACTCTAAGCAAACAAAATCTACAGAAACACTGTGTGTTTTCTACCCTAAAGTCAGGCCATTTTTTCCAAAAATCAGTATTGTAACAGTCTGACACTTACATAGAGACCAGCAGCATCTAGTACATTTTAACATCTCATATTCCAGAGTTAGTATTTATCTGAATTTTAGAAAGCAAGCCTAGCACTGGGGCCAGTTCTGTTTAATATCTTTCTCAATGATCTGGATTAGGGGATTGAGTGCAGTGCACCCTTAGTAAGTTTGCAGTTGACACCAGGTTGTGTTGGAGTGTTGATCTGCTGGAGGGTGGGAAGGCCATACAGAGGGATCTGGACCAGCTGGATCGTTGGGCTGAGGCCAATTGTATGAGGTTTAACGAGGCCAAGTGCTGGGACCTGCACTTGGGTCGCAACAACCACAGGTAGCACTACAGGCTCGGGGAAGAGTGGCTGGAAAGTGCCTCGTGGAAAACAACCTGGGGATGTCGATCGACAGCAGCTGAACATGAGCCAGTAGTGTGCCCAGGTGACCAAAAAGGCCAAGAGCATCCTGGCTTGTATCAGGAATAGTGTGGCCAGCAGGACCAGGGCAGTGATTTTCCCACTGTACTCAGCACTAGTGAGGCCCCACCTTGAATCCTGTGTTCAGTTTTGGGCCCCTCACTACAGGAAAGACATTGAAGTGCTGGAGAGAGTTCAGAGAAGGGCAATGAAATTGGTGAGGGGTCTGGAGCACAAGTCTGATGAGGAACAGCTGAGGGAACTGGGGCTGTTCAGCCTGGAGAAAAGGAGGCTGAGGGGAGACCTCATTGCTGTCTACAACTACCTGAAAGGAGGTTGTAGCATGGAGGATGTTGGTCTCTTCTCCCAAGTAACAAGTGATAGGGTGAGAGGAAATGGCCTCAAGTTGCGCCAGGGAATGTTCAGATTGGATATTAGGAAACATCCATTCACTGATAGGGTTGTCAGGCATTGGAACAGGCTGCCCAGGGAAGTGGTTGGGTCACCATCCCTGGAGGTGTTTAAAAGACATATAGATGAGGTTCTTAGGGACATGGTTTAGTGTTAGATTTAGATAATGCTTTGACTTGATGATCTTAAGGGTTTTTTCCAACCAAAATGATTTTATGATCCTATGATTCTAAGAATAAATGAGGCGAATAGGACCCTGCCTTCTTTGGCTAATTACTACAGCAACCAAGCAATTTCCCAAAAGGGATCATGAACAGGAATGTTACAGCATAAAACTGAAGGGAAGGAATAACACGAAAATCTTCTGTGCTTCATATCACAGTTGCTCATACACTCATACACTGATGCCACATGCAACTTACGTTTCATAAACTAGGGTTAAAATGGAATTAAACACCCGAGTGTCCTGTCCAGTGGAAGGACACAGAGGGACTACTCATTGAGGACTAAAGTAACGATGAGTAGAAGTGATTGTCAAAGTATGTCCTGGCAGATGCCACCACAGCTCAAACTATTGGATGGAAGATGTATGTAAACAGAATATATTTATACAAGTCTTCATTTTATCCAGAATGGTGGGTAGAGTTTGTGAAACTGTTTGTGACAAACACACTATGGAGCAGGTTGAGTTGTCTTACATTTTCTGTATCATTCCTGTATTCTTCTGCAAGACATATATATGGTTATATTATATATACTACATAGTATATTTTATAATTTATTTCACAGAATTCAACAATTTAAGTATGTAAACAAACTCCATCCTGGAAATCTGTTTTTGTGGGATTTTTTCCAAAGTTATGATAAGCAAATAATTATCCAAGTTTTACAATGTTATTTCTTCTTTATGAGTGCACAGTGGAACTTTGAAAAAGGGGCAAATAGTAATAGCACATAAGGGATAGGAACTGTCTTGTCTTGAATGATCTCAGTCACATGCAATTGCTGATGTGTGATTACAGACATTAATTTTCTCTCAAAACAGTTATTCAAACAAACCCTTACTAATCTAGAAATATGTGAATGACAAATAAAGGAAGTCAAGAATGTAGAGGAACCAGAGAATCACTCAGATGGGAAGGCTGATGGTGCCCCACAACGGAGGAAAGCCTGTAGTCCTCTGGTGGAGCTGTTTTGAGTGGCATATCCCTTCATGCAACGCAACATTCTTTTCCCAATTCACTTTTCCCTGATTTCCAAACAAAACAGATCAGGCCAATCATGTGCTGCAAGAACACAGAGAAGACAGTGTGACAGAACTACACTGCAAATATAAAGGGCTGACTGCAGGAGCCAGCAGGGAAAGTCTCTCTGATAGCTCGTGGATGTGTAGCATCAAACAGATTAAAGCTCATGTCTGAGTTCAAAGATGTTCTCACCTTGATGCAAGTTGAGTATCAACTGCATCCTTGTTTACTATGGAGGACTGATGCTCTCAGACCTTAGAATTACACTGAAGCACTGAAGCCTTCTACTCTACAACTGAAGTCACTGAATAAGATGGTGCAGTATCTACTCATAGTAAAAGAAACAGAAATGCAAAATGGAATGTAATTCCAGACTAGATTATTGTATTTCTTAGAGCATTGCTAACAGGAATCTTACAGTAGAACACAATGCACATATGTAATCCAGAGAAAACATAAATAAGAGATCATTTGTGGATAACTTAGAAAAGATGTCTTTGACAGATAAAGCGTTATTATTTTTAATACAGCAGGATGAAATCATTGGGATATCAATGATTATAAATTCCGTCTTGAAGGCAACATTGCAACACTAATATCCATCATGTCAGAATCTCTGAGTGATGAAGTTGACATAGCAGCGAGACATTTTTCAGGAGGTGCTCACTGCAGTTAGTTTGGTTTTAAATCTAAAAAATCTCTTCTACTGATCTCCTGTCAACATATTTTTCACATTTTGTGGTTTATCTGTTTCTCAAAGGGGGCAGAAAATTGCCGGTGTTATGCTGGCCAGATAACTGATAACCATGATACAAGTATCAACAATAAGAACGGGTAAACCCTCTCCCAAAATCATAAAATAATATCCCTGTGCATTATATTTAGTTTGAGAACTAGAGTAACTGCAGGTGTCATCTTTTAACATAACACAGAGACAAACCTCAATGTTAAATCAACAGGGCTAACTCAAGATTTCTAGTACTCAGCAGTAAAAAAAAAAAGACAATTCCTTTATCATTATTAGAGTCTTCAGCTTATGAAGATCACTAAAATTAGCATGCAAAGAAAACAGAAAATGTTGTAACTGTTATGAACCACATCATTCCCATGGCTGCATGTGATCATGTCAAGCTGAACAACTCATTTCTACAAATACACCTCTTTGACAGTAAAGGTTAAATGTCAGCAATAGTTTGCTGAAGATCTATTTTATTTGTCACTATTTATGGTACTTGTTTATCCCTGATACATCAGTAAGTCAAAATATCTTCAAGATCTCATACCACATACTGATCCTGTAAAGTATTTAGGTGAAAGGCTTTAATGTATCACTTTCTTTACTACTTTGATGAAATTAGGGGACAAGCGGAGTTGCTTTGAACCACTTGGGCAGGACATAGAAGTTATCAGAGTTTCCTGAGTGAACATGGAATCCACATTGGAAAGCTGTTGTGTTAGTCATTGGAAGGACAAAGGGTTATTGAAAAACAATATTTCTTTATGTAATGACAGAAAGTAGACAAAGGAAAAAATGTAATTTTGATCTCATTTATACTGATTTAATTATGCTGTAATTCTATTGATTTCTATCAGATTACAGTCAGATTACTTTTCACAACATACACGATCTCTGCTCTAATGTCCCTTTACATATACACTCTTTTGGGAAGGTCAATACTTTTCCACTTCCTTGGAAACTACCGAGATATTTTTCACTTAATTCTATCTAGTTTTTACTTAAAATATCCTCCTACTCACTTATAATACAGGAGGAGTATCTTATTATCTGTAATGGGAATAGGGGCTTGATGACTAGAAGTGTTCTTTACCTTTGAGCAGCATGCCTCAGACTACTGGGTTGGAAACATAATATTTATCCAAAAGCCACAGAATTATGTGCAATGAAACTGCAATGGATTTGATGGCAATATTTCAGTTACACTGACTTTTGCAGTGTAGATAGAGCATAGGTGGGTGTTACTGCATTGAAAATTTTTAAAACTAATCGACAATAATTAATTATATTATGTAAGTCAAGGCAAATGTAGCATGACAGATCTTATGTGAGAGTGCATAGAGAAGAAATGTGTTTCTGACAGAAAAAAAATTGGATAATGGCTGAGTGGGATCGCATAAGTCATGTGTGTGTACACATGTGTATATGATGGAGGCAGGAGCATCCTGGCAGTCCAGCAATAATGATGCTCCTAGAAATCCATCTCCCCATAATCTAGAGTCCTCAGTAAGACAGGAAGACATCCTTAAATTCATTCCTTCTCATCCCTGATCCTATTTCTCCTCTCCTCTCCTCTCCTCTCCTCTCCTCTCCTCTCCTCTCCTCTCCTCTCCTCTCCTCTCCTCTCCTCTCCTCGCCTCGCCTCGCCTCGCCTCGCCTCGCCTCTCCTCGCCTCGCCTCGCCTCGCCTCGCCTCGCCTCGCCTCGCCTCGCCTCGCCTCGCCTCGCCTCGCCTCTCCTCTCCTCGCCTCTCCTCTCCTCTCCTCGCCTCGCCTCGCCTCGCCTCGCCTCTCCTCTCCTCCCCTCAGATGATTAAGGGAGTGGAGCATCTCCCTTATAAGGAAAGGCTGAGGGAGCTGGGTCTCTTTAGTTTGGAGAAGAGGAGACTGAGGGGTGACCTTATTAATGTTTATAAATATATAAAGGGTGAGTGCCACGAGGATGGAGCCAGGCTCTTCTCGGTGGCAAACAATGATAGGACAAGGGGTAATGGGATCAAGCTGGAACACAAGAGGTTCCACTTAAATTTGAGAAAAAACTTCTTCTCAGTGAGGGTGACAGAGCACTGGAACAGGCTGCCCAGGGAGGTTGTGGAGTCTCCTACTCTGGAGACATTCAAAACCCGCCTGGACATGTTCCTGTGTGACCTCACCTAGGTGTTCCTGCTCCAACAGGGAGATTGGACTGGATGATCTTTTGAGGTCCCTTCCAATCCCAAACATACTGTGATATTGTGATACTGTGAAGTTATTCAGTGAGGCTGAATCATGGCACTGTGCTGTTCTGAGTGGCTTCTTCTGCAGCTTTCATTGCCATGGTACCCAAGTGACTTCTAGTAGGGCATTAAGCAATGTGTCTGTCACCTGTCATGTGAATTCACTCTGTTTCTCATCCTTTCCCCTGTGCAGGGAATGGGAGTTTTCAGTTTCTGTTTTTCATCTTTCTGAGTGAAGTATCTCAGTCGCTATACTTGATTGAGTGAATGATGATGGAAGAGTTTGTAATTCATTGTCTATAATAAAACCAATTAAGCCAACTCTAAACTAACACTTCAATTTCACACTAAAATACATCAGTGTTTTTTATCTGAGAAGACAGATATATTTTCAGATTAGGTAATAAAACAGGTGCACATAAAAAAATATTAAGCAGCGAAATATTGCAAATTTTGTATCATCACTCAGGGTAATGGATTTTTTTATATTAAAGGAGCAAAAGGTTAATATGTGTACAAGTCAGATAAAGACTTAGAAGAAAAAAGCTCCTTAGTTCTGTATTCACTCTGATTTAAAATATATATCTGTATGGGAAAGACTGCAGTGAAGAACTGATAACTTCTTCTAGAACACGTACAGCGATTTGTCTAATGAAACACTGCGTAACTATCAATAATGGGGTAATTAATTAAAAAATAGCGTATGCTGTTTATCTTTGCAAAAGAAACACCAGGCCATTAGCAAAGTCAGAATAATATATAAATTTCATGTTGTTGTTGAAAAGACCCGCAAGAAGTGTAATGAACAGTTAAAGTCATACTCTCTGATCACTTTTTGTCTCTCTCACAACAGCAAAGGACCAGTCCTTGCTTTTTCATCCCAGCATCTTGCCAGCCAAAATAATTCTCTGGAACCTCACTAGCTTTCAGATGGTTACAGAACAGATCATCATCCCTAGATTGTTACTCAAAGAAGGAAACAAATGCAAGTTCACTCCTTCTATATCCTGAACCATCCAGCCATAAAAGTTTAAGAGCAACAGGACACATAGGTTGGTCAGATTTTCCATCATCTTGTGGCTCCTGTAACATCCACTGACCTCCAAAGATATGTACTTATCTAACCTGCAGTGACAGTGTGGCCCACTCTCATGGTGCTGCATAATTCCACTCTGTAACCAGTCAATGGAGACTTAGACAATCATTACAGTACATTGAAACACAGTCTTATTTTATTTTATTTTATTTTTACAATCAAGTTGCAAAGATCCAGAGTTTCGGCTCAGAACCTTTTTCAAGGATGATGAATACTTTCTGTTCCTCTGGTTGATCTGACCAATGTTTCCAAAATCGTGATCTATCATAGAACTGTTTAATTTAACAAGTCCTACCCATTCTTGATGAAGTGAAAGAAAACTGCCATACTGAGGTGGTCTGATAGAGGTAATTCATACTTGAAAAGCACGCAGGGATGAAAAATCATAGATATTTATTACTGGAGCAAATATAAAAAGCCAATATAAGTACAAATTTTTCACTGTTCCCAAGATAATAGGTACTTTGTTCTAGAGAACACATATTGTTCACTGCCTATTGCGTTGTCTCTGTAAAGATTCCTTTTTATAGTTCATTTTGATAGCAGAGCCAAAACAATGAACCTGTATCACAGAAGTAACAATCATGACCATCACATGCAGTTAATCTGAAACCATCAAAAAGCTTGTACTGAGATGGCCAAGACCTGGAAGAGTTTGAAATATCACCTTGTTTCTGAGCTATCAAATACTCAGAAGCAGCTGTTTGTGGTTAACGTTCAGTAAGCAGTCACTAAAAATACTGAAGCAGGTTTCCCTGTTGAAGTTGATTGATATTCTCATGGTATATCAGTCCTGCAGTGTGCACAAGTGAAAATACCGTAACATTTTATTTCACTTTTCATTAGTGCCATTGGTGCGATATCATCTGAAAGAAACCACGAGCATCACCACTGCAACCTTCAGAATTTGTGGAAGATTTGGGATAGGCAAGAAAGTGAGAGTGCCTGGGATGATACCAGAGCTTACAGGGCTATAATGAGAACGAAGACCAAGGAAGGCTTGGGATCTAGGAAGCAAAGCACCTGAAAAAATGAGAAATGTCACCTGGAAGCTGAGAGAGATGCACAAGTATCAGGGGAAGAAGGGAAATAATCCTAGGGGCACTCACAGTAAATAGTGAATTGAAGGAATAAGCAGAAGAAAACAAAGTGGTTGAGCAGGCTCTGAAATCAAAGGATCTGGTAACCCATCAGCAAAGTTGGATGGTATTAGTTTTTAAAAGGAAGTAAATATACCAGAGGCTGAGCAAGAACAGAGGGAGAAAAAAAAAATCTAGAAGAGAAGATGTGAGACACCAGTCTAGTATCAAATAGAGCAGTTGAAAAACAATGGAGAAATTAAAAAAAAACAGCAAATATATCTTCATAACAGAGTAGGGCAAGCGACATGAAACTGTTATGCAGAAGATCAGTGGAACACATTGAAATTTCCCCGATCACAAAGTACCCTTTTACTGGCAAACAATTTTCTTACAATAAAAATGTGATCTATTATCAATAGCATATTTCTCAAATGCAAAGTCTGCACATAATTTTATAATATCTGTTTTTATAGTAATACAAAATAATAATTAGCATGATAACTATAAAATACATATAGTAACATTGTTACTAAACCTCCTATTTTCAACAGAAAAAAATGTTTTGCAAAGAAAGGAAGATTTCTAAAACTCATTAGAATCTAATTTTAAGTAATTTGAGAAACTTTGAGCAACTGTGGAATTACCTTTGCCTGTAGGTATTTCTGAACCTCACCTAAAGACTATGGAAATACTCTCATAACTCCAGTGAGCTGTGTGTCTCTTTCTGTACCACCTCCTCTTGCAGATCAGTGGTTGACATGAGTCCCGCTGGCTCAGGCAGTTGTTGACCCCACGGTCTGGCAGATCTGGAGAGAGCAAAGGCAACACCTCCTGTTCAAACACAAACCGTGGCAATAGTTTCAATATGTGAACATGGCTGGGGATGAGGGAGAAATTCTCTTTGGATGCACTTGTTTTAACTGTACATTTACAACATTTAGTTATAAATATTCCCTTGTGAGATATTAATGTTGAAGGTGCCTATACATCAGATGCTATTTCCTCAATACCTTTTTTTTTTTTTCCAGAAAAGTTTGGAATTAGTTTAGTATATTTAAGCTATTACAGTCTACATGAGCAAAATATGAACATTACCAGCGCTATCAGTGAAGCACAACAGCACAATAAAATTGGACTGAGTTTTGTCAGTTATTACCGCAAAACTATTCTTTTCTCAAAAGGCTATATATTGCCCCTGCTCTTCTCTGAAATTGTTAGAGGTGATCAAAACAAGCTCTGCTGTGAAACAGATGTGCAGTGTTTGTCAAAGCGCAGCACACGCTGTATTTCCAAGCTAAAACACAGCAAGAAGAGCTGCTCCGGGCTCCCAGCCGCGGCGTTACCCGCCAGCTGCACACTCGCGGTCCCGCCGGGTGCCTGGCGGAGTGTTCGGTGCCTGATTGATCTCAGCCCCGCGGGACGGGTTTGTACAAAACGGTTGCAGGTGAGCCCTGTCCCTGCCGAGGCTGTGTTTAGAACATCACCCCTCTCGCCGGGGTGTTTCGGGGCACAGGTGCGCACACCTCTGCTCAGAAGGCTGCACCGTGCGAGCGGTGCGGAGCCGGGGCGGGATCGCCGTAGGGCCGGCGGGACCGGGGGGGCGGGACCGCGAGGGCGGTGCGGAGGGGGCACCGCAGCCCCTCCCGGCGGCCGGGGGCAGCCGCTCCAGCTGACGCGTCGCAAACTTTCCCGCTCTGGTGCCGAGCTGCTCCTGCCATCCGGCGCGGCGGCCCCGGTTGACATAGTAACCCCTCTCCGGGCCTGCCCTCCCTCCGCCGGGGCCCGCGGCGCTGCGCGGAGACAGATCTGCGCGGAGATAGATAGATAGATAGATAGATCTGCAGTGCCGCGCTCCGGAAGGATCCGCGCTGCTCCCTGCGCGTCCGGGCGCCTCAGCCGCGGGACAAGATGAGCCAGGCGCAGCCCTACGCCCCGCGGAAGAGCAGCTCCCCGGCGGCCGGCGCCCGACGGAATGACAGCCAGGACTACCTGCTGCTCGACGCGGAGCCGTGCGAGGAGAGCGCCCTGCCACCCTACGCCTTCTACCCCGTGTGAGTCCCGCCGGCCGGCCCGGGGCTCCCTCCCTCCCTGCGCGGAGCGGAATGGGGCACCGGGCTGTGCGCGAACTCTTGCTGGAGGGGGAGGCGGCCGCGGGACAGGGGCTGGCGGGCGGGGGGCGGCCGTGCGGAGCCGCGGCCGGCGGGAGGTGCCGCTGCCGCTCGCTGCGCTCCGGCGGGGGCGGGACCCGCGGCGGTACCCGCTCGGGGCAGCGGCGATGGGGACTCGGCCGTCTTTGCTCGTCGTCCCCGGTGGAGGAGCGAGGTGGCTGTGTTTGCGGCAGGCGGAGGAGCAGCAGGAGCGCCCCAGTGCGCAGCTGGCGGGACTGTCCTCCCGGGGCGCGGACCGTGGTACCTGCCCCGCTGTGAGAAAGGCGAAGGGATGCTCCGGTTTGCTGCGGGTGCGAGAGGCGTCGGGTGTACTTAAAAGTAGCGGTATCTAGCGGGCTTAATACAGTCACAGGAATTTTAAGTCCTGCCGTCAGCTGCTCCCACAGAAAGTGTACATTACGGGCGTGTTCACAAAACCGTAGTCCTTTCATTACCGCATTTTGTCAAAATCGTGTAGCCTTGTGTAATTTGATTTTCTAAGTTTTGCCAAGTAATTATCCTTTCAAGTAGGGTGTAAGAACATATGCAATAAAAAACTAAATGAGACATCAATTATAAAGGTTGCAGGAATCACAGCTGTTAATATCCAGGTCAATTGACATTCAGTGTTGACTGTGTCCCTCTGGTAATGTGTTGTCAGCATGACTTCTATAATTACCACTTGTTAATGCTTCTGAGGAGAAGCTATCCCACAGAGGGGGAAAATGAGTATTAAGCAATACGAGATGAGTCCTACAGTCTCAGGTGATTACCAGAAGATGTGTACTTTCTTTTGCACAAATTGCGTTTTATTGCTTAACTGGTAAATTCCAGTTATCAACCTCTCATAGTTTTTGCTCTTTTATCTATGAAGTGCTTACCAGCCACTTGCCAACTGCCTGGATATAGGAGAGGAATAATAGTAAGGAAGCTGGCAACGCTCACAGCGTTTGATTGTTTATAAACTCAGTTAAGAACAATCAGAGTTGTCAGAATTCACTACTGTATTGCAATTCCCAAGTGTCTTTGTAGAGTGCTAATTCAGTATGCTCATTGGCTACCAAAGCACACTTTCTTGAACGTTGGACCTAAACCTCATCTCAAAATGTAGGAGTGCATCTGTCTAATGAATCCTTTCTGAAGAAAAACTTAATGATGGTTTGTTCAGAGAATGGTTCTGGCTAGTGGACTTCAGCTTTGAACTAATATGGCAAATCTGAAGTTCCTTTGCTGTGTACTCACTCGGAACGGTTGTGCAGCTACAAGATGATATATCTTGCATAAGCGATTCAAAGCATCTCTTAAAATCTGCAAGGTCTGTGTGGTGCTGATGTTTTTACTTCAGGAGTATAAGCCTGTGCTAGTGGCTCCTTTTCCAGCACACAAGTGTGAAGATTGCCTCTCATCATCTCACAGTGGCTACAAGGAAAGCCTACATCCTAGTCGAGTTGCTTTGTAGAACTAGGGTAGCACTAAATGCAGGAATTTATCTCCAATTATGTCACATCAAGGCCATAGATGACTGATTCTGTAATGCAGATAGGTGTAGGACCCTGGAGTCCCTCCCTAATGGCAACTGTTTCTATCTGTCTTTGAGTTTTTAGATGCACATAAGGCATGGAGAAACTGTTGTTTGGGGCTTCTCTGGATGTGGAAAAGAGCCACTTAACAGGCAACCGCTGCAAGGACTTTGTTGACTGGCAGGGGTGAATGCAGTGAGTATAGGCACCTCCAGGGTATGGTTATTGCTAAACTCAGGTTTTTTTTTTTTTTTTGCTTAAATTCCACCTACAGCATGTTTTAGGTACATTTTGGTGATCTGTCTTTTCAGCCAGAAGTCATTAGTTTTTCTAGTGGCCTTCACATGGTGAAGAACACAGACAAATGGCCCATGTTTGGGATATACTGTTTCTAATATTTGTCATCTACATGCAGTAAGAATGCTTTTCTCTATTTTATTTGAAAATTGTCAAATGGCCATTATTTCCTGATGTTATTGTGGCAGAGAGTATTATATGAATCTTACGTTTTATCTATGTAGTCGTAAGGTCTCTGGAGATCCCAAGGATACTGCTGATGAAGGGCATGTATTACCGTGACAGATAAACTACGTGAAATCAGTATTTCATGTGCCATGAATCCACCTGGCCAAAGCGTGCATGCCTTATCAAGTCTATCCGTGGTTTGTCAGTGTTTATTCTTACGCTACTTCACCAGAAATGTGGTAGCTCAGGGAGCTGGTTGTGCTGCCAGGTGCCACATTTTTCATTGCAATCCTTCTGTGAATCTTTGGTGACCATTTGATTATGAGACTAAACCTTGGGGTGTGTGGGTCTGTCCATTGAGATAGAGCTCTGTGTCCCTTGAGATCGAATGGTGTGTCAGTGCTTAAATGCGAACACAAGAAAATAACCCTGCAGATTACCACAGTCGATGTATTTAAATGTTTTAACTAAAGCTACTTATATTTCACTTAGAGTATTTATTATATACAATCGCTAAGGTGTTTTTGTTTGCTTGGTTGTTTTTGTTTGTTTGTTTTTTCCAAACTGACTGGAAAACGATGGGCATCATTTGCACATGCAGAAATGCTCCAGGAACGTCTTGTGTGATGGTGATTAATGCAGGACAGTAATGCAGAATACATCTGATGTCCAAAAACAACTGAAGGGTACCTCCTTTTAAACATTACTGGAGAGTAACACACTTACTGGTGTGATATGGCACGTGACTGTTGCTTGACAAGTAGTGTGATACCAAGGCATAGTTTTCCTCAAGTCTGATTTAGTGCTAATGGTGATGTTATAGCATGTGTCGTTTGTAGGACATGACTTCATGTGTTGCTTTCTGACCGCCTTTAAGTGTTGTAGTGGCTGGATAATAATAAGAAAACGTAACACACCCCCCCAGCATTTTAAGATAACTATTTATTTTATTTGTAGCTAAAACCGTAATCTATCAAACTACTACTTTAGTTTAGTGGTGTTACTGCTGAGCCTTGGTATATAGTCCCCTTTTAACAGCAAATAATTCTCTGTTCTCCCCCCCACCCCGATGATTTTTCAGCTAATTCGTTAATTGTAAAATAACATGGTCACATGAAAAATCAGAATAACTGTCAGTGATCAACCCACCTGCCTTGATGTTGTGTCGATTGGCTCATTCTGTTATGTTTAGGCTGAGACAGCATAGTGTGCTCCTATATTGAATTACCTGTAAATTGGAAAAAGCATTTGAAATACTGACCTGTCAATATTAACTAACTCTGTGAGCAAGCAGCAAGAGACCTGACACTTACTGATAAATTTGAGGCTTTGAGTTTCAGTGCTCTTACTTAATGATGTGCATCATCTCAGGTGAGTATGAATTCAGCACCCGGCTTTCTGACGAACAGATTCACCGTGTCCGAGGCGGTGGCTGCATTGGTTGAAAAAGGGACTTCAGCAAAGTACCCTGGGCTCAGCAGCTGTGCCGAATAGGGTCACACTGTCTTTTGGCTGTAAGTGGGCAGAAGACTCTTGCCTTTTCTTAATGGTATGGTGCAAACCAAAATTCTAATGGGATTTTGTGCTGAAAAATCTTGCTTTTCTTTTGAATTTACAACCCTTGGTAGGAAAAACACACTTCATGCTATCCACAGAATTTGTAATTAAATGACTTCCAAAGGTGAGACTACTTTTAAAAAATGTAATAATTATCTATTATAAATGATATTCAAGTATATAATTCTTTTTAATAGTCTTCCTCAATGTAGTCATCAAGTCTCACCCCTAATGCACCAAAAAATACATTGCGACACACGTGTCAGAAGATTGCCTCCTGAAATCCGAAAACGGGGATATGTGTGATGTTTGTGGTTTTTGTTTTGTTTTTCCTTTTGTGCGAGTATTTCATTGGCAAAGAGCTAGTTAAAAACAGGATGGAAAGTGCGTTTTACGCTCTAACCCCAAATCTGAGTGCTGATGCGCAGTGGGATTTGAAAGTGATAGGAGTTGTATGTAAGCTTCCATGCTGAAAAAAATGCTATTGAAGAACAGATTGTCAGTGTACAAAGCTAGTGAGAATACAGTAACTCAGTCAGGCATCTGGTTATATTACTTATTTATACTTTGAAATATTTTGCCCTGTGAAAAAAAAAAGTATTTTCTTCTACATGTAAGGAAGGATAATTATGCATTAAGATATCAATTAAAAAGTAAGTGAGGCACACAGATTATCAGATGAAAACGGGAAAAAAGTGTTGTGATGTGCATAACTGCCTTTAGGCGTAGATTATTCCTCAGTTTTTGTGGTTTCGGATCAAGTGTTTGTCAACATTTTCAACCCCAATACATACATTAATACCCTTTCTTTGTTAAATAATATGTTTAGTAGTTTCTTTCCTGCCTGCAAGATAACGGTTTCTGCTATTGACATAACATTTTTATCTCCACCTTCAACTATCTTGCTTGAAATGACCTGTAAAATTATCTTCCAGACTCTTCATTAGACACAATCTCTTCAGGGAGTATCGCTCAGTGTGGCAGCTGTTTCAGATTGCGAGTCTCTTTGCTGTGTCCTCTGAAAATACGTTGCTGTAGTTTTGTTGATAAAAAAAGGTAGAACAGTTAGTAAGGAGGAGGTTCATTTCATTTTATAGCCTAGTGGGTGGAACACTTCCCTGTGAATTGGGACTGATGGATCTATTTCCTGCTGGGCACAGGGATAAAAAATCATGTCTGGATCTCTCATGTTCTGGGTGACTGGATTCAATCCACAAAGCCTTGGGTAAAAGAACGTCACCATTATTACCAAGCTCCAGAAAATCCAGCTTTTAGTTCCCTCTGCATTTACTACATGTATCTAAAGGACAATGCTGCACTTTGAACTAAAGATTTGCTTAACGTTGAGTTCTTTTTTTTTTTTTTACCCAAATGAAGAATAACAAATATTTTGGTTTTCATCAAAAGGAAATAGGTTTATTTTGGTATTTCAGCCTGACAGGTTACTGCCTCATCAGAAACGAGTGAAGAAGAAACCAGAACTGTGTTGATTTTTTCTTTTGGTGTTTTTGTTTTTTGGATGAGACATTCAATAAAGGTTCCTTTTAAAAAGAGCAGCGGGGCACCGGCTGGGGACAGGGGCTGGTTTGGGGTCCTCCCCACGCTCCACTCTGGCACGTCCCTGGAGCAGACTCGGCATTCTGCAGATGGAGTTTTCTACCAGGTCATTTTATGCTTTGAAGCCATTTGAAAAACCAGTGAGTTTATGCAGAACCTGGTACACAGCCTGAAAATGACCTCTCAAAGGTTTTGAACCCCGTTTGTTCATTTTTGGTAAAGACTTGTGGGTTTTGTTGGTTTTAGTTGTTGTGCACTCTTGTGTTTGTTGCATATGGTCATTAATTTAACAGTGAACTTCCCTTGGTCAGCTTCGTTACCTGGGCGGTTTCCTGTGATAATACTTCATAATCTATTTTGCTTGGCCTATTGCAGTATTTCTATAGGTTTATTTATACCCATTCTTAAGAAAAGGTTATATTTGTGGGTCGCTTTTATGTGCTTACCAAATGAATGAAAGTCACCTCCCTGCGGGACCTAATTTTCTAAAGCTGGAAGCTTTCCATGTAAATATAAGTCACTAAATTTGCAGGAGGGAGGTGGAATAATGATTAAGAAATGCGTGGGATATGTATGGTACACCTTTCACTGTAAATGTTAATAACAAATGAGTTCTTTGTCAAACACCCCCCCAGCAGCACTTGCCACTGCGGAAGCTGAAGGTTGCGACAAGTGGCTTCTTGAAGGCTTCCTGCCAACCATCAGTGTCCCAAAGGAAGGTGGCTTGGCATGGCGGATCTGCCTCAGCAAGCTGTGTTTAGGCTTTCCAGCTCTGCAAGCATGAGCAAAAGAGAATTTTGGCAGTTAAACTGTATTCATCAAATTCTTTATGACTTGATTTCATACCTCAAACTGTGATGCAGTACCAGGCAATGACTTAGCAAAGAGCTTCAATCTTAAAGTGCATAAAATGAGACTTACATTATGTTTGTGCACACATCTGTGAATGTAGACACTCGCAGAGTCTGCTTGATGGGAGGCTTAAAGGATTTGGTTGATAAGCAGTATTTAAATGTAAGTTTTGATAATTGTGGACAAAAAGCTTAGCGATAATTAAATTACATGCAGTTTTTTCTGGAATGGATTAAAATATTTATCTTGCGGTAGAATGGTTATTATTTGTCAAGCGGTGACAACTTAAATGCATAATCAGGTATACAGTTTTTAGCAAAATAGAAGTTATGGAATATAATGTGAAGATGACTAATCAAACTCTGGGTTTGTTTTCTATATTTATTTCTATACAACTACATTTTTCATACCATTAGTACAATCAAAGGACAGCATAGTTCTGTTGTCCTGCTCCAAGCTAATATATCTAACCGATTTGAACAAAACGGCAGTGTTGTGGATGTGGATTTACTGGGTGAAACCTTTGTTGTGGATATGCCACTTTCTTTTAATGTCAACTAGTAGTGATGAAGAAAGAATGACAAATAGTAATGATAGTAGTAATCATGAATCACCAAGAAGTAGATGTGACACCCACCTCTTTGCCCAAACATTCCTTCAGTAGTGCCCTTAGTCATACCAGTGTTAATTTGCTCCCTTATACATCATTAATTAAAACCAAAACCGACCTTGCCCACTGCCATCTCAGGAGAAGGTATCTAGAGTTCTTTTCTGCCCATAGAAATTGCTTAAATACTGGTAGAGATGTCAGAATTTACCTTAGTGAAGAGATTAAAGAACTGAGGGTTTTAAAAAATTGTTTAGTATCTGTGAGGCTTTCCCATGCAGGTAGAAAGAAGGACCATGAACCAAAAGATCACAGCTGATGCAAATTGCATTTAATAATACCCCAGAAAACAGAGTACAGATCACAAGGTCTGTATGATGTAGTGCTAGCAATTTTGCAGAACATTCAGAATGGAGAATTTATGTGAAACTTTGCTGCTTTGTTCCAAATCTTGAATGAAACGATGCATCTCTTTACAAATGGCTCCTCATATTCTTTTGAGTTAAACTCCCTTCAATGGACCAGGACTTTGCTGGAGAGCCCGCATGTTTAGCAGGTTCGTATGACAAATTGACCCGAGTTGTAAGTGACCCACAGCAGCAGCCCCTCCTGACCATGTGCACAAACAGCTGTTCCAACAGAGTTACGCTTGGCTCAGTTGTGGTATGCACAGGAGACCTCATAGATTTCTGATCAGGTGCTGGTTAATTGCTGCTAATAAGGGCAAATGACTATGGAGTCAGTTGAATTGTTGCTTTGAAAAGAGAGGACCTTGATTTCGCCATTACACATAGGGACCCACCGTGTGCAAGCAGGCAGGGTCTGACTTGGAGCTGGACAGTAGCCTGAGACCAAGGAGGTCTTGAGAAGGCTTTGCAGCCACAGCCATCCTGGTTCCTCCTGAAATGTTATTTTTGTGTATCCTGATCAGCTTGATTAGCAAATAGGTATGTGTCCAGCAGACTGACAGGGTGGACTACAGTGCTGGCTTGTTGCCTCCTGTTTTCTTCTGTCGGCAGTGGTGTTAGTTCCAGTGGACACTTCACAGAATCACAGGATGGTTGGGGCTGGAAGGGACCTCTGGAGATCATCTGATCCAAGACACCTGCTAAAGCAGGTTCACCTACAGCAGATTGCACAGGAATGTGTCCAGGCGCTTACTTGGTAGTGCTGATTTTCCTCCTGGCCCAGTCCGGGTTTCTCCTGTTGCGCACATTGACTGAATTTAGGAACGATGACTGATTGCTGCTTAGAAGCCTTTCAAAAGCAAAGATTCCCTCATCTTTGAGGAGTGATTTATGTTTTGTCTTCTGTATGATTTTTTTCCTGTGGTGTACGTTTTAGCTGTTCTAGACACTATTTTTCTCCCGTTTTTTAGAACAAGTAGCCAGGTCAGCCTGCTAAACTTTGTTACTTTGTGTATACGTCTTGGACCGGCCAAGTGGTAATAACCCAACACTCGTGGGAGGCTCTCGAAGTGGTTTGCAAACAGCACGTTGCACGCAGTCCAGCTGTCAGCCTTCCAGACGCTTGGCAGCGGTGTTTTACATCCCGGATTCCATCAGATAAACACCTCTACAGCACCTGGCACATCACGGGAGGATGTTACTGCGGTACCACCAGCCTGAAGCCTGGAAATGCTTTTAACTCAGGTGCAGCTTGTGGGAGGATGCTTTGGAAACTGGCATCGCAAAGCTCAGGAGCTCTGTGCCGTCAAGACTCGTACCACGAATGTCACAATTACCATTTCTCTGCTAATCACGGTGTGGGAAAGTGCCCTCCCTTCCCCGTGTGCCCAAGCACACACCAAATCACGTGTAGCAGGAGCACGGTCACAATGGGAGCTGTGATGGCAACAGGGTCTGGTCCATCTGATCACTTAGCAGTGGCTCCCGCATCCGTCCCACATGAGACAACTGAGCTGGAGGGAGATGTGGGTGACTCGCAAGCCCCACCACATAGGGAGCTTAGTGCCTTCAAAGAGCCAGATATCAGTAAAAGAGTGGGTTGTAGGTTTTGTTTTCATAAGTGTTTGCAGTATGTTACAATGTTTATGGCCACATTCTGCAAGTTTCTAAATATGTTTAGTTACTTATGTGAGTTCAGAACCATTATATTGATTTTTTTGTTGTTGTTGTTTGGGTTTTTTTTTTGTTTGTTTTTGTTTTGGTAATTGTTTCAGAAAGCACAGGGAACCTCTTAGAGAATTGCTCCTGACCAAGTATTTTTCATGATTGAAGTCTATAAAACAATTTTCCCTTTCCTTTTTGCAATGCAATAATTGTTTTTCTGTATTAGTTTAGTTCCACTCTGCTAATCTTTGTTTTTATGTATTATTTCCTTAACCTAATTTAAAATTACTTCCAATTTTTAAGGAGTTTTTTAAAAAAATTATTAATGAAGTATCGCATGTACTAGAAATTTCTAATCTATTATCTGCATTTGCTAAGTTGGTTGGATTATGTGTAAATTGAAGATATATTTATTTTTTTTTCTTGCTGAATTTATTATTTTATAGTTGACTCCAGAAACCTACTATGACTCAAATATATTAAGTAGAGAAAGATTTTGAAATAGTAATTTAAAGGCTATGGAAGTCTTATTTGGGGCACATGTGGAAGAGGAGCTCTTTTAGATGCTAATATAGATGTATGTAGTACTAGTGGTGCTTACTCAAAGGGACATCCAGTGCTCTGAGAACGCTCAAGCTTCTCTTGGCTCTGACGCAGAGGTCGAATCTGTATGCTCATGGATCTTCCTGCACCATGTCCACTGCCTGGGTTTTGCTTCTTCTGTCCTGGTGGGAACACATGAACTGGGTTGGTTGTTCAAGGGTTCAGGCTCTGTATGAGATCAACATAACCTACTGTACCAGAGAGGTGAAATTAACTTTGGTGCAGTGGGATACTTGAGGCTATTTGCAGTAGAACTTCTAAAATTTCCACTGAGACATTTAAGTCCTGCTCTGACTAAATTATCTGAGAAACCAGATGCAAAGAGCAGGCTGCTGGATGGCAGCAGTGACTCTTCCTCTCTTCTGCCTCTTCTTTTCCCCTCCCTTTAAGAACAAGTTTCCTATTAACTTCTCAATACAGTTTCTGAATACAGCTGCTTTTATAGCTTTCTCAAGTGAGTCTTAGAATTTTACTTCTCCCCTTACAATGTACTGTTTCATTCTACTCTCTCTCTGTAAGTGTAGAAATCTGAACTCAAAAATGCAACAACCGTTAACAAATCTGGATCGATGTGCAGTAACACTAAAACCAGTTAATTAACTTCATTGGCACGTAGTGGGGATGGGGTGGAATTTTCCAGGGATATTAGATATTCTGTATGACCTCACTTCAGTATTCTTCAGGATCTTAAAACCACACAACATGAAAATCACTGGAAAGCTTGAGTGCAGTCTGTGTCACTGAGTCCTGTGAAGGCTGCGGGTCTATAGCAGCCCCTTGCTGGCCAGGAAAGGCCGAGGTGTTACGGCAATGTGGCAGATACAGAAAACAAGCAAAATTAGTGGGAGACAAACGTAAGTTGCTGAAGGTATGGAGTATATTATTTAAAATACTTTGTAGAGCACTGCTAACAAAAAAGTCGGTGATAGCAGTATCTCCAAAGGCGTGCAGAATGAGCACTGCCCGCGGTACAATGCAGTGGGAGTTAATGTTATCCACTTTTCTTCAAAAAATAATTGTAATGGCTTAAGTCAGAAAGCTATTGAATAATTGAGTAACATCTGATGTGAACACTTTGGTAGGTAAACAGCAACTGAAGTGATAGCGAAATTTCAGCACTGCTTTGTATGATAAAATAATAATGATCTTACCTAACAAGCTGATATATAAAATATACTCTGGGATTTCTCACCCCACAGCCACTTCCAGGCTAAAATCAGTGACAGCGTTTAATACATATCAAGAAGGGAAACTTAAAAAAGAATCTAGTCAAGGATTCACAGAGGCAGCAAGGCTAATGCCTCTAGTCTTACAAAGCTGTCCAAGGATCTTCAGTGACCTGAGGTTTATGTGTTATTGATTTTTACATCAAATCTGAAAACCAGCAGAAATTTCCCTAGTTATCAGTGAGAGCATTGAGAATGCCTTAAAGGGAAAGAATATTCTTTGTGGATGAACCAGCTTCAGTTGCAGGATTTGTGACATATCCCCACGGATGAAGGAGGAAGATGCTGGTATGGGGCAGCGGCACCGCTGGGCACCTGTGTACCTTTTCTGACCTCTGGCTGTGACAAGACAGGCTTACTCCCAGGATGCAAATGTTGATATCTGCAGAGGGGGATATATATTAAAAAAATCCTTCATTTTCATTAAAAACTTCACTTACAATCTGCAAAAGTATCAAATCTGATTATTTTAAAAAATCATAGTGATATATTCCATAAGCATCATCATTTTGCAGGGTTTCAGTTCCTCTCTGCTGATCTTTCAGTTAATCAGTATGGATTAATTAGTGGTGGTGATGGTGATGTAATTTTGTCTCAGAATTTCTTACAATTAAGGCTGTTTACAAACATTCTGTGGTGTCAGATCACACTAACCTGTCTTGAGTTACACACATAGCTCACTGACATAACCTTTAACCATAACCATAAATGTAACGCTTCTGTGGCTGCATGCAGGCTGATACAGACTGAAGTTGAGAATGTGCCTCAGTTGTAAACAAGGTTTTTCTCTGCAATTATTTAAAGTTGTAAAACATTAATTGTATGACATTTGCATAAAGTCTACCTGGAAAACAGGAACCTTTTCTGTTCAAGAATTAATGGAGGTCTTAGTTTTCAATATCTTGATGACTTGAATGGTAATCCAAAATTGTTTTCCTTTATTCACAAATAATTTACATGTAGACGGGTTTTTGTTTCAAGTGGCTAGCAACTGTCTCTGGAGTTTAAGGAGGGATCTTGCCCACTACTAATCATAGGGCGACATGCCATTTTCTCCTCAAGCCTGAAAGACACCAAAGATAAGTCTCATTTAGAGACATGAAAACCATTTTGGAGAACTGAAATTGCAGGAGAGATGCAGCAGCAAAATGTGTCTTCTGAGTGAGAGGTAAATTCTGAACATTTATCACTTTTTCTGGAATAGTTTTAAAAATATATATCAATATTATATTGGGAGAGGGGTAAATATATCAGCATTGTGATAGCAGCAAGCAGTCAAGATTGTTGCAACTTTTTCAGCATAATATCTTATCTGTTTGCACTAGGTGAGCATATTTTTCTGTGATGCTTCTTGGGCACCTTGCTTTACTTATGGTGTTTGTCCTGAACATCAACAACGGGTTGTTAGTGGAATGTGTTCAGTGATGCCCATGGCAGTATTTGCAGTAATGGAATGATACAGTTCAGCAGTACAGCCAACCAGACTTTGCCCGTAAAAATGGCTTGAGACCTTCAGTTGTGAACTGTTAGCATCAGTGTAGTGAGCTGTTATCTCATCACTTAACTGTCCAATGGGAGGCTGAAAATCAGATCTCATTGAAGTTCTGAACGAGTTAGCATGATCCCATTTGGCACAACCTGAGAATCTCTTTATAGTCTTGGCTGAAGAGTGGGATCAGCTTACCTCTTGCTCTGTTTAGTAACCCCTGAGCTCAAGACTGAGACACAAGGTAGAAGAGAAAAAGAAAGCATCTGTTGCTGCTATATGTACCTGAAATTATCAGTTCTGAGAATGTAAGAGGCAGTAAATACCAAATTACGACGGCTGAATACCTTTAAAAAAAAAAAAAAGGCAAGGTGCTAAAAATTATGTAAATGAAAGGGATGCTTCAAAGGAACATAAAAAATTAGGGATGTATAAAGTGAGAATGACTTTTTTGCTACCTGTCTCCAATCATCAGTCAATCTTCCTAAAAATTCAAGGTCAGTTCCAGAAAATTGCAAAACCAACTGAAGCTTCTGTATATTTTCATGCCCTGGAACTGGATGTCCCAGAGTGGGAGAGGACTGTGAAACTATTTTCATAACACTTTTCATACGGAGCATATAGAGAAATGATAGACTAGTTTTATATCCCAGAGGTTATTTCTGTATGAGAGCATGACTCTTGGTTCCTCACTCTTCTTACTTACCGCTGCTCTAGAGAGTACATAGTATAACACTTGCAAGGGGATCATGAGGAAAAAAAGCCTTGCAAGTTAACAAAAATTGTAAGTAAAGCTCTGCAAGTGTGTGTTGTTTTTCATTCCTCCCCCCACCTTGTTCTGAGATGTCACCTTGTAGACTTGGTAAAACAGAACAATTTCATTTTTCCAACAGAGAATATATATGAACACTGTGTACCCATCTTCCCAAAGCCATGTAAAAGTGAAAGCTGAGTAAGTCTGGAATTCCTGTTCGTGAAACATTACTGGTTTTGTATCTGTGTTCATGGTTAAAAAAGTTACAATTTTCTTTTTTTTTTCCAAAGTAGTTTTGATGACACTCTTCTCAGAAATATTCACCATTCACTTTTTGATCCAAAGTGTTTCAATATGTCTGAAATGAGATTGTTAAACTTTGGCTTGCTGAAGGCACCCTCAGTCATACATGAGTCCATTCAATACTGTCTGGTTTTGTTTTCCCTCTCTTTGCTGAGCCCTGTTTCCTGTGATGCACACGTGCTGGGACTCCCTCGGCAGGCAGCACCATTCCGTCTGTATCCACATGTGCATGTTCAGCCAATGATGTTCTCTCAGGAGACCAGCCCAGGCAAAGTGATTGCGACCAAAACTACAATTCTGTCTCCTTTCATTAGGAAAAATGTAGTTAATTGTTCTGTGGAGCCGATGCAAAGTGGTACATTTCAGATGAGTTACAAAGCAGCCGTAGGAATGCTGTCTTTTCCTCCACAATAGTAAGGTTTGGATCCAAGGAACCTTCTCCCCTTCATTTTAATGTATTTGGTTAAAATCTGGTAAGTGAAGTTAGAAAAGCAAGAAAAATTCATGCTGAAAGTTGTTGCTTTTCAGAGCCTGTATTCACCACTGGGTAAATGAAAAGGCCACTTTAATTCTAATTTCTTCTGGTTTAGTTTATTTCTCCAGCAGAAGAGTTTCCTTCCATCCCAAAGAAATGATGCTGCATGGGTCTTAACTCTGCTAGTGTACATGTCATTTCACACTGAAAATGCCTGGCATTGTTATTCTGCTTTCATTCACCAAATTCCCTGGTTGTTAGTGTTAAGTGATAAAGGATGATGTTTCTACGTAATTAAAAGTTTTAATTAAATAATAGTTCTTCTCTAGAGTATGTTGCAAACCTAGTATAATTTGATAATAAGTAGAACTAAGTAAGAACTGTTTTTCATTGGTATTTACCATTGCGCCATAATGCCAATGTGCCAAAATCTGCATTTATGTGTCAGTTTCAATAAATACCCCTGAGGAAGATTTCTGATTTCTTTGTTTCACCTGAGTGAATTATTTAGTTACAAGGTAATTTGTGGGGTGTCAAAGGCCGAGCTCCAGGACTTGTTTTCACTTGGGCAGCACAGAAATCTCAATCCACAGTTACTACCGTCCAGAAAAGTGTCAGCAAGTTGGAACTGTTCTTCTATCTGTTGCTTGGATTTCTTCTTGAGGATAAAAGTCCTGAGGTTTTCTCAGCATGTTTTGAAACTTCATTTTTGCACTGTGAAAGTGAACCTCTTGATTTCCATTTAGATCTAATAACAGTCTTTGTCAAGTGGCTGTAAAAGCCTCCCTCTGTTATTCTGTTATTATCACCTAACTGGACAGCTACAACAACTAATGATATTGTCAAATATAGTAGCTCAGGCATTTATTCTGTACCATGGGATCAAAGCCAATACAGCGTTCAGTGGATACCAGGGCTTTTAACTCTTTTGAGTGCTGTGGGGAAGTGGGGTACAGAAGGTTCTTGAAGTGTTACAAATGTCACAGGAAAATATTCTTCCATTATGAAGTAACAGTAACTGTTGAAGGTCTCATTTGATGTCATTGATCTATCAAATCACCTCTTTCACATTGCGACCTGTATTTGAATCGTTATTACATCTCAGGTCTGAGAAAGGCAAATGATCTTTTCCTGCTGGACTTGCATGTGTGACTTGCCACTAATTCTGTTTCCACTAAAAGTGTCCCTGAGGTCAGCATGGCAAGTACTTTTTTGTGCATAGCAGGGAACAATAAACATTGTCATTGTTTCTTTATTCTTATAAACTAATTACTTTTTAATAACAGTAATCACATTTATTAGAAGTAAACCAAAGTAATTATATTTTACATTGTTTTCCTTTTTATGTAAGCACACATTGAAATGCTAAGCAGTTCTGCAGTGGCTCTTTATCCTGAAGTGACACACTGATATTTAGTGGAATTCTCCCTCTCTCTCTTGTTTTCTTTTTTTTTGGTGCAGAATGCATATTTCTTCAAGCTGCTTTGCAGCAGATAGTGGGTAACATCTACTCTGCTCATTCCTTGTTTTCATTGAATTTGGTTTCATGCTTTTTATCTGTTTTTAATTTTCTTCTGGGTAACACCACTTAGCTGTTATTTTTGTTGAATGTGGCTTTGGTTTTAAAGTACTTTCAAGGTAGATTTTATCATACTGCCTTGCTTCTTCCATTTAATTTGTGACACATCACATTTACATAATGAAAATGGCTTCTTCCTAACATAGATGCAAGAAGAGTGCAGATAGGCATACTTCATTATTTTCCCACAAGCAGATGAGGAAAAAAAAAAGTCTCCTGTGCTGGAACTAGAATTATCGTGGAAATCTTTATTTAATCCAAGAAGGAAAAATTGAGTTAGATATATTGTTTTCTCTGAACTTGTTAAAAACCAGAGTTCCTAGTTACTGTTACCATGTCATTGTTGGTTGAGTTACTTTGAACTTTTCATTTTCTAGGAATACTTGGTTAGACCAACATTTGTATTAGGTGATGAACACATTTCATTGTCTTACAGAATATAATGAATGAACACATGGATAAACATGTTAAGGTCCTTAATCAGTCAAATATGACTGCTAGAAAATCATACCTGCCACCTTTTTGGAATTCTATTTGATATATTATTGCACATCCATTTCACAGAAAACAATTATCTCTAGGTTAATTGCTGTCATTACTACAGTTATATCCTCTTCTGCTTTTTTTGCAAAGCAGAGACAACTTATTGTCTGTTCTTCCTCAGGTGCTGAGCAGAACACGTAGGTGCCGCTTCTGCAGAAGTGAGTTCTATGTCACCAAACCCTCGTCACTTGTCTAATTCCAACAGGTTCTCCTGTTGCTCTTCCCTTTTCAGACATTGAAAAGATCTCTAATGCTTCTCCTCTTACTCTGACTAGTCCTGAGATTGTTGGTTGACACTTTCCTAATCAGTTGTTTACATGGCTTTCATTTCTTATCAGTCCCTTTTATCTGCAGTTGCATCCACTCATAACTTACCATATTAGTCTAGTTCTCTGCCAGTCACATGAGACGTGTGTTCAGCATGGAGGATCCCTGTTGTTAAAGTCGATATTTTTCTCTTATCCTAGTTTTATTGGCAATTTTCTTCAGTTAAGAGCTCTCACCAAGATTAGTAAGATACACAAAGAGAATACAAAGATATACAAAGAGATATACAAAGAATGATATCTGGAAAGATAGTATAATTTAAAAAAAGAATAGGATCTGAATTATATTTCAGCATGAAGAACTCTGTATTTATGGTCTATACTTAAAAATTGATGTTATTTGATGACATCTTAGTATTGCTGTATTTCATATCTGCAGCTCTCTGAGAAAATCAGACTCAATCATCAATGGCAGTGATGAGCGGGCCAGCTTGATGTCAGCTACGTTTGATGTTAATAGTCAAATTTTCAAGAAATAGATAGAGACTGAATAGATCTCCTGAGGGTAAAGGAATTACTCAGTTTTTGGTTACAATCCAGAAGCTGACAAACCTGATTAAAGCACAGTTCATTCCTGTGTTGGAGTGTTAGTTCAGTGCTGACTGGAGGGCACGCTGATCTGCTGTGTCCTGGTTTCAGACTCGCCGGTTTGTGTCATACACTATAGGTTTTATGGATAAACCATGCAAGTGTATTTCCCCTTATTCCATTAATAAAGGTTTACAAGGATAAAGTATTATATTTAGACTTCTTACCTTTGACAGCATTTTCCTGATCAAGTAGCATGGGAAGCAGCTATCTGAAATGCCATCTCGTTAAGGCATTTTACATGACTTTTGTCATCTTTTTCCTAGTCCTCTCCAGCTCTTCTGTTGGAGAGGAGTTTTGTGTTTCTTTGACCTTTTCGCTGATACCATACCCTGTTGCCTTGACCTATAACTCTGTATAATAAACTCTGCTAAAGGTAATGGTGAAAATTGTGGCTGACTCATGCCAGAAGTAATTTACCCCACTAGGAGAACAGGGAAAAGGAAGAAAAGGCAATGTTATGAGTGCAGTCTGAATTCTTTGCCAGTGTTTTGCCCTGTGCTTGAATCTTCCTGTGCGTTTCCTGGATTGCTGTATTGCAATTGGATTTAGATGCATTCAGTGACTGGCATGAGCTCATTAAATTGTACTGTGTGACGCATGTTAGTTTTCTGTCCTTCTACAAATGTATATATAAATTATGCATACTCCCATACAGGTTCCCTTTTTTCTCCTTTTTGAAAACAGATGAGAGTAAATGGAACAAAAGGAAATCGCCCCTTGTCATTAAATGATCAAGGCAGTGAGAGCTCAGCAGAGCTGTTGGCAGCACTGGCACAGGCTCATGTTATCCTGTCAGGCAAGCATCATGTTCCTCCTCGTCTGCTGAAAAGTTCTGTGAGTAGATGGTGGCTGGACCTTACATGGGCATGAATTCTGTGGAGGCAGTCAGGAGTTTCTTCTCCCTCCCCATCACATGTCACCCCCGAGGGGCATTGCAGCTCCTGAGCTAAGGAACTGTGTGACATTGCTGCCAAGAGACCTTTGGGGTTACCGAAAGATACAGAGAGGGGCAGGGAGAAGATATAATCATAGAATCATTTTGGTTGGAAGAGACCCTTAAGATCATCAAGTCCAAGCATTATCTAAATCTAACACTAAACCATGTCCCTAAGAACATCATCTAAATGCCTTTTAAACACCTCCAGGGACAGTGACTCCACCACTTCTGTAGGCAGCCTGTTCCAATGCCTGACAACCCTTTCCAGGAAGAATTTTTTCCTAGTATCCAATCTGAACATTCCCTAGTGCAACTTGAGCCCATTTCCTCTCACCCTATCACTTGTTACTTGGGAGAAGAGACCAACCCCCTCCATGCTACAACCTCCTTTCAGGTAGTTGTAGACAGTGATAAGGTCTCCCCTCAACCTCCTTTTCTCCAGGCTGAACAGCCCCAGTTCCCTCAGCTGTTCCTCATCACACTTGTGCTCCAGACCCCTCACCAGCTTCATCGCCCTTCTCTGAACTCTCTCCAGCACTTCAATGTCTTTCCTGTAGTGAGGGGCCCAAAACTGAACACAGGATTCAAGGTGGGGCCTCACCAGTGCTGAGTACAATGTGAAAAATCACTGCCCTGATCCTGCTGGCCACACTATTTTTGGCACAAGCCAGGATGCTATTGGCCTTTTTGGCCACCTGGGCACACTGCTGGGTCATGTTCAGCTGCTGTCAATCAACACCCCCAGGTCCTTTTCCACCAGGCAGCTTTCCAGCCACTCTTCCCCGAGCCTGTAGCACTGCCTGGGGTTGTTGTGACCCAAGTGCAGCACCCGGCACTTGGCTTTGTTAAATCTCATAGGATCATGTCTCTCTCCTACAGGTACATCAAAAGGGTGGCTGAGGTAGCCAGCCTTGTGGGATGCACAGTGAGGGATATTTTACACCTTGCACTTGTTCTGTCTGAGTTAGTTTTTGAGATGTGAAGTTAGCCACCGCATGCAGTTCATAACTTTTAAATGCAAATTACCATCATTTAAAGGCTTGGAGTTTGAGTAGGAGTTTAGGGGGTGTCAGCTTGGCCTAACATCATACCTTTTAAACGAAAGCCTACTGAAGGTCTGAAGCAGAAAGTCTTCTCAGTGCCTGAGCACCCCCTTGTTATTGCAGTAATATGGGTAAGTGCCATGCTCTTACATTTGGCAAGTGATTGCAAATATAAGCAAAGCAGTTGAGTCAGAGTATGACATTTTCAAACAAGGCCCTACAGAGCTAAAGACACAAATATTTACTGCTTGAGCCTTAATCCGTTGTCTGGAAAGGAGAAGACTCTTGGGTTTTCATGTTGACCAGACATAAAGCTGGGAAGGGAAAAGGTAGAGTCCTAACCGGTGTTGTCACAGACAGGTCTTGTTCATAATCCTGAAATCAGTTTTGTTTCCCCTGTTTGAGTGTGTACTGGCTAATATTTTCATACCTTATTGCAGTTGCCAAACACAAGATGCTGTCTGTTCAACTCCCCAGATTATTGTGGCTGGGAAAATATAGTGCTCTGTAGAGCTTACCTGCTCCTGGTAGGTCGTGATGACAATAAGGAGAGCAGTTAAATACTATTTGTTGTTTACTCTGCACTGGTGCGGCCTCACCTGGAGCACTGTGTGCAGGTCTGGATGCCACAGGATAAAAAGGATATAAAGTTAATGGAGAGTGTCCAGAGGAGGGCCATGAAATTGGTGAAGGGTTTGTAGGGGAAGCCATATGAGGAGCAGCTAAAGTCACTTGGTTTGTTCAGCCTGGAGGAGACTGAGGGGAGACATCATGGCGGTTACAGCTTCCTCATAAGGGGTGGAGGAGGGGCAGGTGCTGAGCTCTTCTCTGGTGACCAATGACAGAACCCAAGGGAATGGCAGGAAATTGTGCCAGGGGAGGTTTAGGTTGGACATTAGGAAAAGGTTCTTCACCCAGAGGGTGCTGGAGCACTGGAACAGGCTCCCCAGGGTGGTGTCACAGCCCCAAGCCTGACAGTGTTCAAGAAGAGACTGGACAACACCCTCAGACACATGGTGTGAAATGTGGGGCTTGTCCCATCATAGAATCATTTCAGTTGGAAGATACCCTCAGGATCATTGAGTCCAACTATAACCTAACTCTAGCACTAAACCATGTCCCTAAAGAGCCTCGGACTTGATGATCCTTGTGGGTCCCTTCCAACTCAGGACATTATATGATTCTAAATATTGGACAATATATGTATATTGAAGAGATTGACAACTGAAGCATGAGAGATGCAGGTTGTGAACTTTTTAAGGAGAAATATAGCAAATGTAGGACTGTGGTACTTATGATGCAATCCAGCAGAATGCCGTAAAGTCCAGATTGACAAAAGCAACAGTAGCTTTATCGTACAAATGTTAAAATGGAGGGTGCCAGAGTAGTCCATCTGGTTTGCCTGATTTCTGTGTTGTTCTTAATCACAGATGTCAGCCAGAGAGATTTTACTGTCTGGGGAGACACAAAAATTTAAGTTCCAGTATTTAACATTAGTGAACAGTGTTCATATAAGTTAGAAGGATAGCTAAGCAAAGAGATATTATACATATATTGAACCAACTGTTTCTGTGTGTGGGTTTTACAAAGCTTTAAAAGGTACTATACAAAGGCTTTAAAGAACTTGCCAGTTTTGCAAATTTAAAAGGGGATAAAAACACTTATGAGTTAGTTTGCCTAGATAGAGATTGAATGATGGATGATTTGGCATAGATGAGCAATAGGACTTTATCTGCTAAGAGGTTCTATCAACTGTAAGATGTCAAAATGAGAATTAATTTAACAGGCATGCTTTTTGTTTTTGTTACTTGAGACTATTTAAACATGGCAGCACTGAGTTGTGGTGTTAACTGACAGCAGAGTCAGTAGAAACAATCACAACATTCCATCCCTGGTTGAAGAACAAGAATTTGAAAATGAGGGATGCTGACTACAGGGAAAAATCGACCATTCATTTAATTTAGAAGGGTAAATGAGAATACTTAAGCACTAAAAAGCAACCCTAAATATATCTGAGGAAGTGTTTGAAAATGTAGAGTGCATCTTGGCTGCAGTCAAGTTGTTGAATTATCTACTGCCAGAAGTTCAGCTCTTCTTACAGAAGACAGTAAAGATGGGAACCACAGTGCTGTAGTTTTATGGCTCTCCTGAAGTAGCTCTGAAATTTGTGTTTTATGTTACAGAGAAGTAAGTTACAGCTTAATTTAGCCATCTAGCATCTGTCCAGTTTAGTTATTGCAGGTGAAATGGGTTTGACCAAGTATTGCTGTACTTATGTAAGACTTTATTTACTGGTGATAAAACCTGTGATATGTTTTCTGCACTACTCCAGATATTTACCAGTGGTCGTTGTGTACTCTGAAAGTCTGAGTAGGTTCCTGTTTACCTGGATGACTCTCATTCTTACTGATTCATCTGCCCTGTGTGTGTGTATGCATTGTGGGAAGTGTTTTGTTTTGATTTGAGAACCTTAAGAATTTGCCTTTTTAGCAATTAAGTATTTTGCAAAACTGCAAAAAATAACTGTACTGTGATCCACTTTGATGACAGTTCAGACATCTTCACAGTTATCTTTACAGTTCCTATCAATTTACAGAAACAATTCCTTAGGATAATGGTACAAGCAATGTCATAAGTGCAAGTAAATAAGACATAGATAAATATTGTGGTCATAATGGGAGCTTTCTGTATGTCAGCATAACCACAGAATGATCAGTGGTTTTCTAACAGCTTACACCATCTGGAGATCACCCTTATTTTTGACATTGATTAAGGGAAGGGAGCAGTGTTTGAAAAAAAATTTATATGGATGGACAACACTAAAAAAAATGTATTTGAAAAACAAATTATGAACTTAAAACCATTTTTTCTTATATATAAAGCCTCTCAAATAGTATGCTTGTTTTAAAATTACAAAGATTAGTCTTTCTGATTATGTATGTTCACTTCGTAACATCGCTTTAGAGGAGAAACATATTGTATTGGCAGTTCTAACTACTGTGAAAATAAATGCCATTGATTATTTCTATCTGATATGATTGGATTTATGACATTTCCAATTTTGAGAGTTACAGATGAATTTGCTAAAGTGAGCCTCAAGGTTTGATGACATTGCCTGTGTCTGATCACGGCAGTATTTTTTATATGCATTTTGTCAAAATTTATACTAAATCTGGAAATTATACATACTGATGTGTCAGGAACTCACTAGTCAGCTATATTTTTTCAGTTACAAGTGTAATACCTTCAAGGAAATTTAATGGTGAACTTCAAGTTGAGCAACACTGAAACTTTATTTTGAAGTTACATCTCAAGATGTATATTACACTTACAAGCTTTGAACTTTCATTGAGGATTTCTATACTGTGAGTTCATCTAATTTTGATTTTCAGAGTTTCTGAACCAGGTAAATAACATTTTTTTTTTTTCAAGAATAAATGAAGTTTTTCAGCTTGGGGCAAATTGTTACTCTTGACATCTTTATCCTCAGGTGAATTTAGTGAGGCAGATATTATCTATGCTTTCTGTATTCTAAAATGTACATTTCACTATGACCGAAGTTCTTGTTTAGGCCCTGAGGGTGTAATCTCAGTTAATGAAATAATTATAAATGGAACAGTTAATTATATGCTGTGTAGAAGTATCTTTCCACATAGGGCATTAGTTTAAAGTTTGCAGTATTTACAGCACATTGCAGAGAAACTGAGACAACTTTCAATTAAAATGGATCCTACTTTTCACTCACAAGACTGATTCTGATCCTGGTGTTTCCATTGGGAAGACTCAGACCCAACATACAGCTCTACTCAGTGTAATACTTGGGGAAAAGTTTTGTTCATTCCCCACTTAGGATGTCAGGTACAGTATTTCTAATTGAGCTTCTTGGAAAGCATCAGAAATACAATTGACATTTTAGGGACTTTGGGTTCAGAAGAGGCAGAGACCCGACAGAATTCTGAGGTTGGTGGTCCCATTGACGATTGCTTGGGAGAGGCCTGAGAGTGGAGTCAGGGCGGGAATGTCATCGGGGCATGAAACTTGAAAGGTCTGTGACAGTTGTCAAATAACTTGACTATGAGCAAAGGTGAAAGAGAGTTAAGTGGGTATGACGATATTAATTATATCATTTGGGGAACTACTCAAAGATGCTGTAGTACCACATTGAGGAGTCCTCAAAAAATTCTTAAAAGAGTGACACATATTCAGACTGAAAATGCCAGAGGATGAGAGTGGTTTAAATGGCAATATGTTAATAATTAGCAGAGCTAAATTGTTGTAAAACCAATAAGGGGTGTCTTCAAAGTGCAATTCTCTGATTTGAGCTTTTATCATCACTGGGCATGACCTTTGTCATCACTTTCCTCAAAAACAGCAGCTTGCAATGTGTTGTATGTAATATACTTGGTCATTGATATAATTAATTTGACCACTGGAGTTAATCACTAGAGAGAAAGTAATTTTTAGTGCACAGTTTTCATCAACGTAAATGTAAAACTCTAAGATCTCTAAACCGGTGCAGAGCTGTGCCCCAGGGGTTTCTGGTTCTCTCTGTCAGTTCCACTGGGAGCGTGTGCTCTGGCTCAGGTGCCCCCTTCCATGTGGTGCTTACTATGTCTATGTTATTTAGGTAAATACAGAGAGCACAGCATATGTCAGTGGTGGTGTAACACTCAAATATATATGTTATTTGTGTTTAAATTAATCTTTCAGGAAAATTGACTTCTGTGCATTTATTCCTACTTCACAATAGAAAGTCTCTGGAATGCATTTTCATATGGGTATTGAAATGTTAGAGGGTCATGTAGAACACCCAGCTAGGGAAGCTCTTTCATCTTGAAACAAGCTTGAACATCGTATGTATGTTCAACAAGTAGAACAAGTTCTATTAAAGTCTCAGCTCTGCCATTTTTTCCTGCATTGTGTCAGTTAAATTGGACATACAGAGCAGTGTCAGTTCCAAAATAAACCCTTCATAGCCTTTTATTTTTTATATACTTTTATTTTTTATATACTTCTGTTTTGATTCTGAATATTTGCTGACTAAATTAGTCTTTTATACTATGGATTGTGTCTGTGCTTTTGCAATAATCTCTGGAATATCCTACTTTTCAGGGACCTTCAAGCCTTTCATTTTCCCCCCATCCTTTCTGCTTCTGTTTTCTCTTTCTGTGTTTGTCTTCTTTCTTAGCAAACTATTGCTTCCATTTCTACTACTTTCCTCTCACGTATCCAGAAATGCCTGTGGTTTGGTTAAGATGAACTCTTAACCTTTTTATCTTCCATGATAGAAAACTGTATATTTGTCCCCATGATATTTATTTTTTTTAAAAAAAGGAATGTCCTAATTCTCGTTAACTCCTTTGGCTTTTAGAAATTTTTTCCAAGATCTTATTTACTGCTTACTGAAATGTATCTTGCTGTAATCCACTATTCTGATTTTGCCATTGTACTTCCCTCTTGTATTATAACCATTTCCCTCATTGACAAGGCTTTCATTTTCCCAGCTAGGCAATTTGAACTAAAATACATAAAATTAATTTCCTGTTGCTCTCCAACTGTTTTGTAAGCAAAAAACTAGATAGGTGACTGAAATCAATCTCTGAAATATGATCGATAAAAAATAAGCTATATTTCAGTTAGATACAAGCTCAGAGGAGGAGTTATAAGACTGTCACTTAAAAGGAAATTTCATGTTGGTAGAGTTGATTCAAAACATGTTATGAAAGGAATAGGGAAAATATTACAATCATTTTTTCCAAGGCTAACTGAAGCTTTCAGTTTCTAAAGGCAATCTTTCTGTTGCCATTTTTGGTTTTGATAGATCTATCAAACAGGGGTAATATTTCATGACTGCTGAATGGTAGATGTACTAACCCTGTTCTAAGAACAGTACACAAGGTTTTAGAAAAAATTTTGAAGGAAAGAAAAATTAGACAAAATTAAATAAAATACATTGCAGGCTAATACAAGACTAATTATATATGAATAGGAAGGACAATGGAGCGAATTTTCAAGAACACAATAAAGCATTTGGTATAATATCATGTAGGACATTTTTTCTTAAGTGTAAAAAGATAGTTGTAGTTGAAGGAATTGGTTTAATGGAAGGCAATAGGGTGTTGATTTGTGGTTTCTGAATGCCTGGTCCAAGGGAATACTTATTCCTTTCCTCTTTCCAGTATTACCAATGTGAAAAGTTTTTTATATTGTGAAAGTCTTTCCTGATTGAGAATAAACAACCTAGTTCCTTCTATCTTTTCTCGAGCTCTTTTTTTGACCTCTGATAATTTATTACCACACATTTGCCTGTGATGATTGGGTCCCTATTCATTCATTTGCAAAAGAAGTTGCCTTTCAGAAACAGTTCCTGCTTCTTATGTCTTTGCTTTCAAAATATGGTTACTTATTAATTTTCTCAGTAGAAAGAGAGGCTGCCTCTATAATGATAAATGAAACAGCTTTTGGAAATGTTCCTGGGTGGTAGAATGCAGTCATCTGTACTATAACATTGTTCATACTCCCCCAATCATGGAAGAGTGTAGGTTGAAAGGAACCTGTGCAGATCATTTAGACCAAACCCTTGCTCGGAGAAGGTCCAACTATATCATGCTACACTTGGTATTGTTCAGCTGGATCTGGACAGTTTTGGTTTTCAACAGTGGAGATTCCACAAATGGTCTGGCCAACCTGTGCCACAGGGAAGAACTCTTTTTTTACACCAAATCTAAATTTCCTGTGTTGCGATTTCTGCCTGTTGCATCTTGTCCTTTCAGTGTGCACTTCTGAAATTAGTCTGGCTCAGTTATATTTATAACCTTCTGGTAGGTATTTGTAGACAGCAGTAAGATCTCTATCTCAGCTTTCTCGTCTTCAGGCTGACTCAACCTTTCATTTCTTGTTCTGGAGTGCCCTTGAATATTTGCTGGACTCATCACAGTATGTCTATGTCTTTTTTGTCCTGGGGAGTCCAGAACTGGACACAGCATTCCAGATGTGCCCAACAGAACCTCACCAGTGCCCAGTAAAGGGGAAGGATCACTTCCCTTGACCTGCTGGTAGCACTCCTGCTCTCACAGCACAGGAGACATTTGATTGCCTTTGCCACAAGGGCACACTGCTGAGTTCTCTTCACATTGAAGACCTTCAGATCGTTCCTTAAAAGTTGCTCTCTATCCAGTGGTCCTCCAGCTTGTTTTATTGGGTTAATCCATCCCAGATGTAAGACTTCACAATTGCCTTTGTTGAAGTTTATGGTGTTGTATTTGGCCGATTTCTCTAGCTTTGTCCTCCAGTTTGTCAAACACTCCCAACATCTTATTAAGGCATGCTCTATCTCATCATCAATGTCATACTTTAAACACTGTTGGCACTGGTATAATTCCTGGAGGGATGCAGTGGTAACCAGCTGCAGCTGGACTTCATAGTGCTTATCACCACCCTTTAAGCCCAAATGCCCCATCCATTTTCTGCTGACGTTATCATGTTCCCCTCCAAACCATATCCTGACAGTTTGTCTGTCCTGTTGTGGGATCATGTTGAAGACCTTGCTAAAGTCGAGGTGACAGCCATTGCTCAACCTCAGTGCTGTGAGCCCATCTTGTTGTCAAAGAAGGCAATCAAATTGGTCAGGTATGATTTGCCCTTTAGTAAATCAATACTAGTCACCTTGTTATCCTTCATGTCTTGGAAATGTCTTCTGGGAGAATTTGACACATAGCCTTCCTGAGGAACTGAGATTGGGCTGATTCACCTACAGCTCTGCTTATCCCACTTCTGGGGAAGCCCTACTTTGAAAATGGATGTGACATTTGCCTTCTAGTCATCAAGAATCAGGAGCTTTTCCCAATTACCAAAACCTTTCAGAGGTAAGTAGAGGGTTACCTTGCAATGGCATTGGTGAGCTCCCTCGGTGACTTTGGATGTGTCTGATGTGGTACACTGGACTTACGTATACCCAACTGGCCCAACTTAATCTTCTTGTAATGTAGATCATGCTTTGCTCCCCCAGACTCTGATAGCTGTCTCATGGATCTGAGAGACTGGATGACCAAAGTTGCTGGTAAAGACTGACGCAAAGAGAACAATGAGTACTTTGACTTATTCATGCCACTAGGTTCACCGCCCCTTTGAGGGACAGATCCACATTCTCTTTAGCCTTCCTTTTTCACCATTGTATCTGTAAAAGCCCTTCTAGTTGCTTTTCACATCCTTTGCTAATTTTAACTTTACCTGAACTTTGTTTTACCCAAATCTATCATGGTGTGGTTGGTCAATATCTTTGTGTTGCACTGAAGTAGCTTGCTTCTTCTTCTACTATCCCTGTGCTTCTTTTTTGCACCTGTGATCAGTCAGGACTCTGTTCTTCTGTGCTTACCTTCTACTGTGCTTGTTTGCTTTTGATACATCACAAAGGACTGTTCTCCTACTTTTGAGGAGGGTATCCTGAAGATCAGATTCTCCTTGGCTTATTTGCCCTCCTACAGGATGCTGCCAAGCAGGTCTCTGAACAAGGTCATGTTTGTTCTCCTCAAGTCCAAGGCTCTAATTCTGCTGTTTGTCTTGCTGCCTTCTTTCAGGGTTTTGAACTGCACAACCTCACAGTCCCTGCAGACAAGGCTGTCATTGACTTTTATCGTTAACCAATTCTTTCTTTGTGAGTAACAAGTTGGAAAGTTCCCTAGCGTGCTTTTTGCCTAAGACATATACAGTCTCCCAAACAATTCCCTTCACAGTTTGGGAATTAAGAGTGTTTCTGGACCTGTTCCCAGTTGTTGGTTTTCACGTAGCCACTCTTCTTCCAACAGTGAAATGGTTTACTGGAACAGTGGTCGTAGTTGTGGGCTGCTGGATGCCAACTGGCATTAGTGACCCAAAACATTCATGGGAATTTTTGCTAGTGTAGATATAGCTGAGGATTAGTCCCTCAGGCCTACCATGCAAACAGTTGACTAAAATAATGAAATACACTGTACCAGATAGTGCCAATGAAAAGAACAGACTTCTTTGCTCTGCAGAAGCAGACTTTCTTTAGCTCTAAAAAGGGGAAAGATACAGAACAAATGATAGACAAATTTAGTTGTGTGCATGTGTTCTCCCAAGGACTCAGCGAATCCTGACCTGGGGAAGTTATAAATAGAGAGTTCATGGCTGGTAAGAGACAAGCAGTCTGTCTGATCCCCTAGCACTTCTCTTGTTTTACTGCCTTTTCTTCCTTCAAAGGTTTTCCATTGGACTTAAGTTTCCTTCATGCTGATTCTAGAAAGGGAGCCTGAAGAAGCAGCTGGTACTCTTTTACTCTGTCTAAATTGGTCTGTGGACACTTCCAAAGCCCTGTGTCTGAAACCTGTCCGGGATGTCTCCAGGGCCATGGTATCCTTGCCCCTACCTCCACCTTTCCCACACCCCTCCTTCCTCCATTTGTTTTTTTAGGAAAGAAACTCTCATGCAGGTTGGGAAGGAGCCATAACTCTCTGGAATTTACTCAATGCTGAGTTTTGACCTAGTTTTAATAAATAAATTGCCTATAACAGTTTAATTTAGCTGCATATTATAGCCGCAATATAACTATTAAAAAACCCCTCTGATACACCAAAAGGGAATGTATTTATAATTGTATGACAGAAGTGTGAATGTGTTCTTGAATCCTTCTAATAAAATTAAAATACATCATGGTAATAAAAATGAGAAATTGGCTTGAGGAACATTTGTGAATTTATTGTATGATAGTATTACATTGACAAGTTATTCACAGTGTACTACATATAATTTATATATATAATCATTTGCAGTATTTCCAGTTGATGTTTTACTTCCATTAGCTCCTCTATACAGTACGTCTTGAACAGTACCCCTCTATATGGTATGCTTTATGTAAGTTTATTGATAATATTTATGAAGTTTTGGCATTTGTAGAGACAAGGTTTAAACCTGTGTCTTGATGTAGTTCTGCAGTGATGAGCATCTCATTCTGGGTGGAGGCATCATGCTCTGGTGTGGCTTGGACTGAGCTGGAGTGTGTGAGCCAGGACAGATCAACACTGGCTCCTGCAGAACCATCTCATCGCCAGGCAGTTGTGCTGGAGAGATGTAGTAGCTGGATGTTTGTGATATGTATGTACTGGTCCATGTTTGCTCCATTGCTGAAGCCAGTCATTTCTCATAGGTCCCAGAGTGCTGGAACACTGCAGGAGTCCTCTGGACCAAAAAACTTTGTTTTCTTTCCAGCATGACATGCTGGGTCCTGAAGGGAATGATAGTCTTCAAGTGCCTGCAATACAAATAATTTCTCTAGAAGACAGAGACTCCTCACTTATAATGCAGGAAACATGAACTGAAATAACTGTTTTATGCTCAGAATGGGACGCATCATGTAAGGCTATAGAAAAAACAGCATGACAGGTGCTTTCTGCTGTGTGCACCATCGTCCTGGTCCTGTCACTGTGCACACTGAGGACCTGTCCCCTGCATGCTATGGTTGCCTTCCAGGCTGCAGCCCAGTTTTCTTTCTTTGGAAACCTCAAGATGTGGGAGGGGAATCTGAAAAAAATTATGAGTTCTTTGGTCTTGTTTGAATGTGGAACTAGACTATCAGTGGAATACACATATGGGAACAGGGAAAAACTCTAAGACTCTATCTGTGCTAAAAAGCGAAGTGCGCTGGGACCCATTAAGTGAAATGGCACGGAACAGCCCATGACCCTTTATTAAACTCTGTGAGTTGCTGAAAGAGGGTGGCAGCATTCAGATAACCAAATGGAAGTTTTCTATGGCCTGGATTAACTCCTGAGCAGTACGTGGGAATATTTGGGAGTACTTGTTGGCTCTAAAACATACCAGGGACCATGCTAACAATTTAGCTGTACATATGATGGAGTTCTGCTGCCCAGGAACATTCCCTGGCACTCATTCATTTGTTAGTGCAGACATAGCCTAAGGACTCTAGTCACTGAGCAGAAACCCTTTGTGTGAAGTGCTGTCCAGAGACATAAGAAAACATAGTACCTTTGTGATCAATAGGTTTATGAGGGAGGCGAAAGTATAAGTTTCGTTTTGATTCCCAGTACCTACTGATTCTGTTTGCAGGTGGTTTGTGAAACTCCTGGGTACTCACAAGAGGTTGAAAAAAAGGCACATTGGGTCCTGAAAGAAAAATGCACAGAGAGCATATGCCCAAGAATAACCCTAATAAAGCTCCTGAGTTTCCAAAACAAATAATAAACCTTGCATATCCCAGGAAACCTGGCTAGCTGAATGACAAGATTTCTCCCCCGCCTTATATTTCCAAAGACAAGTGATAGAATGAAACAAAGATGAAGAAAGAATGCTGTGCTGTTATTGATGAATTTGAAAGGAGAAGGAGACAGAAAAGCCTGAAATCTCGCAGCCATTACAGATATATAATATTCCTAAACCAAAAAAAGTCCTTTCTACTGGAAGTAGAAGCAGCTTTTTATTCCAGGCTTCTTTAATACCTTTTTAATTAATTCAGATTTATACATATTATAAAAAATTGCCCTCTGTTTTTTCTGGACATACTGTTTGCAATATAAAAATGTAAATACTATTTTACAATTAAAAGATAGTTTGTAACCTAACAAAATAAGGGAGGGATCTGCAGTCGTGTATGCGTGAAACTTGTAGATTCTGTAAACAGGAGGGAGTTTGAAGAATGGAAAACTAAAACAATCGAAAGAAATTGAAACTTTAACCAACAATGGTATCTCTAAGACCACAATTGTTAAATGATATGTTAAGATATTTTCCAGAAAATGAAAAAGGAAGTGAGGAAAAGTCACCCAAAAAGGACAGCACAGCAATTTCATTCCAACTAATGGCCAAGTCAAGATCCTCTGGGCCTTTTTATTCCTCCTATGCAGGTAATTTGCAATCTTTAACCTGTTTGTGAAAGTAAGCACTGGCTTAGTGGAAAAATAGAATATTAAGAAGAAATAGAGGCTTTGAAAATGTTCTTAAATGTGAAAAGATGTTATTGATAAGTGACAGTTCAGTGCCCTGATTATAGTTAAAGTAATGGCAGAAGAAGAGTAGATAATAAATCTTTAATTACTGGAGATTCTTCTTTTTCCTCATGTAGTAGAAACAGCCACATTGAAGTTCCTGGGCAGAAACATTAATGGACATAAAAACTGACACTCTGGCTTCTGTGTAATCTTTGCCTGCAGGCGAGTGTTCGTTCTGCTGACTTCTGAAGCTGGGCTGATGTGAACCTCCGACAACCGCAGAGCTGAGTAACCACAGCTAACCCAAAAGTTCATTCTGAGCCATCTGCCTTCCAGCTGAGCTCGTAACCCAAACGCTGCAACACACCAATGGCATTTACGAGCTAAGAGCAAGTTCAGGCCAAGCTGGCATCTGCGTGTGAAGGACTGTGTATACGTACCCATGCAGAGGTTCTCTGTGGGAACAACAAACCACCTATGCTGTGCATCCAAAATATCTGATTTTGCAGACAGACACAAACATTAAGTGCTAAAGAGTACTTGCGGAATTAAAAATGAGAATGCCAAGTATTTCTTATGAATACAGAACAAGAGGCTACTAATAATTGTGAAGCTGGATTCTTGAAGTTCCATGAAACATGACATTTTTAGCTAGACAAGGATCTTTTCCACATTTTTAGCATAGAGTGGATTTGAATTGGTTATACAGAAGTATAAATCCTTGTATCTCATCACCACAGAATCTGACTGGTCCTACGTAACTCTTGGGGAACGGTTTTGGGGAAGGTTGAAGAAACCTGCCTTCACTTTTCAGGTGTCAGTTTACTGGAGGAGGAAAAGTTTCTTAACTTCCTCATTGCCTCAGTCTCGTACTTTATGGCAGTACTGCTTGTTCTTAGGTTACCATGAAACTTTAGACATACTAATTAAAATCCAGTTTTATATAATAGAAGTTATTTATATGAAAAGATGAATTTTGAACAACTTTCTGATTGAAGTTCTGTGTACATATCTGCTGAAACTAGAGTCTTAAGATAAGCAACCACAAATTCCTGTGAAAATTGTAAACTAAAAAACCTACTTTTTAAATCTGTGGTTTGAAACTAAGGAAAATGTTTAATATGGTATCAGATTTACAGCATTGGTTGATAAGGGAAGAGCAACTGATGTCATCTGCCTGGACTCATGCAAAGCATTTGACACTGTCCCACATTACATCCTTGCAGCAGAATTGGAGAGACGTGCATTTGATGGATGGACTACTCAGTGGATAAAGAATTGGCTGGATGGTCGCACTCAGAGAGTTGTGGTCAATGGCTCATTCTCTATAGTGCTGCTGCTGGTGGTGGTGTTGGCTTTGTTGTTTGGGTTTGTTTTTGATTGTTTTGTTTTATTTTTTAACATTAATGTTCTAATGCAGTGTGGTAACTAAAGTAAGATGGCTGCTTATTTTAATAGTGATTCATCTCTTCCAAACAGATAGCATTACTTCATCTCATCACAGGACTTTTCAGACGCTTTTTGACCATTAAAGGCCCAGACCAGTTCCCACACAAGTCAGTAACACTTGGATTAGATCCAAAGAGATGTTTGGCTTTATCTTGCTTATGCTGACATGGTACAAATGCAACTGCCTGGAGAATTTTCACAGCATTATTTGACCTTTTGCAAAAGCTTAGATAGAACATCAGAAAACTATGTTTTTAAGGGGACATTGGTTCTCATGTAAACCGGTGGAATCCATGCTTTCAGTCTAGCTTCTTGTGCAACTTTAATTCTATGTATTCTACCTTATAGATAGAGGCACAGTTTGAAAAACTAGTATCCTTCAGGTACCAGAGGCTATGTTGTAGTCAGAATGATTTACAAGGTAAGGTCTGAATGTTGGCAAGGTAAGGTCTGTGGAGAGAGGTGATACCTTTCTTGGAGCAGTTAGTATAGACTTGAGTCAGAACATGAAAAAGTCTTAATCTTCTCAGATAACTTTAGTGAAGTATACGTAGGTATCTACATCTCAACTAGGCATGCTTAGCTCATTTTATAATCAATGGAGATAAATAGGCACTTCTAACGTGCAATTCAGTTTAGACACTTGGGGCGATGCATCATGCTGTGGAAGGGCTTATTTCTGCCCATCAGCTGTGGTGGAGGTTTGGGGTGCCTAGCTCAGTTGCAGATGTCTGCATTGTCCACATCTATATTTAGTCAAATCAATCCCATCTGATTGTGTCACACATAATGGGTATGATTAGACATTATCTCATTTTCCAAGTCAGTTCTGGTCTCAACATGAGTATACTCCATTAAAAGCTGTCAGGTTATTTTCTGCTGTACTGAATGACTAATGTTTAAATTTTTTGAAGAAAACTGCACCATGCTGACATACAGTCTGTTTCTTACTAGTGGATTTTTTTGTGCGGCTTAAGTCAGAAAGATCTAGTGTAGTAATGTAGATTGTACAGAACAGGAGAGAACATGGTTGACCAAAGAGCTCCCTCCAGGTCTCATTAGCAGTAGAAACATGAATGAGTCCTGAGTCCTTTCAGTGAGTATTTGGAAATACCTGAGGCATTCTGCTCCAATGTGTTAAAATCTTCTCAGTAACAGCATGAGGAGCAAAGGCTAATTCGGTTCTTCTAGGCAGAGTTCCTGGTAGCCAAACAGTCCTTCAAATATTCTATAGCCATTCAAAAGAAAGTGATTAAGTATTGGTTTGATGAGTTCTATTAAGAATATTTAACAAATAAGATCAAAAGAAGAGGTAGTTAGGAAATTGTTGTTCTTTGAATTGTAATTAAAAAACCAAAACATTAACTTAGAAATACAATTTGTAACATTATAGACTTAATCACGTTAAGCTCCGCTAAATCTGTGATTTGAATTTGGTTATATATTTAGATATTTCTCCCAAGTAACTGCCATGTGTCTGGACTTCAGCACTGGGAACAACTTCAGCACTTGTTCCCAAGACAACAGTTTTCACATCCCGACTCCTGCCCTCCTTGTTAACCCACAAATACATACACATCCCTTCCTTGTGCATTTCCCATATCTAAAAGTGAAAAAGTTGAAATATAGGTGTTACAGGAATTAAATGGTGGACAGAACACTGGTGAACAGAAATTTCCTGTGGTCTAAAATGTGCATATATGGTAGTTCTAACCAGGAGCCAAAAGAAGACTGATGAGGTATTTAGAGACTTTTAAGCAGGGAGAATGCTTGTGGGGTTGCCCCGTGTTGCGTTGGCAGGTGTTCACACATGGATGCACTAACACAGCCAGACTTATCACAGTCAGGTGATACTAAGGACACCTCCAAGATAATGAAAGTACAAGTTTCAAGTCTGGGTCATCCATGGACACCACAGGTGGATGGCTGCCCAAGGAGATCTTGACAAGGCCTATCATCCCACCAGGGGTCAGAAGGGGGTCAGGCGTAGGGCAGACGCTTTGAATTTGGCCCTTTGTGAGCTGAGGCACAGGTTGACCTGCTTACTTTGGAAACTGAGATGATAAAAGGTTATCATGGGAAAACGTTCTGTAAAGTGTCTCAAAATGAAACCCATAGAGAGGCAAGGTAATTAATGATTGTACAAGGCCTGTATTGGACAAATGGTGATTGTAAAGGTTATATAGATAAGGTTCCTCTCTAAGTTCTCTTGAGGCTTCCTGGGTGCCTGTGGAGCAGCCAGCAAAGTAAGATTTAGGAGGTTTCAGATACTATATCAGTAAATAATCATAGGGGCAAAAACTCTATAAAATGAGTGAAATTTATTTAGTTATGCATAATATTTTCAAATAACTTCTGTCACATCACTGATTTCAGTGCACATGAAGCAGATGTGGGTGTTTATCCTGGCGCAGTGTCTAAAGCGGTTTCAGTGTTCACAGGCATAACCAGACATGGGTTCCTTATGCAAAGAGCTGTGGCTGCCCGTCACAAAAGCAGTTTCAGAAGCTCGGGAAATAGAACACAAAAAATGGTGTTTCACAAAACACGGGACTTTTATTAGTTCTTTATCAACGACAGCAGTTAGGACACGTTTATTTAATCCTAGCAAAACAGGTGATTTAGGAACATGATTTAGCTTCTGACAGTGTTCAACAAAAGCCACCCTAGACATAGCAATGCCAACTGCGTCATAGATATAAGAGGTTGCATTTTACTCCAAATTTATTTTATGTTATTTATTATTCAGTATCTAAGTTTTGCTTTTGTAAAACCTGATTAAAAGCACACAGTTGCTCAGGGATCTGGTGACGCAATGAGATTGTTTCCAGAAGCGAGAGAAGACAGAAATTGATTATTCCATCTCAGGGCCACTAAGACCAACTATGAGATGCTAACATAAGTCTTTTAAGGCATAAAAATGCCAATTTGGCAACTACTTTCTGACCTTGAAGATCAGTACTAAAATGTGTCCTTTTGATGCTGAACAAAGCGTTTAAGACTTTTTTAAACTTTGCATTGATGGGCCAAGTTAATATTTAGGTTTTGCTCCATGCCTGCAGTCACTGAACCCTTTCATTTCCTCACTAATGAACTTCAGGACAAATAATTTCCACTAGAAAATAAGCTGCTTCATCCGTTAAGTTCCTTTGGTCTTTCCTGAATGTGTTAACGTCAATGGGAATTTTTTCCTTTATTGTCTGCGGGTTTTGGATTTGAGTTGTTACTGTTTTGAGGGAAGCAGAATCAGCTTCAATTGTTACTTTTTTTTGAGAGAGAGAAACAGAACCAGCCAACAGATATAAAGCCGAATGGATTATGGGTCTCCAGGTCAGTTTCAAGTTCCTGGTGGTGACATCAACAAGTTTCTTTCCTGTAATTTACTTCATTTTTTCTTTTTTTTTTTTTTTTTTCTTTTCTGTTTTGGTTTGGTTTTGTTTATTTTTGTTTTTTATCTTCTCTCCCCCTGGAACCCTGGACGACCAACTGAGCTGGGAGGTCAGCTTGCAGGTTTTCAGTATTTTTGTGGAAGTGGTGATAGGTGTAAGAAGCCTTTCCCGGGTACAGGGTAGTGCGAATTTTGGCTAAGAAAACATGTTCAGACTGTTTACTTAGACATCATTGATGTTGCCCATAATTTTATGTGAAAATAATAACCAAAATGCTTCACCACCTGTGATTTCTTCTATGTTTTTGTGCTGCACACAGGGATCCTGAATGTAGCAGTAGGGCTGTGAGCAGAACCAGTGTAATCCTGTTACGCCAGAGTGAAACTGAAGCTTCAACCAGGAGCTCTATATTCACTCCTGTTCTTGCAGTCCATTTTCCACAAGGATTCCTGCATAGGAGCTTGTGCAGTATGGCTATTGGGGAGCGGCATTTCAAAGATGTGTATCCACAGATCTGTAAATCTTTCACTAGTCTGGTGAAGCACATTTAGACCACCTTGCTGGTCTCTGTACTTCCAGGAATGGAGAGAAAAAAAAAAAAGCTGTTCTATTTTACTCTGTACCTCTGTAGCTGCTTGGTGGTATAGCGTGAGGATTCCCTGCTCTCTGAATACGCAGATGCGATGAATTTGGGCAGGGTACTTTCCCTGGCATTGATATCTAGTGGGATGTTTTGTAGGGCACAAGAATTTTTTAAATAAAACAAGAAACATGGAGTTTGAACAGGCCAGAATGTTTCGGTCTTTTCTTTTCTTTCTTTCTTTCTTTCTTTCTTTCTTTCTTTCTTTCTTTCTTTCTTTCTTTCTTTCTTTCTTTCTTTCTTTCTTTCTTTCTTTCTTTCTTTCTTTCTTTCTTTCTTTCTTTCTTTCTTTCTTTCTTCCTTCCTTCCTTCCTTCCTTCCTTCCTTCCTTCCTTCCTTCCTTCCTTCCTTCCTTCCTTCCTTCCTTTCTTTCTTTCTTTCTTTCTTCCTTCCTTCCTTCCTTCCTTTCTTTCTTCCTTTCTTTCTTCCTTTCTTTCTCTTTCTTCCTTCCTTCCTTCCTTCCTTCCTTCCTTCCTTCCTTCCTTCCTTCCTTCCTTCCTTCCTTCCTTCCTTCCTTCCTTCCTTCCTTCCTTCCTTCCTTTCCTTTCCTTTCTCTCTTTCTCTCTTTCTCTCTCTCTTTCTCTCTTTCTCTCTTTCTCTCTTTCTCTCTCTTTTTCTTCCTTCCTTCCTTCCTTCCTTCCTTCCTTCCTTCCTTCCTTCCTTCCTTCCTTCCTTCCTTCCTTCCTTCCTTCCTTCCTTCCTTCCTTCCTTCCTTCCTTCCTTCCTTCCTTCCTCTCTTTTCTTCCTCTCTTTTCTTCCTTCCTTCCTTCCTCTCTTTTCTTCCTTCTGTTGATTTAATGATGCAAAACGAGAAGGGGGGACATGCAGCCAGAGTGGACCCGACAGTTCACTCTCCTGGAGTGTGTATGATCCAAATTCAGGCAGACTCTGACACCTGTGGATTTTAGTTTTGCGGAGGAACATCCAAGATCATGTGCTGCTTCAGGAAACTGAGTTTGTATTCTTGAGTAACTTCCTGACCTGAGGTCCTGGTTGTTAACTTTTCCTGAATTTTCTCATGCTCTCCCCTATTTAAAGAACATTATTCCCCCTTTGGATCAACAGGCTGCCATCTTCTCATTTTTTATATGCTTTAAATAACCCAGGTGCCAGCATGAGAAGTATGTTTATAAGTCAAATTTCTTACATGGTTTTCCTCCTTGTCAGCAGTGCTTCCTGATACAGTTGTGGAATGATAACACAGCCTTTTAGGTCATTCTACCATTTTTCATAGGCCAGTTCAGCAAGTCCTACTCAGAAAACTCTCAGACTTCATTCAGGTTTTTTTCTCTGAGATCTTCAGCGAAGATTGAAATTGTTTATGCTGTTTCAGTGATACTGTTTCATATTTGATATTATTTGATAATTTATTTCAAATTTTAACTGATTTAAAAGTATCTTTCCCTGCCCTGCTTTATTGTAATGTTTGCTTCTCTTTTTCTTTTAATTGAAATGAGTCAAAAATTTGAAAAATTATACCTCAGAGGCAGCAGGAGTGAAAAGAAATATGTGGTCTCTGTCTTGGGCTTGTTTTTCTTCTCTAATCAGCTTGCAGCCAGTTTAGCATCCTTTCAAAAAGTTCATTATTGCAGTTGTAAAGCTGTTGTGATTGCCCTAGCAGTTACGGTAGGCAACAATTCAATCAGAGGTACAGTATGCATGAAAAGATATGCAAAGGAACACTGAAGAGTTAGACCTTGATAGACAGACTGTTATGGTTGATGATGCAGAGAAAGGGAATGTAACATATTAAACTTGTTTTTCCCTACTATAGAAATGAAAACACATTGATTTTCTTGAAAAATATGAGGTCGACCAGCATATAAGCATGCTTTTTGCTGTTACTGACCTGTCTGTAGAATGGAGTAAACTCAAAGGAAATACAACAAATTCAATTAAAATCTCTGGCCTGACTTTCAGTAGGTTTTTAGGGCATGTGGTTAGAAACCAATGTAGAAAGAGATGAACAGAGAGCAGGAACAAGTTGTACAACATGTGTATGAAGTCCTGGAAACAAGGTCCCAACGTTTTGTGTTTGTGAGTAATTCTGGGGCACTGTGCTGTTCTCCATACAAAACACATTAATTGGAAGAAAGGTAAAGCTGAATGAGTCTGAATGAGGAACACTGAGTACTAATCTCTTTGTGTGTATTATTTCTGCTGTTTTACTTCATTTCATATTTTCCTTTTATTCAGACTTGAAGTTACGTTTAATTTGCTCTTAATTCTTTAACTGTGCAAATTTTCTTGTAATGGATAATAGAAGTCTATTCTCTTTTGCATTTTTCTTCTCTGACTCTCTCGTAATGCCTGTCCTTTTTCCCCAGTAGTCTTTTCCATTATTGATTTATATTTTGAGAAACAGAAAACATAATATCCCAAAGTGTGCAGACCTGAAAAAGAGTGAACTGAGTTCCTCCACCTTATTTTTAACTTTTCTTAGTACCAGGAGTTACACAGTGCTAAGGGGACACAAAAACTGTATAAATTCATCCACTCTGAAACTAAAGGTAGCATTAAATGAACCTGTTTATTTTTTTGGATAGCTGAACTAGTTTTCGTACAGTGAACTTATCCCAGATGCTTCATATCACTATTACTTATTTATATGTAAAATGTAAAGTATTTTTAGAAAAAAGAAAAAGCTCATTCTTTGCTTACGAGAGTTCTTTATTTAGGTCACATAAAAAGAAGGAAGCGGGTAGTTTTATACAATATACATGAAATGTCAATGAGGAAATGTAGTTCTGCTTGTGTTTCCAAAGATATGACTCAAGATTCAAACTGCAATGAGATTTGTAGCAAGGTGAGGAGAGGGTAACACACCAAACACCAGCTTCTTTCAGCTAGATTCAGCAAAGCTCTAGGTGATCTGAGTTACTACTTCTGCTTCCACAAATGAGATAATTTGATTAGTTTAATCCATTTAGGATTAAGTGCTGGAATGCTTTTGGTTTTCTGAGTACAGATCATTTTCTGTTGTGGTTTTTTGTTTGTTCGTTTGTTTTGTATGTGGAGATATCAGGTGTCTCTATAGAAGTGTATAATAAACTAAAGCATGATAAACTAAAATTTAGACTTTGGAATAGTCGTTTTTTCTGCTTACTGCTAGAAAAAGCAATTCAGGGTGAGCCTGGACTATTGAACAGTTTGATTAATGTCGGATACAATGGGCAGCTGAATAGGTTAGTACCTTCTAAAATTGTGCAATATGTTTGCTTAATATTTTTTATCAGTGTGGAACTGAAGCATTGCACAAAATCCTAGAGTAAATTGTCAGGATTTTTTTTCCTCATTCTCTCCCAGCTGATATTCCACTTTGTTATTTATGTATCAGGCTATCTTGCATCCACTGATTTTTCTTCATACAGAAACCAATGTATCATTGTAAGTCAAAGCCCAGCAGGGAGGTGGAATGGCCATTCCACTGGATTCTGCTGCAGCGATTCTTCTGAGTGGAGTCGCCTGCACCTGTGGTGCTCTTCTCCTTAACAGAAGGTCTCTAAATATTTGAAATCCTGTTTGATGCCATCTTTTGTGGACATAGTTACTTTGCTTCATCCCAGTCTGTTGTTTGATTGTGGTTTGTTTTTAAGTTGTGGATTTTTTTTTTTTCACCAAAGCTGGCCAAAGCATAAATGCACTTTTTTATTTATTCCTGGAAGATCAAGACTCACATAGGTGTGTTAGGTAGATTGTTTGTATTATGAGACAGATTTTTAATATAACAGAGAAGAATCTCCTACTAAGCAGAACAGAGCTGGAGATGGACAGCAATGGTTTAGCTGTTCTCAAACACAGTTTAACCTTGCACAGCCTGAAGCACTTCAGGATGCTTCTTGCTTTAGCAGGCAATGTTTAACAGATTATTTTCAGTCTCCATGTATCTACTTCATCTCATCTACTTCTACTTCATCAGTTACAGTTGCATGCTTATGAAGTATGTTCCCTATGATGGTCAGTAAAATCAGGCATTTGCATTTGAGATCCAGCTAGGGACCTGCTGTGTTCTATTCCTCTGCATCACTAGTAATCTGTGAAAGCTCAGTCAGAAAAGAAAATGTTTAAAAAGTAACAGGGAGTAGATGTATTTTTATAAGCTAAATGAAACAGTATTTGGAATCAATTGTTTGAGGTGCTTAATAAATCTAATGAAGAATAATGGTCATGGTTCTTTTTTCCACCTTCATACTCTGCAAAGAAAGAAATGTTTGTCTAGATGCAGTGTAATGCCCATTATGTTTCTTAAATAATGTTCAGTAGCACTAGAAGATGACCTGCTCTTTGTTCAGGTTTAGCACTTATTGCTCTAAAATGTGTGAATGGAAATTTGGCATTCTTGGAGATAGAAAGTGAATCCAAGCTCTATATGGCAAGTCCATCTAGACAAAGAGCTTTTTGTTCCTCTCATGTTATTTCCAGTTCTTGTACTTCAATGGCCATCTCTCGTTCTGTTGCTGGATTGTTCAAAGGGATAGCAACTATTCATGGAAAAGAAACTGTACACTCTCTGTATAACTATAATATTTTAGTCTGATAAATTGTTTATTATATGAACACTCTGAAGTTTCTATGGTTTGAAGAATCAGAGAATCCCTGGAAACAGATGATTTATCTGTCAATAGCCAGGAGAGTCTGAAAACAAGAGAGCGTGCCTTGTTGAGTTTATGAAGTCTCTTGAAGTACCATAAAAATGTTGCATCAGATAAGTGATATTTCTTGGAGATAGGGTATTTATGTTTTCTAAAATCACTTCACGAGATCCCTCACTGGAGATTACGAGCTGTGGTAAAATAGTGTTGAGTGAAAGATGAACTAGGATATTGGCTAATTTCCAGGAACCAAGAACAGCCATAGATGGATCTTTTCATAATGGAAAGGAGCTAAGAATGGAATAATCCAGCAGCCTATTTCTGTCAGAAGGGGGATTTTATTACACTGCCGGGCTTCTCCTTATCTCGGTGGTGAGAGGCAGCTGAAGAGTGGTAAAAGCACAGAGAGCAGAGACAAACGCCATCCTGCATCCTGAAAAAATCCTACCACATGCTCTAGGAAAGTAAGCATATTCTCCGTATTTCAAAGAATCAGAAATTGAAATGGGCTTTTATTTTCTGAAAATGTAATCCGGTTGGAATTGTTGGATTTTAGGAAGTAAAAAACCCCATTTATTTCTTACAACTACAAGGGAAGAGCTTTTGATTCCAAATTACCTGGGTAGATACTTGTCTGTCTGCTGGACTCTGCTGCATCTGCATGTACGGTTTGTGTAACAGTTCCCCTGTCTGTATTCCCGGGGGGCTTTCAAAGTAGGATAAAGTAGGTGACAATATTGTCTTTAGTGAGTGTTGGTTTAAAAATAAATGAAGGAGTAAAGAAGGTGCTTGGGGAGAAGTGTTTCACAAATGAGGTTAATTATCACATATGTCAGGAAGCAGAGTTTGGTTTATGAAAAAACAACACAGCAGAATGAACAAGGACTTCAGTTAAATATGGAAAGGTACAAGTAAAATAAACTGAAGAGGAACAATAATAGCAAGAGTGTGAAGATTTCCACTTTTAAAATGTCTTCCCAAATGTGGCAGCTTTACAAGCTGAAGTGAAATTAATCTTTAAACATGCAGCTCCACTGTTATCGGAAGACTAATGCCTCAGGACCATAATAGGACATCTCTTCGTATCTGAGACATAACTTAAATATATCTTTCCCCAGCATTGCTTAGGTTTTCTTTCTCCTTTCCTTTCCTTTCCTTTCCTTTCCTTTCCTTTCCTTTCCTTTCCTTTCCTTTCCTTTCCTTTCCTTTCCTTTCCTTTCCTTTCCTTTCCTTTCCTTTCCTTTCCTTTCCTTTCCTTTCCTTTCCTTTCCTTTCCTTTCCTTTCCTTTCCTTTCCTTTTTTTTTTTTTTGTCAACAAGATGTAACCAGTACTTTGTGTTGTCCCTCTGTGCAGTCTCCTACGGATCTGCCTGTTCTAGCAGGCAAAACAGAATCCTGTGTGATATGCTGTTAGTAAAGGCTGCTAAGTTAGGTTTACTTATAATTTCACAGATTTAGGCAGTTTTTATATAGAATCATCAAATCATAGAATCATTTTGGTTGGAAAAAACCCTTATGATTATAAAGTCCAACCATAACGTAACTCTGGTACTAAACCATGTCCCTAAGAACCTCCTCTATATGTCTTTTAAACACCTCCAGGGATGGTGACTCCACTGCTTCCCTGGGCAGCCTGTTCCAGTGCCTGACAACCCTTTCCATGAAGAAATGTTTCCTAATATCCAATCTGAACATTGCCTGGCACAACTTGAGGCCATTTCCTCTCATCCTATCACTTGTTACTTGGGAGAAGAGACCAACCCCCTCCATGCTACAACCTCCTTTCAGGTGGTTGTAGACAGCGATAAGGTCTCCCCTCAGCCTCCTTTTCTCCAGGCTGAACAGCCCCAATTCCCTCAGCTGTTCCTCATCAGTCTTGTGCTCCAGACCCCTCACCAGCTTCATTGCCCTTCTCTGAACTCTCTCCGGCACCCCAATGTCTTTCTTATGATAAGGGGCCCAAAACCGAACACAGGATGTCAGGTACCGCCTCACCAGTGCCGAGTACAGGAGTACAGTCACTGCCCTGATCCTGCTGGCCACACCACTCTTGATGGACACCAGGATACATGCTGCACCCGCCTACAGTGTTCGGCCGTGGCCAGCTGGAGTCACAGTCACAGAGCTCGGATTTTGCTGGAGCTTATAAATGCAGTTTACTCAAGAGTTCTGCCTTTTCAGCCCTTGCTGTTTGCTTTGGGGCTCTGAGCTAGTGACTGTGGATGGTGTCACATCCTTGACCATAGACAGCCTGAAACTGTAGCATCATGAAATATGAACTAGCCAGTTATTCCTAATTAGATATCTGAGGTTTCCCGCCTTTATTTCAAGGTCACCTGGTCCCAGCAGTGTTGAACCTGGACTACTTATAAGTAGTAAAGCATGATTAAACAGGATTAATGTACCTTGCTGAAACCCCATGTGGTTTCACCTTGGGGTTTTTGTTGTTGTTTGTTTGTTGCTTTTGTTGTTGTTTTGGTGGTGGTGGGTTTTCTATTGTTTGCTTGTTTTTTCTCTAAAGGTCAAAATATGCTATGCAAAATATGTTTCATACATTATTGCATGTATTCTTCAGGAGAGGGTAACTACTTTTAGAAAAAGGTTCTGACCTGCACTGTCAGATACTTCAAAGGACTTGAATTTCAAACTAGGGCTGGAGAACACAGGGGAAAATTTTCCTTGGCTGTATTTTTTACAGTTAATTACTCTTGTAGGTAGTTCTCCATCAGAATCATGAGGCTTACATCAGTGTTCTTCTCCAGCTGTGAGCCATAGCTGTATAAGGTTTTGCGAAGGCAAGAAGGGTTGGATGTAGACGATGATAGATGAGGGTACAGTAAATCAGGGGTGCTGCAGAATTTATAGGCTGTTGCTGCAGCATCAAGAGCTCATGCCATTGAACTTGACATTTCAGCTCTGGAATGTGCTGATGAAGAATGGACTGCTCCAGAGCTAATCAATTAATAGTTGATCTCCCTGTCTTTCTGAGGCATTGTACTCAGATGTTAGTGTCTTTTAAAGCTTTTGTTTAATTTCAGGCATTGATATTTAGTGGAAAGGAACCTAAATCAAGATCAGCTGTCTGAACACTTGAGTTCTTAAAATTCTAAAGAAAAATTGTAACTCAGGCCAGTTTCTAATCCTTGCACTTATTTGCACTGATCTCTTCAATGTATTTTTCTTTTAGGCAAGAAGTGATTTTATAAACATGATTCCATTGACTGTAAATTACCGCTATACTAAATCCGATTTCAAGTCTCTGTGATAGATTGTGGCGTTAGTCAGAGGAGCAATGTAAATGTATTTTTGTCTCTAGTATATAGACGTAGTTTCCTGTTGCCTAATTTAATAATCTTTATCCATACTCAAGTTTTTGTAACAAAGTGCTCATGCAGAAATGAATTTTTATTAAGATATGTTGTTGCAGCATGCACACATCTGTATACTACTTACTTAGAAACATTACAATTATTAACCAAAATTTGAAGCCATTCTAAGTCCTGGTCAGAGCATGAGAAAAGAAACTGCCCTTTGAAGAGGTTTCTGTGCTTTTCTTGTTTATGAGACACCCAAGGGAAAGCTGTTCGCCTCTCAGGGTAAGCTGGACAGCCTCAAAACCCTAGAGACCATGCCACTGCAATGTGCCTTTTACTGCCACTGGGATCCAAACAGATTATAACAGAAGCTGTTGGAATCTGCCATGGGCAATGCAAACAGCTACAGATATGGGAGAACCTTTACTGAATCTTTCTGCCCAGTGTAAAGGATTCAAAAGACAAATTAGTATGTCTCCTCGGTTCTACCTGTAGTTCAAGAAAACCTTTTGAGTCTGGCACCTATGTACAATTAAATACATGATTAGGTATGTACATGATTTTATATATAAAATATATATATAAATGGGTATCCTGTCTCCAACAGGGGCCAAAATCAAAGTCTAAGAAAGACTATGAGAGTAGTGAAGACAAGAAGCTATACTTTCCTAGATTTCTCCACTTTACTTCTCAGAGACTTCAGAAAGTTTATATTTAATACCAGCAGTGGATTTCTGTTTGCTGAATTTACCTGGTTACCCCTTGAACCTATTGTTAACTTTTAGCACCTGTAGCATTGTGTGGCAGGTTCCACATACTGACTGCGCAGTGTAAAGGAGCACCTGCCTTTGCTTGTTTTGAACCAGTTATCTGCTGATTGACTTACTGCTCTATTTTCTTCAGTTTCCTTTGTAGGGAACAGTTGCAGGCTCTGCTTGGAAAAAAGAAAAGAGGAGAACAGGCAGTAATAAGTCATCATCTCTCCTTCCAAGTGCTATTTAAAAACATGCCTATGTGTGGTGAAAAATCAAAGAAGAGATGACAGAAGGAAAACACGCTATAGAAGCACAATGTTGCGTTGCCAGATAGTTTTAACTATGATGTTCTGTTAGTTCATTGGTGTATGCTCACCAGAGGGAAGCGGCGGGGGGGGATGTGTATGTGTGTAAATGGGACTTTGCTATTTCTAGGCTCACAACGGATCTCTTAGATTCTCTGTAGCAGAAGTTCATTAGTTACTGAGAGGTTTGAGCCATGCATGAACTGTCCTGAGCAAGGAATTGCATCAGGGGACTGACTGCAAGCACCCCATTTGTGAACTGTAGAGAGTGAGTGGATAGTAAAGCATTAAATACTGAGAAAAGAACCTGCCCCTTCTGGACCCATAGGTTTCAACCTGTTTTCTGTTCAGTAGTCACTAAAACTAGAGATGTAGTTGACTTTAAGGTTTAATGCAGATCAGCTAAAGGACCATCTATTACTGATTTATATAAGAATAATATGCCCAGGTTGTGTTTGTGCGGTTGTGACATTGGCAACCGTAACAGAGCTTGATAGAGAAAGTCCACATGAGATTACATTGTTTATTCTGCTGTTCACTTGTCTTCTGGATAATATCTGTTCACTTGAAGAGTCAAGACAAAATGTTGACTAAGAAAACAACAACACTGTTTTTTGCATCATAGCCTGTTGTTCTGACTAACAGAGATCACAATATAAATATAATACGAAACAAAAGAGACTGGTGCAATGGACAGAGGGAGAGCACAAAGAAACAATGAAGTCATACTAAGGAACATGACAGACAGTCATCTTAGTGGCACAGACCAGTATAACTGTAGATATTTGTTAAGTAGCGTTACTCTGTAGATTTCCATACGCTTTGGGGTGACTTTAACAACCAGTGTCACCACAAGAATCAGGTCTCTCTCTCTCTCCTCACTCCCCACCACTGATTCCTGTCCTCATACTACCTCTTATAATGTTCCAGCACAGGTGTTCGCATCTGTGCAAGAAACTGCTCTAGGGAGCTGAGCTTAGAGTAAGCTGTTGTTTCTTCTTTTTTTTTTTTTCATTTAGATAAGCTCCTCGATTGGGGTCAACCTGGAGATGCCCCAATACTTTTGTCAGAATAACAAATGGCATAATGTGGGAGTAGCAATGAGCAGCTAAAGCAGGGCAGATAGTTGGGGAGTGTTTCTGCAAGAGTGCGCATGAAACAACACCCTGACCTAATTTACTAAATGGTTAGCAAAACTATTCCACCATATAAATTATGACAGCATAAGAATTAACCTGTTTAGTTGAATAGAAACCAATTTTAATCCTTTTGAAGCTTAAAAAAAAAAGTGTATTTATCCCTCAGTCTCTATGGGATCAACATTTTGTGTAACCAGATTTTATTTGGAGAGATGAAACACTGAACCTTGTCTGTAATTTATAGTTTGAAATACAGTTTCGCTTTAAGAATCTTAGTGTTTCCAGCAGGAGACTACCAAGATCAAGTTGCTTGTATATAATAAAAGTTTGCTTTGTTTGTATCCAGTTTTAGCATTGGTACAAGTATCCATACTCTATTTTAAGTACTTTTATTTATAACCAATGGGACACAGCAGTAAAGCACATACTGCACGGTAGCGTTACATTCCATAGATCTATATGAGAAGTAGGTTTTGCTTTTATTTGAACTTCTTGTCAGTTTGTTCCTAAGGATCTCTAAGTAAATAACAAGGGCTGTCTTGTTGATGTCTGCTACTTCATTACTAATGTAATGATGTTCTGTTTATAGAGGCCTGTTTGTCATAGCCAGCCAGCTGTGTTTGTGTTACAGTCTTTGTATTGACTGTCATCCTCCTAACTGGACAATGTTTTAGCTGCGTTTTAAAAAACATGGCCTGTTAGCTTTAGTCATGAAGTCTACGAATCGTTGCAAATAGTCTTATGCTGATAATAATAAAAATATAGCAATAGAAAGAAGTGACATTAGGAGAGTTACGGAAGCTTCAGTGGTGGACCTAATATGAACTAGATGGACCTTTTCAGTGAGCTCATACATAAGTAAACAAATGGATCCTAAATTGCCATCTCTGATAAAGTCAGACCTTGAATTTTTAGATTGCTAACTGCAGTAGCTTCTTGACAGAGAAACCCCACTGATAATCAATGGAAAGAAGCAGCTTGCTTGAGGCAGCCAGTCACCTAGCAAGTGTTATCTACAGTTGTTTTCATGATAGAAACTTCTGATAGTCACCTCATAAAGGGGTGGGCAATGAAAGCGGGGAACTCACTGGACCTTGTGAGCACAGCAGGCTGCTTGCACAGCCCGTATGCTGTACAGTGTTCATAGCTCTGTAAAATACCTGGCTTGAACTGGACAGCAAACCCTTGGCCACAAGACTGAATTTCTGAAAGGGGAAATAGTTTTCAGAACCAACACAAGGAACCTCAAAAAGAACCATCAGCTTCAGTGACAAAGTTAGGCACTGCCTGGTGACTAAGGAGGGAACAAGACACAGGACATTTAGTTTTGCAAAACATGCAAACTCAGATATATACAAATTCTTTAAGCCCCAACTCCAAAGGCATATAGATACATCTGGAATACCAGAATTATTTACTTTGTCTCAAAATGGCCATGTGTAAGACTGTAGGAATAGATACAGAATTCAGCATATCCCTTGGAACATGCTGGAAGTGGGATATCTCTATAAACACATGCAATGAAGGCTGTGATGTACTTTAGGTATTCCATATAAGAAACACAAATCAGTTAGCAAAGTAACCAGCTGTTAAATTTATGCTAAAGTCATACTTTGTATTTAATTTGCTGCTACCTATTTTTCCACTCTTGTAGTTTAAATGCTAACTGTAATTAGAATTATTTAGACTTTTTGATCTTTGTTTTACTGTTGTAGACACCAATAACCTTTGGGTGGTCTGTCCCCAGAGCAGTAGAGGATGTGACAAAATTCTGCAGTGGCCACCAAAAGGTGGCCACTTCCTGAAAACGTGTAAGACATGTGGAACTATAATTTTCTTATTTAGAAGCTGGTGTAGAGGGGAACAGTGGTGCTACCAAGTGCCAGGCTTAGTAAGGAGTTCCCTCTGGTGGGCACACATTGGTATTCTCTGCCAGCTTCTGCAAGAAACAGTCTGGAAAGAGACACTTCCTGGCTTTAAACAACCTCAGAGTAGCACAGACCAAATAATTTGTGAAACTAGGCGATTACACTTAAATTAAAGTGTGTTTTAAAGGGCAAATGCATTCAGCACTTTTTTACTGTTGAGGAAAAATGTTTGAGCAGGTATGTGTTATATTAGGTATAAAGGTCCTAGTTTTGCAGACATAGCTGGACACCATTCTGAGCAAGATCAAGTATTGGGAATAGCAATTCTGTTTTTCAGTGATGACCCTAAATTTAGACTCCAAAGTTTATATTTAAGACTTATTGTCGAAAGCTTCCAGCAGCCAGCGTGAAGTTATGCATGTGCTCAGGTACTGCGGGATCTTCAGACCTACACACCCAGTTCCATGGTAGTCTTCTAAAATTTAAAATTACTCTAATCCCCAAAGAAAAAGGTGATAAAAATAAGGTATCTTTTGACTGAGCAGTCTCAATCCATTTGTTAGTGTCATCTGTCCTGCCTTACCATCCTATGCTGTTTAATCTGCTTTATTTTCTTTGCCTTGCAAGTATGGTATATAACAGGTTCTGGGTTGCTAAAGTACTCTCTTATCTCCTTTTTTTTTATTCTTAGGAAAGAGTTTAAATCCAATTTCTTGGTTTAGAAGATCCAAGCAGTCAGAGTTCTCTACCTTTTTATTTGGTGTTTCTGATAAATCCTTTAGCCAGACTCAGTTACAGTTCTCCAGGTTGTCTTTCCACCTTGGACCGTTTTTCTCCAGACACAAATTTCTTAATAATTTCCCTAAACATTTCTATTTACTTCTCATTCCCATTTCAGTGTTGGGCAGCTGCTTCATCAATAGGAAGCCACTAATTTTATTGCTGGAGTGAGAGAGCAGAGCAAAAAGTAGGGAGAGTGCTAAATGAAATGAAGAGCCTGTGAAATGGTTGTTTGCCCTGTGTTGTGTGCTTTCTCACCATCAACCATTAAATAGCTACTGAACTACTTTCCAGGGGAAAGAGAAAAATTTTTTGCTATTCCCTGAAGAAAATGTTTGTTGGACCACTACCCTTCCAGGTTCACATCGACAAATGTGAACTTTTCACTAAACTGTGGATGAGGAAATACTCTATAAAATTAAGTTGTTTTTATCTGCTTTGGTACAAAAAGCATTTACACAACATAATAAATCAGCTTGGAGAAAACACTTCTGGACAGATGTAAACAAAAAGCTATGACAGTCCAGGTCTCAGAAGTGCCTCCAGGGCAGTCCCAGAAGACACATCAGTTTCAACCATAATTTCAAATAACAGTCTGAAAAATGACATATTTCATACTTAGTGTGAGATGTGCAGCTTCTGATTAAAAAACAAAACCAACAACAACAACAAAATCCCACCACATGAGTAAAAATACTCTTATTTGTACCTTTCAAGTGCTGCAAAATGAAATACTTAAGGGATGTTCATTACAGGCTTTTCTCACTTCTAATGCAGTCACTGTTTTTGCTTATTTGGAAATTTTATTGTAAATGTCTACAGCTGGTTTTATCTTGTTATTTACAGAGTGCTTCAGCTCTACCCCACTTATATTTTATTACCACCTTCTAAGGGTTATGGCGAAACTGTGGATCCATGTACCAAAGCGGTTGTAATTAAGAGGCCTTTCCCATTATTGTAAAATAGAGCAAGGAATGATCAAAGATCAGCCCAATTAGAAAACACCAGGAAAAGAAGCCATCTTGCTGCCTGTGAGAGATAAACGTCTCTGATGCTCTATGAATGGTGGCCCCATGAGCTCTCCCAGCCACTCTGTGCTGAGCTCAGAGCTGGGGACAGCAAGAACCAGCCCTGACTCGGGGTCCAGGCCCGTGGAACAAGGCTTTATCAACACTCTGCACTTCGCATACTGAGGTTTGTATGCGCTCTAACTTGGATGATCAGATGCAAGCCAGGGAGTTGTCCTGGTCTGGAGTTTGTTATGAGTTTACTGGGAAACATATCTTGTGAGAGCTGTTGGATGTGCTTTGTAGCATAAAGGATGTGGGACTGTCATCAGCTGTAGTGACTGGCTGAGGATGGAGAACTGCAGAAGAAGCAGGAGTATCGAATAACATAGTCTGAAGGGTTTGTCTTGCCTTATAAGACAGATATGTCCCTGTTAATGATTTGCAGAGGCAAATCATAGACAATAGGGCTAGGAGAGATGTGAACATCTTCACCAGTTGCTCTCCAACAAGCAAGGTCAGCTGTCCATAGCTATTCCTACCCCTTATTTATCTCAGATCTCTGGCAATGGAAAATCCAAGTTGTTTTCAGATATTTGTTTGCAGCTCTTCACTGTCTTACATGTAGAATTTTAACCTAATCTTCTTTTCTACAGCCCATCACTTTTGTCTGTGTAGTGTGGCATCACATAGAGGTTCAGATCATGTGTCTGTCTAAGCTCACATCCTATCTCTGATTGGACTAAGTATATATTATTTAATTTTATACACAGTTTTAAATATTTTATATATGTCAAAATATAATGTTATGAAATGTCTTGCAAATTAAATATCATTATGTTATATGCAACATTAAATATATACAATAACAAAGAGTAGCAGAATAGAACACCTAAATGATCCTCTTTTTTCTGAAGTATTTTCTCATAGTCAGGTTTTAGGGACTTTGGAGCTATGGGTTGCCTACTAATCCCAGACCTGAATAGAGACAAGTTCCCTCCCTTTTACACCATTGCTTTCTACACTATGTAACTTCCTTCAGTCTTCTCTAGTTTAACTAAAACCTATTTCTGCTTTATTTCATGTCCTCCAGACCTTCTAGACTAATTCCAGTTGGTCTGTATTTTTTGCAAAGTGTAGGGCCTGTGTCACCACATTTGTGTAATACCATATTGTTTCATACCTACCGCTTCCAAACTAACTGGGCCAGTCCCATCTTTTAATGTGTGCTTGCTTATTTTGACTTTGGTGCAAAACTTTTTATTTGTTTTCAAATTGCATGGAATTTATTTCATATCACTTCTTGTCAGGCCCATTCAAAATTCTAGCTTTGTTTTCCTCCTGTTTTTGATTCTTCACAGACTAAATTCATATGCAAATGTAAAACATGGAGTTTCTATTCCATCATCCATCACATTTAATGCATATATTAAATAATACCAGATCTAAGTCAGATTTCCTGAGCAAATTGTATAACCTTGATTGAGAAGTAGTTTTCCAACAATCTGTGAACTTTCTTCTTAATTTCATTCAACCTCTTTCTGTGGTTTTTTTTGTTAGAATATAATGTGTGACAGTAGCAGAAGCCTTACTGAAGATGTGTGACAAATATATGAGTCCTGCCTGGTTCACCTGGCTTCTAGTTCTGTTACAAAAGTAAATTAGATTGTTTTGAGATAATTTTTCTAGGATGTTTGGTGTTAATAGTCTTATTTGGTATTACTTCTTTTCTTATCTGTCCAGAAGAATCAGTGAAGGGTTTGGAGGGGAAGCTGTATGAGGAGCCGCTGAAGTCACTTGGTTTGTTCAGCCTGGAGGAGACTGAGGGGAGACATCATGGTGGCTACAGCTTCCTCACAAGGGGAGGAGGAAGGGCAGGCACTGATCTCTTCTCTTTAGTGACCAATGACAGAACCCAAGGGAATGGCAGGAAGGTGTGCCAGGGGAGGTTTAGGTTGGACATGGGGAAAAGGTTCTTCCCCCAGAGGGTGCTGGAGCACTGGAACAGGCTCCCCAGGGAGGTGTCACGGCCCCAAGCCTGACAGTGTTCAAGAAGAGACTGGACAACACCCTCAGACACATGGTGTGAACTGTGGGGTTGTCATATGCAGGGACAGGAGCTGGACTCGATGATCCTTGAGGGTCCCTTCCAACTCAGGACACTCTATGATTCTGTGATCTTCTAGCTAATTACTAATAATCAACAGTTTACCAACAGAATGTTAGAATTAAATTTGAAAATGATTAAGTTTACACTGGCTTTTTATTTTTTTTTATATATATTTTTTTAAAAAGTCTGTGGTCTTTGGAGTTTTTTGGAATCTCACCCACGGAGGTGATTCAGAGGTGATTATTACTGGTTTCAACATTGTTTCAGCCAGTTAACTTGAGTTTTAACAAGCAGTGGATACTGTTGTCATACTCAGTAATTGACCAGTTTTCAATATTCTTGAACAGGAGATTGACGAGTTTGTGATTAAGCCAGTGTGGCAATGTAACTCTACTGTTTCTATTTTGCTCTGAAAGTATTTATCTCCATTATTTAATATTTTTATTCAGCATGCAGCCAGCAGTCTCAGCCCCCTTTTTTCCTTGCCGTGCTTCCAGCCTGCAGATTTGCATTGCTGGCAGTATACATGAGTACACATTTGTTTTCTCTTCATGAGAACTGCAGGCATTATGTCTGGCTTTGCATTAACGCATGCAAGTAAGGGACTTCAGTGTGATGTCTCTTACTAAAGCATTGTCACGAAGACAAAAGCGTAATTGGATTTTGTGAGTTTATATGTTCTGATTTCCTAAGAAGTTGTATAGTCTTCTTCCTGAGGTTATACATTTTTGAAAGTAAGCCAAACCTCAAGTTTAAATGAGTTAACAGAGTACTCTTACACATTAAGTTTAGAGTATAGTAGACCCTTTTACGTGAGTAAAGGAAAAAAAGGAAGAGGTGACCCTGTCACTCTGCAAGCTCGTTCAGCCTCTAGTAGACTGTCCTAAAAGGCTTTTTACTTTGGATTATAATGTTGTGCATGCTCACAATTGTTCCCCACACCTGAATTTCCCATCTCCACAATTCTTCCTAATAGAAGTCTGTGTCCTCAGAGGGACTTGAGGGTCAAAGTCAGATCTTTCAGTTCATAAATCAGAGACTCACTGTCGACGCCTGATTAAGGAAAGTCAGCAAGGGCAGAAGACTTATCTCTGGCTCACAGAGGAATCTATAATGTGCAAAAGATTTCTTGGATGTCAGTGCACCAGAGAGAGTGCCAAAATGTACATTTTAACACAAAATGGTTGCTAATCACTTTACTGAAAACACTGACATGCGGGTTTACTGTATAGTTTAGGAAGGTGTCCTCAAGTGGATTTTTGTTCTGTGGTGGATTTAACTGCGTGGACACAGCAGGAAATGAGATGAGCTTGATTTAGCTGAGCAACATGAAGGTTGAGAGGGGACATGATGCAATGTGTTTGTTTGTTGCAGGTAACCATTGTCAGGGAAAAGTGCTACTTAATTTAAAATACAATTCTGTTTCCTAAACAAAAACAAATAGGTATAAATTGGCCATTATTAAATTTAAGCTGAAAATTAGATGAAAGTTTCTAACTGCTAGAGCAATCAAATTCTGGATTAGTCTTTCAGTGGGATTAGTGAAAGAAAATAAAATTCCAGCAAGACAGCAATTTCCTTTAAGACAGAGCCTGATCTTTTAATGGGAATTATTTGAGGGAATTATTATCTGTATTTGTAAGGGACTGACTTCATCATCCTTCTGTGATCTGTGCTTCCACTAAATTATATGCATTAAAGAAGGCCTTAATCTCACCTAATCAGCTAGGATTCTTTTTTTAACAATGAAAAAAATGTAGGTACTGCACATGAAAATTTATGCTATCCTAAAATAAATATTACACGTAGATAGGAGAATTGTCTCTCCTTTATCTACAGAGTAGATCAGGATGACTAATTTATACTGAAATCCTGCTGTTCCTGTTGTTAGAAGTGAAGTGAGCGGAATACCACCCCATATAGTTCATAAAATAAACCTTATTGTGCTTAAAGTAGAAAATGCAGTAGAGACTGGGTGACCCCTGCTGCTCTCTTGCATTTGATTTCTTATTTTGTAGAACTCTTTCCAGTAATATGGTATCCAAAATGATGATGATATTCCAGACTTGGTCGTGCTGGCTCTTAAGTAATAAACAGCAATAAGTACATTCATTTAGACTACATTTCACCCAAAGTGCATTAATAATCTGTGGCAACCAAGGATTATTCAGTAGTTTGAGAAGGCCGAGGTTTCAAATGGCTTTAAGACTTACGTGGTCAGAATCTCTGACAATGGGTGCTAACATGGGCATCTTTTTGACAAAAAATGGACTGAAAAGACCTTAATAATCATAAAATAAATGTAAGAACATCATAACTAACAGGGCTGAATGTACTCTTCTGGATCATCAAATTCCTTTTCTGCTCTTGGAGGCAATTGAGTGTCTTATACCCTTCTTAACAAACTTCTGAATTAATATTTACTGTGTGTATCTAATTAAGCATAAATAATAAAGTAGAATTATTTGCTTTCTTTGTTACAATTAAATGTATTTATAATCTTGTGCTGCAAGAACCATTTTTAATTACAGACCCTTAACTTTAATTAACTATAATTGCAAATGAGCAGACCAGGAAATTTCATACATATAAAATATTGGTGCAGGGGAAATGGATTACACTGAGATTCTAGAACTGTGCATCAGATATGTGCTACAGTCAAGTAAACAATGCAAAAAACTTCTTTTTCATTCTGTGGTAAGTTTTGTTCCAGAAGATGAGCTACTATCTAGGGAATGTACATACTTAATTTCCCATTTAAGCAATGATTTCCTTCTAAATACAGGCAAGGAAAGAGGAAATGCTGCTGGACACACAAGCTAATTCAAAGTATTCTTCACTAGCAATGATTACTTTTTGTTTTGATGAATCATACTGAATGTATTGCTGGAATAGAAATATAATTGGTTTCTATTATTTGAAAATGAAAGAGGAAGTGTTTGAACTGCAGATTTTGGCTGGTTGACTGTAGTTGTCAGCATCTCAGGAAAAACTAATGACTGTGATCCTGTTGCAGGGTTTATTTCCTTTCTCTTTATAAGGATCCAACTGCTAACATATCCCTTGGAATATACTGGAAGAAAGTGTTAAAAGCAATGCAGTCAAAGTTTTTGTATCCATTTTTAATAAATTTGATCTTTTAGAGAAAATCTAACTTTTTTATCAGTTAAACTCTAAAGCCATACCGTGTTTAATTACATTTGGTAGAAGCATACATGTACAAGATCTGTAACTACACTATGTATTGTTTGTTTTTATTTTAGCTCTAGTTCATTTCACTACAAAAATGTATTTTTTTCCAAACATTGCATGATTTGGATATGCAAGAGCAATGGTGACTGAAAATCAGTTCTGATCTGTTGATTAGAATCAACTAAACATTTTTTCTCTAAATGTTATGATTATTACACTGAGCCTCTTTTTTTTCCAGGAAGCTATAGAACTCAAGAAACATATAGACCGATTAAAACCCTTGACTGTAGGACTAACTTAATTGTGGTGTTTAAGTCCTTTATTTTTTGAGATCTAACCCTGTTGTGGAAGTTAGGGAGCTTGTCTCCCTATGGTCTTGCCATAGGCATTTTTAAGAGTTAGTCAGTGCATAAATCTTAAAACTGAGCAAGTTTTAAAATTTCCCCTTACATTCTTTCTATTTCCCCTTCCCCATCTTGACTTTAACTTCCTACTCTTTCCTGTCTCACAAATGATTTTCAGCCTACCAATGCACTCTAATATTCCATCTTTGAAGAAACTTTTCAGAATGACATTAGCAGTCCTCTAAGGGATAACTTTCAAAACTGGGGAGTCTGGTGTCTGCCTCCTCTGCCATGGTCTCTTCTTTCTACCCTTTCATTCCTGTTCCAGTTTAGCACGCACATTTCCAGTTAAAGACTCGTAGATATATCAAAAGACTGGCTGCCATTTAGTGAACTTAGTTTTTGGCAACAATATTGTCACCAGTGCCAGAAACATTTTCATTCTTTCGGATTTCATGTTTTTTATGAAACCATTCCAACGGATGTCTTTTCAACAAATATAAATATCTTTTTTCTTTCAAAATATATGGAAATATGCATGGAAAAATTTCAACCAGCCATATTCATGTGTAAGATACTGGCTTATATCCATGCTCTGTCATGTGCTTTGAACCCACAGTAACTGAGAAAGCCTTTGTGGAGATCTTGAGGAGTAGAAGAGGATGGAATCTAACTTTATTTCATATCGTGAAATGACATTGTCCGAATTAAGGCTGTAAACTTGCCATCGTAGCACGGTATTAGTGCTGTCTGTATATTGAATGATGTTGTAGTTGTCAGTTTTGGTATATCCTGCATTCCATATTTGTGATTATTTTGCAAAAAAAAAAAAAAAATAGTCCTTTTAGATTTAACACTTGGGCAATTTGAAGCATTCCTCATGCTGCATAGGGCTGTATCTCTGGAACTGAGGGGCCATGAGGCAAAAAGGCAATTTATACTAAAGTTAGATATAAACAATCTAGAAGAAATAATATCTTGTAATGTTACTTTTTTGTAAAGATGTTTTGTAAAGGTGTTTTGAACCAATTATTTTTTACTGTCATTTAAATACTTAAATTTGCGTTCATTAGTAAGAATTAAATGAATAAAATATTGCTCGTGTTTATAATTTTGTGGGAAATACTGATAGTAGTGGAGAGTATTTAAGCATATCTGTGTAAAGAATCATTAAGCTACCATTCAAAAATAAAAAAAGATTAACTTGTAGTGAATATTATGGAGTTTAGCAGACTAATTCTAGGATAGAAAATGATTTGCAATTTAATTTCTATTTAGGATTAGGATCTTAGTTGACTGAAATGATAGGAGTCATGAATTAGATTTTCTTCTTGTTGAAGAGAATGTAGCATATTTTGTAGCATGCCTCATCAAACATAGCTTTGATATGGTTCACATTATGTTTTAATAATTAAATCATGATTAAGTAATGAATTAATATAAGAGGCAAGGAATGGGTGAGGGCTTCAGTAGCAGAAATGCACAACATTTCAGAGCTGTCATGAAGTAAGAATTAGCAGGATTTGTTGGCAAACCACTGAGTGGAGAAATAAATAGGATATCAAGGTTATGAACTGTAATAATGAAAATGATGGTGGAGATGGGAAGTAACAGATGTCATACAATGTAGTCAACAGGTTTTTATCTTGTACAGTTTCAATGTAGGTCTGAGCATTCAATTACACATGTCAGAAAAACATCAGCAGGGTGAAAAGGAGAAATCAGACCTAAAATGTAAGTTAGATAGTTGCTGAAATGGTGATGGGAGTAAGAATAATAAGAGCAGTGAAGTCAGCCTGCTGTTTTTCTGAAGCAGAAGAGGGGAATTTGGAGAGTTTCTGTGCTGTGTGCCCTGTGTGATCCCTCATGCCTCACCCTGCGGCTGCTGAGCCCCTTCGCACCATCACTTGCCTTCACTCTGAGTGGTGACCGAGCACCAAAGTAGATCAAGTAAAGAGTTTTGGGTGAATGTTCCCCAGAGGGGGTAGTGGCTTTCAGAAGGGCCGCCATAGGACACCTGGGCTCACATGGTGTCCCTGGGATACCTCCTCCCAGCTGAGCAGATGTGGGCTCTTCTCACCACCACAGACTGTTGATACTGACTGTCTCTGGACTATGGCAGTCATTGCATTAATCAGGATTCTCCGGGTCATCTTTATATTTAAACTATATATTTAAACAATAAACCTGAGATCTGCTGTTCTATTTTTGTGATACCCAGTTGTTCCAGTGAACTCCTTCAAAATATCTGCTAGATGTAGCAAAAATGCCAGAAAGTAGTACATTGATTCAGAGAAAACGTGGTGTCCCTCTTGCTACAATTCTCAGACTTTTGCTGAATGTTTTCTGTTGAAAATATTCTTGTAACCAGAAAGTGAAGTCTTAGCATACAAAAATGTTACAATACTTTCTTCTTTTCTACAGGGTGTTTCAAAAAATTGTGCCCAATTTCAAAGCAGTATGTTACATGATGGCAATTTGTTAGTTACACACACGCACGAAAGAGGCATCTAGCAGTAATCACTTGAAACTCACACTTTCAAGGGGTAAGACTTTCAGTCATGCGTGGTTCATGGTTGCAGAAACATACTGATTTCAAATCTTTTTGAAACACACTGTAGATTAAAATAGGAAGCACTTTTTTCATGAAGTGACTGTACATATCAGAGGGATGTGTGGGATACCAAGTGATGATGGTTTGGATAGAAGAGTGCTGGAGAAACAGAGAAAAGTTTCTGCATAAACTTGAGAAAGAACCTTAGCTTTAACACTGTTATTCTACCTATGTAACATGAAGCACAATCCAGGTTCACTAAAGTTACGCAAAACCTGTGGAGAATGAAATAGAGAAAAATGTGTAGTCTTAAATGATGATTGACTAGGGCTTTTTCTTCTTGTTGAAATAAAATGTAACTGGCTACTGATTCCAGGGCTGTGTAGCAACAGGGGTTACAAAGTGCACCAAAGTCAGGATTTCTGGTGTCCCTGCAACATTAAAAATAAGTAGCAGATAAATGATTGAATATTTTTATTCATTATTATTTAAAATGGATATCCTCTTGCATACAACAGAACTAATAATTTCTCTATTTCCACACAGCCGAGGCAACGAGAATAGACTAGCGCTACGGCGACAGACCATCCTCCGGGAGAAGGGGAGGAGACAGGCCAGCCGAGGGCCAGCCTATATGTTCAATGACCACTCAACGAGTCTTTCTCTTGAGGAAGAGCGCTTTCTGGATGCAGCAGAATACGGAAATATTCCAGTGATTCGCAAAATGCTGGAAGAATGTCCCTCGCTCAATGTGAACTGTGTGGACTATATGGGGCAGAACGCCTTGCAGCTGGCGGTTGCCAATGAGCACCTGGAGATCACAGAACTTCTGCTGAAGAAGGAGAACCTGGCCCGGGTTGGGGATGCCTTGCTTTTGGCTATTAGCAAAGGTTACGTCCGGATAGTGGAAGCCATCCTAAACCATCCCGCGTTTGCCGAGGGCAAGAGGCTTGCGTTGAGTCCAAGCCAGTCGGAGCTCCAGCACGATGACTTCTATGCATACGATGAAGATGGCACACGGTTTTCGCATGACGTTACACCCATCATCCTGGCCGCTCACTGCCATGAGTACGAGATCGTCCACACTCTGCTGAGGAAAGGAGCTCGGATTGATAGGCCACATGACTATTTCTGCAAGTGCAGTGAATGCAATCAGAAACAAAAGCATGACTCTTTCAGCCATTCTAGATCTAGAATCAATGCCTACAAAGGTCTGGCCAGCCCCGCTTATCTGTCTTTGTCCAGTGAAGACCCTGTAATGACTGCCTTAGAGCTCAGCAATGAGTTGGCTGTGCTTGCCAACATTGAGAAGGAGTTTAAGGTGAGTAGAGGGTTACCAATTCTGACAGACACAGGATTGCAAACTTCAATCAAAGGTCTTTCTCCCTTTCTTTGAACAGTAAGAGGTCAGCATCATCTTCACAAATCAGCAGACTAACGTGGGAAAATGTATAATTGTTTAATGAATGGAGGATTTAAATATTTGGGAATGTCTTGTTGCTCTGTGCTGATGGTAATTCATGATGCTTATGTAGAAGATGCCAGTGAAATAATATTCCAGTTCCTAACAGGAAGGATAGTAAAGGAGTCCTCTCAAACCAATGGGTGAAGCTGGCTTAGGACAGGGGAAAGAGGAGACTGAGGTGGGACAGTTTGGTCACGTATGCAAGCCAAATTGCAGGATTCTACTAAACCCTCATAAATTCTCATTGTTTTCTTGGAAATGGACTGAAATTTTCTCACTTCTCACAATGTTTTAGAGTTATTTACTAAAATAACTCTAAATAGTGTCCTTCTTGTCCTTTTTTAATGTGTTACTTTTCTCTGGTGTTTGTACTAGCTGCTTCCTCTTTTTAATTTATTTGTACCTATTTGTATGTGAACTCCCTGAACTTAAAGACTTTTTCAGTGTTATATAGAATTTTTAATGTTACAAAAATTTCTGACTTTAAAAAAAAAATAAATAGTTGAGACCCAGGGATTCAAGGCCCCTTAGATCCTTGAAACATTTGTTTTTGGTTTTTTTTTAAAAATGTGGATAAAATGGTGGACAACCTACAAAAATACTTACTACAGTTTATGTTTGTTAAGACAGTAAGAATATAAGCTTTTTGCTCTCAGTAAACGCAAAGTCCGGCCTCGTGCAAACAGTGTTAATTATGATTTAGGTTAGGTAAAATCACTTGGACTGCGTTATGTGACTTATATGACTGCGTTGAAAGCAGATGGTAGTACGTGATACTGCTGTGACACAGCAAGATATCTAGACTTCAGCAGGAGATCAAAACACTTCCAAAGCAAGAAGAGTTTCATTTCCAGCATTCCATTAGGAAGAGTTTGAAGTTGCCACAGTCAATGTTAATCTTCTCAGCAGCAGCACAGTTCTCAAGGCCATGAACCCACCTCTGTGCAGCCAACCTGAGCTGAGATGCTGCAATTCTGAATTAATTACTCCTGACTAGTTCTTGTAGGTGTACCTTTGTGGCACCAACCTGTTGTAAGAAGCTGAAATATTTCTTGGAGGGGGAATGTACAAGAGGTTATTAAAAACAGCAACTAAACAAGTGGAATAGGAACAGAGGAGAATTTTTATTTTATTTCAGTAACACCGAATTTTGGCAAGGTTGTTTCAGCTTAAAGCAGACCATGAAAGTCTGTCCCATGGAGCTCCTGGTAGAAATCCTTAGGACATCAGTGGACTGAGATTTCATGCAGTGCTTTCATGTACAGTTCAGAGAAGAGTATTTAAACCACATACTGTTGTTTCTTTCTCTTCAGCAGCTGCTGAAGATGTGAACAAAAGAACTTGATTAACTTAAAGGCGAGTAAATTTAGAACAGATCAGGAGAACATTTTTCATACACCATAAATGCAGCCTGTTAAGTTCATGGCTATGTTGAAATAAATAGCATGTCTGATTTGTAGGGACTGTATCGCTCCGTTTACCACAGTTGGAGTGACACAGTCTAAGATTGTTATCAAAGTAAATAAAATCATCAACTGGGATTGTCAGCAGGAGGAGTCCTTCAAATGTATTCTGCAGGACGCAACCGGCGAGATGAACTGGGAGAGCAGTATTTGTCCCTGGTGCCACCAGGGCAGGGAGCGGAGCACGTGGGTGAGGAAAGCTGGTTCAGAAGGTGCGACTCTGCGGCCTGTCCTGAAGTGCCGTCAGGAGCTCCTTCCTCAGCTTGACCTGCCTCATCCCTGAGTGACTCTTGGATTTTTACTTCCTCTTTTGCCTCAGTTTCCTTCTCTAAAATTAAAGCTCTCCTTCTGGGGTAGTGTTGCATAAATAATTGCAAGAGATTTTGAGGTACTGTCCCTCAGCAGAAGCAGGAGGCTGGAGAAGAGACAGAGCAGGTCTGTGTTGCCAAGTGTTAGTCAGCCAAGCTCTGCTGAGTACGTACATACTCCTTGGAGTAGAGTGAAGGCGAACAGGAGCAATGAGGAGCAGGGGCACAAGGCAACATGGAAATTTAACGCTCCCTTAATTTAAGGTTTCACGAGTACCAGGCGACTGACAACACAAGGTCTTTTGGGAACATTTTTATAGGTTCTAAAATCATGTGGTGGTTCTGGATAAATAATAAGGAAAAGGGAGTACATTTATATGTGCACTGATGAGAATTAGCATCTGCGTTATTGATCCGTGATAACAGAAATACCTGGTTTAGGGTCAGTGCAGGTGGCACAACAGTTGTGTATACAAGGTGCAGGGAATGGATACTGTTGTCTTTACTGAGTCTGGGCTTGTTTGTGCTCCTACAAGTTCGTATCCCCACTTGCAGCAACTTATCTAAAAGTTGTTGCCCTTTATTTCAGGAGTTTGCTACAATTATCTGGATAACGTACTTCCTATGTAAAAATGTAGTTTTCATAAAAATGTGTTACACGTGTTAGTGTAATCAAAACAAGTATATTTTAGAGCATAGGTTATCTGGATACGGCAAATCTTTAGCTCCACCTAGGGTTTGCCTGAGTTAATTATATTATTTAAAATATTGCTTAAATGCAAATTGAACTTACTTTCTGGTAAAAGTCACCTGTTTTATAGTGCTGATGGAATATTGTTGCAGGGGAGTTTCATAGTGGGTGCCTGCAGCAACCAGCGGCAGAGACACCTCACAGGTCTTTGGCAGAGGCAATGGAAGGGTTGATGCTGAACTGCGATGCCAGTTGCTTCACAATTATCTTAACAGTTACTTCTCTTTCCTGTCTTACACCATCGTTTAAGGTTAGAGGTAACACTGGCTGTGAAACTGTGATTCACAAAAAATAGGAAATGCCATAATCCGTGGAAACTGCTCAGTAGCTGTATTATCGAGCATTACCTGCCTGTTGCATGTGGTTTTTACAAGTGCTTTGAAGGATAACTTTATTAGGAGTAATATCAGAAGAAAGTAGAAGATGATTTCTGAAGGAAGATTAGCTGGACAGATGTGCCAAGCACGATGTAGGAATATTTCTGCACCAAGCAAACAGCTAATTCTCAGTAATTCTGAGATCTTCAGGATTTTTGGAACGCCACTTAATGTGGCTTTTTATGACATGGCTAAGTGTGCAGCTTTACAAGGTTTGATATCAGATAGATTTTTTTATTTTGGGGTGGGGGGGGATTATGCTTGTATTTTCTGTTGTCTAAATTGTTTGATCACCGTAGAGCTAGTATTTCTATTACGTCTGTAAGGATGTAGATGATATCTGACATGTCCTGCCGAGATGTGACCTGCAGTTATGAGAGCGACAGCTGTGGACCAGCACTGTTCAAAATGCATAAGATTTGCATTTAGTACGAAGTCCTCTGCAGCTATAATGGCAAAAGACTGTTTTATTGTTTAATGGAATGGAATGGAAAAGTGCATTTTTGAAAGGAACATAGATATGTTACTGTTTGCTGTAAATTAATACCCTAATAAGGTAATCTGAGATTGCTTTTCTGATGAGAAGCAAAATTCAATTTATCATCTCAAAGACTGATTTTCTGTTTGTTTTCATTCATACAACTCTATTACAGAAATCAAGTCCCAGTCTTCATTATGGGCATTGTAAGTTCTCTCTGAGAAAAGTTAAAGTCACCTTTTAGAGAAGAACCGAGGCACTGAAGAAGTCAGTGCCACCTTTGTAAGGGCAATAATTTCTTTATCTCTCTACTAAGATGCCTAAATCCAGTATTTAGGTCCCACTTACGTTCATAAGGCACTTTGAAATCCCAAATCCTCGTATAGCAGAACCTGTGTTTCTGGTCTTGGCCTCTACATTCACTAAGCAGGGCCAGGACGTGCTTCATCTCCTCTGTGGGGTTCAGCATCAGCCTGAACCCTGGAAGCATTTTCCTCCTGGGCACAGTCTGGGGGACAGCAGGAGCCTGTGACTGGTCACAGGAGGAGATGCGGAGAAGGCCTGTTTCTTCTTGGAGAAATGGCCGTGGTGATGCCCTTCTGCTCTCCTGGCCATGCTCTCCTGCTTTCATGGTTAGAGGTAAGGCAAGTCATGGTCAGCTGAGGTTTTCACAGTGACCGTGGCCTGCTTGCTGCCTTGCTTGAGACTCCAGGACAGTCTGCAGCTGCTGCTACCGTGAAGAGCAGGTGACCCCTCTCAGCAACAGCCACTGTCACCCCTCCTGTCAATCCTCTGCCACCAGCATCTTGTTCCTCTGGTTCCTCATCCCCCACAGCTCCCACCCCAAATCATCACCTTCCTTTTACAGGGTGGGAGCAGCCAGCGCTGCCCTCTCATCCTTGCTATGGCAAAATTTGGTAAAACTGGGCTTTTCCTAAACTGCTGAGGAGCCCTGGACCAACATTTTCACGTGTGTAAAATAAAGCACACACATGCTTTATTGCAGAATTAAGGGTTGGTTCTTTTTAGAGCCTCCAACTGTAATTTAATTGCTAACTACCTCCTCGAGTCTCCCAGGACTGCTTTTTTCATTCATTAAATTTATAATTTGCAGTAAAGGAGAACTCGTGGAATTATTTGTGTGCCTTTGGCCATTTTCAGTAATAACTTAAGCCAAACAAATTACCATGTTCCCTTGACTCACATTAATGGTAAGAGACACGTGAGACCCTGGGAAAGGGGGAAGTTTCTGTGTGTGTGTGACAGAGAAAGACACTGAGATAGTGAGAAAAGTGCATTAACCATTTTGGCTGTCACTACACATTTAAGTGGACCAAGGAGACAAGGGGCAAAAGGGGGCCAGTGCAGTAGTCTCTGCAGGTTAACACACTTGATTTCTCAGAAACAAAGTTGCCTGGCTAGAGCCACCTTCCTTCCCTGTGGTTAGACCCTGAGAAGTCTTCCTGTGGCAATTTAAGACATTATCATCCCATCTGTCCTCGTTCACCTTCCCTAAGAGGATAAACTCTTCATAGGGGAATGTGTCTCCAGACAGAGGACATAGAATCATAGAACAGTTTGGGTTGGAAGGGGCCTTCAAAGCTCACCTGGTCCAATCCCCCTGCCATGAGCAGGGACATCTTCACCCAGATCAGGTTGCTCAGAGCCCCGTCCAGCCTGGCCTGGGATGTCTCCAGGGATGGGGCATCCACCACCTCTCTGGGCAACCTGTGCTCATGTTTTACCACCCTCAGTGTAAAAAATTTCTTCTCATGTTTAACCTGAATCTCCCCTCTTCTAGTTTAAAACCATTGTCCCTTGTCCTGTCATAGCAGGCCCAGCTAAAAAGGCTGTCCCCACCTTCCTCATAGGGACTCCTTTTAAGTATTGCAAAGCTGGTCCCTGCTCCATTCCCCACAGATCCTGTGCTCTAATCTGATGGCCAAGGAGAATTCAGCTCAGCCGCCACCCCAGATCACAGCCAGGCAGCATTGCACAGGAGTGGAAGCTGCTTTACTGCATTTGCAAGTGAGAAAATAAACTGGTGGAGCTGATGGAAGAATTGACTGGGTGCTAATGCATACTGTGATACTGTACCTAAATTCAGAAGAGATAATTCTACAACGTGTAAGTGGAGGTATCCAACTATTTTTCAAAGTGCCCATTCAGTGTTCATTTTGATAAATAGAACTACAGTCTGAAAAATCCTATTCTTAATTAGAATAAATTATCATATGTGATTTTTGTTTTGAGACTAACCAAAGGCATTGGACTTCATCCTGGAGTAATGGTCTCCTCACATATCCATGTCGTGTCTTAGTCACCGTAGCTGGAAAATGCTGCTGAAGAGTGTGAGTGTGCATGTATTAATATGTATGTATCTCCTACCAGAAAATATGCACATACCGATATACTATGAATATATTACAATATTTTGTAGTAGTTATTTCTGAAGGCCAAATTATTTTGTTCCTAAATTTATTGAAAATTTTTGCTTTTTTCATTTGATGTTCATGGGTCAGATATCAGTTTGGAACAGTTTATGGTACCTACTCATACCAGGCTACATAGGTTGACTCTATGTTTTTTGTTTTGTCTGTGAACCTCAAATGGCTACTTTTCCTTTCATTTTGAAGAGGACATTTATGTATTGAAATGATTGAATACTGAATCTTGTCTTAGCTGCTGCTACAGAAATGAAAGCCAAAAAGAAGGTGATACATTACTCTCCAAAAATGTCCTTCTGTAGTGCCAAGGAGTCAAGATTTTTGTTAATCTCTATGGTTATTCGTCTGAAGAGAGGAAAAAATAAATAATACAATAATAAAATATACAGTATGTCATGGTTTGTTTTAGTAGTTAGCTTCTGTTGTCTTCGTAGAGAAACGATATTGAAGTTCCTTTCTCTTTTATGACAGATCTGAGCAATCTTGCTTACATTACATTATTAAAAAAAGTAAATCACAAGCAGTTTTATGTAGACATACAATTGTGTCTATAACTGTTTGTATATGAATGTCTGCATCTATCTAAGCAAAGCAAAATGTAAGACTTCGATGCAATCCTTTAATATATCCAAGTAATAAACTGGTATCGTGGTATTGTGGGTAATAAAACATAAACATGCATTCAGTACACCCTTGGCAAATAAATGAGTGCATTCTGTATACTCAAAAGAATGCTTTCTCTTCCAGGATGCGCATTAGATGGCAGTTAGTGTGAAGGAAGTAATTAAAAAGAAGGGAGACTGGGAGTGAGAGAAGGGGGAATGCGGGAAATGTGTCACTGTAGTAGAAGCATGCATAGCAAGTTACTTTGAGCATGAAACAGAGACAACATGGGCAGTCCTGTATGGTGTGGGGTGGTTGGTTTTTTTTAGTCTTTTGTTTGGGAAAAATTCTACAATAATTTCATCTTTTTAAGACATTAAAATTAGCAGAGATCACAAACATGTCAGAAGTTGTCAGCACATGTGGAGAAATGTATCTGTATACATCTTTTAGTTTTACATATACATCTATATCTGTAGCCATCTTACTTGCTGTCTAGCTATATTCATCTTTTATGATGCAAACACAGCTGCAAGTAAGGAGTGGTTAACAAACCATGGTCTCCAATGATCAAAATATCTTTTTTTTGTATTGACTTACACATTTTGGAGAACAGTGACTGAGAACAGTATTTGTTAAAGCAATAAGCAATTGAACCTGCAGGTGTAGGAGCAATGCTTTGGCTCACACAATGAAGTCTGTCATGAGATATTTGAGCTAGAGTGTTGAAGTCAGAGATGTGGTGTCACCGTGCTTTCTGCAGCACTGCTGACACTGTTGCTGGAAAACAGCAACCAAATCATGTGTGTGCGAGCTAAAAGAGGTGTTGGAACATGAGGAAGATAGATAAGAATAATTCAAGGCTAAAGAAAATTCAATGTATTTATGTGATTCTCAAGAAGGTTCGGAATTTGTTTAGACATGTTCTCCATAGGATGCTCATCTTGTCCAGTTGAGATCTCTAAACATAACTGCCTACATCTGAGCTAGTTGTCTAGACTTGTGTGAGAGCCAGCGAATAGAAAAAAAATCCCCTTTGCTATTCATCCCAACTTGAAACAGTCATTCAAATATGTCATACAATATTTCTGAAAGTGTTTTTTTTACTTTCAATTGGCTCTAAAGCAAGTCTAGAGAAGCAACTTGAGTGTAAAAATTGACAATATAGATGTCCAAGGTGAGATGAATCCTATCTTTGAACATTCAGGGGAAATAGATGCCTCATAACAAAGTGCTGTTAAACTACCAGAAAAAAACATGACAAGATGTGAACAAACTGTTGATGCTCACAGATGTGTAGCCGGGATGTAGAACTATTTCTCTTATGTGAGGTCTAAACAGGAAGTTATATTCTTTCTTCTTATCTTTTGTTTTCTAGAATGATTACAAGAAATTGTCTATGCAATGCAAGGATTTTGTAGTTGGACTCCTTGATTTGTGCCGAAATACAGAAGAAGTGGAAGCTATTTTGAATGGTGATGTAGAGATGAGCCATAATAATGGAGAACGTGGTCGCCCCAGCCTTAGCCGCTTGAAACTTGCCATTAAGTATGAAGTTAAAAAAGTAAGCAATTATGTTGATCAGACACATCATGATAGCGGTACTAAATTGTACTATTATTGTTTATGTTTTAGTAGCCTCTGACACTTAAATGAACATTTGGGCCCTTCTGCACAGTGTATTTTACAAACAAAAAAATCCTTGCCCCAAATAGCTTGCAATATAAACAGGAAGCAGATATTAATGGTGGATACTGGTCACAGTGAGTATGAGAACAAATGTCTCTAGAAAATACATAGCTATATGAAAATTTGTAAATCTTCACTAGGTTTTAGTTTTAATATATTTTTTAAAAATATGGAAGAAATTCGCACTACTTCTGCAGCCTAGAAAAGTGTAAGATTTAATAAAAAACAGAGGATAGCACAGCAGTCCTGTGCGCTGCATGGTAACAAATATGGATACACACTTTTGTCAAGCTGTTGTGTCTCACACAGAAAGTTGAGAAAACTTAGTGAAATTCCGTGTCTCATAGAAATATCTATTTGTCTGGACAGACGATCAGAGACACAATCTAGGTGTAATAGCACTGTGGTTCTCACTGCTGAAGATAAGCGGGCTGTGGGCAATTTGGAATACAGGAGTTAGCATCCGTTCCTTGGCTTGCTTTCATTTCTACTAGCAGTTTAATACTCTGATCTACATCCAAAATATTCTCAATGAAACCAGCTGGGTTAGTAGCTTTACCAAGGCCCTTGAATTACTCAAAAAGCTTCTCTTGGACAATACAGGTTGTGAAGTTCTAGGTGACGTGTGTGAACTAGGGAGAAATGATTTGTGTGATGAAGTTTGTACAACTGAAGATCAAGAGGATACAGCTCAGGAAAGCAGGTTACCCTAAAGTAGAGAGATCTCCTGACAGAGCAGCAAGACCTTTGATAAAACTCTTCCTACATAATGAAATGGATCAGATCAACACTATGAAAATAAACAATAACTTATTTCAACAAACTAAAAAAAAAAAAAAACCACATTAAAACTCTCAAAAATCCTGTGTGGGCTGAACATACAGGTCTAATTTATCAGGGAAAAGTTGCAGATTTCTTACAAAACTGAAGTTTACAGCTCTTAGGGACACCTAAAACATTTATATATGAGGAGTATTTACAGGTTCATGAAGGGAAGAAAAGAAGGAAACCATTTTGACTGAGGAGCACCTACCGGCATATGAACACAAACCTGCAAAACAGTTGGCAAACTGGGGTCACTGAAGAGAGCTGAAACAACTTTTGAAGAGAAAATATCACATTGACCTAGTCCTTCATAGAATTTGAGTCTTAATCCTTCCTTGAACGTGAAATTTCTTTCAACACTTTCACTTGCCTGAAAAAGACATTTCTTGCACCTTCAGCCAGTCAGCCTTTAAATATAGAAAATTAGTCTAGGAAAAAAATACTAGATTCAGTTAAATATTTAGTTGTATTTCCAGGCCAAGACTTAAAAAATTATGGTGCACAAGAATCCATTGTTTGAATATTAATATCTACATTTGTAAGATGCTTCTTACACTGTCCAGAGGTTTTGACAGAACAGAGGGTTATAGGCCAAACTCGTCAGTTTTTTCAGTTTGTCCAAAAGTTTCCAGAACGAAGTTATAAATAGTCCCTAGCTGATTTCCTGTAAAAGTGACAGCTGTTTTCCTATACCAGCGGAAAAGCTTTTTTCCATGTTAGCATGTGAAAATACGGCATATTCTTTCATACCTAAGACTCTGTAACATCCTTTGCAGAACATAAAAACTTAAAGTTTTGGAATTTCTGAAGTAGTAACATGAAAATTATGTATGTCAGAAACAAGTAGAGTTTGCCGAGATAAAGTTTATGTTTAATTACCCTTAAATGGAAATTAATAGTTTGTGATGAAACATGATGTCAATAAAATAATCATTTTTTGAATTAAAGGATTTATTGTTGCTGATGGCAACATACCTGCATGCTGGGAGATTATGCTCTTCAAAAAACATTTTCTCTATACCCTCATTAATGCTCTTTTGAATATAAGGTGAGTTGTGCTATTCCAACATTCTTAGTGCACTTCACATAGTTGTTACTTTAATAAAATATATTCTGACAGCAAAATTATTTTTGTGCTCCTTTTCTTTGTTGCAGTTTGTAGCACACCCAAACTGCCAGCAACAACTTCTCTCCATCTGGTATGAGAATTTGTCAGGTTTACGGCAGCAGACCATGGCAGTGAAGTTCCTGGTGGTTCTTGCTGTCGCGGTGGGACTGCCGTTCCTCTCAATGGCTTACTGGATTGCTCCGTGCAGTAAGGTCAGTCTGTGGAATCTTGTAATGACCTTCTATTGACTCCTGTATCATCTATATGTAGATTCCTGCCTGGCAAAGATGGAGCATGAGTGTTAGTTACTGACATGCTTAAGTATACTTCAGAAATGTGTTATTTTAAAGCTGGGTTAGAATGGAATGGCTGCAAGATTGCATGTTCTGGCAATTGTAATTAAGACAGGAAACTGTGTTGTATTAAATGCAGTGTATATTAAATTAAATTACAATGGTTCAGCAAGAGTTGCCTTGTAGAAATTGTACTTCAGAAACAATGATTCAAACTATTCTTCATGTTGTTGTTGCCTGAGTAGGCAGATGCAGAGGATCCTCATTTCCCAGTGATTCAGAGATAGACTAAGTTCAAGCTGTGGGTTGATTCCAGTTACCTCAAAGGCAATTTTATTTTTGATGATTAAAAATTAATAGATCAAAGTCACTGAAACATGAATGCCAGAAATTAAAACGATCGTCATCTGTTTTCTAGAAGTCCAAGTGAACCGTGTTGGCTTGTCAAGACAGTGTGCTAATACTTATTGCATTCCATGAGGTTTTTAAAGCAGTCATGTAGCATCCCCTGCATCCACTTAAAATGCACACCTGGATTCGGATGCTACCACTGTGTGTGATTTGGATGATATATAGTATAGAAAGCCTTTCCACTGAAGATGGATTACAGTCTCTGATCTCTCTGAATTTTGTTTTGAATATCTTTTTTAATTGGTCACTATCCATTTTAAATGGATAGAGGGAACAAATGGGATCATATGTGGATTATTCAAGAGGTTACAGTACAACATCCATTATTTTAGCAGGTCAAATCACATACAGTGACTCCAGGGGAAGAGGAAAGTTGAGAGGACTGAGGTCTCTGGTTTTTTTATTGTTCTCTGAGAGGAGAAATGTGATCCTTTTTTTGTTTTGCCATATATTTCATTTATTTCAGTCCGGACAATAAAAATCAGTTCTATGACTTTCAGTTTTCTATATAGTGACTATGATTTTTATGAATACTTTTTTCTAAAAACACACCTTGAGATTCAACGTACTTCAGTAATTGTTTTCCAACCATAGCAGTGATTCATCTATTTGTCATTTTCCTTTTTCAAAGATTTATTGGATCTTAAAGTAATTTTGAACCATTGTACATTCTGGAAAAGCTATTTCAGAGTAGGTTTTTAAAGTCGAGGTTCAAGGGACAACATCCTTTAAGGTTCCACTTCTGTTGATACTTAGTCGTCTCACCGTGTGATTTATATGTTGCATGCTTTTTGTTTCATTATATTCTGCAAATATGAAGTCTAATCCACCTTTTTCACCAGTTGCCATTTCTTATGTTGTGCTTCACTCATACTTCAAAATTCGATTCTTTGTTTTTTTGAAGACAGAAATGTTCACTATTTAATTTCAGGATAGGATGGGTCTAACGCAGAACATGATCTGTACCAACAGACTCCATCTGTGTATGAATTGACGGAATTTTCTGAATCTCTTGTCCTCCTACCAAGATAAAGTATGCATTCTTTTTCGAGGTTTGACACTACAGGGACAGAAGTGAGAGAAAATACACACAGGATTTGTGATGAAAATAATAGCTGGCAGTGAAGTTATTTTGGCACATTTCTTTATATTCTCATGCCATGACTCTGAGAGAGGCCAAAATGTCTTTATCACGTTTGCAACATCACAGTCAGTTACCTGTATAGCTGACCAGTTTCCTCTTTAGGAAAACATTAATTTGATCTTGGACCACAGATACTGAACTGAGAGTTTCAGATCTGGAAGAAAGTTCATAAAATACGTGGACAAAGCCCTGTTGATTTAGCAGGAATTGACTAGTGTCAGATGCCGAAAGGAATTGAGATTGCCTCTTGTTTGAGTTTCAGGCAGCAATCCACATGGAGGCACTTCAAAGTTTTGTGAACTGTTTGCTCTGCATTTCTAATTGGTAATTCTGTGTAAATACTGACATAATTAACCAAAAGCTTCTAGAATGCTATTTTATTACATGACATTACATTTTGAAAGAGTAAAAACTTTTTTCAGTTATCTCCAAGAATTTCTTATGTCTATGCTATTCAGTTCTAATTAATATCAGAATTTAGATTTTTAGGTTTATGAGTTCATAAATAATTCAGTCAGCTCCTGGCGAAGATGAGGGATCTGAATTTGAAACTGGTTCTTCTTTCACAGTTCCCAGCCACCGCAGGTTGGCATTTCTAAAGAAGAAAATTGTTAAGTCCCTACATGCTTTCTAGAAGCATGTTCTGAGGGTTGTGCACATTCCTCTTTCTCACTGTGGTAGACGAAAAGAAATTGGACATTGTGTCCAGTATATGATGAGCTAGGAAATTGTTCTTCCTAAAAAAAGTATATGCTTTATCTCCTTTTTGTTGTCAGGCCTTTTCTCCAGACAAATACATGTCAAAGTATCCACCGTAAAACTATTGTATATCTTGTCCTAATCCAAAGCAACCTAACAAAACTCTCTCCAAAACTCTATAGCAAACCGAAGACCATAGCACAGACGATAAGATACCAGGAAAACAAACAAAAAAACATTTAAATTACAGAAATATATTAAGAGCATTTAGAAGATCATGTCCTGGGTCTGTGCAATAGGAAGGAATTTATTATGTCAAAATACGCAGTGATATCTTATTACAGAAGGACTCTAGCTTATAGAAGAGTCCAAACTTGCAAGATTATGACCTTGTCTTTACGTGTTGCTCTTTCTTTCCCTGATTCACATTTTCTGACTTTTATGTTCTCCCTAAAAAAATTTGGAATTTTGGAAGTGACATTTCAAAATTTTATTGGATCACTATTAAATGGCAGTGTCATAATACCTTCCAGCATTTATGTAATCTCTTCAACTGTAGTCAGTCCTGCTTCCAGGGAGATTTTACTGTACAGGGTGTTTCAAAAAGATGGACCCAATTTGAAATCACTGTATCTCTGCAACCACAAACTATCAATTGTTGTCTTAATGTTGTGCATACAGCAGGTGGATGGAACATAAATAATTTATAGAAAGGTTACTAAAACTTGGTAACTCATTAAACCATTTGTAAATTTTTGTGTAATTGTAAAATATTGTATTCATCTTTTTGAAACACTCTGTATAAATGTAAAAAATGCTTTTCCATCTCTTTTGAAGGGGCGAAAGGGGGTGCTCTGGGAATTCAGTCTTTTAAATTTTATATTTTTTGGTCAAGGCACATATTAACATTACCTCCTTCAGTATTTTTTCTTCTTTTCTGGCTCTTTCTTTTTGGCATCTATCTCCTAATCCATCTTTGTGAGCACAAGAATAATTCATTTAAAAGGACACTGTCAAGATACTTTATCATTTTCCAACTCTGCTTTATTATGTGTTGTTTATGATCGTTCCTTCCTAGCTCGAAATAAAATCTTTTCCCATGATGCTTACCTGTTCTCTTTGTAGTTCATGCAAAATAATTGGTTGTTTAAATCCTTTCTCATGAGGCTGGTGGAATATTTTATTTAATAAAAGACAAAGCAATTTTATTGAGTGAGAAATATAATGAATGCCATGGATTTGCAAAATAATGTAAAATAGAAAGAAGATCAAATTTTGTGCCTGCTAACCTTGACAGTGTTCCTTTAACAGTATCTTCTTTTTACATTTGTCTAGTTCTCTTAGTGTTAACTGTATTTGAGCCCTTACCATCACATCCCTGGCTGCATCCTCTTATTCTTTGTTTCTGTAAAAGTTGACTGTAAAGACAGCAAAATTCTGACTTTGATAGTGAAACAAGTGTAGCAAAAATATGAATACCAAGAACTTACCTTTCTGCTTTCCTTTCCCTTTTCCAGAACACAGATTGTTATGTTTCAACTGAGATCTGTGACACTTTCAATGATTTCCAAGGAATTTTTGTTAGATAGAGATACTGGCTTTGTGTAAAATTACAAGTATTTTTCTGCAGCTGCCAACTAAATGAACAAGCTAAGACTTTTACTATTAATACAGACACTCTCAAAAATAAAGTAAATAATTGTTATAAGTTCAGCCTTATGTGAGTTTGTATGGAACTTCTAGGTTTTTTAAGTGTTGCACTAAGCCATTTTAAAGTTGTCATGGCAAAGTTTATGGCATTTCCATTAAAGGAATCAGGAAGGAAATTAAGACACTACAGATCTGTAAACATTATCTTTTAATGCTTCATGAAGTTTTTGAAAAAGAAAATTCACTCCTGGTGATAATTTAATGCTTTTAGTAAGTGTCACAATATCATTTTCTTTGTTGCTTCATAAAAATGGCTAACGTGTAAGAAATTAAACAGTTATAATAAAAATTCATATTGATTACCTATAATAGACATAGATTCCTCAAAGTAATTATAGAAATATTTCAAACTGCTGAGTTAAAAATACATATATGGTGAAACTGATAGATTATTCCCCTGAAAACAACAAATAAGTTGGAACTTTTAAAGTTGACTGTCAACCTGGCGCCATGGTATACAACTTTTTCCAAATAATATTTCCTGTGCGTTATTGAAATATATATTTCTCTGTGTTACTGTTTTTTTTTTTACACATTTTTATTCTGGAAAAGGTCAATGCAATATCCTTGTGTTTTATAACCTCTGTTGCAGCTGGGGAGGATAATGCGTGGACCATTTATGAAGTTTGTAGCCCATGCAGCCTCTTTCACCATTTTTCTTGGTCTACTTGTCATGAACGCAGCTGACAGATTTGATGGCACCAAACTCCGACCTAATGAAACAACAGGCAATGTAAAACAGCTATTTAGGATGAAAACATCCTGTTTCTCATGGATGGAGATGCTCATTATTTCTTGGGTAATAGGTAAAGTTTAATTTTTGCTTAAATTTGTCTTACTGTGATTTCCGGGGAGCTGGACCAAATTTAATCTGTTGCTATTAATGTTATGTGTAAAAATTGCAACAAGGGGAGTATCTTCGGCTGGCTGCTTTCCCACATTGGCTTTGTGTTTCTCAGTGGATATCAGCAGGAGTCCCATGTGCCTAGTTAATCACAAACATTCTGGTTAAGGACTTGGGTGAAATCTGCATCATCTGAAGATGAATGAATTCAATATTACGAATATCAAAGCAAAGTGTCTACCAGTTTTCTGGGAGTTTTTTCGTTGGTTTTGGTTTGTTTGTGTGGGGGTTTTTGGTTGTTTGGTTTTTTTGGGGCTGGTTTTTTTTGTTTGGTTGGTTGGTTTTTTGGGTTTTATTTTTTTGAGTCAGGGTGTATCAGCTCCCAAGGGGAAGGTTTTCCACCTCATGGGCCAAGTGTTTTTTGTGTCCAGTTGTCTCTTTCTGCTAAAATTCTCTTATTTTTCAAGTATTCCTGCAGAATTGATAATGTGTAGCTGAATGTGTTATTGACAAAAGAGAAGCAGAATATAGACGCCTGAACATTCAGTGATAGATTTTTCCATCCCGATGTGAGGATGAGATGAATATGAATATCACTCTGAGCTGAGCCATTCAATTTGGTGGTGCAATACTATTCAACGTAAGAACTTGAGCACCAACCCTCAAAAGCACTTTAGGTATCTGATTCTTATTTACAAGTCTAATACCATTTATTACAGTAGGACTTACTTAAATGCCCAAATATATAAAAGATCTGGGTTCTGGTTGTTAGTTAAGTCAGCAATATGGAAGAGTTCAATTCCAGCTAAGTAAAATCTGTTTCCATTCAAGAGCTTAAGCATTTAAAATATTTTGCTTTTGTGAGCTCTTTGTGGTTGAAGTGGGAGCCATTCGAACACCAACTGATTCTTATAGCTTTAAAAGACAATCTTTAGTTATTTCATGGCAGAATTGTATATAAATTAATCTAATTTTCTATTATGGGAAAAACATGTCACTGAGATTTCCAAATATTCTATAAACATCAGTGTTTTCATCTGATAGTAAATAAGTAAATAATAATTTTCCAATTTAAAGTTCTAGTTTGCAAATTCATCTATTTTTATTTATTTCAGTGTCATGTATTAGATGGTTTATGAAAAATTGATTCAGTGCATACTGTTGTAGAATTCAGTTACTGTAATTAACATTATAATTGTCATGGGAAAACAATGAAAAGTTCCCGCAGACAATTCGATAAGTGCAAAAAATGGTGACATTATTGCAATTCAGTTTTTAATTAACTCTCTTTAGAATCCTAGAAGTGTATTTCATTATTAAATAAATTTTATCTTGAAAAGGAAAATTATTTGCTTAATAAAATAATGCCATAAACTTATACTGTGATCCTATATTTTGTTATTAGGGATAATAATTGGGAATCAAACAGATACCGTTGTTCTGTTGAAGAAGCATTAGGTCTAATTCTTACTTTCATGGTTATTTGTCACATATATTTGCAATTTCAGTAGGACAGACTGTACCTAGGATACTGTGAAAATAAAAAAATGTGAGATCTGCTATTAGTTCTACCACTATATGATCATGCCAGAGCTTTTCTGTTCTTTCGATCTCTCTAACAGATGGTAGTACTCACATCTCATTGTTCTCTTTGAAAGCTTTTGTAGTTGTACAGCAAAAGACAATATGAAAGATTGTTATTATTACTCACATGAGAAAGAAGTACTGGAATGTATATGAATTGGCAGCTTCAAGGGTTTTAGTTTGTGTCCAAACTCCCACTGATTAAAATAGTTTTGAGTTTGAATGCAACCAAGAACATTACCTGTACATAATAAAATATTGAATGAAACAAAAGTGAAGGTAAAAGTACACACTGTTTTCCCTGTTCTGTCTTATACAGGCATGATATGGTCTGAATGTAAAGAAATTTGGTCTCAAGGTCCAAAAGAATACCTTTTTGAGTTATGGAATATGCTTGATTTTGGTATGTTAGCAATCTTTGCAGCATCATTCATAGCAAGGTTTATGGCATTTTGGCATGCGTCCAGAGCCCAGAACTTCGTTGATGCAAATATGAAAGATCTGACAAGTCCAACACTGGAGCCCAGCATAAAATACTACACCTATGGTGAGTTGATTGCACATGCTTAAGACTTGCTTCTTGGGCCAAAAGGAATTGATTTGCTGTTAGTACGTCTCCCATACTTTAGTTCCACAATGCACTGCTCAAGAAATTCCCGTCCCTTCTTCTCTTTCTTATCCCTGCTATTTGATCACAGTTCCCTTGGCTGTGCTCATGCATCCCTTTGGGGACTGTTGTAGACATCAGACACTGAAATGATCAAAGATCAAAATACCCGCACAGTCACCCCACCCTTTTTCAAGATTATTTTAATCCAGGTCATGTCATCTGTTCAGTTACTTAATGCTATCCCACAAACACTTGTGTTGGTGCAACCTGATGTACTGTAGTGCGGGGGCAGGACTAAGAAATAGGTGCAGGAACTTCTTAAACCTGCTTTGCCAACATAACCAGTATATCTTTTATATATATTTTGTTCAGAGACTTTTATATTATTTTAATATTTCTCAATCCACTCTCTTTACCAGTGAGAGATAAAAATATTAATAAACTTGCTTCACATACATGAGAAGTGACTAGAAGCTATTTTGCCCAAATGAGAAAGAATTAAGCTCTGTTTACTTGTATTCACTCTCAATACCTCCACATCTCTCTTCCGTTTATTAGATATTTGTCTCTAGATACTGAATTACATCAGTTTCTATTCTATGCCTCAATTACTATTTCTGATAAGATAGCATTTCTTCATTATCCAGGCTGTAGAAAAAGCAGAGCAATTAATGCATATATTCTGAAACCCATTAAATTGTAGTCTTATAAATTTTACTGGGAAATTACAAATCTCACATAAGTTTTAAAAACAGCTCGTTAAATATTATTTTAGTTTTCAGTAACACCCACTTGAAGAATTTGCTGTTGTTTATGTTCACAGTTTCTGGGTATGACAAGGACAAGTCTTGTAACTTATTTGCTCTGTATAATATTGCATCATGCAGCAAGGCAGTTTCTGTTCACATCAATCATGGGTTGTGACTCTGTTATGCACTTAAGCAGAGTTGAGCCATTTTTTTAGTGTTTGCATGTACACTGAAGTCTGCTTGGAGAACATCTATGCATGATCATACTAACATGGATAATATTAATAGTGAAAGCCACAGTTTTTATAATGGGCTAGCAAATATACCTTGGTGGACACCAGGCTGAACATGAGCCAAGAATGGGCCCTTAGCACAAAGAAGGCTGCACTAGGCAAAGCATTGCCGGTAGTCAAGGGAGGTGATCCTTCTGCTCCACTCAACACTGGTGAGCCCGCACCTGGAAGACTGTGTCCAGTTCTGGGCTCCTCAGTACAAGAGCGACACGGACAAACTGGAGACAGCAAAGTGCCACAAAGATGACGAAGGGACTGGAGCATCTCTCCTGTGAGGAAAAGCTGAGAGAGTTGGGACTGTTGAGTCTGGGGAAGGCTCAGAGAGGATCTCATCAATGTGTATAAAAGACCTGAAGGGAGGGTCAAAAGAGAATGGAGCCAGGTTCTTCTCAGTAGCACCCAGTGAAAGGACCAGAGGCAATGGGCTTAATCAGAAGCAGAGGAGGTTCCATCTGAACATCAGGCAACACTTTCTCACTGTGAGGGTGACTGAGCACTGGCACAGGTTGCTCAGGGCGGTGGTGGAGTCTCCATCCTCGGTACTGGGCAACTGGCTCTGGATGATCCTTCTGTAGCAGGGGGGTTGGATCAGATGACCTCCACAGGTCCCTTCGCACCTCAAACTTTCTGTGACAATACAGCTCATCTGGGAACCTGAAAGATATATGGCTATGAGCCCATACTGAAACATCTACCATCTTTGATTTTAGTTATCCATGAAATCTGAGGTAAAGCTAACATAGGTATGTCTGGTTATGTGAAGATGCACAGTGTTTTGCCATACAGACATTTTCTTATTTGAATATAGTGTGTAGTAGCCTTTACAGTGAGGAACTCAATAGATGAAATAATATGCATATACCTACAAGAAACACACAGCACCTAACAAGGCAATGAATGTGTGATAACTGAACCTCACTATGCCTAAACCCAATACTTTGTCATGATACTTGAATAATGTCATGACAGTGAATTCCTTGAAAAATATTATTTTCTGCTCTATATGTGGACATTTTGAATAATGCTCAGCATTACTGGGTATGGGTATATTATAAAGCTGTGCAAATAGCTGATTTTTTATTAAATGGTTATTTGTTAGTTAACAGCTCAAATCAGTGTTTTTCCAAATGCTAGTGATTTCTTTCGTTGCAGTATAAATTCTTTCATTTTCTGGAATTTACAGTAGAGAAAACACAGATGACAACACTCTTCTGGGATGTGGTAAACCCTTCCCAAGTTAACCTCTTTGCCCGAAGCACAACAGTGAACTGAATTTAAGCCTCCCACCTTGTGGGAGAATGCCTTCATCTCCAGCTAGGAAGTGTTTGGAATGGTATTGCTTTGGATTTCTCCTTCTGACACTTTTCTGTAAATATTTCTTTAAGTACAGGTTTGAACCTGAATATTCCCCTCTTCAGCTGACTGTGTTCCCTATCCAACAGCAGTGTCACCTTCCCACATAATCCAAAGGGTGTTTGAATAATTCACACAAGTGGATCAGATTCAGTGGAAGAGACTGATAGAAATGATGATAGAAAAGGTGATAGAAATGGATGTTTGGTGTATGGCAGGAAAGGACCATTAGCATTTCACTTTGCATAAAAAGATGGAGTAAATAGAAAGAGTAGAGAAACATTATTGTTCCACAGTTTTGGAGTTGTGGGTGGCATTTAATGATCCCAAGTGCCCACAAAGAAACAGTTCATTTCAGATAGCTCAAGCAAATCACATTTCTAATTTACTCAATTTTCATCACCTCACCCTGTAAATGGAATTTTTCATAAATTCTCTAATACGTTGGGATTCAACTCCCCAAAAGTTCCAAATTTGTGTAGCACCATTGCATTCACTTCTCATTTACACTTAATGGTTCACTGTTACCAAGAGAGAGTACTTCGGTGAATAACCTAAGGTAGACTTTGAAATACTGACCAAAATTCTCATCTTTTGTTTCTAGCCAGAATGAACTGGGACCCGTCTGATCCTCAGATCATATCTGAAGGCCTGTACGCAATTGCGGTAGTATTAAGTTTCTCCAGAATAGCCTACATCTTGCCAGCAAATGAAAGCTTTGGACCACTGCAGATATCACTTGGCAGAACTGTGAAGGACATCTTCAAGTTCATGGTGATCTTTATCATGGTGTTTGTGGCTTTCATGATAGGCATGTTTAATCTCTATTCCTACTATCTGGGGGCAAAACAAAACGAAGCATTCACAACGTAAGTAAAACTGATTAAACTGTTATGATTGTGGGCTATTTTTATGGGAAGATGTTTGCTTGCATTTTATGTATTGTTTACTAGTTGTTCTATTAGGTAGGTGTCTCTTAAAAATTTCTTTATCCTGGGTTAAGTAGTAATTTTCTCTCTTGTTCTGGTGCTTAAAGGGTATATTTAGAATCAAAGGATGAGCTCTTGATCTGAACAATACTATGATAAATCAGGAAAGGTAGGCTTGGAAGGGGAGATGTAGTTGCCCATTACATAAGAGAGCAGCAAGAATGCCTGTTCCTTTGCCTAGGGATAGATGATGAGCCAGTGAGACATTATATCCCAGGATTAGAGGGCAAACCAACATAAATGACGTTGTAGTGGATTTCTGCTATGGAATGCCTGATCAAGAAGACAAAGTAGATGAGGCCTTCTTCAGACAACTGGAAGAAGCTTCACATTTGCATGCCCTGGTCCTCATGGGGATTTTTAACCACCCTGGCACAAGCAGTCCAGGAGGTTTCAAGGAGGGCATTGACAATAACTTCCTGACAGAGGTGGTTGAGAAGCTGATGCGGAGAGGAGCTTTGTGACACATGGCTTTTGCAAACAAAGAAGAACTTATTGGGTGTGTGGAGGTTGGAAACAGCCTTGGCTGAAGCATGAGATGGTGGAATTCAGGTTCCTGAGAAGAGAGAACAAAACAAAGAGTGGGACCACAACCACGTACTTCAGGAGAGCAGACTTGGGGCTGTTCAGGGAAGAATCTTGTGGGATAAGGTCCTGAAGAGAAGGGCAGTCCAGGGATGCTGGTTGGTTTTCAAGAACTGACATTTCAGCGCTCAAGGCTGCTCCATCTCAGTGGGCAGGAAGTCAAACGAAGGTGTCATGATGCCTGTGTGGATGAGCAAGAGTGACTGATAGGCCAGCTGCTTGTGATGCAACTCAGAAGGACCTTGACAGGCTGGAAAAATGGACCAACAGAGACCTCGTGAAGTTCAACAGAGTGAAATGCCATGTCCTGCCCCTAGGGAGGAATAACCTCTGGCACCGGGACAGGCTGGGGCTGACTGGCTGGAAAGCAGCTTGGCAGAAAAAGACCTGGGAGTCCTGGTGGACACCAAGTTGACCATGAGCGAGCCAGCAATGTGCCTTTGTGTCAAAGCAGCCCAACAGCCTCCAGAAGTACATCAGACCCCTTGCACAGCACTGTACATACATAAGATGGCCTGGCAGTGCAATCTGTAATATCCCTCCATGCTCAGTGCTTGTTCCCGGGGTTGTTCAGTGATCTGGGGACACAGGCTGGGTCAGACCCGGGCTGGCAGGGCAGCATCCTCCCTGTGAGGATGGTCGGCACCAGCACGGCAGAGCACAGCATGGCAGCTCCCTGCAGCATGTGGGAGCAAGGCTGGTTCCTCCATCCAGTGCTACTGTTACCGGTAACTGAAGCAAGGTAATCACTACAGTGTGATACACATGGTAATCTAATCTAATCCCTCCTTTAAGATCTGCCTCTCCATAGTTTCCAGTGGCAATAACCTAAATACATTCCTTTTTTCTTTTTTTGAATCTGCCTGTCAAGAGTTTTTTGATATACATTTGTCATGCCTCCTGTTTCTGGTTGTGATTTTAAGATAGATCACTTGAGTGGAAACTCACTCCTTTCCATGCTCTGCAGCCCTTGCCCACTTAATTTCTGGCTGTTACAATGTTCAGACTGTAGCTGTTATGAAGTGTACTCAGACAGGAAGCAAACTTGGCCACAAGGAAAAAAAAATTCACTACTTTTTTATTATTATTTATTAACACAATAGATAAAGTACCTAAAACTGCAACTCACAGATGGAATACTACTAAAATATTATAAGCAGAGAATTCACAACTAAAAATAATGAGTTTCTTAACTTTTTTTTCTTAACAATAAAATCCAAAATGTCCTTTGCAATGCCACTGTGTTTTTGGACATGGGGAACTGAGAACTCTTCACCAAAGCAAGAGAAAATACATCTGTGACAAGGTGGAGATACTTAGGAAAAGATAACTCAGAGGTTTGGACTTATATATAGAAACTGATTAAGACGAAATACATTTTATTTGTATGAACTAACCTGAAAAAAAAAAAAAAGCAGTGTCCCTATACCATCTCTTATTACCTTTACCCTGGATTTGTGGAATAGTGAAAACTCAACTTGGAGGATTATGGTCTGTGAGCCTCATTTTGTGAAACATCCTGACTTGCAGTCAGATATCCTGTCTTGTTCACAGTTTTGGAATATTAGTCGTCCTAATGGTGAAATAATTAATACTAAATGAACTAATAGTGCAATTAAAATGAAGTACTTACAGGTTAATTGTTTTTGTTATTCGTATTCACATTACCAGCAAGCATGTAGCATGTAGATTAAAGTAGTTAACAGCTGAATCATTGTCATATTCTTTGGAGAATGTATATATATCTCCTAAACTCAATCAGATGGTTTTACTGTCAGTCCTAAATATTAGCAATCTTATATCATGCAACAACCTGTACCGATTAAATCAGATAGTCTATTTGTTCTGCTAAATTGCTTTATGGTAAAGTTCTATGTAATGATAATGGAAAAATTTGTGCACTGTGTAAAAATGGTAACTGGCAATTTATACAATAAGAATATCTAGCTTTTCTTCAGTAACATATGCATGTGTTCAATTTCTCCTTTCAGTATTGAAGAAAGTTTCAAGACATTGTTCTGGGCTATATTTGGACTCTCAGAGGTTAAATCAGTTGTCATCAATTATAACCACAAATTTATTGAAAATATTGGTTATGTCCTTTATGGAGTCTACAATGTTACCATGGTCATTGTCTTACTGAACATGCTTATCGCAATGATCAACAGTTCATTCCAGGAAATCGAGGTAAAAATTCCATTTGTGATGAAATATCACCACATTTACTGTCACAACTAATTGCCTAAATCTCCTTGAAAATTTTCTTGTTGACATCTTATTTAAGAAAAAGAACACACGGGCTTTTGGAATATATTAGGAAAAAATATTAATTTAGCTATTAATTTATTATAAAATAACTGGAAATTACCCATCTGTGTGTGCTTGCAATAATAAAAAGTCCTTTGCGCTAAGAAACTGCTGTTGAACTGTGCTATGCTCCTGAAGAGGACGGGCTATGTTGTGTGACTTTATGAATCTTTCATTTGCCTCTAGTTGTAGTTATTATTTCAGTAGTGTCCCTCTTACTGCAAAGATACTCTAGTTTCTTTGCCTTGACCTTGCAAGCAAGTCTATAACATGCTGTTTTCTTCTTTTATTCAAACTGTTGCTCTAGTCCTCTGCAGTCAACGAAACTTGACAAAGTAATCAGCAGGGCTACTGAAATTCAGCACAAACTTTTGCATGCCATGGAAAATAAGGGGCTAAATCATTATTACTGTTTAGAAAAAAAAGGAAACAGATCTCCAAGAGTTAGGGCATCCCAATCTTTTCCAGGTGACGCTCTTGCCATGAAGCAGCAGGCTCAGTTTGTTTGACATTGCTCAGGTTTGGGGCTCTGATTTGGGGCTGTAGCCTTGTCCAGCTTGAGCAGGACCAACACACATTCTCTAGGGAGGTTCAGATGCTTCTGATTCAGGAGGCCACAGAATAAACTGTGAGATTCAGAGCAATAAAAACCAGGCTGTTAATGAAAAAAATTGTTGACTGAAAACTAAAAACAGCTACAGCAATATTGAGTCATGTCCTTGAACATGATGTCAGTCCTTTCTGCAGAAAACCCTCTTGAAATTTACAGGGAGGAATAAAGTGAGTGTTTTGGCTATTGTAAATGCTAAATGTAAACCATGGTGATGATAGCATACCTGATTTAATGATATATTCCAGCAAGTGGAAGGAATTAGGTAAGAATCACCTCTTTTTTTAATGTCGTGTTTAAACGTCATGAGTAAAATTTACACTTAAAATTCCGATACTATGTCTTCTTCACAAAAAAGATAATAAACTAATTGCTGCAGAAGAGACCAGTAAGATAAGAAATTAGAGGTGTAGTCTCATATGAGAGATTTGCATTTTTATTATGTTAACAGGGGATTTTTCCATTTTATTTACTGAGCATGGCAGTATTCCAAGCAAGCGACTACTCAGTCAGGCCCTGGCTGATGAATTTGAGTGTTGCCTTGAAGCTTTAACTTGGGCATTGTATCATGTTCTTTTAAGTCAGAGCTTGCTTTCTTACCAAAGTGTTTACAAAGAGCACCAAAGAAGGAGATCTGACTTTGTGATCCTGTATTGTGGATTATTAGCAATCATTCTTGAGTAACCAATGTTTAAATCAAATCCACTTTGTTCTTCTGTAATTGCATAATTTTAAATGGATTAGTAAGAACAGTTCCATTCATTGCAATTTGGTTTTCACAGATTATAAACAAGTTCTTGATCTGTTTGAGATTAACTTCAGCCAATTACATCCGAGTCACATGTGAAGTTTAGCTAGAGCATCTTCAAAAGTCAAGATGGTATTAACAGTGTATTAATAGCCATGTTTCTGCTTTACAGGATGATGCTGATGTAGAATGGAAATTTGCAAGGGCTAAGCTTTGGTTTTCTTACTTTGAAGAAGGCAGAACTCTTCCAGTACCCTTCAACTTAGTGCCAAGCCCAAAATCTTTGCTGTATCTCCTACTCAGAATAAAAAAATTGATTTCTAAACCATTTCTGTGCCAAAAGAAAAGCTTTCAGGAAGATGCAGAGATGAACAAGGTAATTGTATACTGACAGCTGATTTTAAAACATAAGTCCAATTTTAACTTACTTTTTCTTTTTGACCTGTTTTTTCTGGTAAATTTCTCTACATACTTAGTCCATACTGAAGTCAGTCATCATATATAGGCTGAAAATCTTACTTTATTTTTTAAATATAAATATCACAGTATCACAGTATCACAGTATGTTTGGGATTGGAAGGGACCTCAAAAGATCATCTAGTCCAATCCCCCTGCTGGAGCAGGAACGCCTAGGTGAGGTCGCACAGGAATGTGTCCAGGCGGGCTTTGAATGTCTCCAGGGAAGGAGACTCCACAACCTCCCTGGGCAGCCTGTTCCAGTGCTCTGTTACCCTCACTGAGAAGAAGTTCTTTCTCAAATTTAAGTGGAACCTCTAGTGTTCCAGCTTGATCCCATTGCCCCTTGTCCTATCATTGTTTGCCACTGAGAAGAGCCTGACTCCATCCTCGTGGCACTCACCCTTTATATATATATAAACATTAATAAGGTCACCCCTCAGTCTCCTCTTCTCCAAACTGAAGAGACCCAGCTCCCTCAGCCTTTCTTCATAAGGGAGGTGCTCCACTCCCTTAATCATCTTTGTTGCCCTACGCTGGACCCTCTCCAGCAGTTCCCTGTCCTTCTTGAACTGAGGGGCCCAGAACTGGACACAATATTCCAGATGGGGTCTCACCAGGGCGGAGTAGAGGAGAAGGAGGACCTCTCTCGATCTACTGCCCACCCCCCTTGTAATACACCCAAGGATGCCATTGGCCTTCCTGGCCACAAGGGCACAGTGCTGGCTCATGGTCATCCTGTTGTCCACCAGGACCCCCAGGTCCCTTTCCCCTACACTGGGTCATTCCCCAACCTATACTGGAACCTGGGGTTGTTCCTGCTCAGATGCAAGACTCTACACTTTCCCTTGTTAAATTCCATCAGGTTATCCCCGGCCCAACTCTCCAGCCTGTCCAGGTCCCACTGGATAGCAGCACAGCCTTCTGGCGTGTCAGCCACTCCTCCCAGCTTAGTGTCATCAGCAAACTTGCTGATAGTACACTCTATTCCCTCGTGTAAATCGTTAATGAATATATTGAATAATATTGGCCCCAGTACTGACCCCTGAGGCATTCCACTAGATACTGGCCTCCAACTGGACTCCGCACCATTGACCACCACTCTCTGGCTTCTCTCTTTAAGCCAGTTTGCAACCCACCTCACTACTCGATTGTCTAGACCACACCTCCTCAATTTAGCTGTGAGGATGCTGTGAGGGACTGTGTCAAAGGCTTTACTGAAGTCAAGGTAGACCACATCCACTGCTCTGCCATCATCCATCCACCTTGTTACATTCTCATAAAAGGCTATGAGGTTGGTCAAGCATGACTTACCCTTGGTGAAGCCATGCTGACTGCCCCTAATGACCCTCTTATCCCTGATATGCCTTGAGATGACACCAAGGATAAATATCTGTCTACACCTGTAATCAGTCCAAAAATACTATTGTAAATTTACAGTTCTTCCTTCTTCCTGTCAAAGAATGAGAGAATAATTCAGGCCAGGAGAGACTTGAGGAGGTCTCTGGTCCAACCCCTGCTCACTGCAGGGTCACCTCAGATCAGCCCGGGTTGCTGAGGGCTTCATCCAGTCTGGCCTTGAAAACCTCCAGGGATGAAGACTGCAGAACCTCTTTGGTCAGCATGTGCCACGGTCTGACTGCCCCTCATGGAGAAAAAGTTGTTTCTTCTAGCTCTCATTTGGATTTGTTGATAAAGATATTTAAAAGGGCAAGTCCCAGGACAAAACCCCTGTCCAACCCTCTAAGCCCAGCCATCCAGCCACAATTTTGCCCATCTAGTTGTCCACCCATCCGGACAGTAACATGCTAATTTGAGTACAAGAATACTCTAGGATACTGTTCCCAGTCACCATCTGCTCTTCCATGTGCCCAGAAATATGCTCCAAGAGGACTCAGTCCATTATTTCACCAGTTACCAAAATGAGCTTGAGTGGCCCAGATAACTATTTTTGGCCTTTTTGAAAATGAGTTTGGCATTTGTCTTTCACCAGCTTTTGGGGACCTCACTCAATCTCCGTGATCTTTTAAAAAATGATAGCGTGTTTGCAAAGACTTTATCTGCTCTCTCAGCATCCGTGGATGCAACCCATTAGGCCCAGTGAACTTGTCTGGGTCAAGTTCTCTCAAGTAACAGCTGGCTTGACCCTCTTCCATGACTGGTTGTTCTCCTCAAACCCCTTCACTAAACACATAGACCTTGCAAACTGTTGGTGAAGCACGAGGCAGAGAAGACATCAAGTCTTTCAGCCTTACCTGTGCCCCACAGGCCCACCTTTCCCTTGTTCATCCATATACTGCTATTGTGGGAGTCAAAGCTCTTCTTACTGCCCTTGCAAATGTCAGCTTAAGGTGAGCTTTGGCTTTTCTTCCACCACCTTCACATGCCTGGGCACAGTTTCTAAATTCCCCCTTTGTAGCCTGTCTCTGCTTGCATTGAGAAGGCAGCTTGCTTTTATTTTAAAGTGGTCTGTTCTCTCTTATTTACATGACAAGTACAGTAAAAACACTTGAGTTGATTCTTTGCTGTATCCCATGGGCTTATTTAAAGAGTTCGTAGTCAGTCTGTTTTTCCTGCAGTGTCTTGGTATAAATTAAATTATTTGCTTTAGGAGAACAGGGGGCACAGCGCATGGTGTAAGGTGGTATTGGAAGTGTAAAGACTAGCACGAGTGTAACACCTTAGGAAAGAAAAGCTTTGCAAGACAACTGATGAGATGTAGTGAGTAGAAAGGTGAGCATATGGTAACATTCACACACACAAAAATGACAGATTTGTCATGGTGGCAGAATCAAATGTGTCATTTGTGGAACTTTGTAATGTGGAAGGATCTTTGTTAAAACAGGCAGTAGTCTGAGCAGAGGCCTTCAAGGTTTGGAGTTCTTGAGTCTATAGTCAAGAGTCAGTAGGCTGAGGGTCAGTAGAGAAATTACATGCATCTGTCAGCTCTCTGTCACCAATGTGAGAAGCGCTTTTTCCATCACAGGTGTCAGTTGAGGAGTAAAAAAGAAAAGAAGCTGGTTGCAATCCTAGAAGGAAAACATGGAGCTGAAGGGGAAAATTTGTCTCTGACAAGCTTCTGCCTCTGGTTAAGTTCATAATAGTCTATAAAAACAAACAGATATTAAAGGAACTGTCATCAAAGTCAAGATTGTTATTAACTTGAAATGTAATCCTAATGTATTTAAGACCCAAGAGAGGTGATGCCACATTTGCTGAAGTTTTTGATGACTCTGACGTTTGCAAAACTTTTCATCAAGCTGCTTGATACAAACCGATTTCCTTACTTCCAAAAATGATAAAGTCATCACTGAAAAATCATGACTTCAAGGATATGCATGTAAACTTTAAATTGAGCGATGGTGAAAAACAAAAAAACAAAGGATTTTTTTTTTCCTAATTCACTTAATTTGTGACTTTGAGAAGCACATATGTAAGTTAGAAGCTTATTTTTAATAACTTTTTAAAATGAAATTCATGTTCCCATAAAACAGGTATTCTTAAAAATCGCATTCTTGCACCCGAAGGAGCAAAGCTGGATTCTTATCATTCCTTTCCAAAATTATATGACTAGCAATTCATATGGCTAGAAAGTGTAATAATTACCAGTTCTAGGTAAAACAGTTACAGTAGTGTCTGCTTTTACAGCAGTGCCTCTGAAAGAGAGCTGTGAGGATGCAGCCATGGTTTATCAGAATTTTTTACTAGCCCTGAATTAATTTTTAGTCTTCAAATATTAATGCTTTCCACTTGCTGCAGATTGTAGTATAATTAACACTAAATGAGATGCACTTACTCCCCAGCCAAAGAAGCTATAAAACTGCAAATCAAAAAATCAAATTACAAAAAAAAAAAAAAAGCTTTTATGTTGGAAAACATAGAGCAGCTGAGTCATATCTATTAATTCCTCAGCTTTTGCAGCATAGTGGCTCATATTGCCAGATGATTACATTTTTACTTACCTTTCGGACCACCACATACTGTGGAGCTGACTTTACCCGAATCTTAGAATAATAAGCAGCATTACTTAGAATGTCCTGAGTCGGAAGGACCCACAGGGATCATCGAGTCCAACTCCTGTCCCTGCATATGACAACTCCACAGTTCACACCACGTGTCTGAGGGTGTTGTCCAGTCTCTTCTTGAACACTGTCAGGCTTGGGGCCGTGACACCTCCCTGGGGAGCCTGTTCCAGTGCTCCAGCACCCTCTGGGTGAAGAACCTTTTCCTAATGTCCAACCTAAACCTCCCCTGGCACATCTTCCTGTTGTTCCCTTGGGTTCTGTCATTGGTCACCAAAGAAATCAGCACCTGCCCCTCCTCCTCCCCTTGTGAGGAAGCTGTAGCCACCATGAGGTCTCCCCTCCATCTCCTCTTCTCCAGGCTGAACAAACCACGTGATTTTAGCTGCTCCTCATACAGTTTCCACTCCAATCCCTTCGCTGACTTTATAGTCCTCTTCTGGATGCTCTCCAGTAGCTTTAGATCTTTTTTATCCTATGGTGCTCAGACCTGCATACAGTGCTCCTGATGAGGCCGCACCAGTACAGAGCAGAGCAGGACAATCACCTCCCTTGGCTGGGATAAGAGAAAGATTAAAGATTTGTTAAGACCAGACCCAGGACTTGGTGGCTGTGGCTGTGCTAGTAAATTAGAGGTGACAGGGAGCTTACCCAGTTCAGGAATGGCTTGCCCCTATTCATGTAGTAGCATTGCTGTAACCTATTGCCCCCAGACCATTCCAGTTGCCAAACAGTGCCTCAGAAGAGAACCAGGTGCTCTGGTGCAAGTCCTACTTGGGAGAACACTAAAAGTTCACTGGTAGAAGACATTGCAGGGCAGTACCCAGAAATGTTAACACATTGGTGTTTTAAACATCAAGTGAACAAGAAACTCAAACCAAAAAAGGGGAGAAATACATGAAAAAAGAGAGTTTTAAAGAAACCCACTTTGAGTTTTATTCTAAATTGAAAAATTGCCTTGTGAATGAGAAATTTTATAGTTCAAGAGTCATAGAATTTGTTCATCTTCCTGAGCTGAAAGCAAATTGTGGCAGATGGTGTATTTAAGTCTTTTTCTTAAAACATGGTCCTTCAGAATAGAAATAAGGAACAACTAATTATTGAAATAGTTTTAAACCCTCACTCAAATAATAATAATAAAAAACTTAACTTTTACTTTCCTAGTATAAAACAACATTTCTGAAATTTTCAAATTGTCACAAGTGAGTACAAACTGAGTTGTTTTCTGGGAACCCACAATTCTGGTCCAAGCCGGTACAATTTACTGGCATTCCAAGTTCTCAGCTGCTTCTTAAAACTGGATTTTAAGATGTTTAAAAAGTGCTACACAAGACAGCTGGGCTGATTACATTACTATTCTGATTTCATCGAATTTTAAATAATACTAGAAAACGAGAGAATGAGAAACAAGTTTATAGAGGAAGGTGTTTTCTAAGTGCAACTCCAGGTATGCTGCATTTCTTCCTTTACACAACACTCCTGGAGGAGATTTTTTTGTTTGTTTGGATTTATATAATTGTTTTATTTAAATTACATTTATTTTCCCTTCCAGTTACTCATGTGCAGATGTTCAATATATATTAACTTAAAATATGAATTATAGTTCAGTCATTAATGTGACAGGCTGAGTTTACTATAGTGGTAATTCTTGGGAGAGGAAAAAGCCATCGGTGTGAAGATTAAAGGGAGTTTAAAAATTTTGTGTAAAAATGAAGTTATCATGAAATCTTGGCCATCTCTGCCACCAAGTGGTCGTTCAGCAATGTGCAATACTCTCCTTTTACTGTTACTCATAGGCAGATTTAATGAAGTTACACACTTCTGATTTACCTGATTTACCTGCCAACTTTCAAGGTGCAGCCTGTAGTTAATTAGAAGTACCTTATTCTGTTCAAAAAAAGCAGAGTGCTACTACATTATTTAAAAAAAAAAAAAAAAAGTGCATTAGGAAACCAGGAGCTGAAAAAGGAGGGAGATTGGTTTTCTCTTTTAATCTAGTAGTAAAGGTGAGGGCCAAGAGAGTATTATTAGTTCTAAAATCCTGGAAGACATAGTGTTTAAACTGTTGTGTAAACACAGATGCATAGTTTAAGACATTTAGATAAACTTCTGTTTTCTAAAATATGTTCAAAACATTTAAGGTAGCTTTATTCAAGCAAGAAAAAGCAACAATAACTTGCCCTTTTTATACATCTTTAATGCCATTTCCATCCAAATTCAGGTTTACATGTTAGCGATAAATATTTATTATTCATAAATCTATTTATATATTACTTTATATCTCCTATCATTGTTTTTACTTGGTCAAAGAAACATAGTCTGAATAGATATATAATGCTTTTAAAAGTATATGTATATAGACACACATACCTTTCTAAAGAAAAATCTAAATTCCAAAATCAGTGTAAGTTTTATATTAATTGGAAACATGATCCCACAGGATCCAAGACACTGCAATGATAGCCCGTGGTTTAAAACAGTAACAATTTTACTGGACTATGTGTAATTACAGAGGACTGACTTTTTAGTGACAGTCCCACTTATTCCTCATCCAGACAAATCATTTTCTATTTTTCACTTTTTTATTTTTCTTGTGCTACTGCTCATTGAACTGGCCCCATGATCAATCTAATGTAAAATCATTTATTATGGTTTGGCAGTTGCTCTTCGTTCTTACTGCAGTCAAGTCACTCAGCTTGACTCTCAGTTCACCATTTTGTGATGCTTTAGTCCCTCTCAAAGATGTAAATCGGTAATGAAGCCTGCAGACTGCGTGCTTGGTGTTTCATCAGGGAGTGATGCCCTTTCCTTTCAGCATGTGTAGTAAAGAAGGTGCTACTCAAAAATGTCAGTTGATAATATTGTGGTCCCTGGCACAAACTGCATAACCAGTTACAATCAGCCATAAGTGCAAGTGAGGGGAGGAGCAAACTTCTCATGTATTTTGTGGTAGTGGCGGTCACATTAATTACAGACAAATGCTATGAAAGAAAGGGGCAATGGAGTCACCTCTCCTTCCTTGGCTTCTCCCACACCCTGCCCTGACTCTCCCTCCTCCGTTGCCTACAAAGCTGCCTTCTCCTGAGGTGGAACCCACTCCCACACACCAGAGGAGCAAGGGAAGGTCCACAGGGATGTGGCTGCTCTGCTCTGGTCCCCTGGGCCTGTGAGGAGCAGGTGAGACGCAGAGTAAAGGGAGAAAACCTCTCAGTTCTTGCTTTCCAGCATCACAGTCTGAAAGGGTTTGCTCCATCTCTTGTGATGAAATTCTACACAGGTACGAGAACTTTATCACCGTAACTTAATACTCCCCAAATTGAGCTTAACAGTTAATGTTCTGTCATATGATATATGCATAAGCTAATTAAACCATATTGTTCTTCTGTTTAATTTGTACTATAAATAACATTTCCATTTCAGCTTGGACAAAGGAAGCAATCGAGTATAAGAAGCTCAGATGAAATTCACTTAAACAGTTTAAACAATCCTCCAAGGCAATACCAGGTAAAAAACAGTTTATTTTCAAACTGAATTAGTAGAACTGGCAGACCGACAGCATAAGGACAGTTTTGAATTTATATTAAACAACATGAATCAAGAATAAATGCACAGACCTTGTATGTATCAGAGACAAATGCAGTGATTTAGATATTTGCAGTACAATCAAAGGGTGTTTTTTCCTCTCCTCTTTGTTTCTTAAATGCTATTCTTATAGTGCAATATTTTAAAGTGCTAGAAAAATATTTTTAATTTTAAAGACAGGTTGAGTCTTCAACTGCTCAGTGCAAATTAAGAAAACAAAAAAGAAACACAAGATTTTCCCATTCCTTCTGCTGAAGCAGCTCAGCTTATTGTGCCATGTCTCTATATTTTAATATCCCAAACACTGCAAATATCTTTCAGCCTTTATGCTATCAATACAGTCTGTTTATTCTTTGCCTCTAAACAACTGCAGTGCATCTTTGTGCAGTTAAGTATAAAGAGACCCAGCACAGTCCACATAGAGCTCAGCTATTCTGGTCCAGAGGGTCCTCCTTTCCTCCCTGTAATACTACAGAGCAGGTGGGAAGGAACAAGCAAGAGCTGCCGGGACGATAAAACAAGATCATCTGAGTGAAAAAGCAGAAAGAAAATAAGTAAGCCTTTTTTAACCATAAGACAGGCTAGCTCTGCTTCACTCTTATACAGTGTCTGCACAAATCTACTCCAAAGCCTCCCTTTTCCACAGACAATTTCATTATAGGTCAGTGATAGATATTAAGATTACGAATTTATCCCATAAACATGAGGATGTGTGGCTTTGTATTTGAAACATTCTTGGATTATTAGAATAAACAATACAGCTGCTGATCTCGCAAGCATGACTGTAACAATGGTCTGGAACCACTAATCTGGGATGTTTCACAACCACCTCTAGTCAGGTCTGTTACTGTGGAGACAAAAGCAGACACATAAACCTTTTTTCTACCTTGTACTGAAAAAGAAACATTATTGTGTTGTCATGGGTTACATCATATGAAAATATTAAACTGCAAGATAGGAAAATAAGTCCTCAAAGGTAATTAGATATCTTGTTCTAATTTGAGTAATTTGAACTAATGGGAGAATCAGGAGCAGAATTAATTTTTCCTGAAAAGGTAAAATTTACATCTAAATTTACTGGCCTAGGTTCCTCTTGTTATTGGCAGAGAGGGCAGTCATTCTAATGGTGTGATTTATTTGATCAATTTGAACTGTCTGAGATGAACTGTGCTCTCAGGTTTGCTTTTTCTATCCATAAAGGGAATTAAAGGTAACTACCACAGATAGGCATATTTACATAAGAAAATATTTGCATTTGATTAGATGAGTCCCAACTGAGATGCTTAAATGACTCAGAATTATGGGTCCCATTTTCTCTAAGTCTGACATTGGGAGAAGATAAGTAATCGAATATCATATAAAAATAGATTAAAATTAACTGATGGCAAAAGGGTTTAGCAATTAACACCACTAGTCAGGGGCATTTCATTCGGTAGCAATAAAGGCTGGGTGGTTTCACGTGGAGATCAAAGCAGCAACTGTATTAGTCATTTTCGTAGACTCCAGTTGTAGGTTAAGCTTCGTGAATTATAACATTCATAAGGTGTGTTAGGTTTTCTAACTTTCATGTACATATATGTGCAAAATCATGAAGTTTAAGTATCTACTGTAGATGAAAACAGAGATTTTTGCATTATATTCATTTAACCGGGCGAGCCCTACACTGAAATGTCTGAATGCAACAGAAGGTAGCAGAGCTCATATTTTGAACTGTCACAGCAGTACTAGAAAGTCCAACTAAGGAAACTTTTTTTCTTTTTTCTCTGCAGAAAATAATGAAGCGTCTCATTAAAAGATATGTACTGAAAGCTCAGATAGATAAGGAAAGTGATGAAGTCAATGAAGGTGAGTATGCTGATGAATAGTATGTTTATCTCTAATCAGAGAATCAAAACAAACTAATTAAAGTGGTTACATATGACACTTGAAAAAAAAGTTTCCAAAATACTTGGCATGTTTACAAGTGCAAGATGTAAAATTAACATGAAATTGAAGTTAAGGAATAGATATGACATTCTGTCTCTGCTGTGCCATCAGAAACTATCACCGATCTGATGACTTCTTGTGGAAAGTGTTGCTATATTTCTAGTAATGCTCATGCATTTCCCATGGTGAGGCTGCATTTAATGGCAGCAACTGGTTTGGGGCACTCCCAAATGAATTCTCCCATGTGTGGGTTATGTGTTCTTATTAGAGATTCATATATGGGGATACACATGCTTCAGCTTTTTTTGGTGTGTGATTTATTAGCTGAAAACAGCTAGTGAATGTACTTCGCAGAAATGTTCGCATCTGTTTGCACCCCCTGATGCTGGAAAGACACTAAGTGCAGCAGGAAAAGAAGAGGACTGCTCTCTTTTGGACAGTGAGAGGCTTTGTTGCTGGCCAGGAGGACTCAGGACCCCCTGATTTGCATTATCTGCAGAAAAGGATCTGGGGGTGTTGGTTGACAGCAGCTGAACATGACCCAGCAGTGTGCCCAGGTGGCCATAAAGGCCAACAGCATCCTGGCTTGTATCAGGAATAGTGTGGCCAGCAGGACCAGGGAAGTGATCATCACACTGTACTCAGCACTGCTGAGGCCCCACCTTGAATCCTGTGTTCAGTTTTGGGCCCCTCACTACAAGAAAGACATTGAGGTGCTGGAGAGAGTTCAGAGAAGGGCAACAAAGTTGATGAGGAGCCTGAAGCACAAGTCTGATGAGGAACAGCTGAGGGAACTGAGGCTGTTCAGCCTGGAGAAAAGGAGGCTGAGTGGAGACCTTATCGCTGTCTACAACTACCTGAAAGGAGGTTGTAGCATGGAGGGTGTTGGTCTTTTCTCCCAAGTAGCAAGTGATAGGAGGAGAAGAAATGGATTCAGTTGCACCAAGGAAGGTTCAGATTGGATATTAGGAAAAAATTTCTTCACAGAAATGGTTGTGAAGCACTGGAACAGGCTGCCTACAGAAATGGTGGAATCACCATCTCTGGAGATGTTTAGAAGACATGTAGAAGTGATGTTTAGGGACTTGGATTAGTGGTGGACTTGGCAGTGCTAGATTAATGGCTGGACTTGATGATCTTAAAGGTTTTTTCCAACCTAAATGATACTATGATTGTATGACCTCTCTTGCAGCAGAACAGCAGCTTCCATCTAACAGATCATTTGAGTTTTGTGAACTGATGTGATCTCTCACACATTTTTTCTCATGCACATTTCCTGTTTCAACAAAGACATACAGAGAGAACGGGTGATAACTGTGAGATACTTGGATATACTGTTTTTTGTTTTTTTTTTTTTCCCTATGTTTCTTAGTAGTGTGATCTTCTAACGTCTGTTACAGGTGAACTGAAGGAAATTAAACAAGACATCTCAAGTCTCCGGTATGAACTCCTTGAGGAAAAATCCCAAAATTCTGAAGACCTGGCAGAACTTATAAGGAAGCTTGGGGAAAAACTGTCAATTAACTCTAAGGAAGAAGAAAGCAAGAGATAACCTATTTGTTTAAGAAATGCAACAGAACATTAACGATTCACTTAAAGCCATATTTCTGTTTTTCTGAAGTCTAACATTTCTACAACAGATTCAGATATTAGATTATTCCAGCTCTTTATTGAAAAACACAGTGGCAAATCCTCTCAGTCTGCAGTAGGGAGGAGATACCGCTTGAGTAAAGACATTTGTCTTTACCTGCTGAGGAAGAGTTAATTTGAGACTATTTTAATATTCAATTTATCTCCTTTAAAATTCCAATGGAATCTTGATAAGCCCAGTCATGAACGATTAAAAGCATAAATCTAAACTTTCTCTACATTAACTGGTTATTTTTGCAAATTTTCTTTTGTAGACATTCTTACATGTATTTTAGTGAAGCAGAAGAGGAAAATTCCAGGCTTTTACATATTTATGTCAAAAGCTATTTAATTTTTCAAGCATTCCCAACTGTCAAAAAAACCCAAAAAAGTTAGCTGCCTTTCTTAAAAATGTGTAGGATATTAAAGTAATTTATTTGAACATTTCCTTCAAGATGTAGATATCAGAATACTCAAAGAACTGTGTTACACTTTTCCCAACCTCTGTCACTGCTGGACTATCCTGAAAGATACCTCGGTTCCAATGGGAGTTAGTGCATTAAGAAAGAAATATTTTTCATGAGGTTTATTGCAAAGCTATTGGTGAGACCTGAAGAAAACTTCTTTAATCCGAAATAATTAATGCCTGAAGTTCTAATCTGTTGCAGCATTCGCAAGTTCTCCAGCTTCTATGTCTTGAACTAAAAGTAGCAAACTGCAGGGCAGGGGTCTGAGTGTAAAGCTGGTAACATGTTTATTTAAGATGGAAGATACTAAAATGTTAGGTGCAACACTATTGAATTCTGGGACTGTCATGCATCGGTGACCATGTTTCTCCACAGTTAAACTTGTGTAAATAATTGAATTTTGTTCTGATCTATCCATAGCAAACAAAAACATGTTGTTCCAAAAGGTCATGCAATTTCATCTTCTTTGGATTTGCATCCCTTCTCCTTTTTTATCACCAGAGAAAGCTCAGCTCCTGTGCTGTATTCCTCCATGTCATCAGCAGAAGCCTCCAATGCTTCCCCCTTGCCCACTGCAATGCTTGTTCTATGTCTCCTGTTTAACTGGAGAAGAGGTGGCCCATGCCATGTCTCTCTGATACTTGTGTGACTGGCCAGCTAATGTGTCTATGCAGGACAGTCAGATGGTTTCAGGCTAAATTCCATTTAATTTTTCCCTCTCATACAGTAATTTGGGTTTCTTTCTTGTGTCAGTCACCAATTCTGGGACTGTTAGAAGCATGTATGACATTGAGGATCTCTGCTCTTTTTCAAGCTTGGTTGAAATTAGTGAAAGGGCTGTAAAAAAATTCTAACAAGAACATCAAGATGTATAATGCACCTGTAGAAGCCTTGTATGTTTAGGAAACAAGGCTGAAAATGGGTGGTCAGTAATTGATTTTAAATTACCTTTGTGAAACTAATTTATTGTGGAATGTATCAGAATGTTTCTGCCTCTCCCGTTTAAACTTATTTGGTTTAGATTAATTTCTAGCTGAATTTACTGGTAGTCCTTTTTAAAAAATTGTAGGTGAAGTCACTGTATATTTTCAGGGAAAAATAAAATAGTATTAGAGCAGGTTTTGAAATCACGTTAAGACAGGTGGAGGCGAGGGGCTGTGTCCTGCCTGCAGAGCAGTGGAAGCTCTGGAGGTCGGCCTGCCCCGGGGGTTTGTTGTGATTTGTGGGGACTGCTCAGCCTCATGCTTGGCCCATTAATCCAGCCAAACATGGAGCGTGTGGGACAATCCCTGTCCTGTGGGCCTCGGGTATAATGAACTCAGGGTTTAGAAATTTTAAAACTTCTTCCTCTGAGGGAAGAGAAGTGAAATTTTGAAAGGTAGTAGAGCAGTGTATGTTAAAACCACAGTGTGCTGGCCTGAAAAAACAATGAGCTGATTCCATAACTCACCTTTGATCATGAGAAAGCATTACCTCATAACCTGCAGTGTTTCCTGCGGAGATCAACAGGGCGTGCTGCGGGCCCTGAGGTGACCCAGCTGGCTGCTCTTTGCAGAAACACTCCGGTTTCTGTGGCAGCCATTGCGTGGAAGACAAAGGCAGTTGTGGTGGCCTCGGGCTGGAGGGCAGCATGACACTGACTTCACTGCTTTTCGCTCCTGGATGGTTCCTGCCCATCTCCCCTGGCCAGGACTGGCCACCCACCAGTTTTGAGTTCCTGCTTGAGCATTTTGTGCCTGGTTTTCTGAAGCGGTGAGCACTTACTGCAGCTCTGTTGGGTGACCACGTTAGAGGCCATACTGCTCAAAACAGGTCTTCTGTTGGTCGGAACTTGAGGTAGTAAGGGCAGTCAAAGTTCACTTTCAGTAATCAAAAGTCTTTATTTCTGGTCATTGTAATGGACAATTTCAATCTGTGGTCTAGTGCTGGATGATGGTAAAAGCTTCAGTCTCCATAAACCAAATGTGAGGAAACACAGTTTAAGATCCAGGCACTTTTAAAGTGAGGATTTTTATTACAGAGGTAAAATGGACACTGTGAATTTGTTTAAGCCTAAATTTTGACTTACCTTAAAACTATAAGATCATAATGTATATATTGTATTTCATGAAGAAAATGCATATGGATTTTTTTAATTCAATGAAGATATTTTATATGTAGTTATTACTCATGGAACAATTTGTTAAATATATTTGAAGAGGTCTATTGCTAAATGTAGTGTGACAAGCAATGTAGTATTTAAAATGAGCACAAAACCAAATATATTATTCTGATTAAAAAAATTAAATGCACCAGACTCAAAATACCTTTGTGATACATTGTATGAACATGTTGGTTCTTCGCTGGAAACGTTTGGCTGCTCTAATTTGGAAGACAGCAGCAAGACAAATAACGGTAAAATACTTTAATTTGCTAGTAAGACTAGTACAAAACCAAAGTTTAACAGAGGGAGCAAAGGTCTTTTCATACTTGATTAGACTCAAGGACAAGTATTTTGTCTGCTGTGACTGTGATACTAGATGTTTCAGAAGATCTGTAGTAGGCAGCAGATAACTTGTATACGACATAGTTCTCCTTCTGGTTTCTGATAAGAAAAGATTGATATAACTTTAAGAAACCATCTCCAGATTTTTTTGTGAATTATTAGAAAAACAAGATAGTCTTTCTTAGTTATTTCTTTAAAACTTATTCATTTTTGGAGCTCAGCAATTCACAGTTGCCACAGCAGCAGTTTTGACATCTAAACCAGACCTACTATGAAGAAATATTTGCTTTTAATTTTTTTTTCCCTGAATATTTCTTAAGCTTGAGTTATGAGACATGATGAGTATAATCTTTCAACTTTTAGGCATTTTCCTTTCTGTTAATACAAACATGTTACACTAAAAAAAAATATAGAAGGACTTAAATTTGGAACAGAAGAAAATGCAGTAAGAAAATCCCCAAACCAACAAAGCTTTGCCCAAAGGTTTCTCTCGTTATTCTTGATGAAACTGAATCATGCTTGGCTATTGGGAAGAAGCTTTATGCATCATGGAGGACTGCAGATATTGGAGAGTAATACTGCAGTGCAAGCTTCAGGTATTCAAGATTTACTGTAACAGGTCCGAGTAAGAGCTACAGGGTTTCAAATACAGACTCGGATATTCCAAGTTAAAACCTGCTGTCTTGCACCTTATTTGAGAGCATTGCCAAGCCAAGCCAAGGAATCCTATTGTGTTTAGAAGTAAGATCTACACGTCCATCTGGTTTTAGATGCGGGCCACGAAGACGTCTGCATCTGAGCTCATCTAAACTTTCAGTGGGTAGAAACAAAGACCTGTCTTCAGGTTGACAAGTGTCCCAGGTGAGTTGTGTAGTAGAAGTAACCATTTCTCTTCAATTACTTTGAAGCAGCCACTGTAGCTGTTACCAATGTTTATAATGAAGTGTAAAGAGTCCCAGCTTGCAGAAATGAGCACTGCAGTGCCATGAGCCATCACAAATTCTCATCTACTTGGAAGCACTTGAACCAATGAGGCCAGTCATTGAGAGGGGCAGGATCTGACCAGTCTCCAGAAGAATCCAGCTCATCCACCAGAGATGATGAATGATCCATCACTGAGATGGATCATGGACTGGCTGGATGGCAGAGCTCAAAGGGTGCAAAGTCTGTTTGGAGGCCTGCAGTTAGTGGGAGTTCCACGGGGTCCAGTGTTAAAGTCCAGTCCTGTTCAACCTGTTACTCAGTGACCTGGATGAAGAGACTGAGTGCACCCTCAGCAAGTTAGCTGATGGTACCAAACTGTGAGGAAGGGCTGACACACCAGATGACTGTGCTGTCATTCAGCGAGACCTGGACAAGCTGGAGGACTGGGCAGAGAAGAACCTGATGAAATTCAACAAGGGCAAATGTAGGGTCCTGGACCTGGGAAGGAATAACGCCAGGCACCAGTACAGGTCAGGGGATGACCTGCTGGAAAGCAGCGTTGTGGAGAAGGACCTGGTAGTTCTTTTTTGACCACAGCACGGCCATTATTCAGCAATGTGCCCCCGTGGCCAAGAGGGCCAATGGAATCTGGAGTACAGTAAGAAAAGTGACCAGCATGTTGAGGGAGATAATTCTGCCCATCTAGTCTGCCCTGGTGAGACCACATCTGGAATAGTGTGTTCATTTCTGGGCTCCTCAGTTTAAGAAGGACAAGGAATTACTGGAGGGAGTCCTGCAGAGAGCTACAAAGATGATTAGGGGCCTCGAGCATCTTTCTTATGAGGAGAGACTGAGAGAGCTGGGTCTGTTCAGTGTGGAGAAGAGAAGCTGAGAGGGGATCTTATTTACACTTATAAATATCTAAAGGCTGGGTATCAGGAGGATGGGACCAGACTCTCTTCTTTGGTGCCTAATGAGAGGCTGAGGAGCAACAGGCACAAACTGGGGCATAGGAAGGTTCCATCTGAGTGTGAGCAGAAACTTCTTTACTTTGAGGGTGCCCAAGCACTGGAACAGGCTGGACAGAGAGGCTGTGGAATCTCCCCTGGACACATTCAAAACCAGCCTGGGTGCGTTCCTGTGCAATCTGCTCTGGTGATCCTGCTGTAGCAGGTGGGTTGGACTAGGTGATCTCCAGAGGTCCTTTCCAACCGTAACTACTCTGTGATTCTGTGATCACTATTACCCCACAAAAAATGCAGAAGTATGGTGAATCAGACAGTAGAGAACAGACCAGACAAATAGGGAGAGTTGAGTGGGGTGACACTGGAAGAAATAAACAAAGAAAAATGGGAAAGAATAGTAGAGATTCTTGTAAATATCCCAAAGAAATCTATTACACATTATTCATACTGGAGTTTGCTTCATTGAAGAGAGTATTTGCAACATGGTGATCAGGTGTAAGTATTTTCTGACTGAATTTCACTTTGCCAGAACCTGAGAAAGGAAGTGGAATGGGAGAAGTTAGAGACCATGAACACCAAGCTGCTACATTTCAGAGGAGGCGACGGTCCAAGAGGACAGGGCAAAGATCAGAGCAGCCTCTGCTGTCAGAAAGACAAATATTGTTTATTGAGAGAATGGCAGATGACACTGTGCTCTGGAGAAAAGTATTAAACACTATCAGTGGAGGGGAAGGCTGGAGGCTTTCTAGGTGGCACCACAGCTGGGGCGGAGCATACTAACTCCTCTGGGAGAAAACATAAACAACAGCGGACCACTGTGACACCTCAGGGGACTGCATCGAAGATCTGTGCATTAAAATAAAGCCACACTACAAGCCTAGAAGTGGCAAGCAAGTGGCTAAAAATGTGCAAAGTCTCCTAATGCTGCAGAGGAGTGAGGAAAGCATAAAGATCATGGAGCTGATCTCTGAGACCAGCTTTCCCTTTCCTCACTCGGCACCTGCAGCACAGGAGACGAGCTCTCAGACACAGGTGAGGTTCTTACTGCACATCCCTGGCCCAGTCTTGGGGCCGTCTCCCTCCTGTGCACTTAGAGAGGGTGTCCCCTCTCTGGAGCATCCTGCAGCAGCCAGGAGGAAGGGGCGTTGAGGTGGAGAGGAGGAGGACTGAAGTATTTCTGCTTCTGCCTTCTCTTTGGCTGGTGGTGAAAACTTGAAACCTTATCCCTGATTTGTGTGCTTTAATTGTTTTCTGAACAGTGGACAACTAGTTCGTACTTGGTTTACTGAATGGCAGATGCTTTTTCCAGGATGGACAAAGTGATTGGAGAGCTCCAGAAAGTAGGCTGCACTCTCCAGCCTGAGAGGCATCCAGCTCACATTTTCCACTAGGTACATGATGAAGTTTGATGATGTACCCAAAGAGAACATCTCAGATTTCATTAAAGCTTCTGTTTCAGCTTGAACTCAGTTACCCAAGCAGTGGTGTTCCTCGTGGCTCAATTCTAGGGCCAGTTTGGCTCAATAATTTTTTCAAGGCTCTGGGTGCAAGATTTGAATCCACCATTAGCAAGTTGTCTGATGATACTAAACTGGGAGCTGCTGTTGACTCTCTCGAGGGACAAGAGACCTCGCAGAGGGATCAGGAATGCTCCAGAGTTGATATTAGGAAATATTTCTTTACTGAGAGAGTGGTCAAACATTGGAACAGGCTTCTTAGAGAGCTGGTCGATGCCTCATGCCTATCAGTGTTTAACAGGCTTTAGGAAAATGCTCATAATAATGTGCTTCAACTCTTGGTGGGAAGCTGCTGGCAAGCAATGTGGCATAAAAGGTCCTGAGGTCCTGGTGGACACTCATTTGAGCAGGAGGCAGCAAGGTGCCCGTGCCCAAGGCGGCGGCGAGTGGTGCCCTGGGCTGCACAGGGCAAAGTGTTGGCAGCAGCTGCAGGGAGGTGACCCTTCCCTCTGCTCAGCGCTGCTGAGGCCAGGCCTGCAGTGCTGTGCCCAGCTCTGGGCTTCCCCAGGATGAGAGAGATGTGGGCAAAGTGGGGAGAGCCCCCAGTGCCCCTCCCCCACCAGGGCGGTTAGAATGCGATGCTGTGTTGACCCGGCGCTGGCCCGGCAACGGTTCTGTGCCAACACGGAGCGGCAGGGGCGAGAGCACAGCTCTTGTCCAGCAGCACTACTGGCACTGGGACGCGCTCTGGGAGCTTGTCTCCAGCCTCCTGGGAGCGATCTTGAGCCCCGTCAGTGTGTCCCACAGACAGCTACTCCTGTTCTTGTCGGGATGGGCCAGGTGAACTGCTGCCGTGGCTCCAGGTAGGTTCCCCCCAGAGCTCAGGGGTACCCTGGCACAACCAGACCTCACAGCAGCCGCTTTTCTCATGCCCGACACCATCTGCTCTGCAGGGATGACCCTGAGCCCGAGCAGCAGTGCGTGCCCGTCCCGGCGTCTCGCGAGCCACTGCTCCAGCAGCGCGTGCGGGTGACCCAGGGCCGTGCGACGAGGAAGAGGGACCTCCTCCTCTTCAGCGACACCTTGGTCATCGCCAAGCCCCAGTAAGACTGGCAGAGCCCAACTGCCTTTCCTCCCAAGCCCTGGCCCTGACACCAGGGCAGGGACACGCCAGGAGCAGCCCCAAGCCCCAAGCTGTACTGGTGGTAGGGGGACACCAGAGGGGAGCCATGGGGCTCGGCCACCACCGGGTCACTCCCTGCCGCTCCTCTCTGCAGACGTGGCAGCGCCCCACGCCCGCAGCTCTGCCTGTCCCTGGGCCAGCTGTGGGTGCTGAGCAGCGGGACGGGGGCAGCCGGCGATGGCGCAGAGGAGGAGGACGGCAAGCACACCACCTCGCTTGTCCTCGTCTGGCCCTGCGGCTTTTGTGTCATCGCTTTCCGGTGAGTCTCGGTGCCACGTCCCACGGCAGGGCTGGGCAGCACCCCTGTCCTGCCCCACGGGGCTTCGTCCTGACTCTGTGGCCATCCCCATGGGGCAGGGCTGTGCTGGCACCCACCTCTGCCCACAGGCTGGGGAGCAGGGGCACTCAGGCTGTTTCTCCTCTCTTTCTGCAGCTGCCGGGCAGTGAAGGAGCTGTGGGTCAGCGCGCTCCTTGGGTAAGCCCAGCTGTGCCCAGCCAACACCTGCCCAGCCCCATCTTCAGCACCGCCGCTGCTCTCCGCTCCACTGCTCTGGGGCAGCTTGGAAGTGCTCCAAGTGCTGGTAGGGAGGGAAAAGGTCGCTGGTTGTCACAGAGATCTTCTCTTTCCTCTTCCCCATGCACAGACCACCAGAAGGAGTGGAGGGAGCCCGGGTTACCCAAATGCCCTCCTTCAAGCAGCTGCTGAAGGAGCTGAGGGGCCGCAATGCTGTGAGTGTCCCTCCTGGCTCTGCTCTGTCCCCAGAGGCTGCTCCAGCCCAGCTCCAGGTGCATTGCTTCTCACCTTCTGCTCTTTTCCCCTTGCCCAGGCCATGGCACTGCACGCCAGCAGCCTGGAGAGGCTGGTGGAGAGCCAGGCAAAGGTGAGGATCGCTGGGGGTGCAGTCTCGGTGGTGGTGAGAACAGCGGTTTGGTGAACACAGAGCATTTCTTGCAGGCTGGTGCAGAGCAGCGGCCACCACCTGTTGTCCCATCCCGCAGCGAAGGTGGAGTTGGCCACTCGGCTGGTGAGTTTGGGGAAGACGGGGCAGGACGGCCCTTCTGTCCTCCTCTCGCAGACGGGCACCGGTGCTGCACTGGGGTTGCTGCCGCCCTTCCCGCAGGGCCCGTCTGTCCCCATTGCCCTGCGGCAGGAGAGACCTGAGTCCCAGAATTTTTTTTCTCCCAAATGATGCTTTTCCCCTGTGTGTTGTGGTGGGAGGACAGCACTGAGAGGGTCAAGGAGAGCTCACATAGCACATCTCCTCAATGGCTTTTTGCTCTCTTCTCCTTGGCAGCAGGTGGGACACCCGGGTGGAGGAGGCGGCTTCCCTGGCCCTTTGGGCAGCGAGGGACCCCGTCTGCTGCAGAGGCTGCCGAGCCATCAGCCTCTGGCAACAGGGGGCTTCTGTTCGGCCGGCCCCTGGCAGCTCTCTGCAGCCAGGACGGCACGCTGCCCCAGCCCATCCAGGTAAGCAAGCCTGGCCAGAGGCTCCCCATCCCGCTGGCTCCTCTGGAAGTGCGCTGTCCTGATCAGAGGGATCCCAGATGGGCCTTGGGGACAAAGCTGGCTCCAGCCCAGCAATGTCCTCCTCTGTCCCGCAGGACCTGCTGGCTCTCCTGCAGGAGCACGGCCCGTCCACGGAGGGGATCTTCCGGCTGGCGGCCGGCGAGCGCGCCTCCCGGGAGCTGCGGGAGGCCCTGGACAGCGGACACCAGGTCCAGCTCGAAAGCCAGCCGGTGCACCTCCTGGCCGCCATCCTGAAGGTGAACCCTGCTGACATGGAGCCCGGCAGCTCCCGGCTCTGCCAGTGCTCTGGCAGGTGCCCAAACCCAGGAGCTGCTGCTCAGCCCGAGCGCTGGGCTGGGGATGCTGCCTGTGCTGCCGGCAGCAGTGGGCACAGCCTGACCTGCAGCCCTTGCCATTGCAGGAGTTCCTGCGCAAGATCCCCTCCAAGCTCCTCCAGAACGAGCTATACGAGGACTGGATGAGCGCCCTGCAGAAGACCAGCAGGCAGGAGAGGCTGGCGGGGATGAAGGAGTAAGTGTGGCCAGCAGCCTGTCTGCTGCACAGGCACTGCCAGAGCCCCAAACTTGCCTGCAAAGCCACAGGCTGCCTGAAAGAGCCGTGTTTCTGCCAGACACCTCTTGCTGCTGTGGGGTCAGGTTTTGGGGGAAAGTGGCACAGAGGAGCATTTCTCTCCTTGGGGCAATGCCCGCAGACATTGGGGGTTGCTCCATGAAGGGACTGTGGTGAGCAAGGGCAGGCAGCGAGAGAGGTGGCCGTGTCTCAGACAAGGCAGTCCCTATGTTGACAGCGTTTCCTTTATTAATATCATGTTCCTGTTCCCGCAGGGTGGCCAGCAAGCTCCCCACAGCCAACCTCCTCCTCCTCAAGCAGCTGCTCACCCTGCTGCGCACCATCAGCAGCAACACCTGCACCAGCAGGATGACCGCTGCCAACCTGGCCATCTGCGTGGGGCCGAACCTCCTCAGCCCACCCGAGGAGGATTCGCTGCCCCTGGACGTCCTGGTGCAGGTGACAGGGAAGGTACGCTGTGTTTGAAGGCCAGTTGCAGCCTGCCGGGCCCCCAGAGCTGCAGCTTTGCAGTGCAGTGAGGGTCAGGAGTGGGAAGGGCTGTTTGACCCATTTTCAGCCACCGGGCTGGAAACCAATGGTTTGCTGCTGCGTGCAGGTGACGCAGCTGGTGCAGTTCCTCATTGAACACCAGGAGGAACTGTTTGAGGAAGAGGAGGAGGAGGATGGGCTTGCCTGTGCTTCAGAGGAGTTGCCAGCAGCGGAGGCAGAAGCAGAAACCCCAGAGGTATGCCAGGGCCACAAACAGCGTGACAAAAAAGCCTTCCCCCTCAGAATTTGGGACTGCTGCCACAGGGACAAGCAAGGTCATCCACCAGCCTGCATCTCTGCAGAAGTGCAGACTAAGGCTGATGCAGGTTGGCCATTGCACTTTGTGTGGTGATCCTACCAGAACTGGCACCGCTGAGCTGAGCAAACCCTTCCAAGGGATGTGCCTTTCAGAGCTGAGGTGGATATTGGGCAGGTAGGTCCCTGCCACCTCTTCACTTCTACATTTGCATTGCAGGAGCCTCCAGTCACTCTGGAAAGCGAACACCTGACGAGCTCCTCTGGGGAGAGCAGGTAACGTGAGCTAGCTTTGATGAAGAGCAGAATGGATTCACGTTGCTAATGGCTTTACCCGTCTAACAATACTATTGGTTGGAAAGGTTGCCAGGGTCTTCACACGAAGGCCGAAAGAGAAAAGCAGCACGTGAAGAGCAGCGTGATGGGCAACCAGAGCGCAAGAGAAGAAAGCTGGCAACAGAGCTCTGAGGCTGGGCATCTAAGGAAATCCAAGCAGGCAAGAAGAACGAGGAGCCCAGGTGTGTAGCAGACTCTGCTGACCATCTTTCAAACCTCTGCCAAAGACGAAGAAGAGAGTTGTTGCAAGTAGCTGTAGACACTGAAATACTTCTTAGGAAGCTCGGTTTTCCCCTGAAATAATTGAGGGAAGTGAAAACCAGATGAAAAAAAAAGCAGCATGTTTTCTTTCAGACCTGGGTTTCTAGCAGGGGACAGCGAGCGATGCTGCTGCTTGGGTTTTGGAAAGGACATCCCAGCTCCCCAGGGGCTCCCTGCCGAGCCCCACTGCCTGGCCAAGGGGCGCTGCATGTCTCTGACAACTTGCTGTGTCCTGAGGGTATTGCATGTGCTGAGAAGGGGCCCAAGCAACACCCAAGTCACTGACCCCTTTTTCATTGGACTTGCCAAAACATGGGGGATGACTGTTCCTGCCTCCATGGTTTGATCAGCACTTTCTCTCACTGTCCTTGTAGGTGGAGATTTATTTCGGCTGCTTGGATTTCCTGGATGAGCTCTGACACCTGGGCTTCGAGGGCCACGATCCAGCGCCAGCACCACCTCGGCGGAGGCGAGGACAGAGACACCGTGCCCTCCTGCTCTGGCCGGCCCATTCCACCCGTGCACCGCTAACCAGAGCAGCCCCGCATGGCCCCCAGACCCATCCCAGCCCTCGCAGGAGGCCCTGCTGGCTCACCCATCAGCTCCGTGAGCAAACGCCCACCAGCTGTCACCTGTCCCCAAGGGCAGAGCTGGCGTGTGAACTTTGGGTTACATGGAGCATGTTAGCATGGCGGTGCATGTCATCTGCGAGGGACGTGAGGGATGTGCGGGACGGTGTGCTCCATCCCATAAAACCTCCGTGTTTTATCTCCAACTCCTCATTCTTGGCAGACCAATGCTGAACCAACTTGCTCCATCCAAGAAGGGAGCACCCATTGCTGCTCTGTGGCCAGTGCAAGTTCTTGTCTGCAGCACACAGCAGAATGCTCTTTCTTATCATTGTTGCTCACACAGGACTGGCTTGCAGCTTCCACCAGGTGAATAACTCCAGATCAGCTACATAAAACATCCCTTTCTTGCTTCTTCAGCAGATCAGCTCTCTCTGGACTGAAGCAAACACCCTCCTTTCTGTCAGTCATCACGAGGGTTTTGAAATCAGTTTTTCCAAAACCTGCAAATACTTAAACAGTGTTGTCTAATGGGGTCAAGCTCCTTTCAGAAGTGGAAATACAAGTGCCAGCCACAACAGGGGCAAGAATGGCAGGGCTGATCTGCAGGTCTTGCAATGATGTTGCAGGAATCAGCAAAGCATGGAAATTCAGGTGCAGCTCGCCCAGCTGGCATTTGAAGTCTTTCAGATGCAGTGTCACCTGTTCTTCATGGGCAAAGCCTCACTTGATACCCTCAGCAATCGCTGCCATAAGTAATTACACTACTAACTGCTGCGAGCTCTGCACTGTGGCAAAACCAAGGGGATTTGGGAAAAAAAAAAAAACAACCAACCAAACAAACAAAAAACCACCAAACAGCAAAAAAAAAAACAAAAACAAACAAACAAAACCACAAAATACCTTTTGAAAACAAACAAGAAATTCCTATGCACTCAAAAGGGAGAAAGCCAGATCTCAAGACCTTAGTGTGGTCTTTCTTACGATTTACCTGCCTCTGTGGTTAACTGAGAACTGCAGATGAACAGTTTGGCCGGAGTTACTAATGGGAGTCAATGGTGCAATTGTGCACACAGTTGTATATTTGCTAGGGCTTTATACAGACTTAGAGCCTCTGCTGAAACACTGGAATACAAAGTTGTACATCCTATGGATGTCCCAATGTATGTTGGGGCACTTTAGAAATAAAGGATGATTGAAATGTCACTAGGACATGACTGCAGGCATCCCAGCCATCTGCAGAGAAAGCCGTCTCAAATCTGAGTACTGACAGAGTGATTTGTTTGTGATCGGACTGAAGGACCAATCCATGCCTCCTCCCCTTGCCTTTGCTGGGATTCATTGTATGGACTGGTTGCACTTCTGAGTGTTCCTTCATATGTATGTCCTTCTAAATTTTCTTACTATTTGTTTACAGAAATAAAGTGTCAAATGTCTACGTGTCCAGTCTTAGTATTTGGACGAGTCCTTTGCCTTCCCTTTCTATTTCTCACTCCTTCAAATGTCACCCCAATATTTGCTCTGAACTGCACTAGCTACAAAAACCTGTGTGGAGAATGCTTCCACTGGGGCTCATCTATGGGGATACAGCACACAGACCTGCTTGGCAGAAGGGGAACTAAAGCTTGTGTGGGATTTGACTCACTCTGTCTTCGGTGTCTGTGTTTGGACTCAGTGGCCACAGAGCCATTACAGTGAGTGGATCTCAAGGGCTTGATGCACATTCCTGTGCAACCTGCTCTAGGTGAACCTGCTGTAGCAGATGGGATGGACTAGATGATCTCCAGAGGTCCTTTCCAAGCATAACCATTCTGTGGTTCTGTGATCACTATTACCCCACAAAAAATCCAGAAATATGGTGAATCAGAAAGTATGTGGATATCAAGGGTTTGATGCAGTAGCCTACCCCTGGGCATCATTTGGGAATGATGTGAGATTCTACAGGTATGTACTCTGGTTTCTGGCTGTCCCCTCACAATGGAAATACTATCTGTAGGTTCTCTTTCACATTAGGAGACCAAAATGTACAAGTAAGGAGTTTCTTTCAAAATTCAGATGGAAGAAGGACATTTCTGTCATGTGGGGAGTTACTGAATGCCGCCTTTGCTTCTGTCTTTACCATCAAGACTGACCCTTAGGAATTCTCAGGACAACAAGGAGGACCCAGGAAACTACAGGCCAGTCAGCCTCACCTCCAACCCTGGAAAGGTGATCGAGCAACTCATTCTGGACATCGTCTCCAAGCATGTGCAGGAAAAGAAGGTTATCAGAAGCAATCAGCATGGATGCACCAAGGAGAAATTATATTTGACCAACCTGATAGCTGTCTGTGGTGGTATGGCTGGCTTGGTAGATGAGGATTGTGTCAGTTGTACATCCCCCTGATATCTGGAGCCTTCAATGGGGCACCTGATAGGTCTTTGGCACATTTTGTCCCCCATTGTGCCTTTGTCCCTGTACACACCTAGGATGGTGCTGACAGTCATGTCCTCCCCAACCCTGGGCAGGGTGACTTCACCTCCCCCCAGCTGTGGGGCAGGATGGGTTAGACCCTCAGTCAGTTGACAGGATCATCAACAAAGGAGGTGCTCAGAGAAGCTGAGAAGCTTCTGGACCATATGACAATGCCCACAGCCAGATCTGACCAGGCTAGAAAACTGAGTCCCTGCTGAAGATCCCCTTGGAGTGGTCTCCTTGGAGCAGAGGGTCTATGAACTGAAGCCCTCTCCTTAGACTCAGATGCCATCTAAGGAGACTTCCTTGGATCAGGAGTGCCTCAGCTCCTTCTGTGGATAGTGGTTTTTTCTCTATACTGGATATATCCCTGAATCAGTCGTTGCCTAACCCAGGCAAGTGTGAGCCCTCGCCCAACCCAGGGAAGTGTATTTCTTCTGGGCACCCATGAGTGAAGGACCACTAGTTTTTTTTCTTGTGAGTGGATCCTCATTATCCTTATATCGTTGTACCCCAATAATCTACTAAAATGATACTCAAACTTTTATTTTATGTTGTTGGAGCAATAAATATTTGTATAAACCCTGTTTCTAGTTGGTTTATTGGCTACACTTTTCCACTTAGAATAAAGTCTGGTTTGGAACTTGCTTTCCACCTAAATTTGACTTTTGGGGTGCCTCTGGGACAAGGGGAGAGCAGTGGATGTTGTCTACCTTGACTTCATCGAGGCTTTTGACATTACCTCTCACAACATCCTTGTAGGTAAGCTCAGGAATGTGGGTTGGATCAGTGCACGGTGAGATGGATCAAGTACTGGCTGGATGGCAGATCTCAGAGGGTTGTGATCAATGGCGCAGAGTCTGGCTGGAGGTCTGTAGTTAGTGGGGTTCTCCAGGGGCCAGTACTAGGGGTTCAGTCTTGTTCATTGTGTTCATCAGTGATCTGGAAGAAGAGACTGAGTGTATTCTGAGCAAGTTTAGTGATCACAGCGAAGTCGGAGGAAGGGTTGATACACTGTAAAGCTGTGCTGGCATTCAGTGAGACCTGGACAGGCTGGAAGGTTGAGCAGAGAAGAACCTAATGAAATTCAACAAGGGCAAGTATAGGCTCCTGCACCTGGGCAGGAATAAAGCCAGGCATCAGTACAGGTCAGGGATTGACCTGCTGGAAAGCAGCACTGCAGAGAAAGATGTGGGAGTTCTGGTGGACAACAGCAAGTTTCCTGATGATACCAGATGGTGTGGAAGGGTTGATACACCAGAAGGCTGTGCTGCCATTCAGGCCCATTAGTATCCTAGGGAGCGTTAGGAAAAGTGTGTCCAGGAGGTTGAGGGAGCTTATTCTTCCCCTCTACTCTGCCCTGGTGACGTTGCAGCTGGATAAGTGTGTCCAGGTCAGGGTCTGCCAGTTTAAAAAGGACAAGGAATTACTGGAGGGAGTCCAACAGCGGGTTATGAAGACAGTTAGAGGCCTACAGCACCTTTCTTATGAGGAAAGACCGAGAGAGCTGGGTCTGTTCAGCCTGAAGAAGAGAAGCTGAGAGGGGATCTCATCAATGTTTAAAACATCTCGAAGGTTGGTATCAAGAGGCTGGGACCAGACTCTTTTCAGTGGTGCCCAGTGATAGGATGAGGGGCAATGGCCACAGACTGAAGCACAGGAGGTTCCATCTGAATATGAGGAGAAACTTCTTTACCTTGAGGGTGCCAGAGCACTGGAACAGGCTGCCCAGAGAGGCTGTGGAGTCTCCTTTTCCGGAGACATTCAAACCTGCCTGGACACATTCCTGTGAAATCTGTTCTGGTGAACCTGCTTTAGCAGGTGGGCTGGACTAGGTGATCTCCAGAGGTCCCTTCCAACCCCAGCCATTCTATGATTCTATGATTCTGTATGATTCTTCTTTACTCTGTGGAAATATTACATTTTTTCCTTCTTCATTACCGTACCTGTGGGTAGGCATAAATGAAAATGTCCATTAACCATTAACCGCATCTACCTCAGACATGGGAAAAACTTTAACTTACTGTGCATATGGCAACTAAATTCTTGATGATGAACCAGGAGCTTTATCATAAAGATAAATCCACATCCTGTGTTTTAGTACATTGTGGTAAGCATGTAATTTCAATATTAATTCTTTAAAGTTTACAATATACAGTTTGATCTTGGCAATACTTCAGCTATAGCAGCTGTATCATGTAATTTACTAAGAACATGTTCTCCTGATTGCAGTGTTCCAAAATGCAGTTTGATCCAATGAAATCTTGGATTTGCCTCTCGGAGATTTCCCTCAAGCTTGAAATTTGTAGCTGAACATTATAATTAATACATTATAGACCACATAATGTGCAACTGTACTCATTTGCAGAACAGTAGAAATTGTCCTTATATTGAAAATTACTCATTTTTCATGTAAATATTTAATGCTTTTTTTAATTCATTAGAAAATGCCTGGTGTGAATAGTATTTCTTATTTCTAAGTGCTTATGTTCCTGCTTAAATTTTAATTTGGCCTGTGGAAAATAGAACTAGTAAATTTAAAAGTTTCTGTTTGAAAGAATACTTGTACTTCAGGGGCTCCTATCAAAAGAGAAGTGAGATGAGGCTGTGGAGTATACCTTAAACTCCATGTGCTTCGGAGGCCAGGGAATCCCATATGGTACACTGCTCTTCCCTGGTCCATATGACCTTGAGTAACTCAACATATTTCATTTGTTCTCTTGTTTCTGTTGTTGCAAACCTCAAGTCTCCTGTTCCTCTTTCTGTTCTTGTCATCATCCTTAATGTGAAAATGCAGAAGGGATAACAAAATATAATCCTTCTGTGCCTTCTGTGTCCAACAACTGTATTGTAGTAGCATCTGGTTTTATTCTAACCTTTTCAATATTTTGTTATTCAGCTCCTTGATGTTTACTCTTCGCTTATTTAATTGATGGACCTCAAATTACAGTAGTTGAAAAAGATCAGATCATATAGTATGCAAAGTACAATTCACCAGATTAATCATTATTAATATTAATAGCATTATTTTAGTGCTCTTTTATCTATAAACACTTTTATATCACTTGGATATTTCATCGTGCTTTACAAGCAATAAGGCATATATTCTGTTAGGTTTGCGCAGTCTGTCAAAAAGGGTATAAATAAAATGACAACCCATCCAAAAATACTTTGCTTGTAGGCAAAAACTACTCACTCTCAGCTACTGAATGGATTTCTACAAATAAATGTGTTTTCCCACGACCTTTTGTTAAGTCAGTTCAACTCTCTGTTTCTCATCTTCTTCATTTACTCCAGTTAAGAATGTCACTAACTAATATAAACATGCTCAAGAGAAAACTTCAATTCTTTCTCAAAGGGAGTATTTCCTTGATTCCAGAAAATAATTTGATTAACTATACCAGAAATCCAACGGTATAATCCACTTCAATAGAGAAAGTACACGGGATTTTGTGGGATTAATGTCTTCACAGCAAAAGGTATTGCTATGGGATTGTTAATGAGAACTGCAGTTCTAAAAATTTCAGTTAAGATACTCACGGATCCTGTCCCATCTGCAGCCCAGTTCCTCAGTCCCCATCTCCTCTTGGTAAACTGGGGCTCTGCAGCTGGCTCGTAACATACTCCCTTTTGAATTGAGAAAAATCACTAACACAGTAAATTGTTTTAAAAAACATACATCATGAACAAATCTTTTTGGTGAACAGAAAATAAGGTACAATATCAGGTTTCTATTAAAACATGTTGGTAGTGCAAGATTCAGGACTAGTCTGGCTGGCTGTGCTAGAGAACACATGATCTCTCCTGAGATGGTGGTTCTACATTTCGGAAGAAAATGTTTCTTCTAGAAATGACCTTGTGCTTGAATTCATCAGCACCATTTAAGAATACTGTGGGTTTCTTCCCTCCAGAGTGGACCTTAAACTTTGTTTTGCACTTTGTTTCAGGAACCTGCTTCCTACAGCCACACCTCTTCAGCAGAGACTTTTTTCTGATGCTACAGGAGGCCATTGACTGTAGTACCATCAAGACTGTTAAAGCCAAGCCTTGGTTGGACCAAAAAAGACTTGTTATATCAGAGTGGGAGGAAATAAATAGAAAATCACTCGTGAAGAGCCTATGGTTCTTCTACTGTCTGAAGTTTACCTGTAACCACCTATGAATATTCCACGTCTGGTCATTTTGTCAATTCTGGTTTAGATATTCACAACACAGATAACTCAACAAGCCATCTACGCTCCTCTTCCAGTCTCTGAAAACGCACAGAAAATTCTAGGCACATTTTTAGATGTCTAAAATATGCCAGCAAAGCATGCTTTCAAAATACTTTTTTCTCTGCATTGGTCAGGTAAGTCCCGTCTATTGGCCCAAAACCCTAGTTGTGAATGTCTGTGTGAAAGCAAGTGCTGGTCACCAGCACCTTCTGCTTTAGGGCCTTCACTCAACACAGACTTTCATTGCCTGAAGGGTGCTTCAGAGGTAAATCTTGGCTTAGGGTGAAGACACGGCCTTGGCCCAATCTATTTGTAGTTCAATATCTTGAGAAAATGGGAACCCCTTATTGGGGCACCATTGAGGTCTGTGGGGAAGTAGTGAGCTAACAAGAAGTGCTGGTAGTTGGACATAAGAATGTGCTGAGTGCTCTTCTCTGCAGATGGTTTCACATCTTCAAACAATCTACTTCAGTAAGATTCAGATTTTAGGTAAATTATTTGTCTGTTACAAATGAATCCCCATTAAACTTGGCTTTACACTATAAAATCCAGCACTTGCAGTTGATCTAGTAGCTGATCACTCAACCTCAGTTTATTCAATTGTTGCATTAAGCAAGCACCAAGAGATGTTTATTTCAAGTCACCAGCCAAAACTCAATGTGAAGGAGATTGTGGTGGGGATAGGATCGTGTTGGTGATCCCAGTGAAGTATTCCCACCTCCCTGCCCCATCGGTAGCATGATGGCATGTTATGGTCTTCATGAGTTTGCTCAGAAGCGCGGTAGGGGAGAATATAGTCACACATCGTTTAAAATAATAAGAACTGTTTCTAACAGATGGTCCTGTTGTCAGGCTTGCTTGAAATTACTTCAAATACATGTATTTATCTTGGTTTATTTTACACAGAGAACAGTACATGAGCCAAAGGACTGCTGTTAGTGTAGTGCAGTAATTCTGGAACAAATAATCCCAGCTCTTCCCTTACCTTATTAAACAAAAGACTTGAAAACTTTGGAAGCTGTCTTGGTCCCTGCAAAGTTGATGTATACATGCCTCTCCAGTAAACTGTTCCTGCTAAACTTACCCCTTCAGTTATTATAACACTTCTCTTGAAAAGTAAATTATTAAGGTTACCCATTTATTTTTAGGTTTATTGGTTTACATACTTGGTTTAGGCAGGAGTTCAACTCTGATTGAAATAAATATATTTCCAGTCATCATATTCAATGCCTATAAATTTTACAGTGTTGTCATAGCACAATCAGCAGCAGCTAGCCAAGTTTGTCATACTAAGCTTCTCCCATGCACCATAAACAACATCAATTCACGCAATGGTAAGTAAAGCTCTGTGTACCCACAGACCACATGATGCATGCCAGAGAAGAGAGATGCTGGTAGATATCCATCTTATTTAACAGGCTACAGCAAAGACAGCCTGGACTTTCCAGCAGGCGAATTATGTTTGGATTCACAGGGCACATCACAGAAGATCTGCTGCTTCTGACTTTGTAGCCCTAAGACTAACTAGTCTATCCCAGTGACTTCAAGGGCAATATGCAAAGAGTGAATTTGCCTTCCTGTGTATCCAGACAGTTTAAATTAACTTTATAATGGAAGTGAAATTTATCTATATGCATGCTGTTTTGTGTAATACAAACTTGTAGTTGTTTGTCCAAGGTAAATTCAGTCTAATAGCAACGTCCTGGAGAAAACAGTCTTTAAATGCAATCTCAGGTGTTTCTCAGTTCAGGTGACTTGGTGGTTAAGAGGGAACTAGAGGGAATTATTACAATAGGGGTTGAGGTACAATGAAGTCCCTGCAGGGGTGTGGGTGGGCTCCCCAGAACCCAGCAAGATGATTCTGGAATCTCCGATGACAGTTCAGTAAGAATTGTAAATTTCTAGTCCCAAAAATTGCAAAGCAAAACCTAAGGATAGTTCCCATATAACCAAAGTAGTAGTAACTGACTGACTGACTGACTGACTGACTGACTGACTGACTGACAGCCTCTAACATCCTCTGTGGTGTGTGGTCCACCAGACATTTCAGAATACTTAGACGCATAATACCTTCTTTGCCAAAAAGGTGGCTGCTGGGTGTCCACATGTGGACAACAGGCAAAGAAACCATTGACAACTCATCATCAACTTAGGTGAGCTGCAACACTTTATTTTCTAGTGCTATCCAAAATAAATATAATTGCTGTCTGGATCGAAGCAAGGATTTCACAGCCTGAGGCATATCACAGTTTTTCAAGTTTACATTCCCTCTTGTTAGGCTAACATTGTCTATGTGAGTCCCACTAAATCATATCTTCTGCTAAATCCATCCCTGTAAATCTCTTAACTGGCTATGTAAATACATGAAGTATTCTCTTTCCAATAAAGCAAATATTTTAACAATTTTATTCCCCAACTGAATTTCCGTGTTGTTCATCTACTCTTTTCCTAAGTAACAATGACCTTGAAAACAATAATTTCACACAGCAGTGCCTCAGCCCTGCCAACATAAACTCATTATACTATGGCCAGAGGTTTGAATTAACAAGTATAGTTAGGAAACAGATGTATTGATTCAGTAACTATCATAAAATAAACTACTTATCTTTGTGCAGTACATTGATCAAGGTCATGGCTAATTGCATTAAGTGCATCACCTTTCTAAAAATCTTGCTATAAAAATCTTGCTATAAATCTTGCTATCTTGCACCTGGAATATTGCATCCAGCTCTGGCCCCTCAGTTCAAGAAGGACAGGGAACTGCTGAAGAGAGTCCAGTGCAGGGCAATAAAGATGATTAAGGGAGCGGAACATCTTCCTTATGAGGAAAGGCTGAGGGAGCTGGGGCTCTTTAGCTTGGAGGAGACTGAGGGGTGACTTCATTAGTGTTTACAAATATACAAAGGGTGAGTGTCAGGAGGATGAAGCCAGGCTCTTCTCGGTGACAAACAATGGTAGGACAAGGGGTAATGGGTTCAAACTGGAACACAAGAGGTTCCACTTAAATTTGAGAAGAAACTTCTTCTCAGTGAGGGTGCCAGAGCACTGGAACAGGCTGCCCAGGGGGGTTGTGGAGTCTCCTCTGCAGACATTCAAAACCCACCTGGACACCTTCCTGTGTAACCTCATCTGGGTGTTCTTGCTGCAGCAGGTGGATTGGACTGGATGATCTTTTGAGGTCCCTTCCAATCCCCAACATTTTGAGAAAAGAAAAAAAAAAAAAAAAAAAGGGTGGGGGGAACAAACAAACAAACAAACTCAATTGTCTGGGCAAACTCAATTCTGGAAATCAGAACCACTGTCCTCATTCTCATTTCTTCTTGTTTATAGTGTAAAAGGATTTGAGTATTACAAACAGGCCCTTAAAAGCCCAGTTTCTGCTGTGAGAGGTTATCCTATAAAATTCAAACCTTATAGCCTGGTTCATACTTCACTTGCACCCTCAGGCTGTAGCAGCAGTGAATGCAATGGATGTCCTGGCTGGACATCAATGTAAATAAAACACACCAGCGTCTGAAAGGCTGCTGGTTCTTGCTCTGCTCCTGCATTCACGAGCTCTGTTTTCCTGGGAGTGTGCATGTAACCTGCCTGCCTGAACACAAGCCTTAATCATAGAATCATAGAATGCTGGGGACTGGAAGGGACCTCAAAAGATCATACAGTCCAATTCCCCTGCCAGAGCAAGAACACCCAGATGAGGCTACACAGGAAGGTGTCCAGGCAGGTTTTGAATGTCTCCAGAGTCCACAACCCCCCTGAGCAGCCTGTTCCAGTGCTCTGTCACCCTCACTGAGAAGAAGTTTCTTCTCAAGTTTAAGCGGAATCTCATATGTTCCAGCTTAAACCCATTACCCCTTGTCCTACCATTGTTTGTCACTGAGAAGAGCCTGGCTCCATCCTCATGACACTCACCCTTTGTATATTTGTAAACATTAATAAGGTCACCCCTCAGTCTCCTCTTCTCCAAACTAAAGAGACCCAGCTCCCTCAGCCTTTCCTCATACAGGAGATGCTCCACTCCCTTCATCATCTTTGTTGCCCTGTGCTGGACCCTCTCCAGCAGTTCCCTGTCCTTCTTGAACTGAGGGGCCCAGAACTGGACACAATATTCCAGATGTGGTCTCACCAGGGCAGAGTAGAGAGGAAGGAGAACCTCTCTCGATCTACTAACCACCCCGCTTCTAATACACCCCAGGATGCCATTGGCCCTCTTGGCCACAAGGGCACAGTGCTGGCTCATGGTCATCCTGCTGTCCACCAGGATCCCCAGGTCCCTTTCCCCTACATTGCCCTCTAATGGATCATTCCCCAACTTATACTGGAACCTGGGGTTGTTTCTGCCCAGATGCAAGACTCTACATTTACCCTTGTTATATTCCATTAAATTTTTCGCTGCCCAACTCTCCAGCCTGTCCAGGTCTCTGGATGGCAGCACAGCCTTCTGGCGTGTCAGCCACTCCTCCCAGCTTGGTGTCATCAGCAAACTTGCTGATAGTACACTCTATTCCCTCATCCAAATCATTGATGAATATATTGAATAATATAGGCCCCAGTACTGACCCTTGAGGCACTCCACTAGATACAGGCCTCCAACCGGACTCTGCCCCATTGACCACGACTCTCTGGCTTCTTTCCTTCAGCCAGTTCACAGTCCACCTCACTACCCGATCGTCCAGACCACACTTCCTCAGTTTAGCTATGAGAATGCTGTGGCAGACTGTGTCAAATGCTTTACTGAAGTCAAGGTAGATCACATCCACCACCCTGCCATCATCTATCCACCTCATTATATCTTCATAAAAGGCTATGAGGTTGGTCGAGCACGACTTCCCCTTGGTGAAGCCATGTTGACTGCCCCTAATGACCCTCTTATCCTGGATATGTCTTGAAATGGCACCAAGGATAAGTCGTTCCATTACTTTCCCAGGGATGGAGGTGAGGCTGACTGGTCTATAATTACCTGGGTCTTCCTTTTTGCCCTTTTTGAAGACTGGGGTGATGTTAGCTTTCCTCCAGTCCTCAGACACCTCTCCCATCTCCCAAGACTTGGCAAAGATGACGCAAGCTAAAACCTGCCTCCCATTTAGGTTACTTGGATAAAGGTGTTAAAAAAAGCCAGGCATGGAGGCTGAGCCCACATGTACCTTCAAAGTAGGTTCAAGAGTATTCCCAGTGAAAGTGTGTCTGGACCTGACACAGGAATATGTTTGCAGTATATTTGTGTGTGTGCGACTTGTTAAACTAGAAGCAAAGTATGGCACTGTTGGAGCTGCCTAATCAAAAAGCAACCCTATTATTTGTTGTTCAGGCAAACTGAAGTATGAAGTAAAACAAGACTCTGTTTGAGAGGCAAAGCTGTAAGGATAAAAGTGAGGAGAAGTTCAGTGAATTCAAGACTTGCTGTTTTAAAGGCACATGCAAGAGCATCATCCACCACACTGGGGCAGTAATTCCCTGTTTTTGTTTAAAAAGCAGGTGATTGACTGACTGTGCAGAGTCCCACCGAGCCCTGCCATCTCCTCTCCCTGAGCAGTGCTGGGGAAACATCCTCACGCTGACACACACAGCAGTAAGCACTTTGTTTTATACATACACACATATGTACATAAACATTTACACGTTACATACATATACATATATGTGTATATGCTATACATATGTATATGTTATACATAAACACACATAAGTTCACCAAACTTTCTCGTTTGATTTTTATGGTGCCTTGGGTGTTCTCATACATCTTTTCCTATAAAGCAGACCATCAGGTGAAACCTCAGCTGCAATGAATCCACTCAAAGGCTACAGCAAACGCTGTGGAAAATGTTTCAGACTTAACAATGATGCATCTCAGTCACATGAGGAGAATACGGGGAAATGGACAGAAGTTGCAAGAGGCTAAATCCAGGTTAGATATTAGGAAATTTATTTTCCTATGGGGTGTGCTCCAAGACTGGCGCAGGCTGCTCACAGAAGTTGTGTAGTCTTAATCGTGGAGATCTTCACAAACTGACCGGATGAAGCCTTGAGCCACCTTACCAGGGCTTGGTTTACTTTGACCAGGAAGCTGGTCCAGGCAATCTATTGAGCTTCCTTCAAAACTAAGTTATTCTATAACTCTATGGCTCTCTGATTATATTAGGCATACCTTTATACATGTTTACAAGCTCCAGTGTCTGCAAATGCTACCTGTATTTATCCAAAGCAACTCTTTGGGATCCTGGACCAACCATGTTCATAAAGCCTCTTATTTGTGTTCCAGTAATTGAAAGGATGCAAGAAATCTTCTGAGATTTCAACATTTTGATTTTCCATTGGTGAGTTTGGGAAATTTATTAAATCTTATGTACGACTTCTAGACTGATGACTAATCACTTCCCTCTCATCTAAACACAGCCATTTTCCAGTATTTGTTCATTTTATTTTCCCAGCCAAAGAAAACAACCAAGGAACAAGCAGCCAAGCAAAAGCCCTAAGCAGACAAACCAACACAGGCAAACAAATATGGAGCCATCCCTACTTGGGAAGGCTGGAGACTGCAGAATATAATATTTTTATTTAGCAGAAAAAACTATTATCCTAACCTGGCTCAGCAGAGTTAAAAAGTTGTCTAGGAAAATTATCTATCAATTCTTTAGAAGGGTGTTATATGCATTTTCTATAGTAGCACTAAAACAAACAAACAAAAAAAAAAAAAGGCAATCACTGTTTTTGTTCATTATTGTAAATATTTCCCAGCTCCAAAAAACAGCCAGTGTTGTAGCTTTGCACAACACTGTATTGTATTTTCCTCACTCAAAAAGGATAGGAGCCAGAGGTTTCTGAGTGTATGAGTCTGGAAAATAGAGCAGAGAATTTGACACAGCAGTCCAGGAGTTCAAACACAACTTGGGGGACTTGGGGGACTCAGGGGACAGGAGGCAGCCCTGGGCTCTGCCCCGTGCAGACAGCAAATCTCTGCTGCCCAGATGGGAGAGGATGAGCAGCAGCACCAGCTCCTTCCAGCTCTGCACACACACAGAGACTGCTCCTCTTCACCCCAATTCTCAGCTGCTCTGGCTTTACAGTGATTGACCTGCAGAGACGTGTGAGAACACAACCCTCAGATCCTTTTTTTTGGTTCTCCCATAGAATGATAGAGTGTCCTGAGTTGGAAGGGATCCACAAGGATCACTGAGTCCAGCTCCTGTCCCTGCACATGAGAACCCCACAGTTCACACCATGTGTCTGAGAGTGTTGTCCAGTCTCTGAACACTCTGAACACTGTCAGGCTTGGGGCTGTGACACCTCCCTGGGGAGCCTGTTCCAGTGCTCCAGCACCCTCTGGGGGAAGAACCTTTTCCTAATGTCCAACCTAAACCTCCCCTGGCACATCTTCCTGCCATTCTCTCAGGTTCTGTCACTAAAGAGAGGAGTTTGGCGCCTGCCCCTCCTCCTCCCCTTGTGAGGAAGCTGTAGCCGCCGTGAGGTTTCCCCTCAGTTCCCTCTTCTCCAGGCTGAACAAACCAGGTGACTTCAGTGACTCCTCATACAGCTTCCCCTCCAAATCCTTCACCAACTTCATGGCCACCTCTGGACACCCTCTAGTAGCTCGACATTCATTTTATATTGTGGTAACCATGTTTGATCTGTTTGCTGGCTCCCAAATGGCTCTTATTTCAGAGCTATCTAAAGGTTGTCTTGTTTTTACTCATGAAAAAGAAACATTTCAGCCACCTCTTGCACCACCTTGAAGCATCACAGAAAGCCACAGCAGTGGCACACCTTGAGCAGGCTGCATGGCTTTGGGCTGGATATGTTTCCTTGAGTCCTGCTGCAATACTGAACACTGAAAAATGCAGCTCTGACAGGCTGTTTTTTTAAAATTCTTGTGCATATAATTCCACATCTGCTAATTAACTGCCCGTTGCCTTGTTTATAACTACAAAAATCTCCTTTTAATATTCACTGTCCTTGTGACTAACATTTATTGGTCTGATGTCTGGTTTCTTCTTCTTGGGCTGGCACAACTCCAATCCTGACAAGGTCATGCGAGTTAGATTACTTCAGTTGCTGGGTTTTATTCTGCAGAGAAGTGATTAGGTGACACAACCTTGTGGCTGTTCACTTCCTCCCCTGCTCTCGAGCCTTGACAGGCTGAGGAGTGATGTGAGTAAATTGACCACAAGTTTTCTATGCCTGCTAGAAGCTAAGCTGAAACTGCAAGTTACCTGGGAAAACCACATTATTTTGTTGCTGTACCATATTTTAATACTTTCTTTTTCACAAGTAATTTTCACTAAAGCCAGTGCTGCAATATGCACACCATGGCTCAGAAAGGAACAGTGACTTTTCAGAGTTCAAGTGATAATCCTTCAACCAAGCAGGAGGCCTTTTGACAAACTTTGTGAGTTATCATTCCCCACAAGTTTTGTTTCTAGTTGCAGACAAGAAGGTTTGTGAAATTGTATGGGGTCAAAGAAGGACTTGGAAGAACAGAGTAAATACATTTCCATATTTATGGTTGGGAAATTTTCTTGTTTTGACTGGGTTTTTGTGGAGGATGGGTAGACAATAAAGTTGTCTGAAAGGTCTTATCAGCTGCTTTCCAAGTCCTATGGGAAGTGGGTTGTATGGAACAAATATACGATAAAGGACATGTCCTCCCACCAAAAAAATGACCAAACCAGTTTGTCTGATCTGTTTTTAGCAAAAAACCTGCTGTAATCTTTATCAAGTAGTTCAAGGCATGAATGTCTCATCGCTGGGTGTTCTCTGCCACACCAGTGCTCTGTAAGAGAACACTAAATCACCCTCTACCCTGGCTATAGACAGAAAGGCTGAAGCCTCTCTTAATCTGGAGGTAGACAGAGCTGACTTGTGTGTATTTGGTGCTAGTGCTTTGTGACCAGCAACACAAGGGATGTTAGAAGGCTTCCACTGATGGGACAGAAAAGGTATCCTTCTGATTTGAAAGGAAATAGTAAGTTCTACTTACTTGGCATTTACGCCTAGGTATGGTGTGGCCACCAGCTGCCACTGCCAATAGTGTTTATATGGATGCCTGATTTCTAACATCAAAAAGAGCACCTTTTGGGGTAGAAATGCTTTGAGAAGAGGTCTGGGAGTCTTTTTCTCCAAGCAGTATCCCCAGCAGAGAGATGTCTGCCTGTGCGAATGCACCCAGCACCGTCTGCTGCAGAGCTCCAGTTGCCCCTCCATGGGCTGCCCCCAAGCAGTCCTGGGGCCCACACCAATTTTCCTTCTTCTGGACTTATTTATTGGATACGAAGGCAAAATATGGTATGTTTTCATGAAAAATAGTATCAATTTTGTTCACATTATTACTCACTACATGATGATTTACTGCACTTTTACACAAAGTTCCTGGAATTTGACCTCAGAAAGCATCAAAATGACAAACGAGGGACTGGAGTAACAACCTGCCAGTGATCTAGAAACAGTGTTGGTTTTTTTTTTCCTGAAAATGGATAAAGTAGGTTCAAATGGGAGAGTGAAGTTTTTTTATCTCTGTTTTTCATCGGAACAAAACTTTTTTTATTTTCTGCTCTTGATCAGCACCATTTCTTATTGCTTCTGTACAGGAAAGGTCAGAAATGTTACTTTCTTGTAAATAAATTTATAACTACATGGGATCAAATTCCTTACTGGGAAAAAACCCACTTTTTTCGAAACCTCCATCTCAACCTTCTCAAATTCTGACATTGTTTGTGTATTTGGGGACTTTTGTATGTAATAAATGTACAATATATTGTGAATATATAATATAATATAAAAATGTATCTATACAATGAAATGTATTTATGTGTATGTGCATCTGTATTTATATAAAGACAATTTATAAAATGTGTACAATTCTAATATAAATAAACGTGCTTGCACACATTGACATACAAACACACACTTTGGATTTAATCAAATGTGTACAGATCTCAAAATATTAGGGCATAATACTCTAATTAAAAATTATTGGACTTCCCTCAATGGTTGTCGATACCAAACTAGCAGAACTTTCACTTCATGGTTAATCCAGACCCAGGAGAAGACGACATTTTCAATTTTTAGTATGAACTAAATGAACTATTAATTCAGTCTTCTGTGAGTAAAGAGTTTGGCAAAATATGTCTTCTAGACCTGACATGTCACCAAGACCTTTGGCTCACAGGATTCTGGCACCCCTAAACATGGGCTGCTATTGCTGTATAGACTTCATCCACGGTCATGTGTTATTAATACAGGCTAAAGCTTAAAAAACAGAATTTGAACTTTTTTCCTATCCATCACTATGAATAACAAATGAAGGGTCAAATTCTAAGAACAAAATAGATCTCCAGTAAAAATAAATATATATATATATATTTTCCCCCTACTTGGAGATGTCATTAAAACTGACCAAGACCCACAGGATATGAAATGGTTGAAGTTTCCAGAAAAAAATGTTATTAACTTTTTAAAAACAGCCAGTTTCTGTATTTGGGTACTAAACAGGTTACATTTTGAACGCACTCTAAAAGAACTGCTAGACATCTTGTAACTAAAAAATCAAGTGGGATCAGGTTTCTTCTGGTCTGAAGTTTAAATCCTGCAATTTCTTAAAGTCTCTAAAAGATTTCCCGGGTCATCTCCCAGTGACATCCATAGCATCATTTCGTCATGTCCAAATAAATTATGTAAGTGACCCTCAAATTTATCAGTGGTTAGGGAAAAAATAATGTGCAGGGAGTTAACTCTTCCAGCACAGGGTACAAAACGTATTTAGTGATTAAACTACCTGTTGTGGTTTTTGTGAAAATGGTTTCAAAGCTTCTTTTTCAAAACAGGAAAAAAAATTAAAAAAAAAAAAAAATATATATATATATAAAAAGCACAGATGGCTGATCCACTAATATTTGCAATGAAAACATATCAAGCAGGAAACACATTTCAAATCTTAAGCAGTTTGAGGGTCTTTCAGACTGCCTGGCAAGCACATAATCAGTATGCCTTTCAACTACACAGAATTGAATAGGACAGCAAAGGCAAAAACAGGAAAGGCAGGGATGCTCTTGTGAGGACACGACAAGATGAGGAGAAACCTGAGTTTGATTCCAGCCCAAGCACAGACCTCCCGCCTCACATTAGACCACGTCTACATTGCAGGCTCTTGTTGATGAAACTTAAGTTTAGGGTTTTGTGCTAATCCAGCTGAAATAAAGACACATTTCAGGATAGATGGGTTGCTGCAGATGCCAGCATGGACTAGTGACCTGAGCACATCTGTGGGGGAGCAATACAGGCTGTGCTGGCTACCACAGCTGTGTTAATTGGAGTCTGCAAACTAGAGAGGGTAGAATATGACACCAAGCTGGGAGGAGCGGCTGACACACCAGAAGGCTGTGCTGCCATCCAGAGACCTGGACAGGCTGGAGAGTTGGGCGGGGAAAAATTTAATGAAATATAACAAGGGCAAGTGTAGAGTCCTGCATCTGGGTAGGAACAACCCCAGGTTCCAGTATAGGTTGGGGAATGACCTATTAGAGAACAGCATAGGGGAAAGGGACCTGGGGGTCCTGGTGGACAGCAGGATGACCATGAGCCAGCACTGTGCACTTGTGGCCAAGAGGACCAATGGCATCCTGGGGTGTATGAGAAGGGGGGTGGTTAGTAGGTTGAGAGACGTTCTGCTTCCCCTCTACTCTGCCCTGGTGAGACCACATCTGGAATATTGTGTCCAGTTCTGGGCCCCTCAGTTCCAGAAGGACAGGGAACTGCTGGAGAGGGTCCAGCACAGGGCAACAAAGATGATGAAGGGAGTGGAGCATCTCCCTTATGAAGAAAGGCTGAGGGAGCTGGGGCTCTTTAGCTTGGAGAAGAGGAGACTGAGGGGTGACCCCATCAATTTTTATAAATATGTAAAGGGTGAGTGTCACGAGGATGAAGCCAGGCTCTTCTCAGTGACAACCAATGATAGGACAAGGGGTAATGGGTTCAAACTGGAACACAAGAGGTTCTGCTTAAATATGGGAAGAAACCTCTTCACGGTGAGGGTGACAGACACTGGAACAGGCTGCCCAGGGAGGTTGTGGAGTCTCCTGCTCTGCAGACATTCAAAACCCACCTGGACACCTTCCTGTGTAACCTCATCTGGGTGTTCCTGCTCTGGCAGGTGAATTGGACTGGATGATCTTTTGAGGTCCTTTCCAATCCCTAACATTCTGTAATTCTGTGAATTAACCTTAGTGCCCCTTACGTACTGACGTATCTCACACCATCAGCAAACACCCTGATGCCACAGTCAGCTCTACCTGAAGCTGCTGCTGTGGACCCCGCTGCGTGCTGCACAAGTGCTTGCTGGAAAGCACTAGCAGGGCTACACATGGAAAACTGCAGAGAATTCATGTTTCTGTGCCTGTTTCTTGTTGGTATGAGAGAAAAACACAGCAGTTTGTTTCTAACTCCCATCTTGTCTCATAAATTCTCCAGTGACGGTTTTATTTTGTGCTTTCTTATGTCTCTCAGAAGTGGAAGTCTACAGGACCAGAGTAACACAAGCAACAACGACAAAATATAGAAGTAATAATGAAGTGCAACACTGTTACAAGTCAACCATCTGGCCAAAAAGGCTTCTTTGATGTTTTTTCCATACTTGTCATTTTGAACCTCCCAGCTCTTTGCTGGGGCTGGGATGAGAATCGCTGGCAGCTGCACCAGCAGCTCCTGTCAAGACCTGGTCAGAGAAACCATGTGCCAGAGAGAGGGAGGTTTGTTTTCTCTGTCTGTAATTTGTTTTCTGTTCATATACTTCCTTTGGGCTCTACAGGAAGACGTGCGAATGTGTTTAAAGTGAAACGTTGTTTTCCAGTACTACAGACCTCCAGGATCTTTATCAGTTCTTGCTTCTCTCTGGATGAATATATAAGCATTACCTTTTCTGTGAAATCTATAAAGACACCCACAAGTTCCTCTAGAGTTCAGTGGGAATATGACTGGTTAAAAAACTGAAATCTACTAAAAAAGCCTGTTTCCATGGGGTCAGGCTCCCACGCATTTGTTATGTACTGTGTTGCTGATCAGCTTTGCCTTAAAATAGTGCATTTTGGAAAAAACAAAACAAAACAAAACCAAACCAAAAAAACCCCAACCTTGCAAGTACTTCAAAATATTTTCTGCATTGATGGGTCAACAAAAGCAGCCAGGAGTCAGCCTGGTCTTTTAAAAACACATGGACTCAGAATTCCACCCTCGTCCTGAGATGGGATTAACTTTACAGAGATCTTGTCTCAGTCTGCTTTTGAAACCTCAGATGCTGGATACTCCGCGGCAAGCATGACCCATACACTTGCCTTACCACCCCTAAAGTAGACTTTTCTTCCTCTTTTTTTTTTTTTTTTTGTGATCTGAAATTTTCTTGCTGTATTTTCAGGTCATACTATCCCAGCACAGTTAGAACAGATTTGTAGAATCACAGAATCATTTTGATTGGAAGATTATTCTCTTCTACTTTGCCACAGCCTCCTATGCATGAGGACTATTGTCATTTCAGACACTTCTTTCAGACTAAACTCCCAAAAATTATGGGTTTTAAACTCTTCTGATTTAAGATTTTTTTCTTCTGAATCTTTTTCTGTCTCATACAACATCTGGCTGTCCAGCTGAGCCCTGACAAAATAAAACAGCTGTAGTATGACTTTCTCTTACAAGCTCACCTTCAGCTTATGCTGTTCCTGAGAGCATGTCACAGGAGACTTTCATTTCATTTCTCATCTACCATAACCCCTAGATACATTTTTTGGCTGAATTCCCCCCTGTTCTGTTGCTTCCCAGCATGAACCTGCAGATAAGTACAGATTTCTGTTCATATTTTAATTGAATTACATTCTATTAGGGGCTTTCCCCAGATCATTTCTCTAATTTGTCCACATTATTTTGCATTTAACCTGCCTTCTAGTGGCTTTGCAGCCCCTGCCGGGTCTGGGAAAGGACCATCCTGAGTTGAGTGCTCTGCTTTTTGCAGAGTTGATACCAGAGGACCTCCCTGAGTCTGGACAAAGCTTCTCCATGATATAACACCACTGACTTCAGCCAAGGCCTGCTGTTCCTCACATTGTCAGGCTCAGAGCTTGCTACATATAAATCAGGTTTTGTAAGAGGTCTTGTGACACCGCTGTCCAGCTTGCCCAAGGGCTTGCCTTACAAGGCTGGAACGAGTCACCGTTGCTCCGGCCACCTGAAGGAGGATCTGCCGCTGGCCACGCTTTGTTCCAGCAGCTGAGGTGGGCAGGATGTTTGGTGCAAGGTTAAAGGGATGGCAGCAGCTCATACACGCTTATATAGTGATTTTGCACGATATTGAATGCTGGCAGCTGCTGCTTGAGATTTTTCAGAACTCCATCCTGGCTTTAAAAATGTTTTCCTGCCTTTTTTTGCTGTGTTGGAAATGCACACCAGTTCATGGGGAGAATGACTGAAGTTCTGGACTATAATAGATTATGAACTCTTTATCTCATTGATGTATAGTTATCTGTACATGGAGTAGCTCCACTAAAATTAAAGGATTTTTTGTTCTGACTAATTCCACCTTGCTGAATATATAAATAAACAAAAATGAAAGAGGGTTCTCCTACATCTTCCACATATGCTTCAATTATAGTTGTTTTAGGGATCACTCATAATAGCAATATATCTATTAAACAAAAAGGCCAGATTTTATTTTCTTCAGCCTCCTTTCCCATACAGCCTGCTTCCAAGGCAGTTGGTAACTGCACTGTTAATTCACAGTGTTTCACATGAAAAGACTCCTGTTAGCTGCACTGATGTGGGAATGCATCACAAATTTTGAATGCTTTTAAGGCTGCTCTTCACAAAGCAGCTTGAATTCACATTCCCAGCAGCACAGTAAAAATGGGGGATGCTAATTTATAACATTTATCGTCACCCTCCAACTGAGCCTTTCTCATTTGTCAAACTGATCTAACTCCATGAATTTGGTCATCTACAGGTCTCTTTCTTAGCCCACCGGAAAAGTCCTAAGAGGCTTAGATACTAAAGCAGGACTAAGATGAAGTATCAGTGCCTAAATCCCAAACAGTTCTCATAAATCCTTGCTCAGCTGCTGCCTGAGCTCACCAGGTGCCTAAGGCTGCCAGATCAGCCCTTTGCTTTCCTTTCAGCTGCTGAGCTCACCTGTGAAATCCACACATGATAGGAGCTACAATGCAGCTTTTCATGCAGTTTCTAATTCAGCCTCATATTTGGTTTGAAATATTTGCTGCTGAGGCAAGGGCAGGAAAGATTGTTCCCACTCCATGACTTCAGTGGTGGACTGGACAACCTTCTGTGTTCACTATCTCCTTTGGGTGATGGGGAAGATGGAAATGCAGAAAGTGTGGGAGCCATGACCAGCTGCCACTGAGCCTTCTCCCATGCAGTGTGGGTGACCACAAGTAGGACTGCTGGAGATTTCCTCAGTACTGATGTTGCCAATTAACTTCATACATTGTCTTTCTCCACCTTCATGCAGCTTCTGGGACAATTTTCCTGTACAGAAATAAGCTAAAAAAATGCAATACCATTTCTCCTTCACCATCTGGGAAACAACGGAATACAAGACAGTTTACTGATGAATTAATGATGAAAAGGAAACAGTGGCATCAATGCCAATATAACATTTTCCTTGCTAGACATTGTGTGAGCTGTCACGTATCTGTCATGTTATGTGTGATATCCTCCCATCTCATCTTCTGTGATCCTCATTGCAGGGTAACAGCTATATTTTTCAGGATGGGAACACTGATTTGCCCTGTTCTAGCATGACTACCTCTCCGCAGTAAGCTGCAGAGTCTGTTGTGTGCATTGCTCCATCTCTGTGGAGTTTTCTCTGAGCTGCTTTCTTTCTTCGAATACACTTTGTAATCTTCTGCAGTATAGCCTGGTCTCTCCTTAAAGCTATATTTAGAGCCATTATTTCATCATGTTCTACACTATTTCTCCATGCCCTCCATTCAACTTGACTTGAAGGGAACTAGCATGATACTTGTCTCTACCAATGCTTTTCGATCGTTTTGTCCTTCTGTGCACCCTGAATTGAGGCCAGAAGCACCATTAAGTTGTTACAGCTCTAACCTGGTTAGCTTTTTACAAATCCAGATCATTTACTGTAAGAACAGACTATGCAAGTATTGCTACAGAAAATAAAAAGATAATTTAAGGCATGAAATCTCTCAAGAAGAGCTAAATACAGCACACTGATCTGTTTGTTGAGGAAAAGTCTTTGCAGCAAATCTGGTGTTTATCCACCTGTGACCCATCTTTGCAGATTCACAATTTGGCAACAAAAAGTGATCTATGTGAGAACTGTCATTTTTGTCTTTCTCCAAGTGTCATGCACCGATTTTTTTGATGAAATGTTTACAATCATTCTGATGACATGAGGAAGTGTTTTCCTCACAATCCCTCATAATCTTTTGGGGAAAAAACCCAAAATAGTTTTCATAGTTCACTGTTTCTGTTGCCTGTTTGCAAAGAAGTTCTGCAATAGATCTATGTTGCTTTAATGCTTACCTTTTTCCAGCTGTAATGTAGACCAGGTCTCAGAAGTCTTTTAGGACTTCCCTCTTTTATTGTGATGGGACCTGGCTATATTATTGGTGTGGAGCCTGACCTCTGTGGCCTTCTCCTTTAGTTGGTTGGCTTGACATGGTCCCTCACGAGATTTGTGCATCACTTTTGGTGTGGGTTTATGTGGCTGTTTGCTAACTAGTTGTAGTCAGGTGTAGCACTACATGTTCTACATTTTTTCTCCACTTATTTTTATGAATTACAAGCGATTCAACTTCAACTGACTCCCTGCTTGCAAAGGACAAGCCCTTTGGTAAATTCAGCTTGTAAGCTCATGTGTAAATTCTCCATGACTACTACCAAGAATGAGTTCTGGCTATAACACATCCTAACTATTAATTTAAGGGGCGTGATAAGCGTTTCCTCCAGCAAATCATGATATTGACCTTTGAGTTCAGGGATTAATTTCATTTTCTTAGAAGCAAACCAGACAGCTAAACATTTGTGGCTGATGCCAGGTGAAGTTATAGAGGAATGAGTGGGAAAAGTGCAATATTGGAGTTGTCTGGGCAACCTGAGGGGGTCGTACTGTCAGGCTTTACTGCTCAGGAACACACCTAAGAACTATCAGGGAGTAAAATGTAATGAATACAGATGTAAATGTCTATTCTCATGTAAAAGCTGTATAATTCACAGAAGAGGAAAGCTGACACAACCATCTGTCTGTTTTACTACACTCATTCATACCTTGGCTGACTTCAAAGGAACTAGGAAAAACTGTTGGACATGCACAGCCAAAGAAAGCTTAATTCTGTGAAGAACATGGTGTTTTGCTGACAGGGCTATAAACACGGGATAATTAGGTTTTACAACGCCTGATCTTTATTAGTAGTGAATCCAAATGCACTGAGAGTCTAGGATCAGTGCTCATTTAACAGCTTCCTTGGGAGTGTCTGGGTTCCTCTGTGTTTCTGGATGTGCTGGCAGCATGTTGTGCCTATACCAGAGCACCCTGAGAGACAGGTGAAGGTGTTGCTTGGGTCCTGGACAAACGCCCCTAGGACAACAACATTCTCCACTCTAACTTTCCTATTCAGTCATTAAACTTGCTGTTAAAGGAATATTAATGCTCTAGGACCAAAAGTACTCAAAGGGTGATAGAAAAACCTGAAGTTTTTTGTACAAAATTACACGTATACTTCAAGTTAGTCTTGAGTAAAAGAAAGTAAAACAAATTCCAGGCTATATATCCTTCCAGGAGCTATTACATCTTGGAGAGTATTCCAATGCAGGACAACCATAATTATCTTCTATGGCTAAATTAGACCTGTTCTGTTTTGATGGGGAAGAAGTTGAAGGATTTATATGTATCCTTTTGTGTCTGGTGGATTCTGCCTTTTCTTGTAAGAGTGAGGATAAGATGTATTAAACGCTCTCTTTGATTCAGAAATATCATCTCATCACTCCTCATCGCCATTTACCATGGGTGGGTATAATCATAGCAAGAAAAATTAATATTGTTGGGATTTGCTCTAGAAATGCTCATTTGTGATATCACATTCCTCCTAGATCTGAAAAGAAAAAATCACTTTCCAGAGGATACATGGAGTGAATATACAGTGTTTACTTCACCTGCTCTTTCTGACTTGTTTGAGAGGTCATTACCACATGAGAGAGAAAACACAAACACTGCTTTTGATCTCTTTTTGAATAGCTTTTTTCCTGGAGAATTTAAATGTATCAAGCTCAACTTATTGGTGGAGCATATTAAGGAAGCAAATTTTGGTAGCTGTCTGATTACGGAATGCTTCATGGATTATTAAGTTTGAAATTAAGTTTAATAAACTGGCAGCCTGGGAACTTTTCTGTATTAAAGAAAAAAAAAATAAGAAGAAAAAACAGCAACTTTAGTAGATACTTTTCCAGATCTCACAAATATTTTAAGAGCAGGAACCTGCACAGGCATTTAAGGTCCACCTTCTCCTTCTGAAAGTGGACCTTTGATAGCTTCAGAGGTTCCTCAGGATCTGTTCCATGAGCATCTAATTTTCTCTAGGGCTGACTGACCTGGAGACAAGAATACCCCAGGTTCAGTGCCCCTCGGTGCTGTTCATCTCAGTATTGCAAACCTTAAGTACCTTTAGGGTTTAGCCCTTAATCTGTCTTGTCTGTTCATTCCTCACAGATATAATGAAGTCCCTACTTCAAAGCCACAGGGTGTTCTGAGGAACAAGGCATTCTTCACTGCTTGTGAAGAACTCAGTTACTGTAATAATAGAGATAAAAGTGGACAGACAGGCTGATATTGTATAGCCATCTACCTCAGTAGCACAGGGCACTGCGTACATGTTAAAAAGCACTTTAATTTATTTGAGGGCAAAAGAGGTTGAAGCCATACCTATTGAAAATTCTAGTACACCTGCCTAAGAGAGAGCTATTGCAAAGAAGCTAGTTTTGTATTTGGTTAGGTCAGCTCGACATGCTTTCTGGAAATCATAGAAAAATATATACAGATCAGCTACAAGAAAAGATACTTAGGAAGCTCTTAGAAGAAAGTTAGACTGACAGAAACAGCAGCAGGGTACTTGAAATCTCAAAAGTGGACTGTCAAGCATTACATTTGTCAGGACTGCAAAACACAGTTAGGAATCTGAAAGGCTTAAAAACAATGCTAAGAAAAAATTGATGGGTTTTGCTGATTTAAATGAATACGAAAAGTGTCAATAGAGGGTTTTTGCATGGATTAGGATCAGAAACAATACAACTGCTTTTGAATCAGTTCCTCTTCATTTGAATAGTAATATAGGATTCAAAAATTTAAGCTGCAGACTAAGAAGATCTTTAGATAAAAACAAAACTTGTGCCTCACAGATGTGAAAATGAAAGCAAAATTAGGCTTCAACAGGGTGACTTGATTCTTGACATCAGAGCAACAGGGAGCCAGACAAGAATAATTAACCGTATAGAACTTGTTATGATGTAAGTGGTTGAGAAACTGAGAAATTTCTAAAAAAAAATCTCTGGAAGTCAGTAGGGCACTGATTTTGTTCCTCACATCTTGTGGAGCACTTTAGAATGACTCAATGAAATACAGATGAGCAATATGCTCTGCAGATTGACTGGTTTGGGCCCAGGTGTGACTCTATAATAATAATAAACAAACAAACAAACAAACAAAACTACCACACACTTGCCATATGGCTGATGAGGTACAAAACCAGACAGGGCAAATCAGAAGCCAAATAATAAGACACACTTTTAGCTATCTAAGGCACAAATACATCTTAACTTGAGATTTAATAAAATTGTTACAGTATAATACTCCAGTGTTCTGAAGTCTTATGAGACAGCCAAATTTAAGGATATATATATAAAAAAGAAGCATACTTAGTCTTAGAATTTCCATGCAGAAAACAACAATAAAAAGAAAAAAAGAGCACAGCTGAATAAGTCACCTGTACCTCAGTGTGATAAGCTGTGTCTTGTTGGCTTTTATTGAACACTGCCTGTCTCCATCACACTACCGCTGAAGGATAAAGGTGAGTGTAAATAAGGATAATTCAGGTTCCTCACAGCTTTCAATGCAGCATTTTTAGGAGTCCATAAACCTTATCATTGTGTCCTGCTGTGAGCGGAGGAGAAAAACATTTTTAAGGTTAAATGCATGCTTGTCAAATGCATAAAAGGCCACAGAAACACAAAGTGACAATGAAAAACTAGCTTGTAAAAATACTATTTGTTGCTCCTTAGATTATTGTATTTGACTACTATAAATTATTGTTGGGCAATAACCTCTGAAATTATTGCCAAGTGAACAAAGTGAGTGCCCTATGGGTGCTTCAGAAAGCTCATCCTCTGGCTGACAGTGATACACGGAGACATGTCAGGCAGCAAAACCAGAATGAGGAGCATGTGCATTTTAAGGTCAGTGGCATTTAATGAGCCACAAATCTAGTTTGGTTTCCACATTCTCCTTCTGTTGTCTCATGCAATAGAATGTGATGATTTCAAGCATTTTTCTTAGCTTTCAAACAATACTTCTCCTGGAAGGAAAATGAGACTACATCTCTGACAAACTGAAATTCACTGAAAATGTTGTTATCAGAGCATCCTGACTTTGTCTCTATGTGCAGCTGGCCATTTCCTTCTCTGTTGAAATTGCAAGAGCCGCCCTTGTGTACACAGCTGAGAGTGTGCACAGGCCAGGTTTGAGCAATGCTTAATGAAGTATAGCTTGCTGCCCTCCAGGAACCACTGGAATTGCTTTGATTAATATCTATTTCACACAAGATGTCTTCTGGGAATGCTGCCTCTGTGGCATAATCTATTCCCTACAGCGAGTTACCTGGATGTACATCTTAACACTTAAACAGATCATTGATTGTAAGTTATGGCTACAGCATATGCCAGAGATACAGATGAACAAATGGAAAGTTTCAAAGCCCATTCAATAAAAGGGGTTACATTTTTGAAGGGTCCCTCACATTTGACTCACCACTTTGATGTCACATGGCTCGCTGGGCAGAGACAATAACATGGTCTTGCTGGCAAATTCACCACATAAGCAATACCAAATTACTTGTTACAGCGAGGGCAAGTCGTTTTACAGCACCTGGACAAAGCTTCTTGTCATGTTTAAGTCTTTGAACAGAAATTCTTAAGGGATCTTCTATTTCATGGTCAGTACTTCGAATTTCCCAGATTTTGGTGAATAATTTTGTAAGATAACTGAACTAGTTAATAGTCTGAGGCTGAATTACCCAAGCATTTTTAAAGACATAACCCCCAAGAGATGTTGAGGCTGGCAGTACAGATAAGCTCTTTATGTGGGTGACTGAGACAATTTGTTTTGCAAAGACTCCCATGGGCATGAAACAGGGCACAGGTGAGTGAGGAGGCACAGGTGAATCCAGTACTAGGGGCAACTTGCACTAAATATGTGAGATCAGTGCTACCCCTCTCATTTTTCACAACAGGCATTTTTCAGAAGCCCATGTGAGGTTATGGAGTCTCAGTCCTGCGCCATGCTTGGGTTCAAAATTGTCTCTGTAGCTTGGAGTGTTTGCATTCAAAGAAGATGGGCACACACATCGGTGTAAGCAGCAAGCAACATCAGCAGGGAGCTGGTACATGCCCTCAGAGCATTGCCAGCTGTGAGCTGGGGAACAGGGACAGGTGGAGTAAGCAGCACATTATTTTAGCCAGTGCTGATTTGTTTAAGTGTTGATTCTTATCTGGTTTTGCTTTTTGGAGTTACACATAAGTACATTTCTGCTCCCTTTATCTGCCTTCTAATTCTTAAGGCTCTAAGAGACAGTTTTAAGAACAACAAGGCTTGTAGAGAGAGGTAATACTTGTACTTAAACCAGTTATCACAGTAAATACAGACAAGCATTCACTCAAGGACTCCATCAGACTTGAGACAGAAGTGGTGACTTTCATGCCAAGCACAGTTTGGAAACAGTTCCTCCGACTTGAGAAGAATTATGTTAATTTCTTGAATGCTTAGGCATACATTACGATTTGCTGTGAAGTGGCAGATGAAGGGGAGACAGTTTGTTGTCTTTATTCATCTCCTTGGCACCAAAGCAGAGAAAAGTCATGGTAAAAGCAACTAGTACCCACAAACAGTTTCACAGTGTGCCACCTGCAGAGTGATGTTAGCTCCAGTCTCTGGATGGATGCTTGTTCCTCCTTCTGTGCCAGCTCAGCTGGCCTCACTTCTAGAGTTTTGCTGGTCTATTTTATTAGGAAGTAAACTGCATCACCAGAGCAGAGGTTTGGGGATTCTTTTATCAGCCAAGTGCAAAGTAAAAGGAGAACCCAGCCCATAAAACATAATCACACAATAAATGTCATGATTGTTCGAAGTTAGAAATTGTGAAGGGGAAATAGACATCAGGTAGAAAAATGTGTTGGCAGGACTGAGTACAATCTAAGTCCATTTTTTAAATGTGCAAAGGATAGAAGAAATCCTAATACTAATGTTTGTCAGAAAAAGGCAGTAATGAATAACTAAAAAAAATATATATATGTAGAGAGAACAATATATGTTAAATTAGAATCATTGAATCATAGAATAGTTTCAGTTGGAAGGGACCTTCAAAGCTCACCTGGTCCAACCCCCTGCAGTGAGCAGGGACATCTTCACCCAGATCAGGTTGCTCAGAGCCACGTCCAGCCTGGCCTGAGATGTCTCCAGGGATGGGGCATCCACCACCTCTCTGGGCAACCTGGGCCAGTGTTTTACCACCCTCATTGTAAAAAATTTCTTCCTCATGTTTAGCCTGAATCTCCCCTCCTTTAGTTTAAATCCCTTAGCCCTTGTACTATTGCAACAGGCCCTGCTAAAACATCTGTCCCCATCTTTCATACAGGCCCCTTTTGAGTACTGAAGGGTTCGCATGGGCCCACTTCTCGAGCTTCTCAAGGTCCATCTGGGTGGCATCCTGTCCCTCAGACTTGTCAGGCACACCACTAACCTGGTGTCAATTGCAAACTTGCTGACGGTGCACTTCATTCCACTATCTATGTCGCTGATGATGTTAAACAGTAGTGGTCCCAATACAGACCCTTGAGGCATGCCACTCATTGTTTTCCACCTGGACAGTGAGCCATTGACTGCACCTCTTCAGATGCTGCCATCCAGCTAATTACCTGAATTAGGTAAAATGTGACTGTGTAATATTCTGAAGTCCCTCCTCTTCCAATCAGTGTTTCCAGTTTCCAGCAAATTCTCATGTGTATGACCCTTTCATGCTCAACTATGTATTTTTCTGCTAGCAAATTTTCCTCCTGTCCTCGAGGTACTACTTCATATGTTTATCCTCCTGTATTTTGCCAGATCATTCACGACAGAAAAGATTTTGAAAAGGTTTGTTCAATAATTTCACCTTGAATCCTCCTTAATCTTGCATTTTTGTTTGACATATAGTCCATAAATTCTGCACTTCAATTAGTTCTTGATCATTTTCTAGTCTATGATCTGATCTCCGTCTTTTCCAGATGAGAACTTGTCTTCGCGGCACTGTGTCATCTTGTCCTTGGGTAACATTACCAGGCTAGTGGATTTGGATACAGAGGAGATTACAAGTCTTTTCCCTTCCAATATTTCCTTTGAGCTGTTTACTGAAAAAATCAAAAGCTCAAAGTGAGATCTAGCCAAAATGTTCCTATTTTAACACATTTCATTTAAGTCACTGTGGAACTATAACTTGTGATCTTTTAGCCCATGATGGTAAACCAGTCAGGATTCCTCCAGAACAGAACTGGATCAGGAAATTTTGGAGAAATGCAAACTAACAAAGTATGATTTGATAAGAAATATACTGCTTATTATTTATGCTCTAGGGTATAAAGCTAATCCCTCCTGAAAGTAAATGTGTTCACATTTGTACAATTAAACACAAGATGGTAGAGTGTGATATTGGAAGTGGGGGGGGAGAATATAAACTAAACCATTTTCTGAAAATGAAGCAACATTTACTCTCCTCCTCCCTCTAGTCACATACCTGTGTAGTATACTTTAATTTACAAAATTAGATATTCAGTGACAGAACATTACTTATGGAGAAATACTTTAACAATCAGTTACATCTTTATAGCTGAACAGGCTGAACTGGGTTACAGAACTGTTAAAACACCTATCTGAAAACCAGAAAATGAGAAGAGCAAGTATGGGCTGGCTTTGATGCAGTTTTGAAATGATAAATCAAGCAAACTCAGACACTTTCGGACTGTAATTAAACACATGCTTTCTTCAGCACTAGGTTTGGGCAGCCCAATGACAAAATAAAGCCTCCGCCCAGTGGTAGGAGGCGTGGAGAAACCCACCACCCTCTGCAGGAAGGCTTCAGGATGGATCGGATGCAGTGAGGGAGCATCACTTGAGTTATTTATGCAGAGTATCATCATCACTTGGCAAAGCCTCAGCCCAGTACCTCACACCTCTGATACAGAGTCTCCTTTCAAGCCCTACATCTGAAATTGTCCTTCCTGTAGCATGGCATCATTTTCATGCTGGAGGTTTCCCACAGATCCCACTTCCCTCCCTGCCAGAGCCAGAGGGTGAAGGCGGACACCTGTGGGGTGGGGACAGGGCACAGCTTAGAGCTGCTGCTCAGCTCAGTTTGCTAAAGCTGAGACTGAGAGGAGCCATTTGGGGCTGTTGTTGATCAGGGAGGTGCCTGTCCTGCCCCAACACAGGTGCTCAGACCTGTGAGCAGGGTTCATGCCTGCAGGAGAGAGGTCCATGAGTCGGGGTGGCCCTGGTAAGCAGGGGATGGAGGGAAACTGAGCTCACAAAACCTGGGAAAGGCTCCTTTTACTTGGTTTTGTTCCTATTCCTTCAGCACTGATCCATGGCTAGCTGGGGCCTGTCCGCTACCACTTCTCTGCATTGCTTTGTTCCACATCTGCTGTGCAGAAAGTATGATGTGGGTAGGCTCTAGTCTCATAACAAATACTGTGTCCCTTGTGCTCCTATAAAATTGTTCTCTCTTTAAGCCTATAATCTTCAATTACAGATCCACATGGTCTTTAAAGTCCCTTTTATAAGGCAATAAAATAAAAAATTTATTAGGAAACTGCATGCACAGATTTACTCAAGTGACCGAAGCACACAGTACATTTCACAAGGAAAATATGGAACACGGTGACCTGCAAAGCTTTATGTTGATAGCCAGTAGATCCTCATGGCAAAACATCAGACAGAGTGGGTGTTGTTTTTTTCCTCTACATTGTTAGTAGTTTATCACCTACTGCAGCTTCTCTCCCAAGCAGTATCAGAAAGACAGAAATTTTGAGTCTCAGCAATTTTAAAGTGGCATCCAATTGCTATTTCTGTTACAACAGTTTCTATTAATTTTCTTTTGAGAGTTTTTTCTTATTTCAAGTTGTTTTCAAGTCATGCTCATGTGAACAGTGTTTGTTCTGAGGTTAAGGAAAGCGCTGAGCAATGATCTCTGCATAACTTCACAATCCTTCAAAGGCACTGGCCTCCTGTGCCACCCCATCCTCACCCCGAAGGAAGCCACTGGGAGGAAAGCAGCAACGTGCTGAGGGATGTACCCACTTGTTAAGGTGTGATACTTCAGGGACAGGACCCAAATCAGCTGTCACCCCCTTTCCCATCTGACCAAGGCCGACAGGAGAAGGTTTACTGGAACTTGTTGGTAACATTTTGGTAGAAGGCAGAACATGTGGTAGGCAAGTTTCTTATCCTCTTCATCTCTTGTACAGCTGTGTTATCTACATCACACTTTAACCCTGAAGTACTAATCTGCTGTTTTGCAGAGGATGTTCAGGAAGTAAAGTTGGCAAAGCATAAATGTCAGATGAATTCATCCTACCTACTTACCAAAACAAGGTCAGAGAAAGATGAGAAAGCAATTAATTTATATGGTCTCAGAAAACTGAGCTGCCACTATAGTTCATTGATTTAATGTGCAGTTTTTAATTATACAATTCTAAGCATCTATATTGTGAAAGTAATGATTGTTGTAAATGCAAAGTCAAAGTACGCAAGGAGTTGAGTACCTCGATGTATTACAAGCAGAATGCAATGCCTGGGTTTTGACAGAAGCCCATCCATTTGCACAGGCACATAACACCCATTCCTACCCATTCCTGGTCTCTTTTCCCATTGGCTTCCCAACGACATGATTTATGCAGGGCACATCATCTTGAAAACACTCTTTTCATTTGATCCCTGCTATCCTTTAAGTATAGGTTAGTTACATACTGCTATTACATTTGAATTATATCTGGGGAAGTTCATACCTATACTGCATTGGGAATTTGTTCCTTGGGCTGCCGGCTGATTCCCAGGGGGAATTTGTGTATCTCTCCGTACACAAGACGTGGCACTACCACACAGGCCTTTTGGAGAACCTGCCAAGCCTCCCTCCTGTGCCCCACTCACTAATTTGTGAACCCATCACACTCCTTTTGGTGTCATACTGTGCTGGGCTCAGGAAAGCACTGCCTTTCGAGGTGACATAGCTCAGAGTGCATCCAGAGAGGTCCTGCTATGGGACACGTTGCACACAGCTTTCATCCTCATGTTTCCTCTTCTTCTGATAAAACATAGTTTTCAGAGAGGTAGGCAGCACCCTGACCTCTCACAAGATAAGACTGGAGAATTCACTGTATACCTGGTTTTCAACTCAAAAGTTGGTGAACAGGTGATGGCTGCCTTATTTTTTGAAAGAACATCAGCTTTTTATTTCCTTTATATTTCTTTTTTTCTTCCAGTAAAACCTTAATGTCAGTCTTGGCCCACCAGCTCCTCACTACTGAAATGTATGTTGTCTTTTCACTATATTCCATGTAGCTTTAAGAATTACCACCTAATAATGACCTCTAAGGTATCTAACCCAAATTTCTGAATGACTGCTCAGCAGATGGTACTGCACAGGTAGTTAACTATATCTGTAACACAGGATCCATGGGGAGTTCAGTGCTGGGAGGCACATCTAACCTCTGAATTTTATGGTAAGTTTTGAAAACTTCTGAGTGTGTTAGAACTTTTTGAAAAATCAAAACAATCTTGTAAAGATTTGGAAGGAGAAACTTAGTTTTGTAGTTGGTTTGTTTGTTTTGTAATTCTAGAGCAGTTTCAGATATAAAAGTACTAAAATTTTATTTTCATTAAAGGAAAGAAAAACTCCAGAAAAAAAGAAGACAATCATTCATCATTTGCATTAGAAATATTTTTCAGCATCTCTTGAAAATTCTTGAAGAATCTTTGTTACCCAACACTGAGTATTAAGCACAACCATCCTGTTTCTCTGCATGGCAAAGGTCTTTGAAATCACTTTGTCTTTAGTTGATGCATGCATTTATTTTGCTGTCTCATCAATTAGAAAATCAGTGAGTCAACTCTCCCAGATAAATACACTTCAGATACAGCATCGTAATCTGAGATAACAAGGGTCTGTCATCTCTGACTGGGGACATGGCAAAGCAGAGGAGTGACATCACAGCTACACTAAATTTAAGATGACTGTGCTTTAATGTAATTTGGATATGTAGACTGCTGTACCTAAGGACTGAATAAGCTTTTTTGGTGACTTCCATCACTGTCAGTGACCAGACCCTTTTATTTTGTAATGGCTTGGAGTTATCCTCTTTCCTCCATGTCCATGCCTCACCACTTGCTGGCTTCTGAACTCAGCAGAATCTGGGAATTTGGGCACATCCCAAGAGAGATCAGCTTTAGAAACTCAAGAGGGAGGCCTCTATATGAAAAAGGATAAGATTGACCCTTCCAAAAAAATTCGTTGTATATATGTACCAAGTCATTCACACAGAGAAACAACAGCAGCAGCGCACATTGATACACTCAAATGCTGAAAGCAGAAACCACACAGGAAAGAGATAATCTTGTTATTGTACCACATATCTGCTCAGCTGCTGTCAGAATCATGATAGTCCGGGAAGGGTTAGCTGGAAATAACCAGACAACAGAGCAGATCACACTGTTATGACACTGTCTGAACAGTGATTCTGAAAAAAAAATACATTATAGTGTGAGAGGTCAGATAATATGGCTGAAAGCTGAGCACACAGGTTATACCTCCAAGTCTTAAAAGACTTGGGTTTGAAATGCAGAAATTTGGGAAAAGGTGGGATATAGTACTAGTGAAAATGTCACTAGATGAGATTGCAACCAGACTGAAAAGTCACACAGCAGGGCTTCAAGTTAGAGTCTGACTCAAAACACACATTTGATAGCTGCCACACATAATGTATATACTCAAATACTGTTGCTATAACTTTCCAGTTTACTCAGGAGTCTGCAAGAGGCAGAGGAGGGAGCTTTTGTAAGTTTATTTTTTAGTTTTTAAGCTTTTTTAAAAAGCAAGAGAACAAGATAAACCACCTGTTCTAATTTCCCTAAGAAAAGCAATGAATTCACATTGGAAAACAAACAGAAAACAACCTCCAACTAATCACTCAAGAAACACAAATTGCAAATTGAGTTTAAATTGTAAAATTATTTTTCTGGTATTGCTTGAATTTGGAAGGCAAGAAATAAATAACACAAATTCTAAGAAGAGTATATGTTTGGAAATACCCCTTAAAAAGTCAGACATGTGGAAACTTCATTAATACCTCCATTTTGTTGGGGATTTTCTCGCACTGTAGTACAGATCAGATGTATCTTTTATCTACAAGCCATTATTTGTTTTCAGTAAATTACCTTTGAAAAATAAAATTTATCCTTTATCCTTTCCAACAGGTGTAGAAATGTTATTCAAGCTGAAGAAGATCATATAGCCTATGTCAATATACTTTAATGAATTTAGAGGAGAGCCATGAAACCAAGCCAAGGATTGAAGAAAATAACATTATTTAGATTCTTGAAAAGAAGGTTCAGAAATGCTTTGGATCCTACTCTATAATTTTTTTCCTACACATTGTATAGGATTTTTCAACAACACTAATAGAGGCATAACAAAATGCTGTTGCTAGATGTCAAAGAAATTTGGCCTAAAAAAGTCAAGTAAGACCAGGATGGTGAATTTACCATCACTTAAGCCTTAAAATAAGGTCAAATTTTTCTAGAAGGCTCTCCTTCTGGGAGAAGTTCTGGGTCCAACATGCATTCACGCAACTGTGTGGGCAAACTACCTGAGGTTAAATAATGTTTGTTAAACTCTCAGTCAAAAACCATGTTTCTAAGCTTTGGTTATCCATATAACAACTTATACCAGTTGTTAGGTTTGGGGGTTGGGAAAATACCTTCCTCAGATCTGAGATCTCAGGGTACTTCTTCTTACCTCTGTGCTTTATCTGTGATGAGCAAGGCATCATTTGTCTGTTGTTTAGATGCCCCAGATTAGTAGCACCCTACATATTCCTATTGTCAGGTGGTAGCACACAGTTCTGCAGCCTAGCGACTGCCATTTATCTCCATGTACATCTTTAAAAGAGAATAATTGTACAAAACTTAATGACTTACAATGATATAGGTCAGAATCGAAGAAGCAGTACTCCCTCATGGGTGTAAACTGTGTTTAATGAAACATTTCTACGTGTTCTACTGAACAAGTATCAGGCGGATTTGAGTAAGAAGGTTAAGAAATGGCTTATGTCATATTTCTAAGGGGCAGCGTGACATTTATAGTGAATGGAAGGCAGAACAAATATTTTTAAATTCAATGTACATTAAGAGAAAATATAAAACTAGTGAGGGCGTACTGACCCCACCACATGTTGCTATTTTCATTGAATAAGCTACCTTGAAAAAGAACAAGAAGATTCAGGAAACCAGCAATACTCATGCAGCAGAGACATCTTAGAGTAAGTAGGTATAGCTAATTAATAACCACTGCTCAACCTTAAAGTACAGTATTTGTCATTATGCCTTAGTTTCAGTAAATCATGTTTAGCATCATCTACTCCAAACACATTATTACTCCCCCAAACATGTTTGCTACCCTGTGTAATCATTAGCCAAGAGTCGTTGCTCTCCCATCAAATATTTTCTAAAATACAATAGAATGAGCTAGAAATAATAGACCAGCTGAGACAGTTTTAAAATCTTTTGTTGCTCAGAGGGATGTGATTGATTTAAAACACATACTTTGAAAACTGGCAAAACATTTGTGTATGCCCAGAAAAAGTATTGCACTCATAAAATTTTGCATTAACACAGAAAAAAGTATTTGTTTAAAATCATTGAAACATTGAATTGGCTGAGCTCATCTGGCAGAAATAGACATTACAAAGCACTTTATATAGCAAACCCTGAAAATCTGAGAGGCAGCATGAACTGGGGATGGTGCTGTGACTGAATCAGAACTGGGGCTAAAAGAATGTCCTGAGGGTGAACCTATGTTTGACATAATCCCTATCAGAAAAAAAGGGTCTGTAACAGGAAAATTTGTGCCTCTGTCATGGTGCTATTGAGGTACAGCAAAATCCATGGATGGTACCTAGTCAATGGATTAACTCTCTGCTCATTCTTTGCTCCTGAGAGAACAGTTATCTGACTAGCCATAAGGTGTCTACTGTAGGAACACCTAGTGGGTAAAATGTGGAGGTAAACTGAATCACCTCCAGGTTACTGTTTGACTTGATCTCCATCATCTATTGAGGGAGCTTAACCACCTAGTTTGTATGTAGCCACCTACACCCACACCTTGATATTTTGACAGCAAAATGAACCTCACCCAAGCAGTTCAGTTAAAGCAGAGTCATCTTACAGCCTCTGAAAGGCACCAGAAGATGTTTGGGTAAAACAGATGGTACACAAGTATTGGCGAAGTATTGACCAAGGAAACTACAGGTCAGTCAGCCTCACCTCCATCCCTGGAAGGGTTATGAAATGACTCATTCTGGACATCATTTCCAAGCATGTGGAGGAAAATAAGGTTATCAGGAGTAGTCAGTATGGTTTCACCAAAGGGAAATCATGTTTGACCAGCCTGATAGCTTTCTGTGATGGTATGACTGGCTGGGTAAATGAGGAAAGAGTAGTGGATGTTGTCTACCATGACTTCAACATGGTTTTTGAGACCATCTCTCACAACATCCTCATGCGTAAGCTCAGGAAGTGTAGGTTGGATGAATGCACAATGAGATGGATCGGGAACTGGCTGGATGGCAGAGATCAGAGGGTTGTGATTAATGCTGGAAAGTCTGGTTGGAGGTCTGTAGTTAGTGGGGTTCTCCAGGGTTCAGTGTCAGGTCCAATCCTGTTCAGTCTCTTCGTCAGTGACCTGGATGAAGAGACTGAGTGCACCCTGAGCAAGTTTGCTGATGGTACCAAACTGGGAGGAAGGGCTGACACACCACAAGGCTGTGCTGCCATTCAGTGTGACCTGGACAGGATGGAAGACTGGGCAGAGAAAAACCTGATAAAGTTCAACAAGGGCAAGGAATAACGCCAGCCATCAGCACAGGTTAGGGACTGACCTGCTGGAAAGCAGAATTGCAGAGAAGGACTTGGGAGTCCTGGTTGACAACAGGTTGACCATGCGTCAACAATGTGCCCTTGTGGCCGAAAAGGCCAATGGGTACCTGGAGTGCATTGAGAAGAGTGTGTCCAGCAGGTTGAGGGAGGCTATCCTCCCCCTCTGCTCTGCCCTGGTGAGGCCGCATCTGGAGTACTGTGTCCAGTTCTGGGCTCCCCAGCTTAAGAAAGACAAGGAATTTCTGAAGGGAGTCCAGCGGTAGGCTATGAAGATCATTAGGGGCCTACAGCATTGTTCTTATGAGGAAAGACTGAGAGAGCTGGGTCTGTTCAGCCTGGAGAAGAGAAGGCTGAGAGGGGATCTCATCAATGTTTGTAAATAACTCAAGGGTGGGTGTCAAGAGGACAGAACCAGACTCTTTTCAGTGGTGCCCAATGATAGGGTGAGGGGCAACAGGCACAGATTGAAGCACAGGAGGTTCTATCTGAATATGAGGAGAAACTTCTTCACTTTGAGGGTGCCAGAGCACTGGAACAGGCTGCTCAGAGAGGCTGTGGAGTCGCCTTCTCTGGAGACATTCAAGACCCTCCTGGACACATTCTTGTGCAATCTGCTTTAGTGAATCTGCTTTAGCAGGTGAGATGGACTAGATGGTCTCCAGAGGCCCCTTCCAACCCCAACCATTCTGTGATTATGTGAATCTGCAAAGCTGTAAGGTTTCTGAAGGGGAGAAGAGGATGCAAAGGGGGTTGGTCAGGCAGGACAGGGAAGAATTAATAACCTCATGTGTGTGTTAAACCGTCAGTCTTCAAAAATGCAAAGAAAAAAAGGAGTTACAACTATCCAGCAGCTCTTCGCAATGTTTTCAACCTAAGATATGACTATTCATCAGGAGGAACAGAAAATAAATTATACTGTAAATCAGCAGTTTGGGCCAGGCTGTACATAGAGCTGATAGTATGAGGCTGGTTTACAAGTTGCTCAGTTCCTTTTCTAACAGAACTGACAAATGAACCCCCTAGCTATTTTGATATTTTAATATTATGGCAGTGATTCTGTGGGGACATTTGAATTAACAAACTACTTTGCTTTCCACAGTCTCTACCTTTAATAAGTCCATAATTTTTCTTTCCTTCTGCATGACTTTTACCACTTTGTCTCCAGGGTGAGGATCACACCACCATTTGGGTTATCCTCATTAAAATAATTTCGAAATCCTCTCTGCAGCACAGGGACAGGAGCTGCTCCCTTTTGCTTTTCTCCCTCTGCTGTGCCAGCCCAGATTCTCCAGTACAGTATCCAGCACAGCTTGGCTGGACAACACAGCCCTGTATTTATAGGAATTTGCCTGTTGACCATTGGTTCCATGTTGGTTTTGATTCCTGATACAGAATGACAAATTACCAGCTTAATATAGGTGTGGGGTGACTTGCCAATCTCCTCCTCTGTTGCTTAGCTCCCACGCTGAGAAAAGCTGTTAGTGATAATTCACAGTATGTTTTCCTGGTGATTGTTCAGTATTAACTACAAACACATGGCACTTTGCCCAGCATTTAGAATATTTTGCCACTGAGCCACGGTCCATCAAGGGATCTTTGCCCAGCTCTGCAGGCATATCAGATAGAAGGATGCGTAACTAATGGCCCACACATGGGACAGCAGGACAATATCTTTGGCTTGTGAGTAGCAGAAAGAATGGCCCTATACACCAGGCAGGCACCTCACTAGGCAGGGTGGTGAACCTCGCTGGGCGGAGGTCACACGCAGTCCTGATGGCTGCCTGGCCATCCACCCGCAAAACAAGTTTCCCAACCCAGGGCAAGCTGAGCTGTCTACTTGACATCTTTCCACACAACAGCTCTTAGTCCCTGAATGTGGTTGACTGCCCTCGTGCTGCTTGAGAGGCCCAGCTCTTGCAAGCTGCCCAGCTGCACAATACTTGACCACTGCCCACATTTCCCTTTCACCAGCTACTCTCTACAAGTGCATAAAATCACAGAATCATAGAAGAGTTTGGGTTGGAAGGGACCTTCAAAGGTCACCTAGTCCAACCCCCCTGCAATGAGCAGATACATCTTCAACTAGATGAGGTTCAGCTGTCTTCACATGGACCTTGAAGCAACACTGCTTTTTCTAAGGTGTTTCACCCACCTTGAGCTGAACTACGACAACGGTTTGCATCATTTTCTACTTATATGTAATGCAACATTGTTTCAAGTTTTCATGAGGACTTTTGTTAAAAAACCCTTCACAGGATATTTTTGCTCTGAAAACCCAATAAATAATGAGTCTGTCAGGCTGAACGCATCATGCTCTGACACGGCAACAGTCAAATCCTCCCTTTTGTAATGCTGGCGTTTCTCATGGTTGTAATTAAACTGCAACCTTAGTCAGACTAATTTGACATTGATCACTAATCTGTCTGCCTTGTCAAACTGATAACTGTTGCTTTCCAGAAGAATTGGAGAGAACAACTTATCTAACTAATCTAATGAACTAATAATACTAATAACATTAAACAAATAATATTATTCATAATTTTAGTTTTACCAAGGCTGTAGTCGATCTGCCATACAAACTTAGATTTTTCTCAGTCAAATGAATGGGTGTTTTTGCAGACACACAACAACATAAGCAAACAGAGCAAGATGATTTTAATGTAACCATATTTATAATTAACTTATCTCCCATATTTGGAAACATCTTTGATGCTATATATATTTTACTTATCTTACTTTGTGTCTAAAATTGTGAGCATGTTTTGAAAACATATTTTTTCTGGGGATCTGTTACTATCACCTACCTGTTGTTCTTTCGGTAATAGGCATACGTTCAGCCATTGGCAGTGACCTTAGGAAAAGCTACATGTCCAGGAATTTCAGTGCCTCAAATGCTAGTGTCCTTTTGGGTTACAATTTAGCAAGACTGCTAATAACTGTTATTTAAAGAAAAGCCTAAACTAAACTAAATTGAACTAAACTTAACTAAACCAGGCTAATGTAACACAAACTGCTGAAAATCTTCAATTTTATAATCATGAAACAGGTTGCTGTAGAGAAATATTGGTTGTGGTGGAGGTATACGAGTGTCTTTGAGGAGTGGTAGATTATCTTACATATTTTTCAGAGTGGGCATCAAAACTACTCAGCATAGGCTCAACCCACACTCATATTTACATTCAACTGAACCGATCTCACCTCTAAAAAGTCAGAAAGTAGAATATGACAATGACAACAATAGTCCTTGTTCAGTAACACTTAAGCACACATTATTTCTCATGTAAGTCAACAGGACTTAAACTTGTCCTTAAATGCTTGCCTGAATGGGTACCCATCTGATTCTACAATTCTCATGCTCGCAGAGCAGTACTTATAGGGTCAGATCAGCTGAAATTATGTCAGCTTACACTCAGCGGAGCACAATTTGAGAACAGATGTATGGGCTTGGTAAGATCTGCAACCCTACTTGTGCACTGCACATCTCGGGGGAAGCTGGCCAGGGTGACAGCTAAGGCAAGCAAACTCTTGGGCTTCTCAGAGCACTTAGAGCACTTGCTTACAACTGAATATTCACAGGTCCAGGGTTCAAAAGCGGGTTCAGCAGTTCCATCTCCACTGCTGTAGAAAGGCAGCTAGCACTAGGACTTGCATTTTGATTTTCCCTGGAACATAATATGCTTGTCCACACAAGAGGTACTTCGAGAATTGGAGTAGTGGTAGAATGAACTGATGGCAAATATTCAAGGCAAGTTGCTGCAGCAGGCATAGCTGAAATTGAGGTTGCCGAGAAAAGGCTTTTCCCCTGGAACTGCACTTGCTGCTTTTCTCATGAGATAGCATTGGCCGCTGTCAGACAGGATATGGAGCTGGATGTATTTTTGACCTAGTACAATTGTTCTTGTGTCCTCATGACATCCCTCCATCCCAGACAGAAATGGGCAAGTACACACTAACAGTCCCTGAATAAATGAAAGGCCCTAGACCATCTGTTACTGAAATGGTTTCTGCTGTTTCTACAGGACTGAAGCCAACATTTGCAGCTGCATTATAACTTTCAGTAAACTTGCTGTTGCTGTTCCATCACCCATGTCAGGTTCTCTTCAGTTTCAAATCTTAAGAGCTGAATTTGGAAAAGTCCAGAAACAGTAATTCAACAACTTTTCCCAGCCTATGTGCACAGACCACACATCAACCTGAAGTCCAACTCATTCACTTACTGACACTTATTTTTAAAATGGTTATCAGTGCTTGTTAACAAAACATATAAAGACAACAGGAAAGATGATTAGTTCAAGTCTCCTCTGTGCTGGGACTGTCCCCAGGCTTGCACTGCCCGCAGTGTCACATTCTCAGGAAGTGAAACACATTCGCTCTTTCCTTTTCTTCTGCCACGTAACGTAGGAGTGAGCTAATTCTGCAGGTCGCAGGGTAGAGCAGAGGCGTGTGAGACAGCTTCGAGCAAAACAGCTCACGGGCTGGAAACACTTGCTGTGGCAGCACTGAACTGTGCACAGTTTGATTTAACTTTCAGTGCAAAACCTTCAGAAATGTCCTCATCAACCAACGGAAAACTATTAACTGCTTCCTAAGGGTGTCTAGCCATGTACAAGTGTTTGAGACAAACATCGCGCTTTGAAGAATCTGGTTTGAAGGATTTGATGATCAGAGCTGTGGTTGTGAGTACATCTCATCACAGAATGTCAACAGTCACACAGGAACTTGTTAAAATCTTGCAGTGGACTTAAAATGTGTATTAGGTTTCATTGCTGCTTGAGTTTGGATTAGTAGAAATAAATGAGAGGCAATATTGTTTATCAAAATACAAAATATTCTAACTACAGGAATTTAGTTTTATTAAAACATAAATTCTATAAAAGAAGGTATTCATATTCACATGATCCATCTAAAAATAATTTGGTTTGAGACATGATAGTTATTAATGTGTCAGTAGTCTGTCCCTAAAATGTAGTTGTATACATATGTATCAATTATTTTCCTATGCAGTAATCTTCATAAAACACAGTTTGGTGTATAGAAGTCAGCTTCTATTTAAATTACTTTTACACAAGCACATGCCACAGCATTACACTTAGAGTATTGCAATAAGCACAAAAAGATTTAAATTGACATTTCTAACCTTGGTGACTAAGTCAGACATCTTTGGTTTTAGCAGCTTAAATAAATGGGATTGTTGGAATTAGCAGTGCCTTTTAATTTTTAATGACTTAAATCTGCAGATTTTGGGCACAGGCATTTAAAAATGGCAGCCTTTGATCTCATCAGCTTCACTGGAACTACACTACACTGTGATTTCTCAGGAATGACCTTTGAGCCAGAAAGTGTCATTCTTTTTCATTCTACCTACCACTCTAAATGGAAGATGAAATCAATGGCTGAGAAGAATATCCTTGCTTCATGTATGACTTTCCAGAAACAAAATGTAGGTTCATATTTGAGGTAATCTTGGGCACTAAAGTCCCTTAGATGGCAAGTATAAACAATAGACTGCTGTTCTGTAGACTTGCAAGCTCAAATTTCTCTTATAACTTTGCTACAAATATAAAAAATCTAACATAGGCATTTCCAGATAAGAACTGTATTTTTGAGTTATGCATAAAAGTTAAACTAAGGCCAGTTCTTATGCAAATGCATCAAAGATGAAGATGCAAATGTCCAAATAAAACAGTTGTGTTCAGTAGTATAATAATCAACCCATATTTTCTCTATGATTGCTTTTTCTCACTTAAATAATTTCTTCCTGGCAATGTCTTCACCATTCCCATGGCTGTATCTCTTCTAATTTCTTAATCATTTCTTGGTCTTGTGTAGTTAGATTATCCTGTCAAGATCTACTTTCCTCACTTCCCACTCCCTTGTTACCTAGTCACTGTCCTTTTCATTCCAGTTCTGGCTTTTCACACTGTTCTTTTCTGTTTTTCTTTTATTTTTCCCAGAGAATGGACCTATTTCTTTTAGTTCATTTGCCACTTTGCTTTTTTCTCTATTTTTCTCTTTATTGTTTTCTCTATATCTTCTTCCTGTCTTTACGTATAATCTTTTTTAACTCAACGCAGATGTTTACCCATTGACCATCCTTCTTCAAGCTATTTCACTGTCACTTTTCCTGAAATACATGGTAGAAACAAGACATTACTCCAAGAAGAAGCACTCTGCTTCACTAAGTGATCATCTGTTTTCAGAGCAAAGCAAATGACTGAACCACACAGACACGCGAAAATATTTCACTGCACATTGGAAGCAATCACAAAGCAAATAAAACAAAACAAACAAACAAAGAGAATGTAACTGAAGGATTAAAAATGTTATCTCCTAGTCAAGAAAGAAGACAAATTCCTAGTTTAGATGAGAAACAACTGTATTTGGACTCAGCACTTTCCTGTAAGAGGAAACAGAAGTATAATGTAACTGCCTGGGACCTCAATGAGATAGTTCAGAGTCCATGACTCTCACAGATCTTCTCTCCCCCGCAAACTTTCAAGCTCCTTTTATCCAGGAATTCTTCTCCCTCCCTTTCCAATCACTTCCTATTTTCCTAGACTTGGTCCAGCTGCTGCAACTGCTGTCTGTTCCATCTGCCACCACAGACCTATGACTGTTTGGCAGACTCAGTGTTCAGAGCAGAAGAACCACCTTGAAGAGACCTATTGACACATGAGGGGGTGGCTGAGTTACAATCCCATCCTGTGCTATTAAACTCTGACTGTGTTGACTGTCTTGAAAGTAAGCATGCAGGTTACAAAAGTGTTGGTCCAATTAATCATTAAAATATGTCTCATTAAAGGAAAAGTAGCACAAGATATATAATTTAAATTATCTCTATGGGGCTCTGTGAAGCTGCCACCCAATATGGAAACGCTACGTATGGTACTATTACCATGCTAGGCAAAAATTCACCAGAAATTGCATCCTTATACCGCTGGAATGCAGGGGTCATCAACACATTCAGAGACAATTCATTTTTCTCACCTAAATAAAATAGCATGGTGAGGTATACACCAATTAGAATACCATGAATACCCCGAACACAGTCTTCAGAAAACAGAAATACTACTGCACAGCATTACAGCAGTCCTCTGAAACTTTCTTAAACCAAGGCATAGCTGGGCAACTTTGGCTAAGACTCAGCCAAGGACCAGACCTACGGTTAAGGTTACAGTTAGTGAGAGACAAGGCCTGAGGCTCCAGTGAGGGTGAGGCTGTCAAAGGGAAGAGAATAAATAATTTTTGGGAACTTTTTCCAGAGCAATATTTTGTGGGTTATAGAATAGTGCACAGCTGAGACCAGAGGCCTTTTGATCTCAGCTGTGACTTTAGTCCAAGATGCCCAGCACTATAGTATTGAACAAGATGTCAGTAATGATTTCTGTCTTTAGCCCACCCCTTCCTCTGGCAACACTGATGCAGCCCCACACCAACTGGAGCTCTGGGTTTTGTCTCTGTACTAACCACAACCTGAACCTAAACCCTAAGCCTAACCTAAGCCCTAAGCCTAAACATAATACTATGATATGTCAGTGATTCAAGACCCTCAGCCAAGTTCCTAAGAATGACTTCTTTTTCAAGTCCATCCCCTCCTTTGGCAGCCCCTTTGTGGCTCCACTCCATCTATGGCCCTAGGTCCCTCCTGCATTTATATTAGGGTTAGACTCAGACTTGGACTAGTGTTAGGGTCACAGTCAGGAGTCTGACAAGTCCTAGGGTTACAGTTGGAGTGGGTCTACAAAAGGGATGACCAAGGGTTGGACTACAAGAAGAAATCTCCCCTTGTTTGAGATTCTTATAGCTGGGAACCTGGAGAGGGCTCAGCCATGGTCAAGAGAAAGGCCTGGCACTAGTCTTGGGATGAGGAGGGAAACAAAGCCTTGTACTTGTAACGTGCAAAGGTGAAAAAGTTAATGTAGACAGGAACCACAGTTTTGATGTGAGTTAAGAAGTCATGATCCACTGGGTGCCAGTCAAGAGCTGCTCTAGCCAGGTCTCCACCTTACAGAAACAAAACCCACAACCTGCTGAACTTCAGCCAGTCAGAGAGGCACATAGTGCCCCTGCTTGCACTAACATAAGAAAGTGATGGTCAACCATAAAGGGCTGCAGACACTCTGCTGAGGACACTCCAGGTCAAGGGGGTGAGGATATCCCTGAGGGACTGTGCTTGTGAGTGGCCCACTCCAGGCAGGGACACTCCTGAGGGACTGTGGTCGTGAATGATCCACAGTGAGCAGGGACATCCCTGAGGGACTGTGGCCACGGGTGACCTAAGCCAGGTAAAGTAGATCCCTGAGGGAATGTGGCTGTGGGTCACCCACTCTGGAGCAGGGACACGGCTGCGACCATGTGTAAACCACACCAGGCAGGGTGAGCCCTGAGAGACTGTGGCTGTGGGTGACCCATGCTGGGGCAAGGACATCCCTGAAGGGCTGTAGCCATGGGCTGCCCCCAGCAGACCAGGGATAACCCTGAGTCTGAATTTATTTATAAACTCTCAACTTCCTACCAAGAAATTTAGTCAACTGGTTTGTCTCTAAAAAGCATAGTTCCTTGATGACAGTCATAAAATTACCCTTTTCTCGAGGTCAGTATTAGCACAACTTTATTTCTCAAGAGTGAACTGTTTTGGATCCCCTACCTAGTGACACTCAAGCTGGAGGTGTCCCCATGGCAACCTGAGGAGGTCAGCGTGACCGTTGCCAGGCAGCGGGACACCAAGGGAGGAGGGTCCACTCTGGTCTCCAGTTGCCCAGGATGCTCAGGCAGCTGCCGCGATGGTTTCTGCACGCAGACATGTCAGGAAATGAGAAGAAATTCCGGATGGTGCACTTTTAGATAATTGCAGCATAGCTCTGGCAGGTTTATGAGCTCTGAACCTGACGGTAGTGTGACATCAACCACTTGAGACATGCAATAACCTTCTAAAAATGTGCTATATGAAAAGCCCTGGTGCCATTGTAAAATTGAATTTTCCCAGATGCATTTACAGAGCATTATTAATACAGACAGGAGTGAAATGGATTATATTAATATCCTTTATAAAATTATGCAAGTAGATGGGAAATGAGTAAGTATTTTCATGTAATTACAGCTTAGGGTTCATGTAATATTAGCAGCTGCCTATAAAAGAGGCAGCTGGTGGGCAGGGGAACTGGGCATTGCCAGCTGTTTTTGTCACTGCAGACAGGCTCCACGATGTAATTCTGTTTCCTTCCAGCCTCAGTGGTACTTTATGGGTGACATCTGCAACAGGAACCTAATGCCAGAATCTTCCACTGAAGAGATTTCTCCCTTTCCCACCACCTCCACCTCTAAGAGGCAGTGTGTGGCTTCTGCAGCTGTTGCCCTGAGGGACTCTCATATTTTGGGGTGCGTGGTCCAGGACAAAACCCATCTCACCATGCAGACAGTCCCTATCTACAGAATTAAGTGGAAAAAGGAGAAAATTTTTTCCTCCACAAACCCACTCCTGACCTATCAATGGTCTCATGCTGCCTGCGTACTGTCCAAGAGCCCAATCAGTCCCAGTGATTCTCACACTGGGGCGAGCACTGAAAAGAGTGCAGAAAAAGACAGAGAGCTGGGTCTGTTCAGCCTGAAGAAGAGAAGCTGAGAGGGGATCTCATCAATGCTTATTAACATCTCAAGGGTGGATGTCAAGAGGAAGGACCAGCCTCCTTTCAGTGATGCCCAATGATAGGATGAGGGGCAATGGGCACAGACTGAAGCACAGGAGGTTCCATCTGAATATGAGGAAAAGCTTGTTTACTTTGAGGTTTCCAGAGCACTGGAACAGGCTGCCCAGAGAGGCTGTGGAGTCTCCTCCTATGGAGACATTCAAATCCACCTGGACACACTTCTGTGTGATCTGCTCTGGTGAACCTGCTGTAGCAGGTGGGTTGGACTAGATGATCTCCAGAGGTCCCTTCCAACCCCAACCATTTTGTGAAAACAAAAGTTTTTCGTTGCTTGTCTGCAATGGCTGGTGCCTGGATGATCTCTCTCTTCCAGCTGAGAAGTGTACACAGGCACCTCTACCATATAGAGCTGCAAAACTAGGCAAGGACTCTTCTCCGTTAAAGGTCCCTTCCAACTCAAACTATTCTATGATTATGCTTCCTACCTTCCTTCTCTTTTCTTTACACTCCTCTTCCAAACTGTGTTGCATCTTCTCCCTCTCCCAAATAACTGAATATGACTTTAATGCTTTAAGCGTTAAGTTTCCTTTGGATAGTGACAAACCAACGAAAAAAGCAGAACACAGAGTTTTTAGAAAGTACTTGGTAAGTATGAAGATCAAAAATAACGTAGTGTTAAAACCATTATTGGGTATTTTATGAGTAAACCAATGTAAGCTATTTTAGGGCAGGGAATTTAAGATCCCTACAGATTTTTTTTCAAAACAATTCTTTATTTAAAACAACATAAATTGTAATAAAAATAATTTTCAACATAAACTGTACTACTGACCTCATCCAAATCTCCTTGGGGCTTAAACTACAAAGTAGTAAATCATAGAGCACATTTTTTCTGGTTTGTTTTCCTTCCCAACTGTACATTTTCAACATTCCATCCAAAGACAAATATTTTAGTTTTATTTAGTGTATGAAATTAGGAGATGGCCACAGATCAAGTTAGGATAGGTTTTCTGAAGAATATTGAGGTTGCAACTGTTTTGTGGAAACCAAGCTCACAACGTAATTCGGTTAAATACGATTTGCAGTACAAGAAATTAAATATATCTAATTGCAATTGGATGTAATACTCACTTCAAACAGTAAACCTTCAGGTATATAAACTTAATTTTATATTTGAGGGCAAACAATTCAAAATAAAGTATCAAAACAGCTGAAGAGAAATTATTTAGAGATTCTTCTCAAAGGCATGATTGAGGTTTACGTTATCTTCACGGCGGAGGTTGGGGTAGATGGCGGGTAATGCAAGCCATAAAGGGGAGGCTTTTAATGGTGAGATTATATCAGACAGTTGCATATTCCCAGGCAAGCATGGGAGGAGATTAGCCAATGGGAAAAAATACTGCAAACGGAATAGGATAGAAAATGATAACCAAACACTGATGAGGTGATATACATTTCTACTTTGTACAGACTCATGTGAAATCTCTTCTAGAATCCAAGGTGAAAATGAAAAATAGTAAGAAGAATATGTCTTCACATCTATAGATCAAGGTCCTTGCAATATAGAGAATAAGAAATTAATCATGACCATAGTCTGATTCAATGGTTTCAGTCACTATCCTTGACCAGCCCCTTCTTAAAAAGTGAAGTATTTTCCAGCACTTGCAAGAAAGGAGAAAGAAATGACACCTGTGGAGTCTGCTGGGTAGCCTGGTTACCAGGGAATTAAACAGATTGGGAAAGCTTGGTTCTCCTTCAGACTTTGGCTCTGACATCTCACATAACTTGGGCAAATCACCTCTGCTCTACACCTTTGTGTCCCTTCCTACACTGTGTCTGTAAGTACCAGCTATTATTATAGTTTGATGTGGGATTCATCTCAACTTCAAACGGCAACAGCAGAAAAAGTGACACCTGAGCAGTCACCCAAGTCTCCCTCTGTAATCAGTAGAGAGGAGCTGCCACCGTGAGGGGTGATTCAGTTGTCCTGTTTCAGGTTAGGACTTGTGCCCTAAAAGTGCTTATTACTGTCCTGTAACCAGAGCAAGATCACAGCGCCAGTAGCTCAGATAAAACTGCATACTATTCACATTTGAACAGGTTAATTCTATCCTTACATATGTTTGTAGCATAACTACATCCTCACTTCAGGTTTCTAAGGCATTGCAGTTGGACAGTTGGTATATAAAACTAAAACGAGAAGGTTTCCAAGCTTTTCTGAGATGTTTCACTCTGACTTGTACACTGAGCCCTTTCAGGCAGGATCTGTCTTTATTCTCTGCCTCGTACAGCCTTCAGCAAATTATAATTACTTCTATGAAGTTCACTTCAAAAAACACTTTAAAACTTTTGATGAATCCTCCTAATTCTACATTTGCTGGACTTGGGAAATTCCACCAAAGAAAACAGAGACTGTAGGTCTAAAATAAATCTCTAAAAAACATTTGACACCAACAGTAATACTGGCTGAATTTAAGAGGAGTCTTTTGATGGATGGGAGAGCATGAAAAAATATCCAGTTTTCTGAATTGTTTAACTCTTTGAACTCATCAGACTGCCAGGCAGAATGATCTCATCTCCCAAACCACCTGCATGTAAAAAAACAGGAGTGAAATTGCTTTAAAGGCCTTTAAGGATGAAAATTTTGCTAAAAGAGAATAACACTGGCAATACTCAGATATGAATAAGGGCCTGAGGTTGGGGGAGGAAGAAAATGAAAAGGGGACCTGTGCTTGTAATCTAATTTCAGAATAGAGGCAATTAAATGTCTGAAAAATAGCTAAGAACTATTGTAAGACTGATGGTCTGAACAACATTCAGCCATTGAGACTGCAATTCTACATTGAAACAGACAGACAGGCAGACATAAATTTTACTTACTTTTGGCCTATGGCTTTCTCTGTAGATTGGATTATTTACTTTCTGTAATTGTGCAAACAAAAAATAGTCTGTCTGGTATTACAGCTGAACGTTGTAAGATTACTAGTGATGATATTCAGCTAGATTTGTAGTTAAAATATGTCTCAGGAAAGTGAGTGTTACTGATACATAGATTTGAACATCATCATAAAAGTATTTTTATTTTGGAATATTATTTGGGAATTCAGAATGTATTTCATGTAGAAAATACACATAATCACTTCAATATCAATTTTCTCTTGACTAATTAAGAGGGGGAAAAAAAGGACTTTGTTTTTGGTTTCCAATCCTGACTCAAATTTGCCTGACAGCCTTAGAATCTCAGTAACTGGGATATGAAATGAAAATGTCTTTGAGGATAGAATTTAATCTTGTATAGATTGATAGAGGATAATCAAGCAGCAGATTTTCCATGTCTCTTTATCTTGACCCAGTCCAGGGAAGAACAGAGGTATCTATATTTGTTTGTTTGTTGGTTTTAATTCTAGACACCCTCGTAAAACATTTGAAATCAAACTCTCCATATTGTTTTAGGGCTGGCATAAAACAGGCAGCACAGCACCAAGAGCAGTCTCACACTGCAGCAAGGAAGGCATTTCCAGAAAGACCATGCCTTCAGAAGCACCAATTCCTATATTTTCTACCAGTCATACACTCTATCATTTGTGAAGCACAAGGTATACACTATTAAAACTTTCAATGAAAAAGAAAATATTTTTGCAAATTTCAAGCTTTCTCAAATCCACATTCTCCCTATGTTTCTATTCTTTTACCCAGAAATATGATTGTCCTTGCATCTGAACTATGTCTCCACTTTTAGGTAGGAATCACCTGAAGCAGAAAACTCATCCTTGTTTGGATCTGCATCAAGAAACCACAGAAGAATATTCTATTTTCTGCAAAAATAACCTGCAGCTAAAATCATGGAAAGAAATAAGTGTTAGTGACTTGCTAAGAGCAACTGTTTATACATTTCAGTGGTTTTGCTACAGGCTGTCATGTAGAACAAAAATAATCATTAGTGTACATGGTTTTCATATCTAGAAGATCAGCTGCACTATCAATGTATGTTTTTGATGAATGTTTAGATTCTGGATTATGATTCTCAGCGGATGATGTAGTAAATGCTGCCACTGCAGACTGCTGGACCACATCAGTGATGTTTTATTTTATTTAGCTGAATGTTTCAGAAGAGATTCAGATCTAGTTCATAGTTTTTCTGCCACAAAAAGAGAATGGCAAAACCCCAGACTTCCAACTAGGATAAGGACAGCTGGGCAAAAAGTAATTTAGTTTGGCTAAGACCTCAGCAGCCTACAGGACACACATAAAATGCTGCAAGTCATATAAGCAGCAATCAATACTTTATGCAGCTAGACTGCCCAGTTAACGACTCAGTGAAGGATCACCATCATCCTGCTGCATAAAGCTGTAACCACGTTGCAGCCCTGATGAAGCCTCTGGTCATCACAAACAGCCTGGCCGGGCTCAGGCATTGGCAGTGAAAAGCAAACCAGGGTGGTAACATCTGTATTTTTCAAATGTACTACAGGTTATAATTGAACTGGTTGTGTACAGAAAAACTGACAGACCATTAGCACAATGCCAGAAAGTCCACAGCTTCGAAGTGTGAAACAGCTTTTGGGTTTTACTTTTCTTGTCTATGAACAGGTGATGGAGTGATATAACAAGCAAGCAGGTGTAGATAATAGAATCACTTGTATTATTTTTTAATATACCCCGATTGAAAATGTAGGCTCATATTGCAGGAAAATGCATTATGTCATTGATTCTGACTGCTACCAAGGCAGGTGAATACACATTCACAATTATGCGGCATTCTCCAAGAAAAGTAGTTTTGGCACATCCTATATTTGTATTTTCTCGCTCCAATGTGGATATGTTAAAATAGTGCAATATCGATTATATTTTATCATTTTATTACAGCAATGCCTAGACGTCTCAGATAAATTAAGACTTTCCTTGTTGGATACTGTACAAACCCAGAACAGGCTTGGCCCAAAGACTTACTCATTATTCAAATAAAATTACAATTATTTACTGTACTGCATGCAATCAATTTTCACGGGAGCTTCCAGTCACTCTTCCAAGTATTAATCCTGGCAGGTTTTAAAAGCAAACTCATTCTAAGCAGGAGGTGATGATTTAATCAACTCTAATTAAATTCAATGATTAATGATTAATATACTAATTGCTTCTGCCCCACTGTTATTCATTTGAGTAGACAGTCTTTTGGACAAAACGGTTCTTTCAACACTACCATGGTAAGAAGATGAAATTAACAGAGCATAGTTTAATTGTGATATAATTTTACTGTTTAGAGAAAGCATATTAATATGAACAAGAAAGAAAAAAGTGAAAACAGACATAAGAAAACTGTATTGTCATTCAGTTTTCTTATTTTCATGTTATTTATATTTTTGCTTTATTTATTTATATCTTTTTCTATTTATTTAATCCTGTATATTCTGTCCTGAGTGTCACTTTATCCTGAGTGCTTTCAAGTGCCTGTTTTGTTGTTTACTTTAACATGGAGAAGTTGCCAAGATTTTCCTCTATATTAGTGGATATTGTGTCAGGAAGATTTAAACCTGGCAAAGTCAACGACAGCAGACACTTCAGTGTGTGAGTATTTTGGATAGCCTCTCCAAGGTACCTCTCCTCTTCTGACACAGAACACAGAGTTAGTTTTCTCCTGGACGTGGAATTTTTCTTCAGGGACAGACACCAAACAGTTTCGTGTTCAGGAGATAGAAAACCCCTCTAAGTGTAGGTGTAAGTAATATAATCCATCCTGGTTTAGGTCATACATCATTTCATGGTTTCACAGAGCAAAATCTGTTCATTATCATTACTAGTAATATTACTGTCACTGCTAGTAATAATCTATTAGCAATAATAATATTACGGGTCCATAACATCCTTGTGACTGAAAACTACAGTGGCTCATCAGTGAGATCTGCACTGCTTCCCTAAAGCCATGGGAGTACATTCTGTGTGACAGGACTATGGAAATTTTTCGAAACAGTCATAAATAAAGAGCAAAACTACATAACTCTGTCTGTGCTATTGTTTTCCTTTGCCACATGGTTTTTCTGATTCTCTGTGGCTGCCTCTTGTCAATACCTACTTTTTCCTGTAACAGAGTTCACAGGTACAGTACTTAAATTATCACATTAATTTCTCCTTTCTAACAGAAGGAGGGGAGAATAGAGACATTATCTAAAAGGACTAATCAAATGGGATTAAAAAGCACAGTTCAGTGTGCTGTGAATCCCAGAGGTTGGGGACATTTTCGGTGACAGATTGCTGCACCAGCCCTGCGAGTGCCAAAGGACAGCCCCAGGCCAGGATGTGACTGTTACAACCACACATTAAATGCACCCTCCGGCCACTGACTCTGCAGTATAAACGAGCCTGTGGAAACCAATGTTGAGTCATCCGATATTTTCCAAGTTCTTTATTTAGCCTCTGTGGAGCAGGCTAGAGTTCAGGCAATACACGGTTACACATCTGATGCAGAACTAGAACTCAGCTTCTGCAAAAGCCAAAGGAAATGACCCCAAAACATGGGCCTGCAACCCAACTCCAGGCCCATCAGCTGCTGGCTCTTCCGAGGAGGTCACTTGCTCAAGAACTTGGATTCAGTTCTGAAATAAAAAAGCACAAATAAGAAACAGATCTTTCCCTCAGCTGCACTCCAGCTTAAAGCACTGTCTGATAGTGATTCTTCATGCTGATTTTGAGTTGACAAAAGGGAAACTCTGTTCAGTGACACTCAAATTACACTCGTGACTGTGAGGGCAGGATGGTTGGGTCAGAAAGCCCCTCAGCACGGATCCTCCCCTCTCTCCCTTACATTTGCTTAGCTAAGTGGCAGTTTTGGAAAAGGAGAGTGCCATGGCAATAGCTATGGAGTTGATTTTCTCTTGATTTTGACAACATCTGAATTTGTTGGTCTTCTTAGTACCTATTATTCCTTGTAACTTCTGATGCTCATAGGGAAAGTACACAGGAATGGACTGACACTTTGGAATGGAGACAGGCATGTGACAATATTTGTATTCTGAGTTTTATGTTTTGGTTTCATTTTGATTTACTGTTCCATGTTTAATTGGTGGTAAAAAAAACCCAATAGCACTGACCATTTGCTTTCTTTTTATGAACAGATTATATAAGAATACATAAATGTGAATACTGACATTATCAGAAGCTGTTAGGAAGCACAAAGGAATCTGGAATGCAGGAATTCACCATTCAAAGTTTTTGTGAAGTTAACAAGAGAAAAAAATAAGCATCTCAAAAAACATGACTGGGAACAATTACCACAGCTGTTTTTGTGAAGGGACCCTGCCACTCCATCAAATAAATTACTAAAACTGAGAAAAATATGACCTGAGAAGAGAGGTGTATGATGTCTATTAAACAATGAGTCTCACGGGAAGGGGACAGAGATTCACTGGTCTTTTATTTCTTGCAGTACAAGAGTTAGGGGGGGCATCAAATGAAGCTAGAAGGACCCCCATTCAAAATGCCCAGAATTAGTTCTTCAAACAAGGAGTAAGAGGCCCATGGAATGCAGGTCAGAACACAGCAGACCATTAAAGTTGATATAGATTCAAGAGGATACTATATAAGTTCCTGATAGAGAAATACAAACTATAGGTACAGATCTAAATATATAGAGAGTTAGTATATAAAGATAAAACCATAACTGGATTGATGTATATTCACGATATAAATTCCTAGATAAATTTGGAGGAGCTGTAAGTGAGATGCTGGAAAACTTTTTAACACAAGTGTAACTAAAGCAAAGTAGGAATTTGATGTATATCAATAGCACTAAATTGTGTGACCTGTTAGCTTGTGATCCTCAAGTGCTTGTGATTACTGGGTGAACTGAAAAAGTCTTCTGCTCCTAGTGAAATATATATGAGCAGTTGTAACCTACACAGTGTTGCTCAATTCTGTTCAGTCTTGAAGCCTTAATTTTCTACTTCCCTGGCAGCACAGATGAATTAGCAGATTCACTTAGATAAAAAGAGAGGCTGAAGGTGAGAGAAAATTACTTGGTGTTTTTTAGAAAATAATGTTAGGGTTCCAGACTGTCTGTAAATTTTTAATGATGCTTTTAGCAATTTCTGAAGTTTTATTTCCGAACTCATCTCAAAAAGAAACCGTTTCCAGTGAATGCAATGTTCCATTTACACAGCACAATTGTCCAATTACTATGTACAGCTCAATGTAAAAATGCCATTATCAATCACTTCTGTTTTAGTGATGCAAGTAGTTAGTGATAATTACAATAAACCTAGCAAGAACTTACTACAAAATTACAGTAAATACATCTACATTTGCTGAAGTTGAACTGAATGACAGTAAGCTTATTTTAAATGACATTTCAGATTATAACAGTGGAACACTCCTGTGGCATATTTCAGGGAGCCATCATAAGATAGTCCATAATTTTATTTCTTGTTCACTTATGTCAGCCTGTTTTTAGCTTAAAGAATTATAGTTCCCAACAGAAAACAGCATAATGAAAAATTTTTGGAGAAGTCTGAAGTAGCTCTCAGAAATGCCAGCATGACCTCTACAATGCAGTAAAGATCTTCAAAATAGAACCGTTCTCCATAACTACTGGAGAAAAAATTCTACTCATTTCCACTCTTCTAAAGTGATAAAATGGAATAGAGAGAGGCTGGGGGTATTATGCGTACAAAGAACCCTTTGTAACAGCTAATATTCTGTAATAATAAGCAGGGAAGAAAACCTTTCTTGTTTCTTGCCACTCAGCAGTACATTTTCAGCTTGGTAGGTTTTTATTTGGTCAGAACTATGGATTCTCTTGGCACAAAAATGTGATTCTGAGACAGCATCTGCTCTCAGATGGCTGCTCACCACAGAGTGTTATCCAAGTTTTGCAGGGGGACAAAAACAAAAGAATACAGCACCTCGCTCTGGCTAAAAATCCTGAAAAATAGTCAGCAAGCTATTTCATTACCAATTTTGGTCCAAATATTTTAACATAACTACTTCAGCTGATAAAACCAGCAGGGTGGAATGGTACTAGAAACAACCACATGACAAGGAAGAAAAATTGAGGAGAAGTCATTGTTCTAGTCATGATATACAGGAAGCCCATGGGATGCCCAGCACTGAGGTCCTTTACTGTTTGGGATATCTGTGGGACATGTTGCCTACAGACAAAGCTCTTTCAAAAGGAAAGAGAGATCTTAGAATTCCCTCAATGACTGAAATCTTCTAAAACTACTTTTCTCACTGGGCTTCATTATAAGAATCAGAGGTCTCTGAAGCTGCTTGGCTAGGTTTTCATTTGGGGGTCACTTGACCCCAACCTTTTCCACCTGCAAAATGGAAGTGCAAAGAACATACAGTTTGATTCTCTGTATCCTGTCGAAGAAAACCAGCTTTCACTCACACCCAGGAGAGTTCATTTTGATCAACTGCATACTGAGAGGAAAGGGTGTGTTTACAAGGTGTGCTTACAAAGTGTGTCTTCCTACCAGCGGCCTCCTTGTCACATCAGACTGAACGTCCTCACAGCTCCCAAGCATGCTGCTGGGTTATCCAAAAACAAAATCACAAACACAATTTGAAGTAATCACATAAACATAAATCAATAACAACACACTGTTTCAGTACTTTCATCACTGCACCTGACTCTGGTAATTGAAGCAAAATATACCACTGCAGGATGGATGTTGGGTACAGGTACAGTGTCGATAACAAGTCCCATGCTGGTTTTTGGGGCTGGATCCCTGAACAGTGTCAACAAGCTCTCCATCTCTTGCCCAGAGTCCCAATCTCTACCTAGTGTGGATATTTTCCCAGTGTAAATAAAGTCCATAATGCCTGGCCTAGCACCGCAAGCAGTCATTTATACCCACACTAGTTTAGAGCTGGTGAAGGGTCTGGAACACAAGTCTTACTGAGAGAACTGGGGTTGTTCAGTCTGGAGAAAAGGAGGCTGAGGGGAGATCTTATCGCTCTCTATGACTACCTCAAAGGAGGTTGTAGAAGGTGGGTGCTGGTTTCTTTTCCCAGGTATCAAGCAATAGGACAAGAGGAAATGGCCTCAAGTTGTGCCAGGGGAGTTTAGGGAAAGGATTGTCTGGCATTGGAGCAGGCTGCCTTAGGAAGCAGTGGAGTCACCACCATCCCTGGAGGGGTTTAAAAGATGTGTAGACATAGTGCTTAGGGATGCAGTTTACTGTTAGACTTGGTAGTGTCAGATTAATAGTGGGACTTGATGATCTTAAAGATCTTTTCCAACTTAAAAGATTCTATATTTCTATGATTCTATAAATAGCATATCAAACCTGTGGTCCTTTAGACTGTCTTCCACAGATAGTAAGCAGGTCTTCTTCTGGCATGCCAGAGCAGCATAGAATCATGGAATCAGAGAATGTCCTCAGCTGGAAGGGGCCCACAAGGATCATTGAGTCCAACTCCTGTCCCTGCACATGACAACCCCACAGTTCATACCATGCGTCTGAGAGTGTTGTCCAGTCTCTTCTTGAACACTGTCAGGCTTGAAGCTGTGACACCTCCCTGGGGAGCCTGTTCCAGTGCTCCAGCACCCTCTGGGTGAAGAACCTTTTCCTAATGTATGTCCAACCTAAACCTCCCCTGGCACATCTTCCTGCCATTCCCTTGGGTTCTGTCATTGGTTGCCAAAGAGAAGAGATTGGTGCCTGCCCCTCTTCCCCTTGTGAGGAAGCTGTAGACCTCAATGAGGTCTCCTCTCAGTCTCCTCCAGGCTGAACACACCAAGTGACCTCAGCTGCTCCTCATATGGCTTCCCCTCCAAACCCCTCACCAACTTCATAGCCCTCTTCTGGACCCTCTCCAGCGCTTTACATCTTTTTTATCCTGTGGTTCCCAGCACTGCACACAGTGCTCCAGGTGAGGCCACACCAGTGCAGAGCAGAGCAGGACAATCACCTCCCGGCTCGGCTGGCAATGCTGGGCTGGATGCACCCAGGACATGGTTGGTCCTCTTGGCTGTAAGGGACGCTGCTGCCTCATGCATCCCTGGACATGGAGATGTGAGATCCTGCTTTATCAGTAGCAAGACCTGGGACTTACTCACTGATTTGTTCCTCCTTACCCACCAGATTTGATGATGTTCCCCTTCACAGAAATGGTTGTTTCCCTGCATAATAAAGAAACCTGGGGAAACACTTGCATATAGTCCAAATATGAAGCAGTGATGAAGCTACTACTGTGGAAGCCTACTATCTAATTTGACAGATCTTGATTTTCTAATTACTTTTTCTCTGATTTTAGCTAGATTGTTATTGCTAGGCTTTCACATATTGCAATAGCATCTGAGTTGTGAATGATTGATGCATATTATTATTAACTAACTAATTCTGGAAGAGAAAGAAACAAAGGGAGGGATAGGGCAGTACCTGGAATGTCACTTGTATTTGGTTTAATAATTTTTTATAAAAGAAAACTGTCTACTAATGTCAGGAAAATATACATGTTACATAAAAGAACAAAATACAGCACTCTTTAATGCTTTGCCATTAATGGCAAGGTCAAACATGGTACTTTTTGCTCCATTGATTCAGCAATTCATGACCCAAGTGAGGTCACTGCTTATGCACAGAACACAATTAAATCAAGGTTAGACAAGCATGATTCTTTAGTACAAGATAGTGTGCCAGCAGACTACATAGTACTAGGAAATTTGCATTTGAATCATGCTTGATGAAGATTATTTATTCATTTTCATGAGTGAAAAAAACCCTGTAATTCTATCACTAACATTAATTCTGTCTATAGAAAATATGTTAATAACTAAGATGGCCACCTGTAATCTCAGGGTAATTTCACATGCACTCCTTTTACACTACAAAGAAGAAAACAAACAGAAATTGTTTTGTTCAGTGTTTTATGTCTTGTTTACACTCTTTCAAGATAGCTTGTATATAACAAATGAGTTGGAGTAACTTCACAAGCAACGTAAATTCTCTTTCTAATCAGAATTCAACATAAAACTTAAAGGTTCCTTTTGCACACTAAAAATTCCCTATCTTCATCCTTCAATAAGCACGTAGTGTGTAGTCCTTCACATACATGCTTAAATAAGTACAAGGCTATAGTTGAAGTATGACATTTAGAGACTGGAGTAAAATAATATCATCTGATGTCAGAAGTTACTAATATGTGGTCTGTTTTTCCTAACCAAAACCAAATTGATTGTAATTCAAAGCTGATATTTCACTGAGTAATTAATTGGAAGTTTTCCACCTGAATTATTTACTGAATGTTGTCAATGTGTTAGTATGTTTAAGCTCCCAGAAGACGACTAAAGCACAAGGTTCACAGATCAAAGGCACAACATTCAAACAATGCATGTAGTTTCTTCCAAGCACATTAATGTTTCTTGATTTGTGAAAAGACATCACGGAAAAAGCTAGTTTTGAGACGTGACCTGGAAAAAAAAGGAATATCCATCAAGTACACAAGCGGGGAGGTCATAGGGAGGATGTAAAGATGTTAGAAATGTGGCCAGATTTGGGCATAGTTGGACAAGGCACAGGACTCACACGTGGAAACCCAAGGCTAAACCATGAATGCAAACTGGACTCACTTCAAGAATTTGGTAGATTACCTTAGTTTACACCAGAAGAAAACCCAGCCAATTCAGTTTATGTGATTATGAGGCAAATTTGTACATTTTTACAACATTCTTTGTTGTTTAATATTCACTGTAATAGTAGCCATTGATCCAAACATGCAGAGATGATACAAAGATGGCACAGTTTAGCAACATCATTTATGTTTACTTAAGTATATTGCACTGGGTCCCTGAGACCTCATTCAGTGCCTCAGGAACATAACAATTGCCTCAGAGATCAGATTACCTGTTCATCGAGTCCAGAATATTTGTGTGTGAGAATAGCTCCAGCTCTTTGGGAGGGAAATTGAAATTCTTTCCAAATGTTGTGGGGCTGAGGTTACAAACATCCTTCTGCAGTCTGGTTACTCAGATATGGTCTGAGACAGTTTGTGTTCTGATGGTGTTCTGTCTGGCCAGCCTACATTTATTCAGATTTCCATGTCACATCTATTATACTACTTAAGCACCTGTATGTCTGAAATTGTCTTGTTCTGAAGGGAAAGTAAATCTTTTGCAGCTTCATTGTTTTAAACCTACCACCACTTTCAGCTGCAAAGCCACTTCAGTTGTTTCTTCCCCCTGTTCTTAGGCCTGGAAGCCCCTAGGTGTGGTAGTGTCTCATTTGACATATGACTACGTCCATGCATAAATGAAAAATTTTAACAGTTTTTGTGAGATTTCAGAAGAGGTTTGTTCTTAGGATCATAGGATATTTCAAGTTGAAAAGGACCTAAGGAGGTCTCTAGTCCAACCTCCTTCTCCAAGCTGGCTTAACACTTTATTCAAACCAAGTTGCTCAGGGCTTTTTCTAGTCCTTTCTTGAAAACGCTGGAAAATGCAGACTGCACAACCTCACTGGGCAACCTGCTCCAGTACTTAACTGTTCTTGTTGTGAGAGGTTTTCTTTATGCCAAATCTATGCCTCTCCTGTCTCTTGTTCAACCACTGTGCATCTGAGTAACGAGGCTGGATATGTCTTCTTGGTAATGTCTTCTTCAGTATTGTCAGGTTGCTGTTAGGTGTCCCCAAAGCCATCTCTGCTCCAGGTTGATCAAGCCCAGCTCCCCCAGTGTCTTCTCGTGGGGCAGGTGCTCTGGTGCCACTACCACAGTGGCCTCCCCTGAACACCCTGAAGTTCCTAGAACTGTTCCCAAACGTTGTTCCCAGAAGACCAGGAAGATATAGAAGCAGTGTCCTGGCTGCTGAGGAAACTGCGAGTTCCAACAGCAAACAGCAGCCCAAGCAGTGTTCCAGAACCCCTGAATGTGCTTTGCCATGTGAACTGCCACACTATCTGCCAGGTCCCTGTTTGAAGTCCTCTAGATTGCTGCACTCCCTAAGGGCCAGTTAAATAGCAAATGAAAGCCAGACATTGCAACCCTGTCTCTGCACTGGGCTTGTCCCCACCACCAAGTCCCTTCTTATAAAACTAGGATGCCTCTCTGATACCTCCAGGCCATGGCTCATCCAGCTGGTGCGAGTCATCACCACCTCTGCCCACATCATTCCTACCTGTCCTACTGACTTCTTCTGTTGACCAAGGGAAGCCTGTTGATGTGATCCTTTTGGATTTCAGTAAAACCTTCGATACTGTCTCTCACAGTATCCTCTTGGACAAGATGTCCAGCAAACATCTGGATAAACACACAGTGCAGTGGATAAGCAATTGGCTGACAGACTGGGCTCAAAGGGTTCTAGTAAATAAGGTTATGTTGGGCTGGTGACCAGTCACTAGTGGGGTTCTGCAGGGATCCATCTTAGGGTCAGCACTCTTCAATGTCTTTATAAATGACTTAGACTCAGGATTTGAGGGATTGCTTAGTAAGTTTACTGATGACACCAAATTGGGAGGAGCTGTTGACACTCTTCAAGGTGGAGAGGCCCTGCAGAGGGATCTGGAAAACTGGAGAACTGGGCAACCACCAACGGCATGAAGTTCAACAAAAGTAAGTGCTGGATTTTGCACTTGGGACATGACAACCCTGGTTGTACATACTCATTGGGGGACAAGATGCTGGAAAGCAGCTCCACACAGAGGGATCTGGGGGTTCTGGTCCACGGCAAGTTGAACATGAGCCAACAGTGTCCCTGGCAGCCAAGAGGGCCAACCATGTCCTGGGTGCATCCCGCACAGCATTGCCAGCCAGGCAGGGAGGTGATTGTCCCGCTCTGCTCTGCACTGGTGCGGCCTCACCTGGAGCACTGTGTGCAGCTCTGGGCAACGCGGGATAAAAAGAATGTAAAGATAGTGGAGAGTGTCCAGAAGAGGGCTACATAGTTGGTGAGGGGTTTGGAGGGGAAGGCATATGAAGAACGGCTAAAGTCACTCAGTTTGTTCAACCTGGAGGAGACTGAGCGGAGACCTCATTGAGGTCTACAGGTTCCTCACAAGGGGAGGAAGGGCAGGCGCCGATCTCTTCTCTTTAGCAACCAATGACAGAACCCAGGGGAATGGCAGGAAGATGTGCCAGGGGAGGTTTAGGTTGGACATTAGGAAAAGGTTCTTCACCCAGAGGGTGGTGGAGCACTGGAACAGGCTCCCCAGGGAGGTGTCACAGCCCCAGGCCTGACAGCGTTCAAGAAGAGACCGGACAACACCCTCAGACACATGGTGTGAACTGTGGGGTTGTCCTGTGCAGGGACAGGAGTTGGACTCAGTGATCCTTGTGGGCCCCTTCCAACTGAGGACGTTCTATCATTCTGGTAACAACCTGGAGCAGGATCAGAGTGATTTACACTTCTGTGTGAAGAGTTTGTGGACTCTCATTCAGAGTATGGTACAGAAGTACAGGCTGACACTTCTTTTTGATTTATTAAAATACTGATCGGCAATGGTGCTCAAAGTCTCAGTACTGAATCTGCAGGGTTGCAAACTACGTTAGCATGAAAGAAGAAATTCTGAATACTCATTCTACTACAGAAATGTAGCATTTGCACTTGCTTTTATTGAGTGTGACGAAGGCCACATCCTAACACCTCATTTTCTCAGACACATGAGAAAATTAACATACATAGAGCAGTGACTGCTCAGTTAAGGTGAATGCACCCATAAAATTACTGTCCATCTAGAAGTTCACCTTTTTGAAAGGCTTCTTAGAATTTTTATGGTTTCATTGAATGAACAAATTAGAGTAAAATCATAAAATTATTTTATAGATTATAAAATAGCCAGTAAGAATTTATGCAGAGTATACATGCTTACGTAAAATTTCCCAGAGACTCTGTTAATCGGACTCTACCTTTACATGTCCAGTTTAAATGGCCTGGTGACACTTAAAGAACAAACTGTTTTAAATTATGTGTTTTCACAAAAAATATAAAGGAATGCACATGTTTCTTTTTTTTTTCTTTGTTTTTTGGTTGGTTGGTTGGGTTTTTTGTGTGTTTTCTTTATTTTTTTCTACTTATAAATCACATCAAAACTCTAGGAAATTAACCAGAAAGAATAAGGAAAATGAATTGGCAGTTTTGAACACTCTTGAAGCCTGTATTTAGCTGTCTAGCCTTAAGATATTTGCTTTATACAAGTAACATAATCCTTTGGTTTAATTCATGCTGTTGATTCACAAAAGTGATCAGAACACTTGATATGTTTTGTAACATATATGTACAACTGGTGTAAGACAAAGCACATTAAATGACCACATAAATATAAAACATTGAAAACTTTAAAAAAACAACAAAAATTAGTGTATTATGAATTCTTCCTAGGGTTCTGCTTCAGTTCAATAATGGAAAAAAAATAAGGAAAACTCATCCTAGTGTAGCTCTGTGTGTTTGAATTTAAATAATGGTTCCCTACCTTGCTCACTGAAGATTGTTTTACTACAGTGTTATTTACACATGTAATATACAGCCAAGGTCAAGGTAACGAAGTAGGTATGGAAATGTTATTGTCCTGTGAAAGTGTAAAGAACAAGGCTGTCAATAGAGGCCTAAGTCAATAATATTGACACTTTTCACAAATAAACTAAATATTAAATTAATAGCACCTTCTTCCACTAACTCTGGCAAGTGAAAAAACCCACACTCTCCTACCAGCAGTCCTTTTTGGGCTGGTATTTTTTGCATTCTGGAATGGATGAACAAAAGTGATGTAACTATGCCTAGCTCACAAAAATAATTGATATATATGAGCCAGCCATAGATTCAAAGATGCAAACAGATCCCCAGTCTACTTTTGACAATTAATCCAGTTTTTTTGACCTTTTTCTGGTTGGTGAGGAGTGCTGTCTTGTTTTTAAAATGTTAGCACTATACCTGCTCTGTTGCTGAATGAGGAACTACAAGCTTATGAAAGCGTTACAGTATTTTATAATCTGTTGTTTCAGAGCCAGAACAAGTTAGCAAACACTATTCTTAAAGCCGTGTTGACATTATCAGTGTTGTTAGTGCACAAACAACCCCACAAATGAAACAAACCCACCTTGGCCAGCACTTCAGGTCACTCTTCTGCCAAGTGGAAAAGTACACAAACCATGGAGACCACATGTTGTGTATCAGCTAGGCAAAGCATAACACCTGGATGGCACCAAATATGAACAACACATTTATATTTAGTGCTTTGCAAGATGCCTGTTACAAAGATCTGTGGACAAGTAGGATGTGAAAAAACAGGAGAAGATGACTTGGAATAAAATTTGGTTTTGTAACCGGTGATCTGATTTTTTTGTGCTGTGTATGTGGTATTAATAACATTTGTCAGCTTTTCCTCCGTTCCTGGTGGGTGTCAGGAGCCAGGACCCCTCACCACACTACTCCAGCGTGTGTCCCTGCTGGGTAGCCCCATACAGCTCAGAAGCCAGAAGTTAGGATGCCCTTTATGTGGCACTTCTTCTAATATTATTTATCAAACAAGACACATGTCAGCAAGTAACATACATGCAATCATCATCTACTCATGTTACAACACTAGTTGGAATCGAGTCACAGAATCACAGAATGTTAGGGATTTGGACCTCGAAAGATCATCCAGTCCAATCCCCCTGCCGCAGCAGGAACACCCAGATGAGGTTACACAGGAAGGCGTCCAGGTGGGTTTTGAATGTCTGCAGAGAAGGAGACTCCATGACCTCCCTGAGCAGCCTGTTCCAGTGCTCTGTCACCCTCACCGTGAAGAGGTTTCTTCCCATATTTAAGCAGAACCTCTTGTGTTCCAGTTTGTACCCATTATCCCTTGTCCTATCATTGGTTGTCACCGAGAAGAGCCTGGCTCCATCCTCGTGATACTCACCCTTTACATATTTATAAAAATTAATGAGGTCACCTCTCAGTCTCCTCTTCTCCAAGCTAAAGAGACCCAGCTCCCTCAGCCTTTCCTCATAAGGGAGATGCTCCACTCCCTTCATCATCTTTGTTGCTCTGCACTGGACTCTTCCCAGCAGTTCCCCATCCTTCTTGAACTGAAAAAATGTGACCAGATTTAGGAAATGGAGAAAACAGTGAAGTGTGAGGAGTGTATATAACCCTCATGTTCATGTGCAGACACAACCTCAAAAGGGCATATGCCAAGGACTGACCTGAAAGGAAAAAGATATACAGAAGAGGCAGATAGCAACATATCTACCAATATTAGGCAACATAAACCTTGCAATTTTTATTTCGAACCCTACCATTTCTCTTTCACTTTTCTGCCAAAAAAAGAGAAGAAAAAAAAGAACGTTCCCTGTCTTTAAGAGAAGCTGGAGCTCAGTCACTTCTCAAATACTTTTCCCACATACTTTCCTTATCATTTCCTGCTCAGAACACCTGAGGTTTTGGAAATCACTGTTAATGCCTGAAAAATTCCACTACATCTGAAGGCCATCAGGAAGAGCTGCTAATTGCTGCTGCAAAGGGCTGGGTGACTGGGTGGGAAAAGCATCAGCCAGAAGATCAGGTAAAAGAGAAAGCAGGACACAAAAATTATAGTGACTGCAACAAGCTTGTCTGTAGCAGGAGTTTTCTATCTTTGGTGGTCACTACCATTATCAGCAAAAACCACTTGCAAATATCTCCTGTCTCCATTTTCCCTTCTACAAAATTCAGGCACATTTTCACATCTTCCAAATGTGAAATGTCAGTTTATTAAAACTAATACATAAATGGCCTAATTGTTACTGTTCTTTATGGGAGCAGTATTTTTATTGGAGCAGTTAATGGGGAGGGAGAAGCTTTTTCTAAGGTCACAGGAAGACCGAGCAGTGAAACAAAGGATAACTGGCAATAAATAAAATACAGTTGTTTGTCCACAATGGATGGCAGATGGCATAGGACTTATTTGTCATCAGAAAAGAATACAGAAAACAACAAATGCACCATGTGAGGTAAGAAAGCAAGTAATGTGAGAAAGCCCTTCTAAATTTCAAAGAGAGATCTGAAGGCAAATCTGTCTAAACTTAGGCCTATTCTCATAAGAACAACTTGGTCCCTCTCAGGATAACAACCCTGCTCAGGTCAACACTTGAAAGAAAACAAAATAAGTACAAGACACCCCAATGGCTCAAATCAAACTATTAAGGCAACTCTTACATAAATAAATAACCAAACACAGTGGGAATTATGCAGGCAGTCTGGTACGGGGATGTTCACAAAAGGGAGATATTGCACAGCAGCATGTGATAATGGAGTCTGTACGTGAACTTAAGATATTTGTAGCTGTTCGGGCTTTTAGTATGTTTTTTGGGACCGTTTCAGACAAAAGTACTACTTACATTTGAGAAATATATTCTGATGCTACAAAATATTTTGATCATATTGGTCCAAGCAGAGCATCAGAATGACACTGATGTTCTGGCACACACAGAGAGGAAGGCATGACCTGGTTAACAGCAATCATATTGTTGTCTTTCATTCTGCTTCTCAAAATGGAGTGAAAATCTAAGTGACCCGGACTGACTGCTGCAAAAATAGTAAAGTGGGGATGGGTGATTGGATTTCTATCTGTGCAACGCTCCATTAAGAAAACAGAATACTTCATTGTATGTGTATTGCCTACCCCACTTCCAAAGCAGTCAACATTGCCCTTACTTGTAAATATGTACCTTGCAAATATTTATAACTTCATTTCCTACCTAGTTGCCTTATTCAATCTCTCAGGTAATGTTATCAGATCCAAAGAGTTTGGCAGACTAAAGTGCCATCAAGAAACAGTGAAAACACTCTATAATACCACAGCTGAAAACACACTATACCTTTTGACCGAAAAAACAGCCAACATACCTCACATATTTTGGTGAATAAGGTTTCCGCAGAAAAGTCCAGTCTCCAAAATCACAAAATACAGCCTGTCAAGCTCTCCAAATCATAAGCTTAGCTACACTCCAAAATTTATTCCCCCTCGTATATGAACAAGACAAGGGCATATTGTTTTTCCAGTTGGTGAAAATGAATGAGAGCACCTATCCATGCTTTGTGTTCATACTGTAAATGTGCTTATGGACGCATCACTACAGTTTAAGCAGGTGTAATCAAAATAGCACAACCTATCCAGCCTGTGCCAGTAACACTGAAGACGAGAGAGTGGTGGCTGCAAAGACAGTCAAGGTTAGTTACTAGGTTGAAAAAAAAGAAAAAAGGAAAAAAAAAAAGAGCGTGTACAGCAAGGGGTGCTGTTGGGCACACTGGAGCTTTACCAGAATGTTTGTGTGTTTACACTCAAGAGAACTAGGTGAAGCCTGGTGTTTTTACAGCGTGGTACCAATTGCTGTGTGGACTCACACGGGCCTAGCTGTGCTCTCAGGGATTAAGGAGCAGACAGGCCAGAGCTTTTCCAGTTATTGCTACTGACAACCAGGAGAGAGGGATGTCTATGTGTCCTGAAACCCTAAATACCCCTCCCTTGGCTCTGATAGTCTCCCATCTTTTCTACTCAGCTGCCAAAACTGTAAGTTCTGTGTGGGGCCAGGTGAGTCCTGGGAGTGCTTGTGAGCTTGGGCTTCACAGTGACAGAACCAGTGGCGCTCCTGCAGAACCAGGGTGCACCAGGAGGCAGAGAATTGCATTCACTTGGTACTGTACCTCTGCCCTTGCCTGTGGATTAAATGCGAGCTGAGCATCCCAACCTTAGATCTAAGGGACAGCTGTAGAGCATTTTAGGTGTAGCTCACAGCACACTGCACAATATGCAAATGCTAGTCACACATTTGAAAATTAAGAAACTAAAAGCGTAAGATCAATTTTAAATAACAAACCTAAACCAATATTAAGGAAAAGAAATAACAAGGCAGGGACACACTATTTTGATTATGAAGAGTGTGTCTTTGGCATACTCAAGTCTTCCTTTTATGACTAACAAGAGATGAGGGCAAGAACACATATAATTGTGTTGCCACACAGCAGTCTTCTTAGGATTTGAACCTAATAACCAGGATCATGTCACTTATCAGATGAGAGGATATGAGTCAGACAAGACTTACGGAAAAGATGCTGAAAGCAGCAGATCCTTAAATCAGTCAGATGTACATGTGGAAAAAAACAATAACATCTAATTACTCCAAATCTACCCTTCTCAGATTCAAAACTGGAAAACCTCACAGGTTCATTTTATCTCCTCAGTGTTCAAAACACCTACGTATTCTCATAATTACAGACAAACCAGCTATGGTTAGCATTGGTTGAACTGATGACTTCCACAGCTTTGACAGCAATTTTAGTTTGTTTATTATTTTTGCCTACATTCTAACAAGGTTATTTTTCAAGTGGGTAACAGAATGAAGGAAATAACAGATTGCAAAAGCTTTTAGTCTCTAAGCTTTGGAAGGTCTTACTGTTCACAAGATGAATATGTAACTGAGGAATTTAGGAAGACAATGTGCAGTAGCTGAAATTGCACGTTCTGGAATCTTGAAGAGCAGACAGAATTTGGCACATTACTTTAGACTATATTTTGTGCAAATCTCTAGTAAGAAAAGACCTTTTTGGCTATATGAGAGCTGAGGCACAGACAGTAGTTGCCAGAATTGACCTGTCTTATGGACACGATTGAAATAAAGCAGTTTGCCTAAAACTTAGTACTTTCCTTGTATTTTCATTACTAATAGCATTTAAGTCACTAGAGACAACTCAAGATCTTATAAAGGGGAAAATATCCTGTTTGGTAATATGGCTACTGATCTTCTACACATGTAGCCTCAGTCTGTGAAAAAAAACCCTCTTTCTGTTGGCTTCTGTCCTGTGCGCTTGCAAAGCTAAAAGAATCTCATTTTTGTAATACACGATTTGACTTAGAGAAGTGTGCAACAGCAAAAATGGGTCATCTGCACCAAGAAGAAGCAAAAGAAGAAAAAAAATTCCAACTATTTCCTTTGGCAAAAGAAAGGAAAGGAGAACTAAACTGCCTGTTAAGCCACAACAAGCTCTTTAATATAAGCACCAAAAAAGGAAAAGATATATACAATATTTCTTCACTTTAGGTAGTAACTTATAAAAATTAAATTAGAAAGGCAATAAACATCAACGATGTCAGAGAATCTGGTTTTGAAAATGTCTTGTTACTTTGTAATACTATTAAATCCTTTGCCCAATCATCTATTTATCAATCTAGTATCTCAATTGAATATTTAAGAGACCTTTCTAATGGATCTCTCTTTGAATTGTCTTTTAATATACTTGTTAGTAAATTTACTTTTCATAAAATAAAACAATAATGAAATATTAGTATGAGGAAGAACACCCGGTGTGATTTACAGTGATAAATAGCCAGACCATTGGATTTCACCTGAATAACACCTGAATAACCAGACACAGACAGCAGAATTTAACTGAGCACCATTCACTTTGGTGTCTAAAAGAACAGGATCTTTCTGGTTATAGACATTAATAGACAGAACTTCTTCCTTTCGACACCTTGAGTTCTAACTTCCCTCTACTTTGTGTTCCTCTATCAGATATACCTCTACCCTTATATTTTGTTTCTGGACAGGAAATAAGATATTGCTATTTCTAGCAGACTGTACACAATACATATTGCTGAAAATGGATTTCTAATTCAATTTTTACTTGGAGATTCTTTAAAATCAGAAGATGCACTCAGTATTTCTTACTTTTTCAGGGATGAGAGAATCAAAGGAGTAGTCAGAAACTCCTATAGCCACTGCCTAGCTTCTGAAACACAAAAGGAAATAATTTAGCACTTGTAAACATATCTAAATGCTGTGGCACACTCTGGAGAGATAAATAGGTGACAACCACTGAGTATAGATTCCATGAAGGAGGCACTAGGCTATTTCAGGACAGACAGAATCACAAATAACAAGGCTGGACCAAGCAGATGCAAATGTGAAAATATCAGAAATAGATTTCTACATTAGAACTCTGACCCATTGTTAAATCTAACATAAGTGTCCTAATAAAACTTTGAAGTGAAATAAAGTTTCTGGGGTTATTTTACACCTTCTCACAATGTCCTTAAGTCACAAAATCAACAGGAAGCCCAGGCCTGACTTCAGTCACAACAGCCTATTAGTGCTGATTTAGACCTGGCAGTTCTGGCACTTGTACTCACGTTCTGTGCACTGTATTGAACGTGCACAGCTTGCCTCCCATCCCGGTTTCTGAATCACACTGTGGCTCCCTCTCTACCCACATTCCTTTTTCTTTACAGTAGGAAAAAGGTGATTCGTGGTACATGGTTTCCTTCTGACATGAACTCGGGATGTATCTAGGGTACACAAAAGAACCTGGAAGATTTTTCTGGACCACACAGGTTAGGTATGTCTTGGCTGATCATCCTTTCACTGTAGCCTGATCCATCTCCCTGTGTCTGATAACTTGGATGCTATACTCTTGTGTGTTGGACTTGACACAGAAATCCTTTAGGTGAAATAACAGACATCTGATGGCATTAGACTCATTTTGCCTAACAAAGAGCAAGCAATCCTTCATCAGAGTGATAATCGCTTTTGCAGTGTATTGCAATGCTACCTATCCTAGAATATATACCTGTATATGTAGCCTAAATGTATGTATTGTATGCTGATATACAAAAACTGTAAATATGCTATAGATACATGCAATATAATCTCTTTAAATAAACACAAGCTTTCATTTATCTCCATTCAAGCATATCTAGTAGCCATTCCCACCTGCTAGCTGCCAAGTCAGTCACAGAACCACAGAATCACAGAAAAATTTAGGTTGGAAAGCACATCTGGAGGTTACTTAATCCGAGCCCTTCAACTTGTCCAGTTGAGTTTTGAACATCTCCAAGGATGGAGAACTTTCAGCCTCTCAGAGCAAACTATTCTGGTATTTAAAAAATAGAAAGACTAACTGGAATTTCCTACATTCTAGTTCACGTTTGTAGCTTCTCTTCCTGCTGCTGTGTGCCTCCAAGGAGATTGTGGCTCTGTCTTCTTGATATCCTCTGATCAGGTAATCATAGACAGCAATAAGATTTCCCCTTTTCTTTCTGTTTTTCAGGCTGAACAAACCCACCTTGCTCAGTTTTATATGTCACGTCTATAGCCCCCTGACTCGTTTGGTGGCATCCACAGGGCTCACTCCAGCACATCCATGTCTTACTGTACTGGGGAGGCCAGAACTGGACATAGCACTCCAGATGTGTCTCACCAGGGCGAGGAGAATGATCAGTTCCCTGTATCTGCTGGATACACTCTCATACAGCCCAAGAGATGTTGGCCTGTTTTGCTTCAAGGGCATGTTGCTGGCTCCTGTTTGATTTGTCGCTCAGCAGAACCTCAGGTCCTTTTTGCAGAGCTCCTTCCCAGCCAGCCATTCCCAGGCTGCCTTGTTGCATCCATCAAAGCTGCATCTCACAAGCTCAGCTTTCTTTCAGGACCTGTTCCATATTTTCCTGTCAGTCATGGGCCCACTTCATGTGCACACCGCGATGTGATTCTGGCTGTATTGTTTGTATGTCTGTGTGAGAATATGCTCCTTTTATTTTCTATTCATCCTGAAACAAAAGATTCAGCAAGACACAAGCCCTTAATGTAGGGCATCCTTATAATATCCCCCATGATGACAATGCCTTTCACAGTTCTTTTAATGAGGTTGCCTTGATTTTGGTTCGAATTAATAAATATATCTTCCTGTTTTTTCATCAAATTTTTATCCAAGCCCAGATGAAATGAAATTGTACGTGAGTTCTGTGTGGCATTCATCCTTTTGTATCAAGAGAGCCGAGACATCTTGAAAATTTTCCAGTTTGTTCAGAACACTGGCAGACAAAGAGAACACATTTCTACTCAATATTTCAGCAAATAGATATTATTTAATGAATAGTCCTGGTTCTGCAGTTTGTGGAGGAGTTTCCTGGAGCTCAGTCTACATTCTCTGCTCCCAATATACTTTGGTAAAAGATTCCAGACCTGCTACCAGTTTGGACTGATCTCCTTTTTCTTTTTTTTCTTCTCTTTTTCTTTTTTTTTCTCTTGATGAATAAAACATGGAGGAATCTTTAAGACTAGAATAATCCACTCAAACAATCACTCAAAAAGGAAGAAAAATAATTTACATTGCTGTACATATATTATTTCAAAATGTATTGTGATCTCTGCCATATCACCTCTGGTCTTTGAGTTATATTTCCATAATCAGCAGGCTGCTTTCCCACATCTCAAAGTGGATGAGAAGTAACAAAGGCTTTACACCATGAAACATCTAAAATGAAAAAGAAACTAAAGCCTCCAAAAAAAAGTTTGGGTGCTTTTGTTCAAATCCATTTTTGAGACAACAATCTTTGCTAAGAAACAGCAGTTTCTTGTCAGATTAATTCCTTGTATTTTTAAAATAACAAGGTAAAGAAAAAGCTACTGTCACTTCACAATTGCCACAAACCATCACAAATTCAAAACTCAGACCATGGTCTATGCTAAGCTGTCACTAGACTGAAGGGGAAACAAGGAAAAAGTTCAAGTCTGCTTCCTTTGCTACATTTCCTTACTGTTATGACAGACTAAATTGCCACTTAATTACTTGAGCCTTGTGCTCATAATTCTTTCATTCTTGATTGAACAGGGTCTGAGAGTAATAAATGTATAAAAAACCCTGCAAGCTTTAATTCATGCTTTTAATTTTCTCCTTAAAAATGACTTTTGATTCTCCTGTCCAGCATCCTCCTGCACAGTGCATACACCTACTGCGTCACTATGCCACAACTTCAGCATCAGTCACCATTTAAAACAAAACAAAACAAAACAAAACAAAACAAAACTAAACTAAACTAAACTAAACTAAACTAAACTAAACTAAACTAAACTAAACTAAACTAAACTAAACTAAACTAAACTAAACTAAACTAAACTAAACTTCTGCTTTCGCATGGGTCAAGACAGCAGATCTAGTGCTGTGACCTGGTTCTTATTTGGGTAGTTGCATTCTGTACTATTTGAAAGCTTTTTTAATGTTCTGGTGTAATGGAACATTCTTCATATCCTTTCTGAATGCTAAAGCTTTGGAACATTTACTGACTGAGGTTTATACCAGAGATAGAAACCTTTTCTGACGAGCGAAGTCCTGCATTAGTAACAAAGCGCAGGTTAAATGTATCAGTCTATGAGAGGCATCTAAATATAAGTCCGTATCACGTTCTGGTTTTAGATTGATTTTGTATTTATGCTTTGTTTACTCAAAAACTGCTTTTGCTTTCATCTCATAATGATGCCCAAAGCACAGAGCTGCGGCACCAGTTCAGATTGACTTTTGGACCAGACATGGTGGTTTTGGTCATGTTCATTTTCCCCTTAGGCTTGTAAAAGGGTGAATATCACCAGACCCATGGCAATGAAAGTGTTTTGTAAACAACATCGTATATTACCCTGGAAATGGCAGCACTTCATTTTCCAGAATACAGACGAGTTTTAGATTACTGTCATATCAAACAAATCAGCTTCTCATCATGCTTTTTATTTTCACTCTGTTGTAACAGAGCACCTTCACACAAGTACACTGTTGATCACTTCTCATCACTTAAAATTCAGAACCAAACACTGTGTTTTGAAAGACCAGAGAAAGAGGACTGACCCCAAAAAGCAAATAAGCTAAAAAGAGTGAGCAAATACAATTCATGGCAGAATGCTCATGCAATATAGACAACCCATGGCAGAATGGTCATGCAATATAGCCAAGGATTAAAGACTAAAGGGAAATATTGCATTTACTGAGAAGAAAAATGTACAAATATAAGAACAGGTACGAAGTCAAATAAGAAAAGCTTAGTTTATATTTTTAACCTTAAGTGTTCCCTGTTTCTCCAGTATATTTTGAGGTACCCATTCACTGTGCATTACTCATGTATTCTGAATTTCAGATTAGGGACTAGGAGGGAAATTTTCTCCTAGCACAGAGAGGAATGATACAATTCAGACATCATTGGGTAGAGTCGGGGTAGTAGTAGCATTCATTAAATCCAAAGTAATATTTTTGAGAGGTTAATATATTTATATAATTTATATAAAATCTTATATAAAATTAATTAGGCAAGTTTCTATAATATATAATTTATAAAATATATAAAGAATAACATTTTCAGATTAAAATTACTCATCCCCTGCCAGTTTTTTTGTCTGGTAACTTCCAATAGCTTGGAATAAGTATCCTATTCATTTATCAATTGTATTCTACTAGGAATTGAGCTTACACCCTATCTCAGACAAAATTTGTATCTGATCTGTTCATTCACATTTTTATGCTAATATTATCAGATTTTTGTGGACTGCTTATTGGAAATGCTGTAGAAATCTGGCAGTTCTGGCTTAACGTGAGATTTGTTTTGAACAGGGGGTGAAGAACAGGACAAACAGGCTATGATAAAGCAAAACCAGCCGGGCTTCTGTCTCTGCAGCAAGAGGCTCCCATCGATGCCCAAAATACCATCATGGAACTGGTGTCGCTGCCAATCTTTCTCCTTTCTATTCACTTCCTTCATTCCTCCGGCTGCCTGCTGCCACCAGGCTGGGGATGCCCCTGGTAACCTACTTCCTACCTCATTAATCTATTTTTCCATGACCAGTGATAATATATTTTTTTTTAAATTTTATGGCAAACAACACTACAGATAGCATCTTTTTTGCTGTTACATTTCCCTGTGAGTGCACTGGCTCCTCAAAGGGAAAGTGTAGCTATTATTTTTTAGCTTAAAGTAACAACAAGATGTCAGAGGAAGTTATGAGAAAATCACACCTTACAATATCCCTGTAAAGATGCTTTATGGCCAGAATTTCAAAGCTAGCATATCTGGAGGTTAATTTTAGGGTAGAGTGATTAAGAGCTGTTGCAGGCTCCTGGGGTTGTGATGAAATGAACATTTTCCTTGCATGGATCTTTATTTCTACAACAAACTACACCCTCTTCTTAACATTATCTGTTTCTGTGAGCGGTTTTCAGGACACATTTTGGTCTGCGAAATACTGAACATAGAACTGGGGCTCTGATCAATGGCAAACACTTCTGTGGATGAACACAACACCAGCAACTACAACTAATAACAGAACTAACAAGGCTACTTGACCAAGGAATAGCTCAGCCAGAGTTTCTCAAAACCAAGGACTAGAAAGTCTGTGCTTTTTACTGACATAAATAAATTTGCTTCTTTGGAGTTCATATTAAACACAAGGAACAAGGTCTTTTACGTCTTTCCATGTCTAGTAAAAGGACTCATCTTCAAATTGTCATTTCAGGTGAACATAAAAACCGTTTGTGTAACTTGATGGTTTTACACTTCAGTAAACAATGTTTTCTCAGTCTGTTAAAAAGCCCAGAATTTACACCAGTTTAGACAGCCTTCTCATCTTTTAGAAGATCTCATTTAATTAAAGTGGTGACCTCTTATTTTCCATACTCAATACATTGATTTCATTTATAAAGGGCATGTAGAAATGCTAAACTTCAGTGATGAAATTTAATTTTCTCTGATTCACTTAAGAAGCTGAGCAACTATCATGTCTCAGGGCTACATCTTCCTTTTGCTTCCTGTTGTTTAATATCCCACATCCAAATCAGTGCCTAGCAGGCTTGTGGCTTAACTCTGGCTCTTTTTTATTGAATACTGAGTGATAAATTAAAATCTGCTGATGTTTAAATTGAGTGTTTGCATGGCAAATCTCTACTTTTGGGTTCCTTGACTTTCTTTTTGCTGCTTCCAATCCAGGCTCATGCTTCCTTTCCTAAGAATTTGGAATACCTTAGCCCTTTTTGATCAGCTAAATGGGAAACACTGGGTTTGTCTGACACCTTGAGAGCAGTTTACTATTCAGACAAGTATCCAGACCCAAAGGTACAAATGTGAGAGTCTTCTAGGTTTCTTGAGAAACAATGACCTGGCATTTATTATACTTAAACAATACGCTTTAAGGGAACTTTAGAACTGGAAGAATGAAAGAATATTGGTCCCTTGACAGTTTTAAAGATGAATATCTTCACTGGATCTGATGCAGCTGTGCTGATGTATGGCATTCAAGTATCTGAGGCAAAACTCAGGGTCTAATGTTCTGGTTCTTTAGCCCTTGGCCAATTCAGAAACAATTGGGTTTTATTGCCATACAGCATCTGGATAGATCTGCAGCTTTCAAAAGGTGGCGGATCCTACCTTGGTCTTTGCTTACTAACATCACAGGACACCTTCCTTGGCATCTTAGCATTTCTACTGCATTCTTGCCAGACTCATGGATGCCCCCACAGCTGATCCTCAACAGCGTACCCTATTCTTCACCAGGCAGTGAAATTTGTCACACACATATCTTACTCTCTACGAACTATGGAAAAATGCTACCTTTGCCACACCATGAGATAGTAATTTGTTTTCAGTTTAACGAAGTAACTCAGCCATTTTCAATAGTAGACGTTCACTCTGCTGTGCAGCAATAATGCAGCCCTCCTGTCTGCCTCCTTAGATGCCCATTCTAATCCCACTGATGAAGACTGAGGAGGGTTTAACCATTAATTCAATTTCTGGAAATATTCATTGAAGACAAACATTGTTTTGCCTAAAATTCTTAAAATTAGGAAACAGGCACAGTAAATCTTCCTCTAGGTAACTGTTTTCCTCAGATGGTACAGCATAAATAAAAAATTATTACTTAAAATTATTTTATCCAATGAGAAAATCTGATCCATTAAATATGAAGACAGAAAACACTGTAAGACATGATCTGCAAAGCCCAGCCACGAATGTCAACACACAGCAGAGGGAAAGAGTTGTTTCAACACTGACAAAAACCAAAGTATTTTGCTACTATAGTATATTTTATGATTACACAAAAAGTCCAAAAAGATTTTTAGATTAGAGCTTGGTAGCAATCTAAAGTTATACATGTAGTTAAAACTACAAAATTACTACAAAAACACCCACAAGAAGCTCCATATTTGCATGTGCATATTTTAATACATTTTTAAGAAAATGCATTTTTCACTGACACATCTGTTTTCAACAAGCAATCTTCGTGTTGCATAGTATTTTCATGTCAATTTGGATCTCCAAAATTCACTTGCAACTTCCCTGAGGTTCTATCCAGTTTTCATTTTCGTTTCTATATTTATTTAGGATTCACAATTTTGTTAGTTTTAATGCCTCTGAAGAATTATTGACTATTTCTTTCTGAATTTCAGAAATGCTAACATCTGTGGAGTATCACTGGTTGCAACTTTCTACTCTCCAGCCAGCAAACAAGACTTGTTGCAATACATTGACTACCATCAATGTTAAACTGCTAGGGAGTCATCTCCTTCCACCTCACACCATCAAATTCAGCTGTCTGTATGCAACTGCTTCACATATTTATACGAAATATTTATTTCATATATGCAGATAATTGAATACCATATTTTATACAGCACAACCTTTATTTATTTTTCTTGAGGCTAGACAATGTAGCTACAAAGCCACTTTGAGGCAGATATTGGGTCTGGGTACGGGTCTCCTAGCGAGGCCTCGAGGGACGCACAGCACGTGCCCTTTGGCACCTCCAGGTGATGCATTCATTGGAAACCACAGGACAAAACAGTCAAGGAAGTTTTTGAGGATGTCACCCAGCAAGCAATGACATTCTCTGTAGAGCATAAAACCAGAAAGCATCTCTCCTCTCTTCTTGTTTTTCTCACTTGTCGTGCTCCTGCTTACTTTCTCAGCTAAAGCTGTATTATGTTCTGCAGTTCAGTGAGCATTAGCCAAAGTATAAACAAAGAAAAATTTTAAAAAATATATTACTTCTGTCCCAGGAGCAATGATCATTTTCATGAATATAACTCAATGCCCATCTATTTCCCCTCATTGGACAATTTATAAAGATAAAAGTGTCTGAGAGCCCACTTCACTTCCCGTATCGATATTATCCCTGTGGCAACTTTAGCATCTGAGAGCAAGGAATAATGTAATGTGCACTGTGATCAGCTTCCTGTCCTTCATCTCCTTTTGTAACCATATTCCTTATTTTCTTTGCCACATACCTTTCTGTCTGCAGATGCCTTTTGCATTTACATGTTTCAAGACACCCTTGTATTTAGTAAGCCAACAATATTTACAGGGTTTTTTTAATCTGATGGTTTATCTTAAGTAACAAAACACTTGATAACAGATCACAGAGATCAATTACATTGCGGTACACCCTTGCTGAGGGGAAAAGCAAGTGTGCTTACAGTGCAGTTTCCAAAACTATGATTCCTATAATGTTTTTAGTCATTGTAGCAGAGCATATTTACACTGCATTTTAAGGATTTAGGACTGTATTCAGACCTTTTTAGGCACCCATCTTAGACGCTGCACTGCCAAAAAATCATGGCTCTCAATCAGAGTGCTTCAGATCACAGGAGTCCTTTAGATCTTTAATAAAAAGACATTAAGTGCTCAGATGCGAACATTTATGATCAGGCCAGATCCCTCGTGTTCAGTGTTTTCATGACTCAGCTGGTACCTGAAAAGTGATGATGTCTGAGAAACGCATAGTTAATGTCTGCTGGCATCCTAATTCCAGTGGAATTTAGCAAGCTAACTGGGGGTCTAAACATTTCCAGAATAGGGATGTAAAATACCAAGAAGGTGCTCTTATTTGCATGACACTATGACTTTTTCAACCTTTACACAACATGTTGAAAAACCTGGTGGGTTTTTGTAGTGTAGGAATTTCAAAATGCAGTTATAGAGTTCCGGATTTGGTTTGTTTGTTGTTGTTTTTTTTTTCGACCACAAGCTTATAAACTCTTTGAAGCAGATAGTCTCTCTTCCTCTTTGTTTATAAAAGGTGAATCCCATTTTTGGTTGTATCGTGTCCTAAGCAGTGACACTATAAAATTGCCAGGCATTGATCATCTGAAAAAATAAAACATTTTTTTTAACTTCTAAGCTCTGTTCTCAGAGTGCAGAACAATGTTGTGGTCACTATAAGAACGGTCTGTATGGACTAAGACAGTAACTCAGGTCTTCTGGTGCAATCAATCTGTCCTTTTCCAGATTTAAACATTAAGTCACTAACTTTATGGCACTGTTTATATGGAGGGCTCTTGATATGCAAATGGAACACTTAGTCTGAGAAATAGAACTTAGATTCTGCCAACCCTTAGGCCGTGCTTCAAGATTGTTTCAAGAAAAGGTGGTCAGAGAAAAGGTTTGTTATTTTGATATATGTGGTGTTTGAGGAGGCTGCACTTGTCTTGTTTCTCATATAGCATTTTTTCTTTTTATTTAAACCAACAACATTAGAAATTCTTTGAAGTGTCTATCAAAAATTTTTGCTGCTTGAAAGTGTACAGTTGAATGTTTGAATGGTCAAATAAATGCTCAGGAACTGCTTAAAAAAATAAACGCAATTCTATAGCATTACAGTGAAAGTTCTCAGTACAATTCTATTACTATTCATGTTGACATTTTATACAGGAATTGTGCGGCAAAGCAAGCTGGGAAGTGTAGCTTTTAATCCTCCCATAGTTGTTGAACAGAGCAAGGAAATAGCCACAAAAATAATTTGAGCTTGGTTGAATTTCAAAAGATGTAGTAGTGTCAATCAAACTCTCCACTGCTTTATTATTTGGTTCAAAATAGGCATATTCTGAAGTACAAACCTATTCACGCTGTTTGCTTTTTGAAATGTTTCTATTTGGTAAAAACTTATTAAATATAAAAAATATCATTTTTAGATCTGAATCTAAAATGTCAGTTTCAGTTTTTATGTCCTGTAATTGAAAATTAGCTGGGGAAGTACCATAAGAAAACTTGGCTGTTTTTGTGTAATGGTGATTGTCACAACAACAAAATTGATAAATCAAAACCGATTAATGACAACAACATTAGAATGTCAATAAATTTGATAGGGTGTAGTTTTAAATGTTCTTATTGAAAAGCTTGTAATATCATGGCAGTATCAGGGAAAGCATCCAAACAATGCGAGAATATCTGACAGCAAAACGGAATGAATGAATCACATCATCATAGAAGGGTCTGCATTAGAAGGAGCCTTTAAAGGTCACCTAATTCAACCCCCTGTAGATGTCCTGTAGGCAGGGACATCTTCCACCAGATCAGGTTGCTCAAAGCTTCATCCAGCCTGACCTTGAACACTTCTAGGGATGGAGCATGAAGATTATGACCAGAATAATATGAAGAAAATAGCAAAAGTTTCCAATGAAAGTTCATAGAATTAAGTGAAGTCAGTCAATGTAAATCAAAGTCTAATATATATTCTAAAGAACTGAAAACGTTTTCCATAAACAATGACAATTCAGCATAATTATACCATTAAAGAACTAAGTATATTTAGCAGGTCATAAAAATTAAATTAGGAAGATCTGAAAATTTGCACAATATTGAACTGCTAACAAATAATGCAAGTAGTATACACTTATATACCTAGAGAATTTACAGGTATTTACAGTCACATGGTCTTTCTATTGTAGAATTTCATCAGTAAAGTCAGTAGCAGCTGTGAGTTGGTCTTGTGGAAACTACTTGGAGCTCCTTCCTTTTCAGGACCTCCTCTTCCTACTATTTGTGGCTCTTTACCTTTCCTAGTCTTGAAGCAGCAAGAAGGAACAAGTCACTGTACAGAAACAAGTATTTGGAGCACACTTCTGAAAAGATGCAGGCCATGAATGCTCCGAGTATTTGGGGAAGTGGAAACAAGAAAGCAAGACAGTGGCAACAAGCAGGCATGACAAATAGCTGAGTAAGCATGAAAACATCACGGAAAAAGAAATAGGCATGGAGATGAACAGTGCTAGAGATGCATTTCTGTCCCTTCTGAGAAAAGGAAGGCTTGGGAGAAGGGAGAAATACAGAAGCTTGAAAAACGCAAGCTCAGTAGCCATGGAAGCACTTCAAATTATTTGTTTTAATGTCATATCATAACAGACTTGAACAGGCTTTTGAGAGTGCTCTTTTAACATCGGTTCCACTGATAGGTTTTATGAAAACATCTTTGATTCTTGCTGCTTGGCTGGTCAAATGGTTCTTTCCTCCGCAATATCAACAGTGTGAGACACTTCTGCTCAGGAAATATTCCTATGCATAACAAACATACTTTGGTGTTTATCACTCTGTTGAACCTCCTAAACGTATATACAGGTGCCTACATGACATCTAAATGTTAGAACGTTAGCTATTACCACAATGATATAGTTCTTTGTTAAAAATTAAAATTAAAATTCCTACTTCTTAAATTAATAAAATATATACTCCCAAAGTAGTCTACTAGCCAGTATTATTTTGCCAAGAACAACGTAGAATACACACACACTGGACAAGGTTTGTTTGAAGCCACTGCTTCTATAAACTTGTCCTGTATGATTTCTGATGTTAACTTTCAGAACACTGAAATAATTTCAAAATGTTCTGAGGTTTTTTTTTTTTTCCCAAGAAGCTGCCTTTTTCAGTCTGAAAATATTTTCAAAGCAAAATAGCAAAAATAACTATTTCATTATCAGAGTTTTTGAAAAAATAGTCTTTTCTGAAAAGCATGTTATACTTGCAGAGCATAAACAAGCATGTAACAGCACACATTTATCTATGGATCAAAAATAACCAAAGTCATTAGGACTACTACACTAATTTATTCTTTCTAGTTCCCAACACAAGTTTATTTTAGGAGACTGCTATATGATGCAAATTATATTAAGGGTTTGGTTGTTTTTCAATTAGTAATTGTTTTATTGAGCTAAATGGGCTCTGCCAAGAAGTCAGGATTTTATACAAAATGCCAAGCAGCAATTAGTTGGTGACAGCTTCTTGGTCAGAACTAACTTGGGCTGGATTGTAACTTGCTAATGCAGGTTAATCAGCCAGCCCCTGTAAACCAGGTCCATTTTAAATGTGTTCTCATTCACCCTGACAAAGTAATTAAAGGAAAATATTAGAAGCAAAGAATGTCCTGTCTTCCAAACATGTAGAAAAAATGTTGCTTTCTTCATGTAGAGGATACTTTGAGGCACTTTGCAACGCCTTGGTTTGCTACTGGGAAAATGGATGTTATATCAGGAGAGGCACTGGGCCAGAGCTAAATCCTGAAAATTACAGTGAATGTCTGAAGGGGACGGTGGAAAACAGACAGAAGTAAGATTATACTGTAGTCACTGCGAATGAGTGAAGCTTGTCTTCTCTCTGCTTTCCAAAACACCGACCTACTCAACCTGCTTGTAGCCTGTGCACAGTCCAGAGCTGCACTTCTCAGGATGGTGAAGCGTGAAGACGGGGCACCTGCAGAAGAGATGAGACGCAAGAGATGAGAAAGCAAAGGAGAAAGCCAGGCGCGGCGGGGGGAGGTCAGACAGCGCAGACCTGAAACACGGGGAGACGGACGCGAGGGGAGAGGGGTGGGAGGGACGTGCCGGGACAGGCGGAGCGGAGGAGGAGCCGCTGGAGAGGGTGCTGGGGAACTGCTGTGCTCGGACCGGCTGCCCCGCGGAAGCAGAGCGGAGCGGCGGGCGGCGGCGGGGGCGCCCGAGTTGGCAGGCGGAGAGCGGAGAGCGGGGGGCGGGAGGGACGAGCCGGTGTCCCACAGCGGCAGCGCAGCCCCTCGGTGAGGGCACGGCTGGCGGCGGGGAGGGGCGGACAGGGGGCGTGGAGCCGGCGGCCGAGCGGGGACGGCGGGGCGCAGCAGAGGGAAAAGCGGAGCGCGGAACGGGGGGCACCGAGCGCCCGCACGCCACCTCGGGAGCCTGGCGGGGACCCCGCTCTCCCGCACGCTTCGATCGTTTCTCCCCTCCAGGCTTCGCAGCCCCCGGCCCCGTTTCGCCCCCATCCCGGCGGCGAAGGCCGGGGCTGAGCAGCACCATGTGAGCGGGACCTGTGCCGCCGCCTCGGCGGGCACGTCCGGGATGTGAGGAGCCGCCCGAGCGCCTGCAGCCAGCGCGACCGTCCCCCGGGCCGGAGAGTCACCGCTGTCCAGCGCTGCCCCGGGCCAGCATGACCGAGGTGAAGGCCAAGGAGGCCAGAGCGCCTCCGCCTGCCAGAGACGGGGCAGTCCTGCTGCAGGGCCAGCCCGACCGAGACCCTTTCCGCAGGGAAGCGGAGACCATCGAAGTCTCCCTGGACCGGCTGCTCTACCCCAAGAGCAGCGACGAGGAGGAGGAAGACGAAGAGGAGGAGGAAGAGCCGCGGCAGGAGCCGGGGGAGGAGGACGACCGGGATTCTCTCTCGTACCGGCCGGGGAGCGGCTCCCTCTCGGACAAGGACTCCCTGGACAGAGTCCTGGACACCTTCCTGGCGCCCGTGGTTCATGCCGGCTCCGCCGTGCCCGCGGCGCCCTGGTCCTTCTTCGGGACGGAGGCGCCCGACGCCGGGATGAACCGCGGTCCCTTGCACAAGGCGAGCGAAGCCGCCCCGGGAGCGCTCGAACCCTCGCACCCCGCGGCGCGGCCCGCCCCGCTCTGGCCGGCCGGCGACGCCCTGCCCGCCGCGGCTAAACCGGCGGAGGCTCGGGGCAGTGCCGAGGGTCCCGCCGCGGCGCCCAAGGGCGAGGCCCCCGTGGCGGCGGGGCAGGAGTGCCTGCACGTGCCGCTGCTGCCGCTCAACTCCGCGTACCTGGCGTCGCGCACGCGGCAGCTGCTGGACGTGGCCGAGTTCGAGGGCGGCGGCGGCGCCGCGGGGCCGCGCTCCTCGCCCCCGGACCTGCCGGGCTTCGCATTCCCGCCCGCGGAGCCCAAAGACGGGCACTTCGCCTACGGCGACTTCCAGCCCGCCCTGAAGATCAAGGAGGAGGGTCTCGGCCTCCCCACCCCTTACCCGGGCGGCAGGGCCGCCGCCGCGCCGGGCTGCGCCGAGTACCCGCAGCCCCCGCGGGCCGGGCCGGAGCCCTCGCTGGAGTGCGTCCTCTACAAGACCGAGCCCACTCTCCTGGCCGGGGCCTACGGGCCGGCAGCGCCGGCGGCGCCGCCCGACAGCCTGCCGTCCACCTCGGCCGCGCCGCCGGGCCTCTACCCGCCCCTGGGTCTCGACGGGCACCAGCCCTTGGGCTTCCCGGCGGCGGTGCTGAAGGAGGGGCTGCCCCCGCTGTGCCAGCCCTACCTCGGATACGTGCGGTAAGCGGAGGGCGCGGGCGGCGCGACCCTGCGCGGGGGCGCCCTCGCTGAGGGGATGGGCCGGGGGGTCGCGCAGCTCCGGGGGGAGATCCGCGCTTGCTCCTCAGGACCGACCGCTGGCTCTGCGGGGTCTGATGGATGGTGCCGAGGGAAGGATGGGAGCCTCGTCTGAGTTTTTAGGCAGTAACAGCCGCGTTTCCATTTTCGGTGTTGCTGGTGCACGCCGGGGTGTAGCAGGTGTGTGTGACACCAGCACAACTTCACTGCAGCGGCACCCCCAGGTCTGCCGGTGGCTCAGTGCCGCTGATGTCCCAGCAGGTGACCGTCCCCAGAGAGGGGGAGCTGAATGTTCTGCAGGCTGTGCTCACCCTCAGCGAGACAAAATATTATCCCCGACTTGGAATAAACCCCAGTTAATTTCACACAAAAAAGAAAACTGAAACACATGTATATTGATTTGTTAGAATGAAGTGGCTTACTACGATGCCACCATGTTGTGTATTACCTAGAAACGTATGCAAATGTATCTGCAGTGCTACAGTTTCAGCGGAAATCCGTGATTTTTGGAAACATAATGATTAAGTGTGTTAGTCTTTCTTCTCTTGGAGAGAAATTTGCAAGTACATCCCCTTTTCTCAGTGTGCCCATCATAGTTATTGATGAGAATGCTGAGAATGCTACAGCTGAATGGGAAGCAACAGGTATTAAAGATTTTTCTAGCTGAGATGAAATTTAGTTATTTCCCATGTGAAAGGGACATTTGAGATTCAGTCGACTTCCATTTGATTCTGTCTCCATGCCATTCTATGTACAGGAAAAAAGAGTATTAGTCAGTATGGCTTTACTCACAGGAGCTGTTGATCTAAGGAAGATTAATATTTTAACACAGTTCCTAGACTGTACCTTTTGTCCACAACTTTTTTGTTTAATGACTAGGCAGATGTTACAAATGTGCCTTTTAGCCTAGTAGAGGTAAACCTTTAAGCAGAAAGGCAGATGTGCTTTGTTTTGTTCTTGTCCTTTGGTAACTTGATTACAAATTTTAAAATGAAGTTTTGAATATAAAACTGATTAATACAGGTAAGTAGTTAACTATTGCAAAACTGGGTATTTCATTTCTCTCAATTCTTTCTCTTTTGAAGGCCAGATACAGAAACCAGCCAGAGTTCTCAGTACAGTTTTGAATCGCTACCCCAGAAGATTTGTCTCATCTGTGGTGATGAGGCTTCTGGTTGCCACTATGGAGTACTTACCTGTGGAAGCTGTAAAGTCTTCTTTAAAAGGGCAATGGAAGGTACTATGTGATGCCATTTTTCCTAGTTATTTCAAATGTACCTCTGTAGGCCACTGCTAAGGACATACCTTTTGTTTATTGCTGATGTTTAAAATGTTTTGACTAGCAATATTTTTTGTTTTGGTAACTCTGTTTAAATATTACAGTGAATACCAACTAAATCATTTATGAATTGATTTTGCTAATATTATTTGTTTTACTTTCATTACTTGCTATTTATTATTTACTGTTTACCAGTTACTCTTTCCAAGTAGGCAGTTTCATAAAAACCTTGTGTATTACACTATTTGTTTTAAAAACTGTAAATACTATTCAAAGGAAAATTTTGCATATATGGACTAATGATCAACAGATAAGAATTTATTTTGGCTTCATTCTGTTTTTGAATTAGTGGAATTTTTCTTACTTGCAAGATGCAGAATTTGGCTTCCTGAGATTTATAGAAATATTTCAAGTTTCACTGAACTATTTCAAGTCATAATAATAATAAATGGGTTTGACTTCTGTTCCAAATAGATGTTAAGTTGCAAAGTCAAGCTGCAGGTTTAAAAAACCAGTAGGAATACCTATGCTTATTCTTTTATTTTTGGATTATATTATATGCTTGTCCACTGAAGTGTTGAATTTGAATATAAGAGCAGATTGCTTTATGTAGTTCAACTGAGGAAGCAGTAAAACAAATACTTCTACATTTTATGCTTTGTCTCCTTTTCTGATTTTTTATCTGATCCTGTCGAAACTAGGATGTTCAAATTTCTGCTCCATATGCTTAAAAACATTTTTACAATGTATAGGATTCCTTAAAATAATAAAATTGCATAATGTATTTTCTTGCTGTGATACATAGTTTATTCAACTTTCGTAGGGTTTATTGCTCTTCAAATGAAAAGGAGAATATTAGAAAACTAAAAGCTTAGCAAAATAATGTACTTAGAATTTTTGTTTCATTGTACTGTTACTTTCTACGTTAAGCATATGTGCATGTTCTTCCTTTAACATACTAGATACTAGCAAAGTGATAACACCAGACTGGGTGGGCAAGATGGACTTCGGAGCTAGTGCTGCATTTTCTCTAGTGCATTTAATGGGATTTGTGAGAGAGCCATTAGAAACATACATAGTATAAAGTAATTTATGAGTGCCATTATTTAAAATAAGTTTTATTATTCACTTTTCATCTATATATTAATATTTTAATTTTTATTTGATTCTGTCACTTTTTAATTTAATCTCTTTCCTAAACGAATATCATGTTGTGTTTGTGCAGTAGGTGAACCTGCTCAAAAACATCTTCTTACTCTTCAGCATGAATATTTTAATGATAAATAATGAGAAGACATGTGAATTAGTAGAAGCAATATCTTAAGGTTATTTTCACTGATTATTTAATCGAAGTCTGTACTTGAAGAATCTTACCAGATTAAGACTATAGATACTCAGAGAAATAAGTGATCAGCACAGTTACACAAACAAAATGCATAGCAACCTCATACTCTCAGTTTTTAAATGTTTCCAAAAACTGAGAGTATGATGAGGAAGTATGTTTGGGTTTTTTGGTTAGAGTATTCAAAGAACAGACAACTACTTCAGACTGCCTGACTATACTAACTAAAAATGCAGGTTTTCTAGTCTTATGGGAAAGAATAACAGGTATGAGCAGCGTGGGCATGAGTAAGATGAACAAATACAGTTAACTGTTTTTGTGGAGAAAGTGCAAGTCTACAGAGTTCCTTAAGGAGATTAACTTTTTTTTTTTTTAATGGAAGCACAGGATATAATAACTAGCATTGAAGTAATCCCATTTATGGCTAGATAGTTTATTTAATTTAAAGTACTTTTTTGTTTATTTCTTATGAGAAATAAAAGTGACAAATTACTCTTCTGTAAGAAGGAACAGAATATTTTTATTGTAAATGCAATAGAAAATAGTGTTTAAATATTCACTGTGGCAATTATATGAACTCAAAACATTTTTCCTATGTAAAATGTCCTCCTGCCCATAATTTCTTTGAGTGGGAATCCATTATTTAAATTTTTAAATTTTTAGTACTACTACAGACATGTGGGGTTTTTTTAATAATAATTCATGCAAATAAGAAGTAAAACTTTGTGAGTGCAAAATCATGACCAAAACTTTACTTTTCATATACTTTCCATAAAGTACTGATCACTATCAGAAATTAAAATGATTGGAAATAGATGGCTTTTGCTACTTCTTGGATTTTCTGCATTTTGGGATCTTTTTCATATGTTGTGAAGTTTTCAAGTACATAGATAAATGTCTATTTTCTATTTTAAGTATCTCTGTAATCTCCTATATGTTGGCTGTTTCAAATTTAATAGCCTATGTATTTTTTTTCACAGAAATCTTCCTATTCGTATGCCTCTATTTTATGCTACTCTAACGTGTGGAAAATGCTGCATTAGTTAAATCCTTCCTTGGGGATAAAATGGGCCATTATGTTATCCAGAAAACTCAATTTCCCATCTCTGATCTTTTTGAAATAATATCAGAGTCTATTTAAAATACTCAGGCTGAACAATCGTTTGAGACTATGTGGGTGAACCTAGAAATGTGTCTATACTAAGTCTGATTTAATCATGCATTTGACTATAGTTAGCAGATACACAGCTTAGCAATAAGCTAAAATTGTGTAAGGATCACTAAGATGGAAGTGTTGACTTAGAAATGAATTATTTTAGAATGTTTGTTGGCAATAAATTCTTAAATATATATAATGTTAGATATTTTCTGTCTTTTGGGTTCTTGGCTCTGCATATGTGCCTATATATGCAAAGGATGGTGCGAATACAACAAACGTATTTTACTCGAACCTACTCTTGAAGTAGGTTAAATAAAAATGAGAATCCTTTTTTTGGGGAAACTAGTGTAGCAGATAGGAAAAAAAGTCAGTGCTGGAAGTGGGGAGGAGAAAAGGGAAAAAGATACAATTTTTTAGGAAACATTTTTTTGCATTTATTGTACATTTTCTGTTGGTCCCTTACAAAGAACTGATGTACCAGTCTGTTGATTCACTTAATGTACAAACAAATCACAAGGCTTTAAAAAAGCGCTTCAAAGATCTCCTTTGGGTATAATGAAAGTAACAAAAACTACTGTTATTTATATTTGGTTAAGAAGTTCGAAAAAACAAAATTGGATTCAGTGTGCTGATGGGGTGGTGCCATTCCTGTCAGTGACCTGAGAGTGACAAGCACTTTAGAGGTGGCAATGAAAAAAATTTCAGAAATAGTATTTTAAATGCTTTCAAATATGCAGAATTGCTGTATTTGCAGAGTAATTTGCAGTTGATGATCCGGCATTATTTAAGTGCTACCAATATATCTTGTTCATGGTAACAAAACTGGGTTATGATATGACTAATGGTGCTTTAGGAGTATGAAGATTAAGGCATGAACTCTTAATGTTTTAGCAGTAAATTGTCAAGTGGTCATTAATAATGTCTTAGAAAAATATCTTCACGTAAAACCATGCAGGGCAACCGTGATCAAAATGCTTGTGTAACATAGTAAAATTTCTATCCTGAACAGGAATCCCCTGTGTAGAGTTTTGGAATTCTGGAGTTACACACATGCTAACATGTGGTTTCTTGGTGACCTGCAGTGTTACCTTTTAGTTGAAAGCATCTCCTTTTCACTAGTTTTATTGGTGAAAAATTAATATAGCCTAGATAATGAAAAAAAATCAAAGTACTGTGTTTTCTGTATGAAGTCCCACTTCTAACTTTTGTTCTATATTTATATAAAGCATTTTTATTCCTTTGCACTTTGCACTTATAATATTGACATCTGATGAAAATTCGTTTCCCAAACTTGAATAATTGGTGGCCAACATGAATACATGATATTATAGCAGATGGGTCAGAAACTAACTCTTGGTTTGTTTAAACACCTGGTGCCCTATTACAAAATTGATCAAGTGATTGTGTAGGAGATTTATCTAGTTTTAATATGTGCTTCAAGCTGTGCAGATAATAGCATAAGGGAACAAGCCCAACCATATGTAGTAGTGTGAACTTGCTTCTCTCTGAGACCTGAATTTGACAAACACTACTTGACAGAAAGTAGCGTTTCCACATGAGTTTTCACTCTGTATATGGAGACGTACCTGTGGAGGAAGGTGGAGGAATTAAAGGTGAGCTGCATCTACACATTACGAATGCTGACTGTTGCTTCAACTGGACTTTCTGATAAAGTGTATCTGACTTGTGTTATGTATAGACAGTTTTGTGATGACAGGGTGATTCACTCTGTAAATAGTGAGATACTATGCATAAGGAAAATTGCTAGGCTAAACAGTACTTTTATATAGCTTAAAAATGTAAAATGGCACAGCATGCCAGAATCTTAAAAAAAATACCAGCTACTAATAGAAAATCTTTGAAAACGGAGTGAAATGCAATACTATAGAGACCCTTTTGTCTGTGAAATTGATGAGGCAGATATAAAATGTTCCTTTTTCTCCTAACTCTGCAGGCGTTTCCAATTTTTAATCCAATTTTCCAGGCTGAATGTTGTGATCAGAGTTTGGTACAGCGTGTATTGTAAACTTGACAGTCATGAAAGTTTCATGAAGTAGAAAACATATGATCATTCAAACATAAAAACACACAAAGCAGACACACGGCAAATTGAGAGACAAAAATACTTTTCACTTAATATATCAGAGTTAATATTATTAAAGCTCTTTATTTTACACATGACCAAAATGTGCTAATGTACAGGAAGCTAAGTGCATTTCCAAATTCAAATATACAAAGTTACTTCATCGAGGGTCCTAAAATTCAAGTAGGAAATGTCACTTTTGTCAGAACAAAGAATTTGCATCATGAAAAGGGAAAGAAGGAAAATCCGCACCGATAAATAATTGTATATCTTCATTGTACTTCTGTCTTGAAAAATATTTGTTATTCAGCCACTTGACAAACATTGATTGGATGAATTGATTTGTATTAGGTACAATGACTGAGTGAGCTAAGATTGCTTTTGTTCTGGTACTTTGGCTGTTGCGCTAATGCTGGGCTTCCTACTGCTCTTATTGTGTCTTACTACTGGTTTCCTGATAGGCACAGCTTGGAACATAATCAGCTGCAAAAGTGTGAATTGCTAAAATTTTTGACTTAACTTTATGTAGTATTTTAGAAACAGGATCAAGTATTATGTTACATATCTTTTCAGGTGGAATAGAAGCTATTTCAGGTAGTGTAGAACTCCGTGTGTTAAAGAGCACCAGCAACGGTCTGCTCAGTGTTGCTGGTACTCCTCTGTTCTAACTTTAGATGGGCACAACATGAGTAACCCAAGCTGCTCATCTTAAGTTCACTTTACAGTAAATAGAGAGAAACAGGAACTTCTGGGAAGTAATTCACTGACTTATTTTAGATACCTACTTGGGATGAAAATAACAGAACTCTAACAGTAAGTATTTTTCTGTACTGAGTTTAAAAGGAGTGCCAGTGATGATGTACAATGTCTGCATTGGGTCATATGAATCTGACCCATATCACCCAAGGTAGCTAATACATTTTTGTAATGTATAAAATAGATATAAGTATATAAAATAAGTATCTAAGTATTTATAGTCAGACTGTTACCTGAGATTTAGGCTTGACGATGTCTATCTCCTTAAGCTGTGTATCTGTTACACAGAACTGATGGTGTACTAGTAAGAGGTGGTTCTATAGAAATTATGGAATGGAAAGACTTAACAAACAATCATTTATATGTGACAATCTGCCATTATCTGTAGTAATATATGGCTGTACTGCAGAGGTTTCCTGGTAATACATAGTCACAACTCTGCATGTTCGCAAGTGGCTGTTGCTTAATATCAGTTAATGTCTGAGCACATTTCAACAACCTGGAATCTCTTGCAGTTAAAACAGAGTTACATGCAGGCATTGAGATCCATGAGAATATTATCCTGTTCTCGTCCAATTGTTATGATACCATCTTCTCTTATTGTTAAAGACAATATTTGATTTGAGACTTGTTGCACCAAGCTGTAGATATTTACAAAGTGAACATCCATATATGGACCAATCACTTTAAAGTATTAATCAAAATTAGACAACTGCTCAAGATAGACTGGATCCTAAAGTGCCTATTTTGTGCCCAAGAAGGGAGTGTATGCTACTTGCTTTGCTGGATGTCCACACCTCAGAGTCTAGTTAGTAAAATGGATCCCCTCTTCAGTTTTTTTTTAGTAGTTGGTTGCCCATTGAGAGTTTTGAAAAACAGACAACAATATCTGATTTTTTGGCACCTTTTTCTGCTACTCATGCTTCTCTTTACCTCTATTACTCTTAGACTGAGTGACTCTGTCCCACTGGTTCAGTTGTAGGACAAGTCAAAGAAAAGAGGAAAATATATATGAAAAAAATCATCATGGTGATGTGCTGCAATATTTTTACGGAGATCAGAATGATGGGATGACTGAAATAGAAATATAATGCTTCTTATGTTGGTGGAAGAATACAACACTCAGGGATCAGAAGTAGTACAAATGGTACTTTAATGATGTATACCTCTGAAATAGTTGGAGTGCTTTAAAAGTAGGCTTTGTGTTCAAGTCTCAGGTTCTGTATTTATAAGAAAGAGACCCCTTACTGACAAAAAAGCTGTCACTTCCATCATTTTCCATATTTGTACAACTGATGTAGTTAACTACTTAAAAATGGTAACCGAGGAGAAATTGTGGCACAGTCACAGTGCCGTAAAAAGAACTGGAAATACTGACTTGTAAGAGCCAGCATCTCCTTCCGAAAGATGTTAGCTGTGGATAATTTCTACTGTTTTCAGTTCCTGTATTTAGTCTCAAAGATTTTATGTCTTTCAAGAAGTTGCAGTAGTACAATTTAGGAAAACAAACTGAATACGAAATTGTAATCCTGATTTGGTAGTTCATTATGGTTTCTGTGGAACAGGATGTAATTTAACTTCATTTTGGTGGTGTTGGTGTTGTGATGGTTTTGGGTTGCATGGGTTTTTTGTTTTGGTTTGATTTTTTTGTTGTAAATGATGGGACAATGAAATTAAAGAGATTAAAAAGACAGGATTGTAACTTTTAACTGTGTCCAGAAATGAACAAAAAAGAGGATAGCTACATTTAATTGTTGTGATTTGTAGATGTAATAAAAACCGTGTGCTCAGGTTGCCGTCTGAAGACGCGATTTGTGAAGGAAAAAGCCAATGGTGTTGCAGGATTCACAGCAAAAGGCAGGAAGATTTTGAGATCAGGATCAAGAGAAGGAAAGAGTCAGTCAAGGATTTCATGAACATTGGAAGTGGTTTGTTGAAGAGAAGGAAAGCAGTGCAGGGTATATAGTAGTTTGAAAATGTTGCTTCCTTTCTAAGGAAGCCAGTTTTGTGTGGTCTACTTAGCAAAAAAACCTGACAGAGGACTGTAAGATTACATGTTTAAAAGCAGTAGACAATGGAGTGGAATAATTCCAAAAGTTTGTTGCAAGCAGAGTTTCAAAGATTCAGAGGTCAAGATTCAGAGCAGAGTGTCAAAGATTACTTTTCAATCTGTTCACCAAAGCAAAATGCACTATAAAAAAATTCTAGGTTTGACTTAGCAATGAATATTTTATGGTTTTACTTTCTTTTTGAACAAAATGTTTTTATTCAACTCTTTTAAAAATTGCATTTAATTAAAGCAAAAGAATGACAGACTAGCTTCACAAAGATGAAGGAATTACTAGTACGTGTTATAATCACAGACCCCATCACTAAGTGCGTAGAGCAGGTGAGGCCGTCACCCAGGACGTGAGAGCTGGATCCATCATCTCCAATGCCTGAAGGGACTCAAACACCCTTTGTCTCCTTGCAGCACTGATCTCCAGGCTGCTGGATGGCTTGGGGTGCAATCATTCTTCATTGCTTTCACTTTGAACTCTGTTATTACGAAGAAAGGAATGCCACATTATTTCAGCTAGAACAAGATTCCAAGATGGAACATACAAGTTACTCTTCTATCAGCTCTTTCCCCTCTATGCTCCATTGAATTCTAAATTCTTTGCAGATTTGTCTTTATACCAGTATACACTACCAGTATACACTACAGAGTAGTAGTTCAGGCACCTGCCTAAGAGGTGGGAAATGAGAATTTTATTTCAATAGACGAATTGCAAGCGAGTCTCCTGCTAACTACTTTTTTTAATGAAAATACTATGCACGGTAAGGTCAGTGGGGTATTTGGATTTTTGTTAAGTGATGAGAGTCTTAAGTCTCACTTAAGTGACTTTTTTTGTTTTTAGGGAAAATGTTATCACAGAAGTGAAATTAGTATTGAATAATTAAAAAACATTATTTGAGGCGTATGGAATCTTGGAGATTGTAATGATTTGTAATGGCATACAGGGACACGAAGGGCGTATTTTCTGTATTACAAACTGTCTAGTATAGATCCCTAGTTCTCCCAAGACTGAAGCTCGTAAACCCACATAGTGAGAGGCAAACTCAACCCACATTTGCTGTTTTGCACATTGAAGGAGTGTAAATAGAATAGTGGTTAATTTAGATCAGAGCAGAGGTCAAGTTCGCTGTGTTTACTGTTTCTGATGATGAACTAGGCTGGACTGTTCGCCCAGTTATGGAAAAGCTGACTGTCAGAGCAGGTACAGAGTTATCCTTCCCCTAGTATATTGTCTTAGCTTCAAGTCAAGTTTTACTCCAAAGCTACATCTGCACTATTGTGTTAATTATAGGTATAGAGATGAAGCTGCTTTCCATTTAATTTATTTTGAAGCCATGTTTCTTTTTGGCTTCCACAAGAAGTTCTAAAATTATGTTAGAAGAGTAATTACTTGTTTGTTTTTTTGTTTGTTAACCTATTGATTTAACTTACTTTTGAAAAAATATTGTAAGAGATAGAGTGAATTGGTAGTAAATTATTGAGCAAAACCTGGAGGTTAGCTCTCAGGAAGCAAAAAGTTGACATTGGGAGGCATTTGGTAATAAAATAATTTACAAAGATATGTAAAAGATAGGTATCTGCAGGTTTATAGACAGAAATCTTAAACTAGACTAAATAAAACACTGTGATATGTTTTGCAAAGAACAGTCCTCCAGTGGTGGGGATACAGTGATTTTATAACAAAGCATTTCCAGTTAAGATTGATACAGGGAGGCAGAATCACATATGCGAGGGAGAAAATAGATTTGTAAAAGTACTTTTATTTGCAGAGAGGAGGAACTGAGAGTTTGTGAACAAGAGCCTTTCTTCTGTGCAGGCTGGCATCAGTTCAGCACAGATGCGCTTACACAAATTACTGCTTGCATATGGTACCCTTGGTGAGGATAAAGCTTTATGTTTTCCATATTTTGCACATCTGCAAAACCTCTGCAGCTTATTAGTTTATTTGAGTGATTTTAAGTGACTTACAGCATGTCAGTGAGCTAAATCAGTACTGCCATTTTTAATTTAAAGACACTGTATGTGCAGTTTCCAGCAGTATGTGGATTAAAATTTCTCAGTGCTGGAGTAGGATCTGTACAGCTTTACTGACAGCAAAACCTGTGATCATGTTTGTGTGTGTGCATCATTGGCATTTTGACCACTTTCTCATATAAACCTGCCAGTATAGCATTAGTCTTTACAGTAATTAAAACTGTATTTGCCTGTTTGCATTAGGAATTCCACCTTTGCTAACACAAAAGGACTTTGATGGAGGTTAAAGAAAATACTATCCTACAAGAATCTGGAACATAGGAGTAACAGATGGAATTGTCTCTGTTTTTTCTCCATATTCTAAATCAAATCTATGTCACAAGCTGAAAAATGTTGATGAGAGAGAGCTACCGTGTGCACTTTCAAAAAGAGGTGAAAAGTACACATGTATAGGAAACATAACATGGGGTGAAGGCTTCTGAGAAAGTGGCAGTTGCCAGAAAGTTGCCAGATTCATAATTTTGTAAGAAACACAGATATCAGTCTTTACTTTCTGACCTGTGCTCTAGTGACTAGACTGTTATCCTGGTTTTTCTCTTTTTTTTTTTTTTTTCCCTGTTAATACCGACAGTAGTCATAGAAATGACACTGAATGACCAGCTACCAGGAACAGGAATTTTATCTTGACAGGGGTCTTTGGATATTTCATTAGTGATGCATTTTATATAACTAACTGCAATGCTCACATATTGAAGACAATCAGTTAACATACAGATGATCCCAAAGACTGAGATACTCCAAGTGTATTTTTAAATACGTATTTTGGCTTCCCATGAAAAAACTCCACATAGCTTTATCTAACTAAATATTGTCCCATCATTTTGAAATGAACCAAATATCTGGCATGTTTTCCATTTCTTACACAAACTGTCAGATGGTTGCTGCTACTTAAATATTGATTTCAAGCAAATAGCAGTTTCTCAGAATGATAGAAATTGTTTCAGATGAGAACATTTACTTAGATTTATCTGTAGATATGAGATCCAATCAGATGACTGAGATAATAAAAAAATCCAAAAGAGATGAGACTACAAAATAATTAAACCTTATGTGTTTTCCCAATAAGCTGCATCTGAATGAGAATGACTAGAGTACACTTACGGATGGGAAGTGTTGGGTAGAGATTGGATAGTGGTGAGCAGAGTGGAAAACTCACATGAAAGTGTAATTCCAGCCAAGGATGTAACTGTGGCTTTTTTATAGCCTTGAAGACAAGGAGGTTGACAGTAAGAATCAAGAAGCACCTGAGATTTTATCACCATAATCTCATGGGACGGTTGGGTTGGCAGGTTTTTGGCTTTTTCTTGCTTTTTTTTTGATGCTGGTATCAGGGAGACTTTATGCAAGAAATAAACTAGGTAAAGACATAATACAGATTAGGTCATTGTTCATTATTTATAAATAAATACAGTTTATGAAATAAATAGGAATGAAATAATATTCACTTGTTGAAGACCAAAGCAAATCCTTATTTTAAAACTGTTCTTGCCTTTGAAAAGACGGAATGCTTTTGTAGCTAATGAAGGCAGAGCAAGACAAGGAAAAACTGCAAATAATCCCAAGGAAGACGTTTAAAATAAGTGTTTTGCTTCCTGGTCTGTTGCCAAAAGCAAGACAGATTTTTATTCATTTGGTTACTTTTGGAAATGGTTCCTGTAAGGAGGAATCTAGGATTAGAATTAATGGGAGAACATAAATGAGAATTTCTTCTGATTTACTGCATTACTAAATACTTTTAAAATGCCAGGCAATGCGTGAGGCGGCTGGTTTTATTTACCTGTTGTTTTCTAAAAGAAAAGGAAAATGTTATCAAAAATGAATTTCAGACAATCAAGTTTCTTTCTCTAAAACCAAATAAGTAGTCTTAAAAGTGTGGGTAAAAAGTAAATTAATTATCAAAAAAATGGTTTGCACAGAAACAAGTATATTGTTTCACATGGTTTAGCACTAGCTCTTTTGTTAGAGTAGAATGTTCTTTCTCCTGCACTCTCATCTGAGGATTCATTTTCAGTTTGTCTTTCTTCTGTGGAGAAAAGATATTGATGAACAGTTGCTCATTTTACCACGTGCAGAGAAAGGACAGAATAGAGTTATAAAGAAACTGAATAGCAGCATCTGAGTAGAATAACAATCTCAGACATGCTGGCTAATGGTGACATCAGATGGCTCACTCAAAGCAATACTTATCCAGAAATCAGTGAAAATTTAAAGGGGTTGATGTTAATGTCTGTTATATTTCGAGGTCCACATCCACAATATGCCATGGGGGATGTATCCATGATATTGGTACTTCCTGTAGTCCATCCATACTATTTTGATGTATTTTGTTGCTCTCTAAATCAATTATTTTTTTATGTTTTCATGTGTTCATGCTAGGTACTGGTAAGAAACTGAAAATGCAGAAATGAATAGAGGATGATGTGCACAAACAGGCAGGATTTTAAAGTTAAACCTTACAGGGTAAACTTGGGCTTAATTTGAAAGGATATGTGAAGATTAGCTTTGATTTCTTCTTACTTATCTACTTCCTTAGCCTGGCTTACTTATTCAAAATTAAAATTGGTCACAGAAATAATCAATATTATACTCAAGCATAAAAGTATACTTATTTTTTATTCCCTTCAAGTGAAATTTGGAAGTACCATTGAAGCTTGTGTTCAAAAGAGTGTTGGGACATCAGCTGAATTTCATTTTTTGCTCAGCTGGAAGCTAGTTTCATTTTAAAAATTCCATTTAAACACAGTAATGACAGGTTCTTCCTAACCGAGTCATTCAGAATTAAACAAGAAACTAAGAACTAACCTACCTAAACCAAAAAGTTACAATGTCCTTCTTTTTGTCCTTTTTGGCTACATTGGCTGCTTGTGTTCAGTTGGTATTTCAGCAAGTATAGTACAAACTGCTTCTCCGTCAGAGGTAATTTACTCTACCTAGTGGCTTCTTTTTGCATTACTTAATGCTCCAGATTCTCCATTCAGTTTTCTTTTGGAAACTCTACATCAATCCAAGCAAAATTCATTTAATTACTTTAAAATCAGGAACAAAAATGTAAAAAAAAAAATAATTTTGAAAGGACGAAATTGGTCTCTCCTCATGCTTGATTTACATACGAAAAGTTGATAGTACGACAGTTTAAGTAGTTCTTATTGTCTCTTAGTTCTTTTGAAACTTTGTAATTAGGGAGTTTCACTCCTAAACAGGCCAAATAAATTATTATATTTAAATAGTAATACATTGTTATTTAAAAGTTAGCATAAAATGAAGGAGCACTTTAACGGGTCAAGTATACTTTTTTGACTGCTCTGTTATTTTTGGAGCATCTATACACAGAAATGTTACAAAACATGGTATTAATTCTGTAATTCTGTTTTTCTGTTGCCTACAGGGCAGCACAACTATTTATGTGCTGGAAGGAATGACTGCATAGTCGATAAAATTCGTAGGAAGAACTGTCCAGCGTGTCGCTTGAGGAAGTGCTGTCAAGCTGGGATGGTCCTGGGAGGTGAGCTGCTTTTCAAATCTGATTCAGAAAAGTGGGGAGTCAATAACACTACCTTCAATCTCTTGAGTTTAAACTTTAATACTGCAAAGGAAAGAAATACATTTTAAGGTTATTTTTGGAAGAATTATCTGATATTTAAAATAATTTAAAATTCCTTTTGATTTTTCTTTAATGAGTCTGGAAATCCTGAAAAAGAAAAATCTTTCTGTAGGAATGTCTTTTTCCTATAGTGTACCCTTACACTCTTTTTCTTGCAAGGGCAGGAATTGTGTCTTTGGTGTGTATTTGTTAATAATTTTGGATCAGAGAATTTGCTCTAGGTAAAAAATAAAGAAGGAAATTGAGATTGCCGCTAAAATCAGGAATTGGTACTATCTCCTCTTTTGTGCTCTCCATCATTGCTTTGAGCATATGTCAATAAAATGATATCCTTCTCTTCCACTGAAGAGGGCCAAACAGAGGTTGCACCAGCACCATAGACTTTGCATACTGCGTGCTGGGAATTCTCATCTTTATATTAGTTCTTGCTGTAACAGATTTACTGTTTTTTACGCAACATTAATCAAAATTGAGCACTGTCTTTGAAAACCCAGAGGGAGAGAATGGTATAGGATCAGGTAATCACATGGCAAGTTTTGCCGTGCTAACATGCAGGAATGATGTGTATTTTTTTGTATTTTTTCATGAGAACTTTAGCTATATGAAATTTTAGACCAGCACAATGCTTCAAAACACATGGCAAAGACTGTAAGAAAATGGCTATGTTAAGATGATAGAAAGAATATGTTTTCAAAGGAAATTTAAAAAAAAAAAAAGGAACAAACAAAAAACTGTTTTCATCCTAATATCATTTATTTTAGTGTATCAGACCTCTCTCACCATTCTCTCTGCTTTTTATGTATTGTTCTTTGTCGCTGGCGTTATATACTGTGCGTAAGTTCATTATCTTGCTCATCCGTGTTCATTTGTAAATTAAAATGTATATATAGTTTTCAGGCTGATATTTTCCTTGCACATCTGTACGCTTTCAGCTCCTGTAGTATTGTATGGAGTTGGAGTATTTTGCGTATTCGGTGTCATTCTTGTAGTTTATACATTTATCAGTGTTATAAATCAGCAGTTCCCAACCAGTGATCAGCTGTTGCTGGCCCTTGGTACTTCATCTTCCGCCAGCGATGGTGCTGCAGCTCCCGGGAGCAGCCAGCGGGGTGAGAGGAGGGGAGGCAATGCTGCAGTTTGGGCTGTGTTCTGTGCCCCTCAGCCTCCCCGGACCTTTGAGTCGTCTTCTCCAAACTGCATCCCTCTCACCTCACACCACTGGAGACAGACTAATGAAAGTCATCAATCTAATTAAGGTTTTGGTTTCTCACTCCCTCCTGCACCTTGGTCAGTCAGTGTTGCCTCTCAGTGAAAAATAATGGAGCTGACAAGCATGTTGGTGGCACCAGAGGGAGGAAGAGGGATGAATCAGAGAGAACCAGTGTTTCAGAGCTGGGGTAGGAGTGCATCAGAGAAACAGTATTACTGGAAAGGCAGACTTTTCACCCTGAACCTGAAGCATTGTTTGCCAGGTAACAGAAGAGTCCCTCAGGTTTGGGAGAAGGGAAAGGCAGGGGTCCAAAGTGGGCTGTGGAAAATGTGTGGTAAGAATGGAGACTTGGGAAAGGAGGACGTGGCAGGTAGAATGCCTGTCTTTCAAGGTTTCAAACAACTTGTAAAGTTGTCTTGTAATGTTTGAGCAACTTGATCTATAAAAGATATCCCTGCCCATGGCAAGGGGGTTGGACTAGATGATCTTTAAAGGTCCCTTCCGACCCAAGCCATTCTATGGTTGTAACTGGTGTAAATTAATACAGGTAAAAATTCATTCCAGGCTGTGAGTTTTGCACAGCCAAGAGTCTGATGATGATCTAATCAAAATTTTTGTGTATGATAGCCGGGACAACACCAATAACTAAACCCCAAGTATTTTAACATCACAGCCAGCACTGTTTCAACAAGCAGAAGGGTGTGTGATGACTCACTAGCATCATCTAGTTGTTGTGTTTCAGCATTGTTCTGCATCATAATTCTCCACAGGAAGAGTAGCCAGAAAGTTTGACTTTGTTCTACATTTTGCATGCATTTAGGGATGGTCGTTTTCCTACTGTTTTTTGATACATACATTTTACTCTGGGTGGAGGTACCTAAAATGAAAAAAGGTGGATGCTTTTGCTAGCAATATTGACGAGATGCTATGTCTCTATTAGTTTGTCCTCATACAAGGATGTTACGTCCTCATACTTGATACCAAAACTTGAGGATAAAGGTGCTCTGACTCTTAGTTCTTTACCATTGGGTATGAAGAGTAAAAACTTCCTCTTTGTCTTTGCATCACCTTTTTTTCTCAACCATTACTAAGCAAATATGAATAGTTTCTTTGTACTTCGATCTATCTAGGCAGTTCATTGCATTGTTTAGCCCATTTCTAAACATACCTAATCAAAGCTGTCTTCCATTTTTTGGGGTGACTGGTGTTCTTCTGGAAAGGAGAACTTTCTGGAACTTTCTGGAAAGAACTTTGCTTCTTTGGCAGCAAAAAGGAAGTAGAAGAAAACAGAGAGACAATGGAAAAAAAGGGAATATCGAATGGAACCATGACTGTGGCATCTCTAGGTTTTTCTCAGCTGCATCATGTTGAGTGTAGTATTTCGGGTGCTCTTAGTGATGTCAGCAGTTTTGAGGGAATTAGGAAGCTAATTATTCAATGCAGATTGAAATTAAGCGCTTAATACTGAAAAGAGAAGAAAAGACAAATGTAGGCAAAAAAAATGAGGAAAACGGGTGTCAGATTATATTATTTGTTAATGAGGGTTTAATATTCAAACCAACAAAAAGACTCAAGATAGACTGTTCAACCATAATGCTCTTTATACTGTTACTCTCATCTACCTTACTATCGCTCTTCTGCCATTTCCTATACTTCCTTTATTGTATCACATGAGCAATATTTCCTACCCATGATTTGCTGTACTGATCAACACAGTATGACTCACATATGGGATCCTACTGAGCTTAGATAATTTTCCCCAGGATGCAAGAATCCATAGGCAAATTTCCAGTTCATGGAACAAATTGCATATTTTTATGCAATCGGATATTTTTAACAAATCTGAATTTTAAATGCTTTAAATCTTTTCCTGTGTTTACAGCCTATTATATTTTAAGATGTTTTGTGTGTTTTCTGATTTCTGCCATTCAGAACTTACATAGACACACTTACGTTCTTTCAATCTTGTTCCATAGTTTCTTCATGCTAGCCTTCAGTTACTAAACTCAGACTTCCAGTGTTGCTTAATGGAGGTGAAAAGGACTAAGATTTTACAGGATGTTAACTACGAGATTCTGAAGGTTCTTTTTACAGTAATTAAATTAAACTTACTGCTGGGAGAAGTACACTTACCTTCCACTGAATGTTACGGATTGGCAACCTTATAGATAATAACATAATATTACATGGACAGTAATTCCATTTTCTGAGTCTGATTTCAAAGCAATTAAATGAAACTGAATTGCTGTAAAATTAATTGTAGTCAGTTGTTAGTAAATTATAGAATAGCAACAAATAACTTTAGTAACCAATTTAACTATATGGACTGCTTCTTTTTTCGTAATATGCTGAAGGAAAATATCAATGAAAGCGTATCTTTTGTAATTCCTTAATTGTCATTGGGAGCGTTAATTGTCTTTGAATTTTATCATCTCATAACTGGACACATTAATCTATCCCCTTTCTGTTTTTCTACCTAATAGGATAGCACTTTTTTTTTCTCCTATCAGTGAATCTAATTTCCCAGGCTGTCTATCAAAGATTTCTTGTTCACCTGTATTGCCAAATTATCACTTTCTTAATTGTTTCAGTCATCTTTCAGTCCATGTTGCAATGATTACATGCAGACAAATTTGAATTAATTTTCCAGGTAATATTTTCTGTGGTAGCATCAAAGGGTTTATTAAAACCAAGATGTATTACTTCTGCATTGCTGCTTTGTTCCTTTATTTTGAATACACCCTCCAAAGGTGTACACAGCTTGTTCTCCCACACAAAACGTAAGAGCATAGTGACCTTAAAATCAGAGCCACAGTGTTCTGTCAAGAATAATAAATCATTGACATCCTGATTGCAGGGTATGGAGAAGGACAGTGAGATGTTAGGCTTTTATTAGAAACCCAACCATTTTAATAGGAAATGCCTACTATCAGTAATGTCTGATTGGAAGTATGGTTCTGGATACCTAGCTAAAAGAATATTAAAATACAGAATTGTGTATTAAGGATAAAATCTTATTTGATTATGAGATTAATTTTTATTTTTTAAATTTCTTCATGTTTTCTAGGTACATGCAGTACACATGTGCTATGCAAGTACTGTTTGTAGTGATTGAGGGTAAGGGAACTGTGCGTACTAGGAAACCGCTCAAGTGGCTGGCTATCTTAAATTAATAGAAGTGTTATAGAGAAAAGGTGTGCTGTCTAAATATGCACATACGTGTTTTAATTTTAAGATAAATGTTTTCCAGAGTGGATTAATATTCTTTACGCATTTTAAGAATAAGTGGAGATATTTGTTTATCTTACAGCAGGAAATTATCTGTATATTTTTGTAAGCAGCAATTGAAAAACTAAGGTACTATCTAATCTCTATTGTTTTCCCTATGTCCTTATGAGTTTGCATTAATTTGACATGGTCTCCTTGTAGTAGATGAGAAAGTCTACCCTGAGTTATTAGTAGTCACCTCTCCAGTAGATAGGTAACAAGTTGCTTTACTGGTGGCTGTTAAGCAACATAATTAGAAATAAACATATAAGCAATTCTGCAAGCCAGTGTGACATAAATTCTGGTACATTTAATCACTTGGAAACATGGGTACTTATTAACTACTAACATTTCCGTGTGATAAGCAGTCTGTTTGGTTTCTTTCTTTACTTGTTCTCTGAACTGTAAAAGTATCTGAAGCTATTATTTCAGAAAATACCTGAAATCATTATTTATGAACTATCAAATCCATTGTTCCTTCTGTTTTGCTTCATGACTAAACAATAGTTAGTGGGAAATTCCCAGCATTTCTAGGACTATGTATAGCTCTGTTATGATAGGAATTGGCACTAAGTCTCTTGTCATAATATATTGTCTATTCTTTCGGGGTTTTTTTTTTTTGGTTCAGTTGTAACATAAGGTGTAAGCTTGTGTTTTGTTCTTTACTAACGAGTCACTAATCAAAAATATTTGTATTCTTACCACAATTGATAAAATGAGCATAAGATTTTTTGAGTACTTGATACCAATTAAGTTCACAGTTAAATTAGTGTGAGGATGACTCCTGAATTCACTGGATAAGTATAACTGAAGACCCCATCACTCATACTAACAATAAAGGGTGTTTCGTGAAATTTTGTTTAGTATATTCCCTTTGGATTTTATATACTGTCTTAATTTAAATTGAAGTTTTGCATTTTTGTGTACAGATTACTTTTTTGTGTGTGGAATGCATAAACATGCATATTTATGGCGGAATAACACAAATTATTATTTTTTTAAAAGCCCATTTTTGCTTTTTAGATTGTGTTCATCTGCTCAATCTTGTCTAGTTCACAAACAAGAGGATTGATTCTGCTTCCAGTTATACCAGTGTACATCAAGAATCATTAATTTAAGTAATAGAATTTGTTCTGTTTAAAATAAAATGATGTAAGAAATCTTTCCATGTTTGATGTATTAATTTTGCTTGAAGTTATACTTCCTGTGTACTAACAAATGTTTTGAAAAGGTCAATTTAATTCTCTGAAGTGTACATCCTAGATCTTCCAAAATGAAGACACTGCATTTTCCTAAAATTTGCTATCTTGTATGATACAAGAGCATCTGAAGAAAATGGAATAGACATGTTCCTAAGCCATTTTTGTTGAACCTTTCTATTTTAGTGTGTAGTTTGGAAGGCTGGAGCTTTCCAAGGAGGAAGGTGATAGATAAGTCTGACTATGCTGTAGTAAATAGCTGCGAATTAATTCAGAGCATGTGCTGAAGCTCAGGTGCAGTTCCCTATCCCAGTGTCCAAGTGCTTCTTTGGTGCTCTGTTTGCATTCTGAGAGCGCAACTCTACTGTTAACTAAAATAAAGTCAGTAAGAGATGGAGAGGTCTTTGTCCCCTTCCTTTGAAATGCGATAAGTTCCCTTGTTTAACCTTTCACTTGTAAATAAACGTACAGTTCTTCAAAGGCAATTTGATATGCATGTTATAAACTGGATTTTAATACAACCACATGGATGCCTACTATTAGGCTTCTATTACCTTTCACCACCTGTACTTTTAGAGTGCTTTTTGCATATTGCCATTTGATAACGTAGTTTCTCAGTGGTTCAGCAGTTTGCTCTGTGTGGATTTTCTTTTCATGCGGTGAAATTTGGTGCATCTCATTTTCTACTATTGTTAAAGGATGCTACACCTCAACAAGTGAAAATATGCACATGATTTCTGTTGGGTTTTTTTTGAGGAAATCCTTCCCCATCCTTATTATTTTCTTTAAGGTTGGAACTGTAAACTTTCTATTTTTCCTCGTTAGCAAAATGGTTTACCTTTTCTTTTTGTGTGTGTGTGTGTGTGTGTGTGTGTGTGTGTGTCATCACTGAACTTGTTTTGCAGAACTAATGATCTAACAGGGTTCTCATCACCTTTGAGAGTCTATTAAAAGTGAATGTGTTCCATGCAGCCACCTCTAGACGGATTTCTCTGTTTTTATTACAACAAATAATATGACAATATGTAACTGAGGGTTATTGTCTTTGAACCCCTGAGGTGTGATTTGCTAGGTCTGTATGTTGCACTGCCAGACTGTTGCCATGAAAGAAGTTTGCAGAGTTGTGGCCCAGAGCTCTGTATGATTGCACAGCCACAGCAGATCACAGAATCACAGAATGTTAGATGTAGTACTTGTGCTTATTTTGGAAAAGCATTTCAACTATTTTTTTTTTTAGTTAGTGTTCTTCATACCATTGCAGTATGGAAATAAGAATTGAAAATACTGAGAAATTCTCCTTTAGAAAGTGTTTTGTAAGTGTTGACATTTGGTTTTACAGTATTTCCGGCTTGTCACTCATTGCCTGGACTCTGTTTTCTTTCTTGTAAACAGAAGGAAAACTTTACATTACAGATCAAAAATAGAATTAAGCTGTGAGACTGAAAAATGCCTTTATGGAACTGGAGGAGGGGAATTTCTATGTGTAGTAATTAATTACTAGCATTTTGTTTCTGAATATTAGGGAGAAAAATAAACAGTTTCCTTAATTACCATTGAATAGAAACTGAACTGTAGAGCCAGCTGGCTCAGTTGTCGGCATATGATAGAACAGTGGGAACTGAACCAGAAAACACTTTGAGGTTACTGTAACCTAGAATTCATGGCAATAATTTTAATGGGTGGGTTCCATTCATCTCTTAGTGAAGGGAGGAGGATATGGAGGGAGAAACTCTTAAAAAATTTCCATGATTATTAATTATATAAACAGTCAAAAAAAAAGGACAGCTTATTCGGAAGACAGTTCTAATTTCCTTGTATAGAAGAAAAGTGTAATTCAGTGCTAATGTAAAATATTAGTGTTTCTGGTTAATTCTTTTTAACAGATCAACAATTTTCTTTTTCAGGTCGAAAATTCAAAAAGTTTAACAAAATTAAGGTTGTGAGAACATTAGATGTCGCACTCCAGCAGCCAGCAACCCTTCAAGATGAAAGCCAATCTCTAACCCAAAGGCTGTCCTTTTCTCCAAATCAAGAAATACAGTTTGTTCCCCCAATGATAAGTGTTCTACGAGGCATTGAGCCTGAAGTTGTTTATGCTGGTTATGACAATACAAAACCTGAAACACCAAGTTCCTTGCTGACCAGTCTAAACCATCTTTGTGAGAGGCAACTTCTTTGTGTAGTGAAATGGTCTAAATTGCTACCAGGTAATAGGACTTCTTATGTGTAGTTAATTAGTTAAGCAAATACGTCACAGGATGAGCAGTCAAAAGAGAATATTATTGTCTGCCTGTTAATTAGTTCTTAACAAATTCTAAAATGATTAAACTTCCACTTCATCAGATAATATATGCAGGAATCAAATACATTTGAAAAGGAGGGCACTCTTGAAGGAATGCGTCTGAATGTTTAAACTCACTCCAAAAAAACCCAGAAACCCAGAGTTCCTGCATGTGATTGTTATAGCAGCTCTTCCCCACTAACTCCTCAAATCTGTTTTTCAGTCTTTTAGTATAAAGAAGTGTTTATATTTCTGCATATTCTTTATTCTTATGAAAATGAATTTTTGAAAGCAACAAGTTGTAATAAATAGCACCAGTTAGGACTAAGCAGCTCACAAATGGACTGGTAACTGATTTTACAAAGAATCAAGACCGGGTTCCAAAAAAAGTCCATGTCATGTATGTATATCCACTGTATGGTTATAGGGGCCTGATCCTGGGATACATAAAAATCAATATACTGACAAGAAAGCCTGGAAATACAGTTTCATGTGAGCTCAGTTTGACACTTTACTGCTGCAGGAAGGGATAGTCCCTGTCACTGCCCTTCCCCGTTGCAACCTGTGCTGTCAGACCTCTTGTTTTACCCTCTGTAGTTTTCTGATGGCTTCATGAGCTGAACCAGTTCACTGAGGGGTGGCATGAATGTCAGAACTTGCTTGGAGGAGGTAACAGGACAGGTAATGAAGAGCAGGACCACTGCTTTCAGTGGTAGGAAGCTGATAGATTGATTCAGATACTTCATAGCAGTGTCTGAAGTTCGAAGAGCAAAAGTTATCAAAGGCAAACACAAAAATGAATACCCTTTAGTTAAGTCCAGGAAAGATACTAATATGTGGATGTTTATTTTATTACATCTGTGTCTCTTTTTAAGAATGCTAAAGTTCAAGCTATCTCTATTAAATAAGAGTTGGTTACAGAGATCATGTTACAAACTGCCATATTTTTACCAAAGGAAAATGAAATCTATTCCTACTTACTGAAATAGTCACTTCTGTCTGCTAAAATTAATTTTGGCTTGATCATTCCAAAATATTGGATCAGAACAAGAAGGCAAGAGGTTAACTACCAAGGTGAGATAGTCAGTTATTACACAAGCTTCACAAACTTTCGAGAGCTTCATCCCCAAAAGCACTTGTCTTTCTAGGTGTTCTTAGTTTTATAGCTCAAAGTTGTAATCTCAGAATACCTCCTCAACTGTTGTCTAAATTAGAATTATTAAGTATTTTAATTTTTAATTTCATTTCCAGGATTTCGGAATTTACATATTGATGATCAGATAACCCTCATCCAGTATTCCTGGATGAGTCTAATGGTTTTTGCGATGGGATGGAGATCATACAAACATGTCAGTGGTCAGATGTTATATTTTGCACCAGATCTGATTCTAAATGAGTAAGTAGACTCTGCTGTTGCATAATATAAATGACATTTTGAACTTTTGTCAATGAGAATGTGTCTTCATTGAGGCCAGGGTTTCATTCATTACTTCTTCTTTTTCAAAATTAACAGCAGATGAAAGTCCTCTGACCATGTTAAAACTCAGTAACTGTGGGAAAGGTTTATTATGTTGACACAGCCTAACAAAAAGAGTTTAAATAATACTTTTATTCACTAAGAAAAAAAAATACTATCAGAAGGTTTACCTGAATTCATCTGAATAAGATGTGAGTTCACGTTTTACAAGTGGAATTAAGTGGGATTTTCTTTTGTCATTGTTTGAGTGGGTTTTGTCAACTGTATGTAGTCTAGGATACTCAATTTTGACACTTTCTGATAAAACTCTGCTTTTCCAAAGTACATTTCGTATCTGAAAATTGTAATAATTTAGCAAGAAGAAATTTTAATATCAAGGATAAAATATATGAAACTGCTCTTTTCTGTTTTGAGGGGAGGTGTTGGCTTAGTTTTTCCTTCACTATGCCAGTGAATTCAGATAATCTTCGTTTCAGTCTTTGTTAGTTTTTCAGCTCTGCAAATTAATATTATTGAAGCTGTAATTTCAGGTAGTTTGGGTATAATACACGTGAGGTTTCCAGGAACAGACAAACAAAATGTAATCTCCCTATCTATTTTTCCTGATTACATTTTTCTTAGTTATTTTTCCTCTAAATCCTAAAAGAACTACTATGAAGTGAGATGAAAATTAAACATGTTTTCTTGTACGATATATTTGTTTAAGGATCAAGAGGTGGATTTACAGATGATCCATCCACCTGAATTTAAAATCTATAGACATGCAGGTTCTTGCCAGTGAAGTTCATACAGAATATTCAGTGGAGCTGGCCCTGTAACTCCTGACCTTTCCTCTTCCAAATGACTTTAGCTCACTGTGAGGTGACAAAGTAATAAATTCTTTCCTCTCCCATGCGTATTAATTATGCTGTACAAATTGAAATACTTTGAAGGGATGATTGAGACAACTTCTGACTGTATTCTGTGCCAGCACAGTCTGTGATTTTTCTCATGATTACATTCAGAAGAAACACGGAGTGAAATGGCTTTAGGCAGTAATGTCGTGTCGTGGGGTGTTATCCTGCGTGTGGACCACTGCTGCCACCTTGTGAAGACTTTGTTCGAGACTAGGGTTGAGATTTGTGAACCCTGATTATAAATCCCTCAGAGACAGCTGCTTGTTTGTAGCTCAAGACCATCTACATTGAGAAGGAGGTGGGCTGACAACATGCCCTTCTCTTGGTTGTAGAACCAAGAACATCAGGGTCATGTTAGAAGCATTATAAACAAAGGTTTAGACATTGGAAGTAAGTGGTACACTGAATCATAGCTGCAACTATTTATTGGGAAATAAATTTGCTTTTAGATCAGTGAAATGTAAGCAACTTCCCTGTCTGTGACGATGTTTAAGATTGTGCTTTCCCAATCACTTTAAGCAAAGGTCACTGCTGAACAGAGCCAAAAAAGTCAACTCCACCTGCCTCCCTGCCCTGGTCGTGTATCTCCATGATTTCACTTAACAGCTCAAACACTATCTGGTTCCACTGTCAAACAGATAAGGAAATTATGTGCTTGAGAAATACCACAGACAAAGCCATCAGTTAGTAGATGAGGATGATCCCTGACCTGACTCACCATGTGGACATGCAGGCACTGATGCCAGAATAGCAGGAGTGAATACCTGGGGCTGCAAAGGGAGAATGGACATCCCTTCTACAGGGGCAACACACACTTGAATTGTTTTAAAATGACCGTGAAACCACAATCTGAAGGTTGTTTCACAGCCAATCTGTCATTTGACAAACTGAGTTGTAGTGCTTCTTGGGCTTGTTTGGAACCATCGATTTCAGACCAAGAAAGCCGGAAGTGTTAATTGGACAATGATTTCAAGAATTAGTATTAAAACCTTACAAGGATTTACTGTTGCTTATACCTTGCAATGTCTGCAAACATGACTAAGAACAGCGTTTAAGCATAACCTGACAGAGACTACCAGAAAGGAATAAGAAGGGAGATTTAAAGTAGCTACCGAAGTAGCCTTCGCTTTCAGACATAGCAGATTAAATTTCTGTGTTTAAGTTATTTAAAGGCTGATGTGAGACATGTTGAACTGAAGCTGAAATAATTTTCATTTGAGATAAGAATAACACTTTATATGATAAGAAGAAAAAAGTGCATTGAGAAAAGTCTTTTATTCATGGAAAATATCTTCTGTTTTCATTGTTGATGGTAGTATCTGCAGTCGTGTTAAATCACTGATCTGAACTTCGTAGAGGGGATGGGCAAAATTTAATCCTGTTGTTGTTGTACCGAATTCATCTGAATCAGGATGCATTTTTGTAAAATTAGCCAATGTCACTGGGTCTTCAGGTTAATGTATAATTAATTCAGTTTCGATTACAAACTTTAAAATGCTATAATTGCAGTAATTCCAGTTGAAAATTGCCTTCCCAATAAATATATGCAATAAAATATACTCATTATACCAAAATCGCAAAGAGAAAAGTAAGTTTGAAGTGCTGCAAAAAACGAAACAGTTTATGTGTTTCCTTGTGTGATTTGAAATCTTTTCAGTGAATGTAAAAATTTATTAACCTCGAAAAAAAAGGATGTTTTTGATTAATAAAAAGCCTTTTTTGGTGGTTATGATTCAGCTTTGATGATCTCCGAGGTTTGTGGGTTTTGTTGTGATCGTTTGCTTGTTTTTTGTTTTGGTTTGGGGTTTTAGGTTTTGTTTGTTGGTTTAGTTTGGTTTTTTTTCTGGGCAGCAGTAACAGATTAAACATGCAAAATAACAGCACATTCATGAGGATTAAAAAACTAGACAAAACAGTCAGAAGATTGTGTGTGTGACCTCTCTACTTTCTGTAATGTAGTAATTAAAATGCTCACCGGACATTTCCTTCAAGCAATTAGTACCAGAGCCATTCCTTTTCTTTATTTTCATGTTTTGTTTTGTTTTTTTTACCCTTTCTGGGTGTAAGACAGAGGATGAAAGAATCATCGTTCTATTCCCTGTGCCTGTCCATGTGGCAACTCCCACAGGAATTTGTCAGACTTCAAGTCAGCCAAGAAGAGTTCCTGTGTATGAAAGCACTGTTACTTCTCAACACAAGTAGGTTCTTCTGTTTCTTTGTAACATACCATTAGCAAAAGCATTTTGAAACCTGTTGTTTAAATTGACGATTGCTAAGCTATCTGGCTTAACGAATGGGAACTTTTATAAGAGGAATGTTAGCATTCCAAGATCTAAAAATATTTTTTCTAGTGTTTATAAGGAACAAATAATTTGCAATTTTTAGTTGGTTTTATTCTGTATAAAGGCACTGGCAAAATGTTGGATCCCTTTTGATACATAGCTCTACTGCATTACACATTTTAAAATCGAGTGTGCAGAATTTCTGCCTGGAAGCTCTTCAGCTTAAGTGACTCTACACAGATTAAAAAACCCTTACAAGCCTTAAAAATATTTTTTAAAATATTTAATAAATTGTCAGGACTGAGGGCTTTATCTTGGCCAAGAAGTTAGGCCATGCTTACTCAAAAGAATTGGGGAGGAGCACATGGCAAACAATACTAACATTTATTCAGCTTTTTGTAGTTGTAAATAGGCCAAGTTTAGCACAGATGTAAACAAATGGAAATGCTTTTCTTTGGTTTGTGGTCGCTTTTAATCATACGTATCTTTTAAAGAATCCAGGATACAGCTGCATTTCACTTTAAATGGGAAATGTGGCAGTTGATGAAGTTATTTTCCAAAACTAAAATACAAAGTTGTACATCTGCTCAGGCCATAATTGTTAGTTATGAATCCACAAATAGAAAGTTTTAAAATAGTACAAGTACCACTAGAAATGAGAATAAGCAGCTCAGAGAAATATAATTGGAAGGATGTTGAAGTTTGGTTCTCTACACACTTACAGTCAGAGAAGAGATGTGAGAATCCTCCATAACCAGCTTCTTGGTTGTACAAAGTTTCAGTAAAAGACAATGACCTGAATTATTCCTTCTTAAACTGTACTTAGCCAGTGTTTGCATAAGCTTGTGCTTAAAAAAAAAACCAGATCATAAGCAGTAAAGATTAAATTTACCTCATATGAACATAAAAACTACTGAAATAGTAGCAAAATACCATACACTCTGCTAAAGTTGCTTTGTTAGAATTCAAGTGTATTCATATTTTAAATTTTTTCACCTTGTTGTCATCACAAAATGAATTCCTTTGTCTATCTGAATCTTAGAGGGAAGTTCTAAATGTCTGTGAAATTTAGATACATTTATATTGTATATATTTTATATATATATATATCTATGTATATATATATATATTTTCTGTGTGTATATATTCTGTATATATATTCTGCCTCTCCGTTTCTGTCCCACAAAGTTCAAATCAAATTTAAGAAACATTGCAGTGGTCCAATCCCTCTCATTCAGGAGTGCATCAGTTTAACAGTATTTATCCAGCTACTATTCTTTATCAGCTGCATTGCCCTCAGAAACTCATTTTTAAGATTATATTTTTATATACATGCAAGAAATTAGGTTTTTTTTAAAAAAAAACCAACAAGTTCTTCTAGCTGTGCTGATGAGTATTGCCTTTTGTTTTCCCCTGCACTTATAATCTTATAGGAAAACACATAACCATTGTTGCTGAGACATTTAGTAGACATTTGCTACTGTATAAATATAATTCCACAAAACTGTTTTCAAAAAAACATATAACTTCATTTTTGCTATAAGTTGTTTTTTAAGAGTACTTCTACTTTAGTCACGGTATTCACCTTGATCTTCAAATGTGCAAGTACGGCCATTTTGAGCTTTCGTATACTAAGGGTAAATCAAGTCCCAACTTCTAGTCTGTCATTCTGTCTCATGTTTGATTTATTGTTTAGATGAACTGGTTTTTACTTTTTATATCATTTTGAAGAAACAATAATTAAACATAACTGTCAGTCTCAATAAATTTCTGATTCTGAATAGAAACCTCAGCTTAAGTTTTAACACTATTTTTGATTTTACAGCTTTTCCATTGAGGTTGCTGTGCCTCAGACATTTTTATTTATACTGTACTTCTGACAGTTTTAAAGCTGTCTTGAAAACAGAATTAGTCTTTGCAAAAAGGAGGCCAACATTTTTATTTTCTCCAATTCTTTCAATTTTACAGGTCCTTATTTACTATATGTAGTTTACTGTGTTGTAGTAGCGCCCCCGAAGTTCTAAATAAGTCTCCATCTTGCAGAGGCCTTATACATCTAGGAACTACTACTGTGAATAGTTCAGAAACACTGTGATTTAAGAAAGTAGAGCTATGCCAAAAAAAAGAGAGAAATAAGCATATAGCAAGTTCAGTTCTAGCTCTGACACTTTCCAGATTTTTGATTTAGAGGAACTGCAAAATCTTATTGCACAAGATTTTGGCTGGGCTCTTGCCACTGAATAAAAGCATCCGCATTCTTTACATATGTTCAGAGGCAGGGAACGTTTGAGCTACCTGGTTTTAAATTGCATTTATGCATGTAAGATGTACTTCTTCACTTACATAAATAGCTTAGTGAAACCTTTCATAATTAGACAGGACTGTGACTGTGCTTTTGCAGAATTCTAGGGAAACAGGCCATGAATTGCTGGAAGAGATCTTTCAACTTAATTCACAAGTGAAATGGAAGGACTTAACTGCTGGTTTAGAGATGTAAATCAAGGATAGCATCCACCTAACCCTAAATTCCGTGAGAATGTCACTTTATATGAAGAAAAAATTTCATAGATGTCTGTAATTCTGCTATTAGACATACCCCGAATCATCCAGGCTTTGAAAATTAAGCTATTCTTTTTCCATGTCATAACTTTTCCCCGCTGTGACTATTTCTGCTTGTGAGTATTATTTCTAAGCACATTGCATTCTCCACAGAACTGAACTTTTCCATTCAGACCCTCACCACAGATGTGACAGGCACACTTTCAGATGGACATGGGAGGCCGTATGAAGCTCCACCTTGTCCAGCATTTTATCTCCATTGGTTGCCAAAAGAAATCTAACATGTCATCCCTAAAAGCTGGACTGTTATTAAATACGGTGTTATAAATGTAGTTTTTGTGGAAGCAGTCACAGTTTCTATTCTCTATTTTTGGTTTTGTTTGAATTCCATTTTAGTGGGTAGTCAGACCCTGACTTGCATAGCCCAGCTCTGTGCTTAGACACTTGTCTTTAAAGTAAACTTACTGTTTTCTGTATATGTGTCTTCCTCCTTCCCCAACATTCAGTAGTTGTCTGAGGAGACACTGAGCAAGAAACAGCCTTAGCAAACAGGGTCATTTCCTCTCTTGGGCCATCTCCTACAAAATAGGAGACTTCTGCTTAACTCAGGTAGACATTTGAACTTCTGCCTTCTCCGCTTTCTCTGGGTTCAAAGTGAGGGAAATGTAGTTTTAATATGTTTGCCGGAAGTGTCTCGTTTCCCCTTACGTTCTTTTGAGGAACCAGACGTGACTTAGGCCACAGGATTTCTGATCTCCAGATGGAGAGCAGCACTTATCTCAGTGCAGGGTTTGCTACCTAATTCTCTTGCAGGGAGTGGGTTTAGGTCCAACCCCTCTCTGCTTTTTAGGTGGTTTCTCTTTTAAGAATTCCACTCCTAGGTATCTAACAATACAATGCATTGTGCAGAGTGTCAGTACAGGGATTTATTTATGTTTTAATTCCAGGAAGTGACAAATCACCTGAAAGTTGGATGTTACTGATTGAATCAGTCAATGTCATGATGAACCAAGCTTCAATTTTTTTTTTTTTTTTTAGCGGAGTCAAATGACAGCTATTGTGGCCTGATATTAGTTATGGTCTGATAACAGAGTGAAAATGTGCTAGATACCTAGATAGCTAGCAGATGATTTATTTAACTGTGTGAACTAATCCCCGTGACATTCTTTTAGAAAAATAAGCCTCTCTGCAGCATAATTCTTCTCTTTCTAAAGCTATTTCTAAAACAGTGAACATGTTTTGTGCCAAGACTTGCCTGATTTTTTCCCACTACCACTGAAGCAAGCTGTGGTAACTAGCTCGGATGGAGCTGCCTATACTAGGAAGTGTCTAAAGTTTGATGAGGTGAATCCTTCCCCTCATGCTTGCTGTCAGAATACGAAATGTTAAGTGTGACGTTGCAGTGTGAAATGTCATTGGCAAGAAAGAAAGGAAAGGGGAATAGATTTAACAACTCTTTGAAAGCCAATGTGCTTTAAACAAGACAGTGTTTTAATGTATGATTATTACAGCAACACAACAATTTAGATTTGATTGCCAGATGGGAATATATTTTCATCCACGTTTTTAATTTCTTAGTTGTTTCTGTCAACATAAAGTATAAAGCTTGTGTATTACACTCTGCTACGTCAAGTAAATGAGAGCTTACACTGCCTGACAATGCTACCAACACTTATCATCAGTGATCAAATATGGTGTTGTAACTAGCAGTCACTAGCAGGTTCATTTCTCAATGTTCTGTCCGTGTCCTCACTTTGGTCCTCATGACTGACCATCAAGAGTGAGTTCAATGGTTTACTCCTCAGTGTTAATTTCTCTAAAGAGGTGCCCACATTTCAGCCTCTGACAGTGCATCTATTCTAAGTGAAAGAGCTCCAAACAGGAAGCCTGAGCCGTGGATGCTTCACTGTCTGTGCTACTTAAGAGTTGTTAGTTCATTCCTTGACTCGATTTTGAAGCACTCCGGCTAGATCACTCCCAGATCGATGCACTGTGAAGAGGGCTGACCCTCAACACTGTAAATACGAGCCAGTCCATAACATCTTTCCTCAAGGATAGAAGCGGTTCTTTTGGCCATCTTATTTTCAGCAAATAGGCATAGCTGAATCTTAAGGCTACTTATAGACATCAGCAGGTAGCATGATTGACTGGTTGTTGCTTGTTGCTCCTTTAACTAATTGTATCACTGTTTCTGGAGTAACTGTTGAACGGGAAGAAGTACCTCGCATATAATAATGAATTGCACTGGACAGCATGAGATACTGTAAGTCGTCCTTGTACTTTAAATTTCTCTCATGGTCTTCACAATAAATTGCAACACAAGTGTTACTTTCTTTTTAGTTCCTTTGGAAGGTCTAAGAAGTCAAAGCCAATTTGATGAGATGAGAACGAGTTACATTAGAGAACTGGTGAAGGCAATAGGTTTGCGCCAGAAGGGTGTTGTGGCCAACTCACAGCGCTTCTATCAACTTACAAAGCTGATGGATTCCATGCATGATGTAAGTATCCTCGTTAATGTGTTTTGCTTATTATGTAGGAAGGAACTAGTATTTCTTAAAGGTAATTTTATGGAAAGTAGTTAGTCAACATTTCTAAACAACAAAAGAAAAAACCTCTACATTTTTCATTTAGTGTGTATATTTGTATGAATAGATAGCTGTATATGCAACTTCAATATATATTATATATATTATATAGTATACAAGATGTAAGTATTTGAGAAACGTGCATTTTAATGCTACCATTTTGTTTCATTATTTCTATAACATAACTAGTACAGTTATGGTTTTTGTAGGGGGCAGCGTGTGTGTGTGCGTGTGTATACAGGTTCGTGAAAATATTTAAATCATGCAAAGAATAGACTATTCAAGTTGCAAAGTCAGGCTACTGAGAATTAAGGAAAGACAACCAAGATTTGTTTTGCAACCTTGGTTCAACTACTTTTATGTGTATATTCTATGCCAGTTTTTCAGTATGTGTCTATATTTGGGAACTGAGTAGTTGTTGAGAACTTTAGTGGTGGTATCATAGAGATTCAGGAGTGTTTCTGAAAATGCATCTGAATCCTTTCCACATCCCTGAGAATCCAGTACGTATCCTATTGGCTTGATATCCATTAAAACTGAGGAATGACATTTTGTATAAACGTTTACCAGCATGAATATTGTTTTGTAATGGCTTGTGTATGTCAGCAGGAGGGGCCAAGAGCAGAGAAAGCAGAGGAACGGGGCCAGAGCTGAGGGTTTGAGCAGGTGCTGAGGGAGCAGCACTGAGGTAGTTCAGGAAAAGCTTTTCTGAGTTCAATGCTGATTGTGAGGGGCTCACAGGGAGTTCAGGAGAAGACAGACTTATTTCATGTTTCTATTCTTCTGTAGTTGGCAAATCTGCATTTTATTTTAGTCATGAGAATAAATTCATTTGTTAATCTAAAAACTCTCATTGTCACCTATTCCTCCCTCTGATGGGAGAAAAAAAAACTATGAAGAGCTAATTTATGGGAGTTAAGAGAGGTAACAATATTGATAATTATGAGGTTCACCAGGTGGTCTGGAGTCTTTTGATCCAATGCACAGACCTCTCCATCAGCTTCTGCCATCCACAGAAGCCATATCCACAATCTGGCTATTAAAATGTCTCAGATACCAGTAAAAGGGGAATGAGACAAGTACGGAAAGCATTTTTATAGATGAGGGCAGAGAGCACAAAAGTCTGAAGGGAAGATATGGAGCTTAACTTTAAGTATTTGCTGATGGTCAGACTGCAGTTGTCACTCAGGACTGTGAGTTCTGAACCTTTCCCTGGAGTTCAGTCACCTTTGACTTGCAAAAACAAGTCCTGGTCAGTGACCTCCTCACAGCAGCCCTGTGCTCAAGGAACCTGTTTGGAATGGTCTTGCTTGGGAGAAAAGGTCTTCTTGTCTTACTTCTAGTAACAATTTGTGTCACAGTATGAGTACTGGGCTGGACAGTCAATCTCTTCATTTCAAATACTCAAACAAATAAAAATAGCCTGAGGGAAGCGAGTGAGGCTTGCTGCGAAATATCCTCCTAAGTGATGGTCAGAGGAGTATTTGATCCATAGAGTATCTTAGTTCAAGTCACTGTTTCAGCTCAGGCTGATATAGTGATGGGGGATACAAGGAAAAGATAAATCACATTAGAGAGACTGTGTGTTCTTAAAGCCTCGGGTAGCAGAAATAGTGTGATGTTTGACAACATAAAGGTCACAGGTCTTAAAGGAAAACTTGTAATTGGAACGTCTCAGAGAAGATAGAAGAGGTGGAAGAGTCACATACATTGAGCAGCTGCTTTCAAGGGACGAGTGCCTACCGAGTTTAATGTTTGCGGTATACCCAGGCATGATCATCATCAGAACCATGGAAAAGCTGACAAGGAAACAACACATGGTGTCCTCAGAGCAATGTGTGAACAGCATGTGGTAACCAAGGCATGGAGACAGGGGTTGAACATGAGGATAAAATGAAAGACTGAATAGTTGTTCAGTAGGTGCTTTTGCTCATGGTGGTTATCATGAGTGAGGATGGTAATACTTTATGATATTAGTGAGACACTGTTTTTATATGACATACCACATAGCTATATTTGTGACTTTCTGGCATGGGAGGATATTTTGATAGGGAACGACAAGTACCCACATTATTGATTCAGAGAATTACAGAGGAAGGTACATAATGATGTCAGTTGATGGATGTATGAGATAAGTAATTGACAGCATGTTTATCTGGCTGCATTACTCCTAGCCTGATTTATCATGTTTGTATTTTATTAAATCCAGCTAGTGAAACAGCTCCATCTCTTCTGTCTGAACACATTTCTGCAGTCGCGTGCACTGAGTGTTGAATTCCCCGAGATGATGTCAGAGGTGATTGCTGCCCAGCTACCCAAGATTCTGGCAGGGATGGTGAAACCTCTTCTGTTTCACAAAAAGTGAAACATCTTTTCTCTTATCATAGAGATGATTTCTGGGTCATTTTTTTGTTTGTTTATTTTGGTCAAGACTTTGCAATGCCAGGACTTCAGTATATTTGTCATATTTACCCTGCCTACTGCTTTATACTTGTAACATACACAAGTCATTTAAGCTTGATGTACATATTGTGAGTTCCTGATTCCTTAACTGCAAAAATCACAACAGTCATAAGAAATGTTTTGTAAACTCAGCTAGGTTGCTTTTTAGATATGCATAAGAATGACAATGAATAGAGTTTTCAGATTTCTAAGAACAGTTATCTTATACATTTTTCTTACATGCTCTAAAATTTCTGGTATGACATGGTGTAAACTTTTTACTTTAGTACATTGTGTGCATGGGTTAGTGTGGGCATTTGCATAATACAATATTTTGGAGAAATTAAAATAAATAGTGCCCACATTTTTCATGGGTATTTCACTTTTTATTATGTAATCTGCCTCACAGAAATAACCTTTCAAAGTTGGCTGTCCAGAGTTCAGTAGGTGTCACTGCAATACCTTCATGAGTGACTGAAGTGCTAGCCACCAAATATACATTCATATTCATGTTCGTGCCTGTGCTCATACAGCATTGAAACTCTGAGTTCAGCATCCTGTTTTCTGCACCATTCGGTGCAGCTCTCCTTCAAAAATGGGAAAGCTTAGGAAGACATCAGTGTGTATTGCACCAGAAGTGATGTGTACGCAAACCAACTCAGTTTTGGTTTTTATTTTCCTTAAAAGTTCAGCACTTATTAAAGCTAAAAATCACTTAGCTATCTTAAATTCATCATCTTTAAAATTCTGTATTTCAGAAGCTTTAAATAGAGATGTTTTCACTGACTACAACTCTTAATAACCTTAATGTTTTGAATTCCACTGCTGAATACTCAAACGGTCATTAACATCAAATTATAGCAAGACTAAATGCAAAAAGAAACGGAAAATATGACTACAAACATTTTGATACACATCTGGCTCATTTCAATACTATTTAGTGGAGCTACATATTTTATATTTTAAAGGCATGCCATTATAATTGGGACAACTGTAAAAGAGGAATTGGACTAAATGAGCTTTATACATTCAAGAAGACTGAAACATTATAATGTGGTGATGTTTGTTCCTTTGATGTGAATATGGAACAACTCACGCATTAAAGGCAGTAAATCATTGATATATCGAAACAACAGCGAAACGGATAAAGCAACAAGAAGAATGTATTAAAATACCACAAGTTTTGCCAGTGACTGAAAATGATTCTCAAATTCTCCAACAACATAGGAAAGGTACTTTGGTACTTGCTGGCCATGTGCTTTGGCTCTTCCCCATTCCATGTGGGATGCACCCACCACCTGACAGCATAATGTGTAAATACAGACCTATCCTTGTCACATGAACAAAGACCCATTGGATGTAAGTTCAGTATCCCACCTTAAATCAGGGTGTCCCTCATTAAAAATATAACTTATATTACTTGTTCATAAAAATTATGTCCCGATTCTTGAAAAAAATTTTGACAACTAACAACTAAAGGTAGATCTAAAGGTATCTTATTATTTATTGTTTTCTAAAGCTAATCAAGAAGAAGCTACATTATGACTGGGGATAAAAATGTTTTTGAGATACCCACTTAATTGTCCGAAACCCACTAGAGTTTGTGTGAAGACGCAGCCCTGGATAAAATGATGTAAGCAGAGTTTTCTGTTAGTTGACTAGATTTGTCATTTCTAACTGCTCAGAGACAAGCAATTTCTTTCATATTCAATACAGTCTGACTTTTAACTGTGATCCTTAAAGCAATTATGTTTTAATAAATAACACAAAATTCTTTATTTATACATATGAAGTTTTGTTTTCTTTATTTTTCTTTGTATTTGTATGTAGTAATTGTGGAACTTAGTAAAAACGTCCATTTCGACCATTCTACATTTGTGTAACAACAATATTTTCATGCATTCTTTGGGAATTGAAGCATTGCCACAGGATTTACCATTGAATAAACAGACTCTATGTTACTGTTTAGATTAAACTTCCAGCAGAAGCTTCCCACACTAAATATTATTCCTTGACATCCTAATTCTGAAGGTGGAAAATGGAGCAGGCAGTAATACTTGCCTTAGCAATGCCCCAGATCAGCCTACATCTGCCTTTTTCCTAAATGCCTAAAGTTTGTTCCAAGTGGCTCCCATGTCACCGTGTCCCATAAATATGGCAGATTAGTCTGAAATGCTTTATATTTGTCTCAAAGGCATAAGCAAAAAGGAAGAATAGATGTCTTTTGGGAATAGACCACAAAGGTTAAAAACATTTTCAAATTGTATTTCTTAAAGATTTTTAACTCACAGAAAAAAAACCCAGAACTTCATGATCATGATAAATGCACTACATGAAACAGAACAAGATTGGCCAAATGTGAATTTGAAAGTCCTGCATTCATTACTTGATTGTCTGAAGTCACAAGAAACTGTTTTACTTTAAGAACTTCCAGCCTTGAGCCCAATTTATAAAATTGCCTTGAGTCTCCATCTCGATACCGTTGTTTGCTCTGGATTACACAGACACCACAAACAGTGACCAAACGCCACCATCGCTTCATTGCCTACAGGAATCTCCTGTACTGTGACTTTCCAACACTGCAGCAATGTCCGTCAGTAAACTAATTTTTTCTTGCATTTTTAGATAGTACCAGACTTTTTAGTTGTCTGTATTTCTCTGCATTAGTATTTGTTTAAATATTAAGGTATTTTTTGACCTGAGCTTTACAAAACGTCCTGTATTGCTTCTCAATACATTGAACAAGGCATAACAATGCTGGATCTTCTTATGTTGCATTTTGCGTATTAGAAAGAAGAGGTTTTGGCAGATGGACTTTTTTGTTTTCTGACATTTACAATGTGTCTGATTACATTTTAAAGGTATGAGACCTGTTGTACTAACAAAAAGCTTGCCATCTTCTGCAGATTGCAGACATAACTTATTATCTGAGCTGTCATGAAAAGTACTTTGTCTTACACTAAATAATGCCAGCTATGCCTGAATCTAAGCCTCTCCTGTTCTGTACAGTTTAGGTATTTTTGACTCAAGGCCTTTACTGTTTCCATCTGCTGGTACTTCAGTGAAGCAAACAAAACCATGGTCAACCATTTCTTGTATTTCACACCAAGTTCCTTCACATTTATACCCACTGTGCCCCAAGAAATACAGAAGGCCAAACACTTGGCTCGCATTGTCACAGATCTCAGCTGAATCAACAGTTTGGACCAGCCTATAGGGAAAGGGGAATGTGGGTTCATTAACACCTCTTCTGTCACGGGAGTGGGGGGAAATGCAGTCTGAGAAACTTTCAATTGATTTCATGGCACTTTGGAATGGTCTCAGTGTATGTGTGCACGATAAACTGAAGCCAAGGGATTTTTGAACTCCAGCTGTTCCTTCAGCTGCACTGCACAACTGCAGTTGTGTTTTCTCGGGTTATATCTACAGCGGAAAAGCTGGGAGTTCAACTGGTGTTTTCTGACCAGTTAGTGCTTCATTAATACCTTAGCTCTTTTTTTGTTGTTTTTGTCTTTTAAAGTACAGTAAGATGTCTCTCTCAATTATCTCTATTGGGAAGGTCAGCTGCTTTCCCATGTTCCTATCTGAAATCAAATATTTATCTCCTTTATCAGTCACATAGCAGCAGCATGAACAGTATATGTGTAGGGATCTTTCCTTCCCCTACTCTCCCACCTGCACAAAACTTAAGCTTGGTTTATCCCCAGAGCAGAAGGGGACGGTGCTGCTCTCCACCCGTGCAGTGGTGCAGCTCCAAGTACATGTTTCTTGCCTGACAGGCCGTTTGTGGCACGCTGACCTTTCTCTCCTTCCGATAAGTCAGCTTTTAGCCACGGAGCCAAGCGCCAAAGCCCTCCCAGCTTTCCACAGCCCAAAAGCCTGTGTGTGCCCTGCCAGGCTCGACTGTCAGTATCGCCGGATTTATTGGTTTGTGCTGCTTTGTGTCATGATGACCTGACTTGACCAGAGGGTTTGTTTTTAATTTAGCTCTTTTCCCCCTTGGAAGATGAAAAGGGTTGGGAAAAAAAGTCCTATTTTAGGTGTTTTTTATTTTAAAATTTATGAGTTTTTTTTTTCCAATAAATGCTATTTATTTATTAGATTGACATTATTTGCATGTAGTGGGGTACTGCAGCTTTTCAGATGCTTGGACAGAAACACGCAGGAGAGGATAACTGCTTGGATAATAATAACCAAGTTAAAACTTAGCAGGCTGTTCACCTTAAAGAGAACATAATCCTCAGGAAATAATCTTTCAGTGCTGTTGGAACTAACGCAGTAGTTGCATAACTTCGAGTACATGAGCAGAGCTGCTCCCTTGATGTATTTTTTTGCTCACATTTAGGCATTTTTTTCCTGGGTTGGGCCCAGAGTGCTCTGTACCAGGTATTTACAGAATATAAAGGATGTCAAGGAGTGGTGAGCTTTCGTTTAATTCTAGTTTATCATTTAAAACTGGCAACGTTTCAGTTCCTTGCCACTCTGAGCTGTGCCCATTATAAAAATACCATCACAAGTCTCTTAGCCATAGATCATGTTTTTCTGACCATGAAAACTAAATTACCCTTTCACATCTACAGGTACAATAGTTCCAGCAGTTTGACATACAGGCATTTCAGTGAGGAAGTTCTCACAGTGTCATTTAAGTAGTCTCACTCTATTGCATTTTCCCACAGCTCAATTTAAATATCCACCCAGCCAGTTTAGTACTAAAATCTCTTTTTGCTATATTGAGGAAGAAGAAAGAGATAATTTACAGGAATGCAGAGCTCTGCACAGTGACCTCTGTGACTGCATAGTTGCAAACGAGGGATGAAAGGCATCTAGTGGGCATAATAAATATCTTTGCCATCAAGACAGAAGTAACTGGGTAGACCAGTACAAGGACCCTTGTGTTACACAGGTGACACTTCTATGACCATCAGTGTAAGTTGCTTGTTCCATATTGGATGTACAGTTTTCACATATGCCTATATACTAGATAAAAATAGAGTAATGCTCTCACATTTCATACCTTGTAATGTTGGTTTCTGTCCAGTCTGATACTCCAATATGCAATGCCTCCAGTTGCGAACAATGTTCTCATCATAGCGCTGTTCAAGAATCCTGATTTATTGCAGCAGGTCTGTTGTGGCTGTGTGGAGTCTGAATAAGTAGAGCACCAAACAGACATGAACATGGCAATGTGTGTTCAGAAAGGTGTGTAAATGCTTTTGCTTAGGGTACCTGAGAAAGAAACACCCAATGATCTGCAATCACTGTGCAGTTTTAAAAGTCAATTTTATTTCAAAGGAGTATATTATTATATCATATAGTGCCAGAATAAGGCTAATTGAATACTAAAATTTAAGAGGATCCCTAATTCCTTTCCAAAAAAAGGAAGCTCCAAGGAGTCACGTAATCTTTGAAAACCATAAAGCCATGAGCTTTATAAATTCCCTGAAATGGATACATCTATTTAAAAGGCAGTGGACTGCAGCTGTTACCAAACATATATAAATGTACAGTTAAATGTATAAATGTGTATAAATGTACAGTTAAAGCAGTCACTACAAATAATAGTGGTTCACACAGTACTTCTTGTGACAACTAGGGAACATGGAGCAGGCATAGCTGCCATACGTAGTTTAAGATCACGGACATGCAGACACACATATGGAAACAGGCAGATGCTCTGACACTGTCCCTGCGCCCGGCTCCAGACACTGCCCAAGAGATCAAGTGGGTGTGCAGGGTGGACACATTATTTGTAGTACATACCCTTTGTATAAATAAATGTATTTATATAAATATCATAGTTCGCTTTGTGCATCATTATGAATCAAAAGCAGTTAGCGTGAAATGAGTGTTCATCTCTAGCTCAGAGAAGTCGGGATCCCAGCTTAAACTGTCAGTGTAGGAATTGAGATGTCAAGCTAGTGGGTGGCAGGCTGTTACAAGGAGGAACCTTCCTTTTGATAGAAATATTTGGAGATGTTGTATCTGAAATGTGGTATTTCCCTTTCAGAGCAGTGACAAAGATATCTGTAGAGCAATTAACATGTTCCCAACCATTTCTAACAGTAAAATGTGGATTTTGCTGGTCTATGTGGGCATATTATTTGATAGACCGAAGTACAACACACTTGACAAAAATGATGCACTAATAAACAGAAGAAATGTGACAGCAGGATCGGATCACGTTTGACATCACTTGACATGCCTGAGGAGTCAGGGCCTGGGGGCCGTGGATTGGGGTCCATGGTGACGGCTTTGGGCACCACGGACGAGAACACCATCTTTTCGGGACTGTTGTCACCACACACCACAGGTTGGCCAGCTGAGGATGACCAGGCTTTTCACTTAAAACATTCAATTGGAAGTTTCATATCCCAAAGCTCAGCCTACAATATAGTCATGTTGTGCACTGGCCAGTTCACTTAGGATAATTTTGCACAGAACTGTTGGCATTGTGTTTGCTGTTATATGCAGCTTATAGTAGTGGCTACAGCCAGCTTATATTTTACTGGCAGGCAGAAACCCCTGTCCTTTCTCAAACTTTGTAATACAGGTCATGTTTCTAGTTGTCTTCTCACAAAGCAAGGTTATAAACCTCTGACATTTAAACAAAAACAGAACTATGAAATTCTCAAAATACTACTTTAAGAAGATTTTTCAATTAAAGTATCCTTAAAGCCTTCCCTGAAGACAGCTGTTCATTTTAAGAAAAACTACATTATAGAGGAAAAGCCAAGGGTTAAACACCAGGCTGGGGACTCTTGCGATACATGATCTCTTGCAGTTTCTGAATTTCACACAAACTCTATATGCCATATTTGTAAAATGTTTATTCTCCCCTCCCTGCCCTCAACACACTTTCTTTCCCAAAGATTACTTGGATGTATAATGCATGAGTATGTTGTGGAGGCTTTGTAATCCTCGATGGAAAATTCCACAGAAAGCCAAATAGTTCTGGACTTCGAGACTTATTTGGGCTGGTGTTAGTATTTCTCTGTATTTAACATTCAAGACCATGATGGCCATAATTTATGGTTTATTGCTATAAATTTTTTTTTTTTTTTAAGAAACTTGTGTAAGATTTCTGTATTTTCCAATGAAGAGGCACTTGCATCTATATTTGTACATGTAAAATAATAGCTTTCAAGTATTTTTGTAACTGCGTTGTCTAGCTGCATTGTGTCATGTCCAATAAATTGGAGATGTGCTTACTTTGTAGTACGAGAAGTGCTTCAGTCTGGGTTACCCCTGCAGGACGGGCTGGACGTGGATCTGCAGTTGCCGTCCCAGAGCATTGGAGCCTCTGGTGCCTGCAGAGCTGCGGAGCAGCAGCCGCCAGGGAGGCTCATTTCTATTTGATTGCTTTGGCAGCTCCAGGTTAGAGACAACACACCCAGTGCTTATTTACTGAATTCAAACCTAGATGGGGAAGGGGGAACTACTTTCCATTTTGTTTAAATTCAGATCCTCTACAAGGGTCAAAGAATGGGAGACAATAATTTGTTTTTTTTTTTTACCTGTGTGGAAGATTATGATTTTAGTAAGAACTACAAACTATCAAACTGTTAGCATATAGAAAAAGAAAAGTTACAATGCATTCCTGATCTTCCAGCATAAATACACAGAAAGGAAAAAATTCTTAACAAGTATGACTTGCACTGCGGTAGGTGGATGCACAGCAGCAGCTACAGGTGCTGATGTGGAGCAGGGGCCGTGGCGCTCCGCTGCCTCTCCTTATCAGACAAAATGTGTCCGAGTAGAGACACAACTAGTACAGCAACATATAAATTAATGGATATTTTATAGCGAGGGAACGTCACCTCTGGCTTTTGGGGCCCTGACGGCAGCACTCACACAATCCTTTCCCCATCACTAACACCTCCCAACTCAAGGGCCGGGGCTGGGGGCCAGGTGGGGTGGCCGGGATGTGTGGCCTCCTGCCATGGGGACACCAGCTCCCCCGTCTCGTTCTGCAGGAGCACTGGTCATTGCGGGCTGGGCTAGTGCTTCGGCTGCTAAGGATACGCTGCAATGTTCATGTGCCCTCAGAGAAGCGTTAACTGTGCCAGCAGCAACGATACTTTTCCACGTTATTTCCACATAATACAGTACATCTGGAAAGGGATGTTTCAGCTTCATTTCTGAATGTCCTTGTTCTTGTGAATTGATCTCCTAGACAGTACCAAGCACTCCATGTGCACACCATGAACAGTTTCACAGGACTGGGATTTACCACATAGACGATTTTGTCCAAATGAATTTAGTTTTAAAACATTCCATGCAGTATTAAACAATAGTGGAAGGCATTTGGTCAGCACAAAAAAAACCCCATACATTAATTTCTTTAAAGTGCCACTCCTACTATCAGTTAGCACACAGAAGAAAATAATTTTTGAGACACTAAAGAACTACAAGGTGTCAAAGTGTAAGGCCATGCTCCAACTTGAATATGCATTCAGTTCAGCACTGCACTGGTGCCTTTATTTAGTCTCCAATTATTTATTTATGCAATGCTGTACCTCTGGATTGAGAGGAATGACTTTGTATATATATGCTATGTCCGAACTCAGACTGAATGCATACTCCATTGCTCAAAAATGCTTTTGTTTTTGTCTGGTTGTTTGTTGTTTTTTTTTTTTTTTTAATAGACATGATAATGGAAGGGTATAAAGAGTAAAATAATGTTACTCATTATTTGAAATGAGATGCTTAAGCCCTTTCCTTTATCCTTTAGCTAATAAGAGTCTGCCTAAACAAGACGTTTTTTCATTGTAACATCTCAGACTCCATAATGATGCAGGCGCTACAGACACTGATTCATCTCTGCCCAGTGCAGGTGAACTTCCACTTAAACCTGCTAATGAGTTCTTGCAATAATCATCTGCTGCTCACAGTGAAGACAGCCCTGCTACTTTGTTATCTAAAAGTGAAAGAAGTAAGCAGTGCCAGAGATCTTATCATGCCATAATTCAGATGAAACCATCATTTTCCTTTGTGTGTGTGTCCTGGTTTTGTTAAAAAACAAGTTCATCTTTTAGTGAATTTGCCTGTCAGCTAAAGCCTTCATATTAGCTGCATTTTCCTGGAGAACCAGACACATGTTTTGGTAAACATAGCAATGGAATGTGAGGTTATTGATAAGCACGGATGGACATCTCGCAAGAGGGGCAACGAGAAACAGGTGACCAATAAACTGACCAACTGTGTACAACATCCCATTCACGTGAATACTTCATATAAAAGTGGGAGATCACGAGGATCTCATCTCTGTTTTCCCTTTTGCTTATGGCCGACATTAAGAGAGGACCTTGCTGGTCGTCCCTGCGAACTGAGGCCTAGTGAGAGACTGAATCCAGCTCCGGTTGGCTGCAGGGTCCAGTCCAGGACTTTGGGTGCTGGCTCTGCAGTTGCTGAGACTTACAAGATTGGTTTTGTATATTTTGTATTATTTTCTCTATTCTTATCAGTAGCATTAGTAAAACATCTTTAACTTTTCCAACTCTCTTCTCTCTGTCCTTCTTTCCCTCCTGATCACCCGTCCTTAGTGGGAAGCGGGGAGAGGGAGGGACAAAAGGGGAAAGAGGGGAGGAGAGGAGGTTAACGATACATCTGCCAGGGTTTTATTGTCACCCCGCAGTCAAAACCATCGACAGTGTGTCAATAATAAAGGTGCTGCAGCACTGGAGAAGGCACCAAGCCAAGCCAAGGTTGAGGTGGCACTGAGGTGGTCCCTTGTCCTACATCACCCACAGCGATGGGCTTTGTGTTACCGCTGTTCTACTCAAACACTCTGTGTCCTGCAGGGGAAGGCTGACCTTGGAAACTCTGAAAAGCAAAGAGCAGTGGTTGTTCCTGCTGCATTCAGGAGAGGAGCTGTTTGTGAGAGATGCACACAAATAACATCGTGGTAGAGAAGCATTGTTCCTTCAGTTTCTGTCTGGATAAAAACCACCCAGCAGAGCTAATTGCTAATAGTAGAAAAAAGCACAACAGCATTCACCTGAGTTCCTCGTGCTGATGCACTTACAGATATCTGGACATTTGGCTTCCCAGTTCATTTAGTGGGGAAATGTTGCAAGGGATCATTTAAGCAAAGATGAGAAAAAACTATTAAAGGAAGGCTTCAGTGGTAGCAGAACCTGAACTCTTCTTACAGCTCAGTTCTGCGTTGCTCCAAAGGTAAAATTAATTGTGCTTGTTTGTTTTGCATCATCTGAACTACAGAGGGATAGGGAGGGCAGGGAGAAGGACCTGATCCAAAACACACCGGTGTCACCTGTCACAGCTGGAAGCTGCATGAGACACCCACGGTATTCACTGCAAGTTGCCCAAGGAAGGGCCTGGGGAAATGCCCTATGCTGAGCCTGTAACAGAGCAGGCAGGACATTGTGCCAAATGACCATTTTTGCCATCCAAGGCAGGCACAATTTGTCATAATGACAGAAAAGAAACATTATTTTTCAGGACCAAACATGAGCACCCCCCCCACCAACAGCAACAGCAGGAAATAATAAACTTACAATGACTATTTAAGCTGTAGATTTGTGTAAGGATTTAGTTGCATCACCGCTGCCCAACACAATTTGTTTGCACCTAAATCTCTTTGAGGTCTTATGCTCTCTACCTGCTTCCTTCAGCTGTCCCTGGAAGGTGCTTCCACAGCCCCTAGATGCCTTTTTTTTGGTGGGTTTTCCTTGCATCCTGCTTGTTTCGTGTTAATTCAGGACTCGGTCATCACCGCTTTCTCAGCCTCCACTTCCAGCACTTTGTGCTCAGCTCAGGCACACTAAAACCCTAATCTTTGTTATCTTCTTGTGAGGTCCTTCCAAACGGCATTTGTTTCATACTGAGAACCAGTTGTATCCTGTTCGCCTGTTCATTTATTTGGAGGAACACTGTCTAGGTTCATCAAGCTCAGGTTTCTTATCTTCCTTCCGCCTGGGTTTGTGAACTGTCCTCTGCAAGGTTTCTCATGGGGCTTCCCACCGCGCCGTTACCTCACCTGATGCTTCCCCAGCAATGCTGTGAGCACACGGTCACGTCTGGGCTATAGAGCCCCGAAAATGAGCTTGGCTGTAGCATGTGGCTCCTGCTGTGCCAGGCACAGCACACCCCATCTGCCCCCCAGCCCTCAGCCCCCTGCCCGCCAGAGGGGATGGAGCCCGTGCCCACCGTAGCAGGGAGCACAGCGTTTCCGCTCTCCCTTTGAAAATACCCGCAATCCAGGTAAGCCACATGTTTCCCTTTGAACGTGGTTTTTTTTGGTTTGGTTTTTGTTGTTTTTTTTTTTTTTTTGTAAGAAGGCAAAAGCAATGACCATCAACAAAAATAAATCGCTGGTGTTTTTCATTCAAATGGGACTCTAATCCCTTCTAAGGGCACCCAAGAGCCATTAACGGTAATTTTAAATGAAATACACCCGTGCTAAGTCTAACTAATCAGCTCCTCAATTATACTGGCAGAAAGATGTATTCCAATTACCAAAGTGCTTTCAAGTGAACTAAGACTCCTCTCTGTACCGGCTGTGGAGGTCACTCGATGTTCCCATGAATCCCGGCATGTTTACATTAAAAAAGCACACCGTGATCTTTGGCAAAGGCGCTTGCTCTAGGCTAGCTCAGCTTTTGAGCTTGTTGCCATAAATACAATAGAAAAGCAACCAACTGTTACAAGAGAAGCCAAGAAAATCTTTGAATACTTTTTTTCCGTATCAGCGATCAATCCAAATTACACAGGAAAAGCTTTATAGATGTGAAATGAAGTTTTAGAAGATGAAAGTGCACATACCTTATTTACCGTCTTTAATAAGCATAGTGTTCGTGTTAGAAATGCAGGGAGGTTTTGAAGGAACAAATAGTGTCCAGCTCATGAGACAACGTTCCCAACTGGGACCTGAACTGACTTCACAGTCCGTGCCTGTGCCGTTTCCTTGCATCACCAGTGCTTCTCCTCTTCACGAGTGCAGGGGTCACGGCCGCCCCGGCTGCAGCCCCCGACGCCATCCTGCTGCCCCTCGGCCGAGCACCGCAGAGGCTCCACATCGCCACGGAGCGCTCTGGTGTCCGCTTTATACCGTAATTATTCCACAAGTCACCTGCTCTGTGGTCCACATTGTAGGCGTATCAAGCAATGGAGCCTCTGGACCGGGAGATCCACTTTTCCAAGCAGACAAGAATCATGTGCTGTAATAAAGCATCTTAACGCAACCAAGTGATGAACTCCCTCTTCACTCTTCCTGGTGAGAAACACAGGTAGTGTCTCACCCATTCAGTGATAATCCAGTAACACTGAGCTATTTTAACAGGAATTTATGTCTTTTTACTTTAAAATGCTTACTGAAATGTCAAAATATAACAAGCCAGAACATTTGATTCCAGAAACAGAGAAAAACCTTAGTTATTCCATGCCAAGTAAAATGGCCCTATAGACACTGGGAAAATGAGTGATAAGATCTATTTTAAGACTTTGTATAGATCGCAAAATAGTCTGCGTTCACTCCTGCAGATGAAAGGATCTGAAATCCCTGTAGCCTGCAACCCCATGGGAAATGGTAGAAAGCTCCAAAAGAAAAAAAACACTGCTTTTTTTCAGATTTTTAACATAAAACCTATGACGACAGGTCATTTTTGATGGACTATCAGAACACACGTATTCTTCATGTCCCCGCGTGCCTGCTCGCTGCGCAGGGCTGGCTCCGGCTGCTCTCACCACGTGTGTGCCCATGGTCTCTGGGAGCAGAGGTGACTGCAGCCCTGGTGCCGGCCCACACTCCCAGTGACAGCGCCAGCCAACACGGGTACAGGCACAGGTGACAGATCTACTCCCAACCTGCCAGGCATGGAAGGGCAGGAGGGCGGGTCAGGTACCTCCTGGCATCCGTGCTTAGATGTGCTGCTGCCCTCCGATTCACCCGCTTTCCTAGAGTGCTCATACAGCTGGGGAGCGTTTCAGTGAACGAGTGGTGACAGGGTCAGTCACAGAACTTTTTTCTGGTGACAGGTTATGTCATCGCTGTTACATCCCAGTAAGTTCATTAAGCTCCAAGTAAGGGCAATAAGTTACACCTCAGTCCTAACCCCTCATTGCAGCCCGTTCTCCTCAGGTTTTCTAGGTTGAGAGAGGTTCTCCTCACCCTCTGCTCTGCTCCAGTGAGACCACATCTGGAATATTGTGTCCAGTTCTGGGCCCCTCAGTTCCAGAAGGACAAGGAACTGCTGGAGAGAGTCCAGCACAGGGCAACAAAGATGATCACGGGAGTGGAGCATCTCCCTTGTGAGGAAAGGCTGAGGGAGCTGGGGCTCTTAAGCTTGGAGAAGAGACCGAGGGGCGATCTCATTAATGTTTACAAATATATAAAGGGTGAGTGTCACAAGGATGGAGCCAGGCTCTTCTCGGTGATAACCAATGATAGAACAAGGGGTAATGGGTTCAAACTGTAATGCAAGAGGTTCCGCTTAAATATGAGAAGAAACTTCTTCTCAGTGAGGGTGCCAGAGCCCTGGAACAGGCTGCCCAGGGGGGTTGTGGAGTCTCCTTCTCTGCAGACATTCAAACCCGCCTGGACACCTTCCTGTGTAACCTCATCTGGGTGTTCCTGCTCCGGCAGGTGAATTGGACTGGATGAGCTTTTGAGGTCCCTTCCAAGCCCTGTCATTCTGTGATTCTGTGATTCCAGCAGAGCCAACACAGCAGCTTCACCAACCCGATTGCATCCTCCAGTCCCTGTCAAGGGGACCCTTTCCCGTGCCCTGAGCTGCAGGGTGCCAGGATCTCATGTCTCGGGGCAGCTGCAGGGACAGTGCCTGGGCGAGAGGCAAACGTGCCCTGGGTCAGGCAGGCAGCCGGGGGGACAGGCCGCAGGCAGGCAGCAGGCAGGCCTAACCACACAGTGGGCACAGAAAGAGTCTATCAGCTGGTGGGTTGTTTTTAGTTAATATCATAATAAAGCCTGATTGTCTCAGGGATATAAAAGCCTCTTGAGTTTTTGGAGTCCCTTCAGGAGAAAGGTGAGACAGGCCATCCCACCCCTGCTCTCGCTTTGGGCAGAGGTGGCAATAGAAATAACTCTCTCCTGAGGGCTAGAAAAGCTGCAGGTCCCTGAGGTGAAAAGGTATGGAGAAATGGTAGGAGTTTGAGAAGGAAAAGGAAATACTGGAGAGAGTCCAGCAGCAGGCTATGAAGATTACTAAGGGCCTGGAGCATCTTTCTTACAAGGAGAGACCGAGAGAGCTGGGTCTGTTCAGCCTGGAGAAGAGAAGCTGAGAGGGGATCTCATCAATGTTTATAAACATCTCAAGGGTGGATGTCAAGAGGATGGGATCAGACTCCTTTCAGTGGTGCCCAATGAGAGGATGAGGGGCAATGGCCACAGACTGAAGCACAGGAGGTTCCATCTGAACATGAGGAGAAACTTCTTTACCTTGAGGGTGCCAGAGCCCTGGAACAGGCTGCCCAGAGAGGCTGTGGAGTCACCTTCTCTGGAGACATTCAAACCTACCTGGACACATTCCTGTGTGAAGTCTGGTGAACCTGCTTTAGCAGGTGGGTTGCACTAGATGATCTCCAGGTCACTTCCAACCCCAACCATTCTGTGATTCTGTGAAAAGAACATGAGGAAATTTGCAGGAACCTCTGCACTCACGTTGTTCCCTCACAAGCCATGTTGTGGAGCTGGGCCATCAAACCCTGCTCCTGCCTGCTCATTTTCAGTGGCAAAGACCTCACCAATAGTGTTCAGATATACCACGGTTGTGTTTCTTGTTACCTAAAGTGCAAAGTTGTTATTTTCTTTTCCTCAAAAGCCATATCTTTGGAGACTTCCATGTGACCAGGACAACAGGTGACATTGTTTAGTGTTCATACACATACCCATTGCTCACTGTTAGGAGTAAAGTCCTCCACATAAAGCATCCTCATGGGTGAAACAACCACTGAAAAACACAGGTACGGATGGAAGTAGCACAAAAGCATTATTTATCGGATAAAAGAAAAGGTTGAACTAGAGCCCAAATTTAAAAATAATAAAGAAACCAGTTTGTGTAGAAAGGCTTTTTATTTTGAAAAAAGTTTTTTGTTTTCAAATTTTTGAAATACAGTGTAAGGTACAACATAGAATTATGTCTGCAAGTCAGCTTATGAATGTCATGCCATTTATTTACATGTAGATATATACAGAGTGCAGATAATTATTGAAACCACACTACAAAATAAACAGAGAGTTCAATAAGATAATTTAGTAGGACTTTATTAAATATATATATATATAGTTATTGATTGTATATACTTTCCTATTAAAATACCACATAGTATCTAAAGTAACCCCTATAAACTCTAATACCTTTGAAATTGTCATAAATACAACTGAAAATTGAAACTACCCATGTGCCCTGTTCAGCTGCTTTGCCCTTTGCTATAATAGAAACTTGTAGTGCTGAGACCGTGGTGCTATCTTTAGTGTCAGAACTTTAATGAGAATTCCCAGTAAAACACTTGCGAAAAGCTCAGATGCAGAATAGCGTTCAGCTGAGACATCCGAGGGTTGAAGCACCATTCCCTATATGTAAAATTTAACAAGGATCATCCAATGGCTTATTAAATACTGCCACATACAGGACAAGAAATACAATGCTATGATCTTCAGTGACGAAAGTACAACATTGAATTAGTAGCTGTTTGGATACCAAGCACCTTATTAAACCAAAACAAAGCAAACTCCCAAAGCCCGTGAAAAATTTTATCTGAAAACGAGACCTCCCGCCTTGCACAGACACAGCTGGACCAACAGCTGGACCAACAGCTGGACCAAGAGCTCTCAGCGGCTGCCGGGGCTCTGTGCCCACATGGAGCGAGGCTGAGCTTTGCCTACATCCTCATCTCTGCTCATTGAATAATTCATACAGGACACTATGCTGAAAGAAAGGATAATGCCAAGCTGTATCACGTTACCCCATTAGCAGAATATTCCCTTTACTTTCTGGGGGCTTCTGGCCAGCAAACCCTTGCTATAAATTGTTGCAGGTCTGGCTTTGCATGAGAGCTTTGCGAGTTTCTGTCAGTGGAGAAGATCCACCCCAGCCTGGAGGATGTGCTCCCCTACTGGGGTTTCTTTTCTCGCTGCTCAATCCAAAATTGCATGAACTGCTGCCTTAGCAAAAGAAGTTTGAAGAACAATATGCTTTTTAGTTTCATTATTTATTCTGATGCAATTTTATCAAGTAGAAAATAGACCAGTGGAGAAATGTAACAAAAAAATTACCCAATTACTGCCATACAATGCTTTGTTGTTGTTGTAATTTTTGTTCTGAACTGCCGAATTTTGCAACTTTTCCTCTCCTTACATATCTTTCCTAAGGGCACTTTACAATTCAATCTAATTATAGGTAAAGAATAGAGATTAGCACCATAAAGCATGTAAAAGGAAAATAAGTTACTATTACTATAATAGAATAGTGCTGGTCAGCAAATCTGTGCATAATATTTTTCCAGAAATAGTTGAACAATGGACTTTATAGATCAGTTAGGGACATACGTGTTAGCTATAGTTTAATTTAAGCATTTTGTTACATAGAACTCTAAATGCCAAAATATGGCAAAGACATTGTAATACTGAACTCATAGGAATTACACCAAAAATATTTTTTTCATCTTTATCATCATTAATAAAAAGTGTGAATATAAAATATTAATATACTTTACATATTTATCATACAATATATCAGTCCTTCACACTATGGATTCATGTTGTACTGTAACATGTATCAAAAGGTTTAACAAAGAAAAACCATGGCTAATTACATAAGTTGTGGGTACAGACATCATTTCCACAAGATAAAGAGAAACCACAATATGCTTTGTGATCATCTACCTTGAGTTCTACAGTGACATTCGGGAAAAAAAAATGCTGCATCCTTTTAGGAAGGATAATAATAATACTTATAATAAAAATATTGCACAAGCTTTGCTTGTAGTGGGAATCTGACTCATAAAAAATACAGTAAATCAATACTGTGAACTAACTTAATCCATCTTGCCTAATTTTCTGGTAAGGCACTATCAAGATATTGTATCTTCCTTTAAATGTTAAATGGATTTCTGATCCTTCGCAATTATCAGAAACATTTTTGGTCAGGCCTGAGAGTATCACCATCAGACAAGCTTTGCTACTGCTCTCTCCCCCATTTCAGTCTGTGAACACCTCGTTACTTAACTCTCCAGTTCATTGTGCAGCTTCTTGTAGAGAGAAACTGCCTCCTGGGAAGTCAGGGAAGAGCTGGGGCATCCTCAACCCAGCAGTGAGAATACACAGAAAATGCTGGTTATGTCCCACAGAAGAGAGGAACAGAAAAACCGTAACACATTTCAAAAATATTAAAAACCCTCCTCATTGTGCTTATCTGTAATTAAGAATGGGCATAACCTTTTTTGGATGTAAATGCTATTTTAAAACTAAGCTACCTTAAAATTATTCGTGACCATCATGGCTGGTTCAGAACAAGGGCCTGAAAAAGTGCAGAGTCTCGCAGAGGAAAATACATATTTGTTTTGTGAGCAGGAGGATGAAGGGGATCCAGTTTCTTATCAAGTTGTCTTCTGCAATTCAGTTTTGTGTCTAATGTGAGATGAATCAAGGAGAACAGACAAAACACTGCAGGGATTCCTCCAGGTCTTTCTACAACCTTTCCCTCAGCACTTACAGGCTCTACTTACTTAATCTGTAACTGAACTTTGCATTTACAAAATTTTTAATGAATTTGGCATCTTCGAGTCCTCTAGCTTGCACTCTGATCAGCTGGTTGCAAAATATAATATTGGAGAACACCCAGACATACCCAGGCTGTAAGGTCACCTACAGTCAGCTTTCACCCCCCGCTTCTTTTTAAATCAGGCTAAAGCAAAGCAAGTGCATATGCTATTTCATCATTCCTCAAGAATTTCACAACAATTAAATTGTTCTGAAGAGGTATAAGAGGTCATCAAACAACGTTCAACACGGGTCAGTTTGCCACTGACCCCGGTGCAATAAACAGAAGTTGGGATTTTTCCCCAAATCGCTGCACTTCTCTGCCCGGGTGAGACACGTGCTGGGGCGGCAGCTCTCGGCTCTGCCTCCCTCCCTGCGCTGCTGGGAAGGTCACCAGAGGGAAGCCTTTGGACAGCCTGCCATCTCTGCATTGTGCAATACAGCAAGAGCACAACCAGACCCATGTTGATCTCAGGGCAATGGCAGTTTCAGGCGTAGCTTAAACTCAGAAATGTTGGTTTGTCTTCAACATAAGAAAGGCTCAATCTGGTTAGAAAAGACCTTCGTTTCCTTCCACACCTGCTCTGGGGAAATGAGAGGAGCACACACACGTGTCTGCCTTCACTGCCCGTGATGATGCCTGGCACTGCCCTTCAGCACAATGCACTGAACACTGTCTGGTCTTAAGGTAAAGTCAAATGTGATTTGGGACTCAATTAAACTGTTCAGAGTGAAGAACGAGCCCAGACCAGTCAGTCACCAATTCAAAGGGTCTGTCCTCAACCTCCTGCCGCCAGTCATACCCAGAATAGCCCTCTGAAAAGCCAGATCACTTTTGGGAGGATGCTCTTCCAGCCTCTCTCTTTCCCTGATTGCCCCTTGATACTTGATTAGCGAGGTGAGGGATCCTGCAGGTTTTTGCCACCAGCCTGAATTCAACACAGAATTTCTCTGCAGACATCATGCACCACATGCAAGTAAAGAATGTTCTGATGTGCTGCTTAATGTGGGCAATAAATCTTATTTTCTAAGTAAAAGAAGAAAAAGGGTATGGAAAGAAAAAAGAAGCAATTAGAAGCTTACTGATGTTTTTTAGTCCTAACAGACGTTCTTTCTCAAACTTTCTGGAAGTAGTGTACAACTTTGAAATCAATGGAAAATGTATCTATCGATTTCTGTTACTGAAGAAAGAACTAAGCCTTGACAGGTCTGTGAAACGGTGAGTTCTTTCTGTAGCACTAGGGCCAGAGAATTACTAATATGGAGCTTAAATATCTTGGTTTTCAGTCGGGCACGGTACCTAGCCAAGCAAGCAGTGCATGTTTTCCCTCCAAGTGTGCAAGGAAGATGCTTAGATTTAAAAAGCACTGGTTTTGGAGGGTTTTTTGTTGTTTGTTATTGTTGTTGCTGGAGGTGGTGGTTTTTTTCAGTCCTACCAGGAGCGATCAATGAGTCTTTACAAAACCTTTGAAAAGTAAGGCTTTTTTATTCTGTGGAAGGGGAGAAGTCTTTGTCAAATAGTCTAGCAGAAGTCAGGAGAAATAATACTAAATAGTTTATTGCTACGTGGAGCTTTTAGCATTCATAGCTTATAAAATTAGCTACTTCACAGGCCATTTGTCTTACTTGTAATGGAAAAAGTTTGAAAAGGACTCAGTTACAATTTATCTCAGGTTTCAAAACACGCTGTTTTTCACTGCTCACTTCACGTGACTACCAGCCATTCCAGACTCTGCACCTCCTTGTTTTCCACAGCTGTTGTTCTGATATACGCTGAGAATCTCTTCCCGATGATGGATATCACAGAAATAAAGGTTGTTAATATTATCTATACTGATATAGAAAGGAGGAAATAAATCTAAAAAGTATTTGAACGGAACATTCATTAAACATATCACATTTTGAATGAGCACTTACTGCTCACGCAGTGTATAAACTGATTTCACTATCAGTTGCATAAGTCCTGTAACACATTTTAATCTCAACGACTAACAGAAGTTCCAACTTCAGATTTATGGAAAACTCATTTCTTATTTGAAATGATTAGGACTAACTTTACAATCGAGTTTTCTATGGGAGCATTCAGATCACAATAGAAGCATTAGTTACACTGTGGAAAAAAATACAATTTTCCATATTAAACACTATAGATTGCAAGAAACACCACAGAGTGCATTGCCTCTAAATCTCACACTTCTGTGAGCAGCATCCTAGGACCTGAAGGTCTGCAGCTAAATGGCGACTTTTTTGATTTTATTGCTCTAGTGTTCCTTACCCATAAAAGAAGAACAGAACAACCTTTTTGCAAACAATGGAAGTTATTTAAACAGAGTACCGTCTTCAGTACAGAAACTGTTAACTGTTTCATTACATTCTGTTCCGCTGAGCGGGAGCCGTGTAACCTGCGGCTGCAGTATCTGAAGGAAATCTACCACTCAGCTAACGGGCTGATCCCATATCTGTGTCAGATAAAAATCATAGTGCTTATTACTTGTTACCATGGATACCATGAAGATATTGCTGTCCACTAAAGAATACTAGAGGAAGACAACATAATTCTCAGGAACGAGTCCTGTTTTGCCTTCGTAAGTTGCTTTTAACCAGCCTGGTTCCACTGATGGATACACTGCAAAGAAAGAAAAAGTGCCAGACAAACAAAACATATTTACAATAAGTTAACATTGTTAAAAGATCCTATATATGGTTAACAGATTTATTTAGACAGTATTGATTCAAGAGCAATTGAAAAATCAGGGCAAAACTGAGATTTGAAAATGGAATTATGCTCTCTTTACCTTGTAGATAATCAGCTCAGTTATATATATACACACACACACACACACACATATATATATCTCTACACATATATATATATATAAATGTAAAAAGAGAATGTAAAACTCTTACCATTGGAAAATATTGCCCCTTGTGGGAAAGACAGCTCATGACTGTGCTCAGCCTTACAGGAATACATGGCTTTTGCTTGCCTGAAATAAAAAAAAAAACCATACAGGCTTGCGATAAATGAGATAGCAAGGAAAAACATATAAAGAAATGAAATTAAAACTTGGGAAGTGTCGGAACAATCAGTTGCACAAATACAAGATGGTAATGACTAGTTACACAGCAAGTCAGAGGAGTATTGTTACGGCAGATAATAACTCCAAGCTTACTGGAGTTAACAAGCATGTTATTGCAGGAAAGAGACCAACATCCTACTTAGACATTTAAACAGGAATATGATTTAAAACTTTTAAAATCCTTCTTTCATTCTCGTTAAAGTTGTCATTCAAATGATTACTGAACCAGAGCTTATTGCTTGAAGCGATTGATGGATGGCCTGGAGACAAATCAAAAGTGATCACTAAATGTCTAAAAACACGTCTTGTGAGTTAAATTGGGTGTCTGGGGTGGGCTTCAGCTTCTCCCACCTAAAATTAGATGTCTGTAAGTAACCTCTGTGTCACTTCCACTGACCATTCCAGCCTGGTTTCTGCTATGGTCACCTACCTGAGAGTGCAACAAATGGCTCTCGCCAGGTTCCACTGCCTGCAGTGAAACCTTCAATTAAATATTTCCTTATATAATACCTGAAATGAAGACACCTACAGGCAGACAGCTCAGCTAAGTTTATGTGTCTCAATCTGTAGCTGGAAAACCTCACTATGATTTAGAATAGTGAAGCACTGGAACTGCCAAGAACCGGAGGTTCCCGAACTGAAGAATTCTCACTGCTAAAAAATTATTAAGAAAAACCCACAAAACAATAAAAAAAGCCACTTCACAGGTATCTGTAAAAGAACTACAGGTAGCTATATAATGATCATTTCCCAGAGAAGGAGGACAGATTAGGTGAGCTTTTGATATGGCTTCCAGCACTTTGATTCTGCAAAGTACAAAATGAGGAACTGAATATGGAGATGGAAATTAGGAGTTGTCTCCAGATTCCTGTGCTTCATCTAATACCTTTCCTTCAATTTATACAGGCAAAGCAATTTTTATACGATCCACCAGTTTTATGAGTTTCTTAAAACTTATTGGAAACTCACATAATAACAAGTGAAGATGAACTTGATTAATTTCACCTTTGTGCGGGGCGCTACTGACTCAACTTTCCTTCTAGTCAGCACTTATCTCAATGACCCAGTATGTGACCTATGGTGAAATTTAAAATTTCTAGCATATTTTCTGAGAGGGTGTAACTGCAAGTGACATGTAATCTATTTTGTATTTCCTCCCAAACTAGTGAGATAACAGTCATAAATTAGATTAATAATAGTGCCACATCATAAGCATTAGCTTAAGAGGTCTATTTGATTCTGTGTACTGTCAATGGGGTCGTGGCACTTCACCTTTTGAGCTCCACAGCCCCCTGATGAGGTTAATCAGGGACAGAATTCCAAAAGGGAGCGGAGTGTCCTTCTGTCCTGGCCTCTCTTTTTAAAAGAGTATGAGTGGAGGGACCTACTCCCAAGTTTGTGTGTGTGAGCTTTCCAGAAATGATCTCTTCCTTCGAAGAAAAAGCTCTAAAGCTGATTTATGACTAGACCAAGTGATGTATTTTGCCTTCATCTTAAGTGAACAACTGACTCATCAAGGGTTTGCCTCTCAGGCTGAGATTTCCGGAAGAGGTTAAGAATTTTGAGCACCTTATTTTCAGGATGCTGAAAACATTTCTAACTCTCAATACCATCATTCTGGACTCATCCCCACTGCTGACTAGCACAACATGAGCACCAGGCCCCTGTTTGTCTACTTTGCTTCACTGTTAGCTTGTTTTCTGGCTGGTGTAGACTGCTCTGTTTAGCATTTTTCCAAGACAACTCCCTGGTGCCGAGTGTCATGAAGAACTTGCCCTCTACAGTCAACAAGACAGGTGTGAAGTTTCATTACGGTACATAATACATACAAATGTATACATAATAATCTACATAATATATACTAAAATATACAGAGGGAGATTAGATGACTTCACTGAAGTTTACATATAAACTAGAACTGAATTCTTTAATGTCAAGATCCTTTTTCATCAAAGTCAATACAACAAAGAGCACTACAGATGTTGTAATTATACTGACCCAGATCGGTAACAGTCTTACAAAACAGCTTTTTCCTGTGTGGCATAATCATGGATTTTACACATATAAAACAGGAGATTAACTGTTAGTAATTATTATAGTTGCAATGAATATAGGATATTTTGTAATTCATTTACTAAAGTACAGGGATGATTTTGAATCTGATTTTACTAAGTGGCATGACTATCAAGCCAGTTTCCCATGTTAAGCATGGGACACATGAGTAATACTGTGATAAAAGACATTTAAGACAACAATAAAACAGAACAGCAATACTCAAATGTGAGGTAGAATTATTTAAGTTATTCTTGAGTGTTGGTTTTTAGTGGCCTTAGAAAAAGGAAATAAAAAAATAAATGCCATTTTCTCCTATATTCTTTTATGTCTACTAAATTTTTCTGTTTTCAGCTTTTATTTTTACATGATCCAAGTATGTTTACCTTAAAAGTAAAAAGAAGATATGAAAACATGGACTCAAACTTGCTCAGCTCTGGCAAGAGAAAGCTTCCCAGCGTTTGACATTTAGACAGACACACAAACACAGGGTACAAAGACATCAGTCTCTCAAAAGCTCGTGAATTACAGGATTCTTTCCATCACCTGTCTCCTGACACAGAGTAATTACATCTCAATGTTATCCACAAACTGCGTGTGATGGTATAATGAGAGACAGATTCTATGAATATTTACTCATAATTCTGGAGCAATTTTCAAGCCTCTGGTTATTGCCTCCAAAGTTTGATTACTTAGGTTCTCATATTAGTTATTAGTCACTTCAACCTATCCAGCTAGAAGCGTTAGCAATGAAAAGGGCTTCCACGTTCTTGGGCTTTTTTTTTTGTGTGTGCAATTATGAAAGTGGACATTCTTACTTATGGTGTTTGTGAAAAGGCATGTGATAACATCACCATCATCTATTACGGTTCTCTTAAGGTGATGCTAGTAATCTGAGAAGAGTGTGATTTATGTTGTTTTTCTTTTTTCCATGACTTTACTGGATGGACTTCAGATAAGGAAAAAAAAAAAAAAAAGCATTTTCCCTTTTCCTACTTTTTATTACATTTCTTTTCAGCCTATAACAATAAACTTATACTAGCAAAGGGTCAGTACTCATCAGATCATAAACTATTTTTCTTGACAACATGCAGTCAACAACACCTGAGGCCCCCTTTCATAATAGTAGTAATAATAATAGTCATAAATAAGCTTTAAAACTATGCTCATGCCCTAATGAGTTTTCAGTCTAGCAAGACAAACACAGAAGCCAGAAGAGTAACGAATGAGGGAAAACACATGAATCTCTCAGATGACTCATTTGTTGATATTATCCTAGAGGGAGAAGAAAGGTCTGTAGACTCCTGGAGATGGCAGACTTACAGACAAGCTGGGCCAAGCAGAAAACACTGGGCTGGGGAAGACATTCCAGGTGCTTAAGGAAATGCAAAATATAGCATGAAAACAACACCAGAAGAATGACTAGGAAAGGATATTTAACCAGATGGTTGGGCGGGGAACATGGGTCTATAGGGCTCCACACTGTCAGCCTGCTCCTGCTGAAGTCCCAGCCCAGCACCCAGAGATCCTGCTGCTGAGCCAGAACTGTTCACTGCCACCAGCTCTTCCTTCTAGGTATTATTTTCTAATGAAAAGCCTTATTCTTATGATACAGTTTTTCACTTTATGTGAGAAATTAATTGACCTTCTGTGTATCTCTCAATCAAAGTCAAGAAAGCAAAGTCAGGGATTACATGTTCATGCATTTTTGTGCAGAAGCTGCAGTAAGAGACCTCAGGCCTTACTAAGGCTGCTGGATAACTGCAATATTTGTGAAAGCAGTAAAAAAACTCCTTCACCTCTTTCAAGTGCATACCAGGTTAGCAATAGGGATTGGTCTCCGTGTACACAGTAGCTTAATACCACAGTCTGGGAGATGGATGATTAATAAACTTGAAGTAATCGGGGAAGAAATGGGATGACTGTAAAGTCAAAGTAATTATGGAATTGGAAAAAGAGCCCAGGCTGGACAGGGCACAAGATTTTGGTCTTTCCTGTATAATGCTAAAACATGTACTGTGGCCCTTCATTCTCTTTCTGCCAAAAATCTGTTCAAACTGGTAGCACTATGGGGGTACGTACTCAAGTGTACAATGAGAGAAAACAGACAGGTCAAACAGTGTCCCAGCATTAAATAAAGACAGGGGACACACACTCATAATAGAGATATCGCATTATACAAAGTCAGAAAGCAGGGTTGAAAAGACTACTTGGAGAAGGAGTTAAGAAAGACCAGGCCACTGTGGTGGTAAAGCACTGAGTACAAAACTATCTGCTGTAATACAGATGAGAATGTGAGACTGCAAAGCCATATAGATACTTCTGATCTGCCTGCTGTACAAATGACCACAACAGGCAACAGATGCTTCAAGTAAGAATTAAGCTACTTAGATACTATAATGCATAGGTAAGCAGTAGCTTAAAACCTCAGAACTGGTTACTTCTAGCAGGGTAAATTACCCCTGCACACAGTTCACTATCTTGGTTTGAGCATTTCTGGTATCAAACCAGACACATTAAAAATAGTTTCTCTGTCTCACAAGGCCTTTCTACCAGGTGGATCACAGTGTAATTACCTTGATTTCTACATACTTCAGAGCAAAAAAAGACTACCCAAAGGTTTTAAATCAGCCTTCATGTTCATAAGATGCATGAGAGGTAAATAAAAGCTGGCTCTGAATTGTAAAATCTTACTCAGACTTGAGCAGCACTGTAAGAACAGTTGAGCTACTTCTTATTTCTTCCTCATTTTGCCTGCTGACCTCTCGTTTTCCATTCTCCTCGTTACTGTTGCTCTTCTGCTTTCTCAGGAAAGCTGAAGTAGAGGAGCTAATAAGCCTTTCAGCGTTTTTGGCTTTGTTATCTGCTCTCCATATCCATTATCAAACTGCTACATTTTTCCTTTGACACATTTTTGCTTCTTACATGCTTTTTATATACAGATAGAGGTGGCACAGGCTCTGAGGGAACAACAGGGGAGAGTTTACAAGAAGGGAGCAATACAAAATAAGAGAAGGAGCAGCAGTGGAGGTGAAACGATGCAGAACTGCTAAAGCAGACATTGCTCGCAGCTTAGGGCACTGGCTTAAGAACATTGCAGTCTCTTCATTTATTCTTTTCTTCTTTAAATTAATGCCCTGCTGTTTCCATCTCCCTTTCCCCCCGCCACCCTCTTTTTCAGTCACCTTACAGTTCATGCACTACAAAAAACAAGAACAGCCTTGATTCATGTAAACTGCTTCTCTCAAACAAAATCAGTGTGCCTGTGCAGGTTCAGCTTTCTCTTCCTCATCCCTGCTAGATCCGTCAGAGAGGACACTCACATTCCACTGCCCCACATCTCGGCACATGCTGACATCTTCATTTAGTGTTACTTTAGATTACTACTTTTGGATTTGTGGATTAACAATGACTTTATTTTCTTTTTGATCTACGGCTTGACATTTCCATTAAGCTTGACAGTTCCTGGTATCAATGGATGGATGTGATGGATGAAAAGATATGTTCTGTCTCAAAGAACTTGAAATGCAGAGATCGTGAAAAGAGAGACAAACTTTTCTGCATATCCATTTATTTGACTATCTGCCTTACTTTACTATGTATGGAAGATACTTTTTCCTCAATAAACACTCCTCAAAACATCCTAGCTTAATCTAAGAAAGAATCAAACCCACCAAATCGATGCCTGCAATTGTAAAGAAAATGTAAATATTTCCTTCTGCACACTACTGAGAAGAAAGGGCAACAGTTTCTTCAGACAGATACTGAGGCAGGGAAGGTGTGATGAGAAAGACAGGAATCCTGATCAGCTTAATTCTGAACTTCCTAAAGCAGCTGTTACTCAGGACTTGCCTGCATGAGCAAACTACCATAAACTAGCACGTTTGCAACTCTGCTGAATGCATGTATATACAAACAGCTGTATGGAATAAATACAGCACCCTCATCCTAATTCAAATCCTGTTAATTGACTCGTGTAGCTCTGTCCTTAGGCAGATCACTAACCTGAGCATCTCTCACTGCAATTCCCCCAGGTGACAGACTAGCTAGACAGGCTGGTATTCTCTATTAGATTTATTTTCTTCTGGAGAAATGGTGAGTTTAACAAACCACAAAAATTTTGCATGCCACACGATGCTGTCCAAAAGACACAGAAAAAATCTCCAACACTTCTATTTCAGTCTTTGAAGCCAGCAAAACAGAAGGGATTTTACAAACTGTTAACACTTACCGTCCTGAAGAAACTTGTTTAAGTGAACCAGCACTTTCAAACAACTGGGCTCTTGCAGCCACTCTGAAAATAAAGCATCACATTGCTTTATACCATTAATAAAACACACAGACTAACTTCACTTGTAATCATCTAAAGTCACGGACACATTTAAAAAGATCATTTTAATTATTCACTCAGAGAAACAGAGGAAATTCAAAAGTTGAATTTAAGTCCCTATTCAGCAGAATTCTTGAGGGCATAACCTAACTGGGGCCTGACATCCACATGCTCTAGTGCCTTACTGAATCATCAAGGGAAATCTCAACACCCTATATTTAAAATTGTAGTCATGGATGGTAAATACATACATTGGAAGTGTTTTTACTGCCAGTCTGTCTCTATCAGGCTGTGCAAGATTCTCTGTTTAAGACATGGCAGTCTGTGAAATTACTACAGTGATCCCTTCCAGTTTAAAAAGTGGAGAGGCTGAATGGAATCCTGCAGTATTTGGAGACTTCTTGGTGTTCTGTAGCTCATGACATCACTTGTTCTTGGGGACAGAGAAATTCTGGTCAAAGTCAGGATTGTAGCAGAGGTCTTTTGACTCTTAAGTTTGTGCAAAAAGCACTGAGAAACGTTGCTACACCAAATCTCAACAAGCTTTATTACTTAGAACTATCCTCCTCTCAACATAAAAAACCTCAACAGCCAGAAGAACCAAAAATACCAACTATTTCACATTCATCAAACAAAGAAATTGGAGAGCAAAAGGTTTTTTTTGGACTTAGACAAGTAAGATCTAATGATTTTCTTGACATAACAGCATGGACAGTAAGTAGCATTTATGCTCCTTGAAACATTAAATTCCAGAAGAACCAGAGATAATAATTCTAACTACTTTCCAAAGATACATTTCTTCAATACAGACCTTATCTGCAGTTTAATAAAACCAATGGGAGTCTTTCAACTGACTTCAACAGACTTTGTGCCGTGTCTCCTTTTTTTACAACTTTAATGAAGCTAGATAAATAATCCACAAATACAGAAATATTCAAATAAAGTATTCATGGATGCTTTTTCAGCTACCTGTGTAGCTCCCTACAATCACTTTAGAGTAGACAATACTGTAACAACACAAATCTCCAATGAGCCTTGATGACTTACACAGATCCTGGTCTTTGATAGCCATTACTTGATGCGGTATCTAATCTTAATCTCCTGCACATTTTGGGAGGCAAATCAGGGTTTGGTGGAGCCTTTGGTGTATCTTTGGTATCTGTTGAAGATAAGCTCTGTATAGATCCACTGCAGCTTTTGTTACCTAAAGAAAACAACCACATTGTAGGGAATTAAAGCTAATTTGAAGTTGTTTCACAACATGTAATATGCAAAGCAAAGTCGTGGGGGTCTTTTGGGTTGTTTTTGGTGTGGGTTTTTTGTTGTTGTTGTCGCTGGTTTGTTGTTGTTGTTGTTTTTGTTTTGTTTTGCTTTAGAGAACAAAAATACGTGAAATACTTACTAAGACATAGAAGAAACAGCCTTTCAGGGAGAAAGCCAGGAGAAAAGAACCAACAGCAAGAATGAAGAAATTACATTAAATTTTTGAAGGCTAAAAAATTACACTGCACTTATATGGCTAAATGGTACATGCTTTAAAAAGTGACAATAAACCAAACATTTATAAAATAGTGCACTGCACAGAATTGTAGAAAAAAAAAGCATGTTGGAAGGGATCTCAGGAAGTCATCTAAACTCCTGCTTAAAGCAGCATCTACTATCAAATCAGACCACATGATTTGTAAGAATTAATATTTCAGTATCCACAGGAGCTTCACGCAGTTTAAAAACAAATACGTAGGAATTAATGATTATGAGGTGCCTAAAACAATTACTACTGTAACTTGATAAAACAAGTCCTGCATCCAGCTCTGGAGCCCTCAGTACAGGACACACATGGACCTGTTGGAGATGGGCCAGAGGAGCCACAAAATGATGAGAGGGTGGAACAGCTCTGCTGTGAGGACAGTCTGGGAGAGTTGGGGGTGTTCAGCCTGGAGAAGGCTCCGGGAAGACCTTATTGCAGCTTTTCGGTACTTAAAAGGGGCCTGTAAAAGAGATGGGGACAGACTTTTTAGCAGGGCCTGTGGTGACAGGACAAGGGGTGATGGTTTTAAACTAAAGGAGAGGAGATTCAGACTAGACATGAGGAAGAAATTTTTTACATATTGCCCATGTTCCCCAGAAAGGTGGTGGATGCCCCATCCCTGGAGACATTCAAGGCCAGGCTGGATGGGGCTCTGAGCAACCTGATCCCGTTGAAGATGTCCCTGCTCATTGCAGGGGGTAATTGGACTAGATGAGATTTGAAGGTCCCTTCCAATCCCAACTATTCTGTGATTCTATGATAAATCTATAGCTGTACAGACTGTATTGCACACAAAAAAGTCCTTCTACTGAATACAAGGCATGGCCACGTGTCCTGTAAGCTGACCAATCTGTGGACTACTGCCCTGTTTGCATATACATTCTGTGAGACAAGAACTGCATCTACTTCTGTGTTTCTTTATTCCCAAGAAAAACAGATGCTTAATAATGTTCCAAAAGCTGTCAGAATAAAAAGAGATTCCAAAATATAAAACCAATTACTATATTACTACTATTGTTATTCTACAGTATTATCCTATATTATGATTTTTTGCTAATGATAATTATTATTCTACATTACTAATACTGTTAGTATAACACTAATTCATATCTAGAAGTCAGGAAAAAGCTTGTACACTCCACGGGCCACAAAGGAGAGAGAACTTTCTTAAACTTTTAATATGTGGTTTTGCACGTAACCACATATTTACCCTACCTGCACTTGTATTACTCATTGACAGCTCAGTGGCAAACTCGGCACTAGCACTCAGTCCACTGGAGCTCCTTGTTTCAGTGCTGACTGTTACTCTTCATAATCCAAAACAGTGAAAATACCCTGATTTCAACAAGGCGTTCCTTTTAAAGTAATTTCCGCATAGCTGTCAATACAGCGCAATATCACCTCTTGTACTCGCAGGGGTACAGTAAGGGTTCACAGGCATTCCAGCTAATTCAACAGAAATGTCTAAATTAAGAAGCCATATTTTTAAGCTTCTCTGTCTACTGGCTTATTTGGAGCACAGCCTCAAGTTTAGGTGCTCTGAGAGTGTTTTTTGAAGCATCATCCTTCTTTGACTGAACAGGAAGATTTACATCCTAATTTGTGCAATTAAATTGAATTCCTAAGGTTGGATTTGTAAACTTGTGGTTGTTCTTGCACATCACGTCCATACACAGCCATAATCTTGTGTTCAAGCTAATCTACTTGCTGTACTGGATTACGAACCATGCAAGTAGGGCAGAATGAAGCAGTCATTCCCTCAGCAGGTTTTCAGATATACATTTCATGCCAGGGATTACCATTTTATCCCATCTGTCCAGTCCTATCTCAACTAAAGGCATGGACTGTAAAATCCATAACTAAAAAAAAAACCAAACCCAAACAAACTAAAAACCCCACACCTTTCCTTCAATCTCCTATTTCAATCACCTGAAGAGATGCAATGGTCAAAAAAAAAAAAGGCAGGCACATTGAAAAGGAGTGAAAAAACTGTTACTTACTAGATAAGTTAAGCCTAGTGCTTTTTAAATCTGAATGCTACATTTGATCAGTATCAATCACGTTGCAACACATCATTCCTTTGACACAGTGATAAACCATAGCTGCCAACTCTTATAAATAAGCAATCTCCTTACAAGTCAGTGGTCTAGCTGAGGTGCAGCAAGATAGAGCACTCAAAATTCCAGAAACACGTTGTGAGGTGAGGTGGACTGCAAACTGGCTGAAGGGAAGAAGCCAGAGAGTCATGGTCAATGGGGCAGAGTCCAGTTGGAGGCCTGTATCTAGTGGAGTGCCTCAGGGGTCAGTACTGGGACCAATATTATTCAATATATTCATCAATAATTTGGATGAGGGAATAGAGTGTACTATCAGCAAGTTTGCTGATGATACCAAGCTGGGAGGAGTGGCTGACACGCCAGAAGGCTGTGCTGCCATCCAGAGACCTGGACAGGCTGGAGAGTTGGGCAGGGAAAAATTTAATGGAATATAACAAGGGAAAGTGTAGAGTCCTGCATCTGGGTAGGAACAACCCCAGGTTCCAGTACAAGTTGGGGAATGACCTATTAGAGAGCAGCGTAGGGGAAAGGGACGTGGGGGTCCTGGTGGACAGCAGGATGACCATGAGCCAGCACTGTGCCCTTGTGGCCAGGAAGGCCAATGGCATCCTCAGGTGTATTAGAAGGGGGGTAGTTAGTAGATCGAGAGAGGTTCTCCTTCCCCTCTACTCTGCCCTGGTGAGACCATACCTGGAATATTGTGTCCAGTTCTGGGCCACTCAGTGCAAGAAGGACAGGGAACTGCTGGAGAGAGTCCAGTGCAGGGCAACAAAGAGGATGAAGGGAGTGGAACATCTGCCTTATGATGAAAGGCTGAGGGAGCTGGGTCTGTTTAGCTTGGAGAGGAGGGGACTGAGGGGTGACCTCATTAATGTTTACACATACATAAAGGGTGAGTGTCGTAAGGATGGAGCCAGGCTCTTCTCGGTGACAACCAATGATAGGACAAGGGGTAATGGGTTTAAACTGGAACACAAAAGGTTCCACTTAAATTTGAGAAGAAACTTCTTCTCAGTGAGGGTGACAGAGCACTGGAACAGGCTGCCCAGGGAAGTCGTGGAGTCTCCTTCTCTGAAGACATTCAAACCCGCCTGGACACATTCTTGTGTAACCTCATCTGGGTGTTCCTGCTCCAGCAGGGGGATTGGACTGGATGATCTTTCGAGCTTCCTTCCAATCCCTAACATTCTGTGATATTTTAAGCTGTGTGAACTGCACAGGTAACAATCAACGGAAATATGTCAGAAGCAGTTTGAAAATTGAAAGAACATGCCACAAAATTTGAAAAATAAATATCAATACATATCGTTAGCTTTCAGATGCAGCTCTTATCTTCCGATACCTCACAGTAAACACCGGTGTCCTAAAAGACCCTGGAAATTACCTTCAGCTGATGGAATTGACCTGAGGGAAGATGCTGAAGACCTTTTCAGCCCAGACAGACTGTAAGAACTCTTTTTGGTCAGGTCTGCTGGTGGTGAGGCGTTCTCTGGCCCAGTGACAGAAGCTACACTTTGGCAGTCTGACTCCACATCTGTTCTGGTTGCATCCTCCTTTGATGAGGATTCTGGACTCGTAGTCCAGAGGCCTGAACTCTTCTGGCCGTTAGAAGAAGGGGGAGAGGCAATCCATGGAATCCCTCCTGATTTCTCCCTGGGCTGCGAGGGCGTGCATTTGGCGGTGCTGTTCTGCTCAGAGGAGTGAGAAGAGAGAGACTCGATGCTGCCCATGGGAGTGCTGTCTGGGCTGCTGCTGTACGAGTCACCTAGGGAGGAGAGAGGGGAGGGGAACACAGGGAAACAAAAAAAATAATTACATTTTATAATCATACGCATTTTCCTCATGCCACATCTATCCCCTTGTACTTTACTTGTCATCAAATTCATTAATCTGTGGTTTCAGAGGCAGTGATTCTTAAGACAAAATATCTATTTAATTACTCTAAGCTTCACACATATTCCTATCTTTAACCTGGAAGAGCTGCATTTTGTGGATATTTCTTTAGAGTTGTTGAACATAATGGGCTACAGGTTAAACTATTTTGCATAAAGTTTACATTTTCAAAGAACTGCTTGCAATATAGATACCCTTGGGAAAAACAAGTTACAGTGTCTTTCTGGTGAGCCTCTTGCTGGATTTCCACAATAAGGCAAATGTGATACTTGTCACATTTACGTTCTTAAATGTAGGATTGTATGGCCTGCAGGCACAAGAATTAAATTTTACTTTGGCTACTAAGCTGCTGAGGATCTCCGCAGTCTAACACTAGTCCATTAGTCTGTCTATAGATATCCTGCTTTCTGAATTGTCATAACTGTTATAAAACACCTATCCTGCAGAAGAACAACTCATTCCTTACAACTTAAATATTTGATGAATGTCCTTAATTCGACATGATAGAGCTGCTTTTGCCTCCGTATGTATCAATATCCTTGGCAACAAGTGACCACAACTACACACAATACTACAGATAAGGTCACAAATACCAGGGCCTTGCACAGTGGATCTGACAACAGCAGTGCCACTGGTACAATAATCCGAAATATTCTGCTCATTTCTGGCCAGAATTCTGGTATCCCAAGTAGACTGTCCCCATCCTGCCCCTGCACAGACCATTAGTCCCTTGAAAACTACAAGACTGGCTGAAGCCTGAATTTGTCAGATACATTTTCTATCATTCCCTACTGTTTGAAACCTAGATCTCATTTTGCATACCATGCAGGATTCCTTAATTTCCTGCAATACAGTTAAGTGTCCGTGCTTTTAAATGATGACTTGAAACCATCTAGTACTTCTAGTACTTCAGAATCTGCTATTGCCAGAAGCCAAGGCTCTCTCTTGCCAGTTTCTGGCCACACCTGGAGATATTTGGCAAGAAGAACACTGCTGCTTGTGCTGCTGCCTTCCAGACACAAGTGAGATCTTTACTGAAGCTTGTACAGCTGAGCTGGACCTAAGAAGCAAAGTCCAAGTGGAGAGCACGTGGGTCAGACCTAGTTTCAATCCAGCCACCAGCACAAGATGCATGTGAATGCAGAAGTGCAAGCTTGCACACGCTCTGCAAAAAGCTTGCACAGAAATACCCCTTTTTAATGCTGGCATCCATTTATTGCAGTCACACTGTGAAAACCAGTTGAAACTTGCCCAGCTGCTCGTTTGGTGAACGTAACTGATAGTTCCTCTGTAACTTCTCACTGGGGATCCCAAGCCATTCACACTGGCAATTGATCTGTAGGCAGCTAATTGCTCTCATTTAAACTCTCACTGGCAGGAATCATGTGATATAAACCTATGGAAAATGCAGCACCTGTGTAAGAGTATACTGCAGATAAATTTCCTAACACTGCACACTTAAGAATTACAGCTGATTCTCAAGAACAGATGTACCTTAATTGTGGATTAATTTGCTATACCAGTTTCATGTAAATCTCTTTGAGGAACCAAGGGACACAGAAGTTCTTTTGGAAGTAAGTCTGCTGCAGTAGTGGAACTCTGAACAACTCAATCTTTGTTACAATTTCAATACTTCTCAGTGGTACAGCCAGTAAGTAAAAAAGTGATGGCCCACTAGATGAAAATGAATGAAGTGAAACTTTATAATAGTCACATTTACATAATAATGAATAAGCATTCTAAGAAGCGACTAATCACACACGTACTCCCTGCTGTTAAACAGTAAGCCATATGATAAGTATACCGTTTCTCCCCAAAGTATTAGAGTTTGCTTCTATTCCAGAAAAAAACTAAACATTTCAGTGGTTTTGGCAAACCTAGGCAGTGGCTCACTTTGAACCAATGACCACAGTTTCATGAATGTGAAAAAAGCCAAGTAATGGTTTTGATCTCCTCACCTTGACTAAATTACATGTGTTACAGGGAAAAGATTCTATATACAGTTTCCCAACCTCAATAATCATCTTACAAGCAAATGAGGTGAACTTCATGTAATGAACTCCGCAGAGTCTCAAAGCAGACTATATTTAGATTAGAATATAAAGTTCACTATAAAAGATTTTGGAACATGGTTTGCAATACAAGACTTGCCTAAAACCAAACATCCTTCCTCGCCTGAGAGAAGCACGGAATGCAGTCATCCAGCAGTGTGGCTGTGACTCACAGGGGTGAACAAGCTGAGAAATTCCCATATGTCAGGCTTGTAATTATTGGAATACAATGCTTCTTGGATATTATTCAGGAAAGTTAAAGACGAGACACTGAAAAGGAAGACACTGAGTCAACAAGGACAAACTTACTGTCAGGATCTGCTAGACATGGTGTGTATCTTCCTTTGGGTTTACGTGAACCTGTGGAGAGACAAATTGCTCTTGTCCTTCTTGAACCTGATCGGGACTGAGGTTGGGGAAGAGGAATATTGGGGTCTGGCGCTGTGTGAAATATCTGCATGATCAAAAAAAAAGGGGGAGGGGGGATAAGTAAATGTCATAAATAATAGAAGTATTCTTCCACTCCCGTTGTTAATCCACATATTCCTCACCACAGCTCCACAAATTAATGCTGTGATGGTCTGACACATGCAAGAGTGAATTCACAGAATATAAACTTTGCTCTGATCTCATTTTACAATCCAAGAACCACAATACTGAGCTGTGCTTAAAATTTATACTAATTATATTAAAATATTTGTTTAAATGGTTTTATTTTCTAGCCCTTATTAAGTGCTTAACAGTCTAAACTGTGAAATGTACATTAGGTCCTTACAACTTCATTACTGCAGAAAATTCTAACATTTTTTGGGTATCTGACTATTGTACTTGTGACACAGGTAGGTACACATGAGGTTTTAAAGAACTCTATGCTGATAAGAATGGCCAGCCCACCAGCAAGGACAATACAGAAAGTCCAGTAATTTGGGTGACTTCCATTTGTATCACTTGTTCTGCAATACCCAAGACACATGCAGTAGAAGTCTTGAAAGACCCTAAAAACTCTCCTGGATACTTCTAGTAAAAATGATAATTGCCTTGGAGGATGACCCAAGCAAAAGATATAACCAAAATATTTGTGTGTTTTTCTCCCAGATGTCCTTTCTCACCTATTCCTCCTAGTGCAGGTTGTAAACTCAACTGAGTATCTATTATGGCATTCTGCAGAAGGAGGTGGAATTAGTTCTGTGGAATGGGGAAGAGGTTTTACAAGGACTGCCTACTCTGTTAAACTGCTGAAGGAATCCGAAGTGTCCAGTCTCCATACTGCAGAGAGGGCCAAGTGTCACAGGTTAATACTATGCAATGCCAGAACACAACTCTGCAATGATTTCTGGATCCCCATTCAATTGGGCACTCTCAGAAGAGGATGAAGTTAACAATGAAAATATACCTCTATGCCACTCAAAGAGTACAAGAAAGCAAATATACTGCTATGGGAGAAAATACTGCATGTCTTGAGATGCTCTTCAAGTACATTAATACTGTATTAGGTATTAGTGAGGAGCACATCAATATAAAAATAGAGACAGAAACAAAGTAAGGGTGATTCTGGTTGTAGCCATGGTCTTTGTATTGAAAGAGCTTGTAAATTTCTGGAGTGGAAATTCAGTGTTGGAAACACATACTACTGGGGTTACAGGCAAGGAGGCTACCAGTTACCACACCAATTTTGAGGAGTCCCTATGAAACATAACTGGTGATAACAAGCAGTACTGTCAGTACTTACTGACCAACTAGTGCAGGGGATCCTGGTGTTGATTGGGAACTGCCCCTTAGCTGAGTAACATGAAATGTAACAACCCCAAAGTCTTTTCACTTTGTTTTGTTAGTCATCAGAGAAGGTGATATATTTCAACAAAAGATCCCCCCCTTCACCCCGTTTATTTTGAAGATCAAGTAAAGGAGGTCTGGACTGTTCTGCTGAGTTCTGAAATCGAGCAGTTTAAAATAAAACAAAATCTGAGGAGGCCTTTCAGTGAAACTGATCCCTGCAACGGTAGTGACAAAAGTGTTCAATATTTCATGGATTTTCCTTCTCAAAACATGAAACAGTTCTTATTTAATGTTCCAGGAAAGGGTTTGAGGTGGACCTTCGCTTTTACTGGTCTCTTTGGGGAAAATAAAATAGACCAGGGAGGCACAGACATGCCATTCCTCAAAGCAAAAGAAGTACCTAGAGAAGTTTGTATGTTCCAGAGTATTGAAGAACTTTTAAATCACAAGGACATGATGGACTTAAAACCTGTAACTAGGAATAAAACCTCATCTGAGATATTTTTTTCTTTTTTGCCTTTTTACTTTTGCTCTTGTACCTACGCATGTGAAAAATGACACAGGCCACAGAAATGGGGGATTGTGCTGGGGCTCCACATTGATGCTGCTCATGAAAAGAGAAATGACATCAGGTGAGGTTTCATGATGTCAGGTGGGACTAGATCTTCACTGTGCAACTGGTCTATTCCCAAAGGACAGCAATGGTCAGAAAGACTCCGACCTGGTGCACTCATCAGAGGAGAATCCGTGAATCCCAGAGTAAACCTTCATACACTGATAGGAGGAGAGAGATGGAGGAGCTGGGAGCAAAGTGATGACCTTCTCATTCTGTTTCTAGATACAAGAAGGACATGGCAATCTTCAGAAAGCAACTGATGATCCAGAGCAACTTCTTCAAAGCATGGGAGATGACCCCTCAGATCTGTACCTTGCACAGCCACAAAAGACTTGCTAGGAATACAGATCCACAGCGTGGGGTGGGAAGAAGGCATTCTTTCTATCAATGACCTTCTACAAATGCTGGTTTTCTTATTCTTAAGAACGTAAGGATGCTAACGAAAATGAGATTTTAGTTCCTCTTTATCACAAAACAGTCAGATCATATCTTTCTACCTTTTCATAATGCTCTATCAGAATTTCCACGACGATATTCTGAAACTTAATGTTCATCATAGCAGCCACAGTTTCTTCTTGGGCTCTCATCAGAGTCGGTCCAAAGATAACACCAAGGTTGGATACAGTCATTAGATTTTGCTGACTGTGCAACGATACCCTTTAAATGAACACAAACAATACGCAATTAAACTGTTGTGCTAAACTACAATTCCAACAGGCAAAAACCTGTTAACACAATTTCTTTAACAAGACCCCAAGTTCATGCCTCCCCTTTAAAAACATTTTTTAAACTTTTACTGGAGTCAAAAGATGGTGTAGTACAACTACTGTGTTTCCATTAAGGCTCCCATCCTGCAGTAATTAATGGATAATGAGTATGTCTTCCCAGAGTAAGTATTTAAGTTCCTGACACAACTGACAAGGAAAAGCAACAATCTCTGAACATCTCCACAGAGAGATCCAGACCATGTAAAGTTCAGGAGTCTTTGGGTAGGCACCCATCTCTCTCCAATGATTACATAGAAACTTAAATACTTGATGCGGGATCGACGGAAAATACCACAACAGAGGTCTACCATATATCTTGGCTTTCATGTAAAGGAAAGAAATTTAAGTTACTGAAAACACATTGCAATAGGATCTCTTTATTAATGCACTGAAAACATGCAGTCAGCGGGACCAGTGAAATAATTGTTTCTGTGGTACAGATAACACTAAACGATCATAATGACATCTTCTAGCTTTAAAATATATTAACCTTTTACTTCTGTATATTCTGTTATCACTTACTGTACTTTTTCTGTCATTTTTCTCCTTTATGTAGGATTTAAAAAGTTTTTTCAGTAATTTATCAGTTAGTAAAATGAAACCCACCAATCAGTAATCCTCAACACCCCCTTTCCCTTCTTATGAATAACATTTGCCAAGTAAAAATATATCACCGTAAGTCCTTCAAAATAACTGCCAGTCATTCCCCAATCACAGCTGCCCTATTGCCTCATGTCTGAGAAATATCATGCCAAGTAAAGATTCGATAATTGCTTTAATACTTAATTTTACTGAATCTGCTACCAAATAGAATCAGTTACTGAGGCACTTGTTCACATTTTCCTCTTCCTTCTCACTGCTATCTGCAACCATTGTCAAGCTGAGCATTTTTAGCTATTTCCCACATAATTAAAATAACCCTTGTACCTTTTAAAATTAAGAAACCTTAACATCTATAAAATATTGGCAGACTAGCAGGTATGAGCAAATTTTATCTTCTGGCTTTCTCTGATAGTCTTCATTAATCAGGTTTACGGAGACATCTGCTATGTTTTCCTTCCAATAACACTCTCAGTTGGCTTGATTTATTCTTAAAATGTTATACAAGCATTAGCAAAATTATCTATCTGATGCCAGACTTTGGTAGCAAATAACATGAGTACTATCCCCTTACAAAGATTAAAAAGGCAATACCAAAATATCAGATCTTCCCTAGGCTGCTGGGGGATTTTGTTAAGATCAGGATCAAACTCAGGTCTGGACTCACATTGTTTTCTCTCAGGTCTGACTGTTGACTGGGCACTAAGGACACACAGAATTCGTAGGACAGTAGAATTACCTTGGTACAGAGGTGACACAGACTATGCAATTACTTCTATAATGAACTAATCCTCCCTTCATATTTTGAACGGGAATGTTTTAGCATCCCATTTACATTGAGAAGCAGGAGAAATATAAGAAAGGGGTTTGTACTGGAGACAATGTGACAATAAACTGCAGGAACATAAATGCCCATCTTCCTAGGTGTTTCCTATGTTGCTTCTTTAAGTTATGCCAAAAACACTTTTCAAAATTTTACTTCAGACAGACACATTGGCAGAGATCATTATCTGGAAGCCGTATCATGAAAATAACTATCTTGTTAAAGCACTTTTTTAGCCATTTATCTAATTTTCTCTGTGACAGATCTTATGTTTGGCTTAGGTGGCTAAGGGGTGTTGGGGAAGTCCACTAGTATTCTAATGAAAATAGAATTTTGGATTAGTTAGCTCTAGGTTTCTTAGAAAAACCTAAAAAAAATAACCCTTTACAATATTACTCTGCTTTGTGCTGGACAGTAACTGTTACGGTATCTTACACAAACATTATAGTCTTACAGTGTAAGACAGAAAGTAGCCTGTGTCCTGTGGTTGGGTTTCCTTGGTTACAAACTTGGTAGCTTGGTTAATAAAAGAAATGGTGAATTTAATAACATTGTGACCAGAAAGGACTTTCCACAGAGCATTTCAAAGGCTCAATTTCTTGCAAAAAAAGAAAAAACCCAGGCCTGCAAGTGAATCATTTTGATAATCAATTTCTCTGACCTATTCCTACTGTTGCTGGGCTGTTGAACAGATACAGGCCAAGGTAATCGTGCATTTCAGGTAGCTGTGAGGCATTCATTAAGGTACAGTTCTTTCTCCTCAAAATCTCTTTTCTCTGATATATCACCAGTAAATTTTTGATACTACCAGATTGCAGACTCCTGACTTAGAAAAGTATGGTGTTATTAAATCATACCAAAGAATGACTTATTCTTTAAAGTAGACAGGTAATTTGACTACGAAAGTTTCAAAACAAAAAATGAGTTACCTATCTAAAAATAATACCAGACTTCCCATGTTTGCCTTGCTGCTGACTGAGTATATCCTCATGCAGCATCACTTCTCTGCAGGCTGCTCTTCAACATTTGCTGCTTTTGTTTGTTTGTTTTTAGAATGATTTACAGCACACAGCATCTAGATCATACTTAATTTTGCACAGTGACACAAAAGTCAAGGTATGTAGGGGTGTAAAGCCCTTAAGACCTAAACCAAGAAGAAATAATATTATCCTTGTTTTATAACTTGTAGATAAAGGTATAGTATTTTCAGCTAGACACAAAACCACACATAAAGGAAGGGAACAGCTAACAGAAACATATGGAAAGGATGTACATTTTGAAACTGGATTTTAAACAAAATAATGAAGAAACAGGACGTTGTTGTTTTGGTTTTTTTTTCTGTAGTTTCCCATTTACATGCCATTTGTTCTCTGAAAAATCTCTACACAGTGGTAGGAAAAGGATGAGGAAGGACGATAGTTAATACATTCCAGAGACTAATTTTGAATTCAGTCTCATTAGAATTGCTAGCATAAACAACAGCTGGCAAATTATTAAAGACATTAGAAGGAGTAAACTGAACATTGGAAAGAAAAGAACTGAAAGTTTTCAGTATAAAACTGTAAATTTATCAAATATATGATAGTCAAGAATTAAAGAGACCAATTAAAGAAGAGAATACTGCAGGCAAGCTTTTTGTTGGGAATGTATCTGATGTCATATTGAGAATAAAGAGGCCAGGAAAAAAGGTCAAGAAATAAATGTTTGCTGATAACTAATTTGGCCAACAAATAAGTCAATTCCTATGTGCATATATATATATATATATATGTATCTAATTTTGGGGCTTCCAGACCAGCAGCTTTTACAAAATCATTAATCCCTCACTAAATGTTTTAATTTTTTAGAGGGTTAGAAAGGGGGAGACATTACATGTTTTTAGTTAATCAAAAAACTCTGTGAGTAAGAAAGCTTGTGAAACTTGTTTTCATCTGGTTCTCCAGGTTACCCCATGTGTGACAAGATGCAAGGTCTGCCTAATCAGTTTTTGCAATGGGAGAATTCATAGCAAGTTGTTAACATGTTAGTTCTACAGGGGGCTAATGACATAAAGGGCTAAAAATAATTTGTTAGGGTTAAATGATTTCCTATCAAAGAAATTTTCAAAGTTTTCGTGTCTATAAGAGGAAGCAAAACTGCATTAGGCTCCACTGCAGACAGTTCCCTGCAGGCTGGGGCTCCAGCTGTGATCAAAAAAGCAGAATAGCTGGGATGTAACGATCAGAATGAAAACAACATGGACTTATGTCTTCTACATATCTCAGTCATGCGGGCCTTATCTGAACAACTGCTGTTTCAGTAGTCACATTCTCAGATCATTGATAAATGTACTAGAATATACAGCATCCTAAATGAGAAAGAATAATACATATTAAAAAGTATTCAGCAAATGCCAGTAAAAACTGGCCAAAGATTTACTGAAGTGATATGCAAAATTTTTTATGCAGAAACATGATCAATTATAATGTAATAAAGGCATGTAATCATAGCTATTGACATAGTCAGGGAATAAAACCTTGTCTCACGGCACATGCCAAGTGCAATTCAGTGAAGACAAGGGGTCATCAGTTCAAAGAGACGCAAAATCTTTTCAATCTGACATTTAGTTAATACCCTGACGAAACAAAGGAGATTCAAAAGTGGGTCTAGACATTTACATAGATATCAAAAATATAAATAATAATACTTCAAATTACCAAATGATACTACACTTCAGAACTGTTAGAAAAATAAGATCAAACATGAAGGCCAAGTATATTATCACATTAGTCTCCATCCATTTCTGAAACAGTGTGGGACCTTGAGTCAGATTCAAAACAGTGTTTTCTACCAACCTTAGCATAGTTTTATGCGTTTCCTAAATTTAAGTAGTGTCAATTCCAGTAGTAAATAGGAACGTGGACTAAAACATCGAATGGGTTCATTTCATAAACATAGCTTGTCATCTCAGTGGCTCTGGTGTTATTTTTTTGTTTTGCTTCTATGGTGAGTATTTTTCATCTACGTTTAGAGGAGCATTTTAGAAACAAAACGTGATATTGTTTAAGCACAGAGAATGGATTAAGCAACACTGACAAATCTAAAGCAGAAAGAATCACATCTTACAATAATATGAAAGAGAAAAAGAAAAAATAATTACTTGACCAAGTGCTTGATAAGGATGTCCAGCATCTCTCTGTTCTTCTCTGGTAACTTATGCACAAGCGCGTGTACCGCCTCAACTCTGTAGTTCTGGTCATCTGACTCTATTGAACAGGGAACAAATATTGTTGATAAATTAGAACATGTGCTTAGACACGACCACAAATGGCACCAAGGCCTGTACACTACTACACACATGCATTACAGGAAGCCTTTAAAATGATGAGGATGATTTTATTATATTTATTACAACACTGAAATATGTATTTCAAGTAACTCACCAATAGCAGTTATAACTGATATTGGAACCAACAAAGTTTGCAGCGATTTTGACCCAATGTGCCATTTCACTGAAATCCAAGACTTTACTCCTTGATATTAGAAATATCTAAAATTCTCAAGTGTCTTTTATCCTTATCAATGCAAGAATGGGGAAATAACTTCAAATTCTAAACTGATGTAGTTATAAAAAACAATCTTACTATCTCTGTATCTAATTACTCCATTTGTGAAAAGGAGATAATTATCACCCACTCCATTTCTCAAGGCAAACTGGGAAAATAAAGGTCCCTGCATCAGAGGGATGAATGCTATAGAAGCGTTATCAGCCCATATAAAACAAACCAACATATAAATCAAGGTTTAAAATTCCATGCAGAAGGCAGTCACACAGAACAAACCACTGAACAGCTTCATCTAGTGAGACTTCTCTGTTCTGAGGGCTTTCATGTGGCACTGTGCTGTCACATACAGTGACATGAAGAACTTGGATCCATGGCTGGATCACTGAATACTAGACCAAGGGGAAAAATAAGGATAGAAACTGAGGAGATTACGAGTCAGAAACAGTATTACTTTCATTAACAATTATTTATTACTTTACTTACTAACAGCAACAATGAAATCTTTGTGCAGCTTGAAAGTCATCAGCGGTTCTGAAAGACACCTGGTTGTAAAATATTAAAAAGAAAATTTTAAAGAGAGTCATCACTCAAAGTCTTGTTAAGTTTTATGGGTGTGATTACGACAGCCCTCAACATCTGCACAAAGTATATTGGTATGTCCTACGAAACCCAATTCAGTGATGACTGATTACAAGTAATATACAATCCAGTCACGTACATAGTCTGAAAATCTCTTGAGCTGAATCTGGTGTCACCATCTAAATTAATAAGGGAACTATTACTGGCACTGACTTCAGCACAGAGACTCACTGTTTTCTGATTCCCAAGCAGCAGAACAGGAATAAATACAGCTGCAGAACATGGCACAGTGGGCTGCACAAGCGATCTTTTACCCATGAAAGGCAAAAACGTGATGAAATTTGGGACCAAAATTCTGATCATGGAGATCCTAGAAGAGTCATTCTCTGACCAGTAGACTGTGACTTGCTTTACAGACACAAGCACACAGCTGCTGCAGGCTCACGTTCTCGTTTCACACAATATCTGCAATGATTTGTGCTTTTGAAGATGTATTAAAAATTTCTTCAACCAAAGCCAGTGTTTTCAATGAGGTTTACATGAGCATTTCACTATAAATCCTAGGCATGTTTTCCAGAGTGAACAGGGACTTCTGCGATGCTGCCCTTTGTCAGAGGAGCAGTTGAGGAAATCTAGATTTTTAGAAGGCACAAAACACTCATCATCTGGGTTTAATGCTTTTTATTATGTTTCTTTTGAATGTTATATATATTTTGAATGTTATATATTGACATCCAAAAAGAGTGTTATCTTGGAAGTACCATAATTCTTGAAAATTCTGTCTCTTAGTGGCAAAAATTTTAAGAGAAAATGATAATGTTGGAGGGATATTTTGTTTGTGAATACACGAACAGCACGAGATAAAAACCTACGCTTTTGCACAGATTTTATTCTGTGGCAACAATAATGCCAAGAAACCTCACAGTACACCAGCTTAAGGGATGCAGAAAGACTGTGCACAACATGCTTTGTGGTTAACCTAAACATTTTTAAATCAAAACATGCAATTAATTAAATTCTGGCAAGTTTAGGGCTATATAAGGCATGACAATAAGGTAGAAAGTATCTGACACATTTTAGATTTATCATTATACATGATCACATGGACATCAGGCGAGATAATAATATACTCAATTATTACCATGCTAAAAGATACGAGAAGTGTAATAGGATTTTAATAAGCGAAAGATTAACGGGCCAGAAAAAGAATATCGATATTTGTGCAGCATCATACTCACCTGAGGTAGTTTTTTAGTCCGCTTGTTATTGTTTTATTGTCCCAAAGTTCCAGATCAATATCCATATCAGGGGGAGACTTAGGAGCTGGTAGAAATTTTAATTATGATTGTGTTATAGTTTGACAGACACACTAACTAGAAAAGCAGCAAAAGAGAAACTAACAGATTAGACATTTAGTTCATGTCATTACTTATTAGCCAAATTATCTACTAATCTCATCAATTTGAAATTTTTAATTTCTGCCAAAGTATTAGTAAAAATTAATTCAGCATTATTCAGTACCTGTAAACATTAGCTGTATGCACTGTTTCAAAGCGTAAAGTAAGCCCAAGTTGACATGGAATTACTATTGTATTTGGCTTAGACATTCAGATACAGGTAATATAAACCAAATTATGTAAAAGAGTAGAACGACTCTCTATTAAACAGAGTTATGCTGTGTTACAGAACTAAGCTTTGGAACCCTTCTGAAATATGCCAAATAGAACTTCAAAAGTACAATAAATGTATTTTATGAGTATTTTGCTTGTGTATATCAATGATTGCATGCAGAAACTGAATGCTAATGCATAAAAGAAACTAGGTAGATGGATCACTCATTTTAAGAGTGCAAATTCAATTTAGTGGAAATTCTAAATATACTGACACACTCTTTTGTGTACAGCAGTTAAGGCAAAAGAGACCACAGCACATATGCTGCATATTGACAAAGGTTCACTTCAGATACTTACAAAATATGGTATTCATCAGCTTTTGCACCTTGGAGTTTACACCTCCTATTCTGTACAGCCCCAGGATTGTAATACCTGCATTGGGAAAACAAACGCAACGAAAATAATGAAAATATGGTTATTTCAATATACGCTGATGCATCCCTGGTGTATGTTTTCAAATCATCTATATGTATTCATGGAAATTGTACAATTACGTTCTAAAGTACTGCTTTACCCTACTGAATGATCTTCTGGGATATTAACAAATGCATTCCACTGAATCCACACTATACTTTACACTAATCACAGTTCTACATTAACCGTACCCTTTCAAACAGAAACTACCCATACTAGCAAACAACAAAGAGATTACTGGGAAGAGTGAAAAATAAGACTCAAAAGCAGCCTTAAAACACATTACATGTCAAACAAGTTTATCATACCTAGACTTCAGTGGAATTACTATACATGTGTATTTGTTTAGAACATTGTCCCTTCCAATTAAGATATAATTGACATCTACAGAGAAATAATGATTGTACCCAAAATAAAAACATACATAGCATACCACAGCAACAATTCAGTTGAGAATTTGTATGTTATGAATGGATCCCCATGCAAAAGAGACAGTCAAGTCCCAATTTACCCATGTTTCATTTTTTTTTTAATAGCACAGATGCTAATAAAAAAATAAGGTTTCAAGTGTGACCTTCACAACACAGTATTTCAGTATTCCAGTGATGTTAATTTTATTGTTTTTAACTACCTCTTAAAACCAGCAGTATTCCCTTCTCCCCACTTCAGGTCTTACCATCTAAAAATTGCCCTATTTTTCTCTGAAGACAACATTCCAAAGTCTGATCTCACTTGGATAATCTAGGTGATTTGGTTCGAAAACTTTTTTCCCTGCCTCCCGGCAGGAAAAAAACACAAGCTCTGAGTCAGCAATGATTCAAAAGCTACATAACACTGTTACCTGTGGAACTGAATTCATGTTGGGCTCAGTGTTGCCCAGAGAGACCAAGCACAGAGCTTCTGGATCAGAAGGGAGCTGCACACCAGCACTTCAGCGCATGGGCAGGAGAAGATTCCCTCTTTTTATGGAGAACGATACACCCACACCTCTTCATTTGAAAGGGCTTAATTAAAAATTTGCTGTGAGTTTCAAGGTATCACCTCATCAGCAGATCGATTATTCTTTTTGTACATTCCCACTAGCAAACTATTAAGCTGTTTAAGTAACATGAAATTACAGAAAATGTTTAAAAATAACACTTAAATGATACGTTAAGAACTGCTGTTGGAACTTGTGGCAACAGTTATAGGCGTAAAGCACACGGATAAAATGTGAGAAGTACAAAACAAACGATGGACACACTTCAAAGCACAGCTGTAAAACAGGTAGAATTAATTGAAGTAATATTTGAGAAAAAAATAGTTGTAATAATATAATACATAATTTTCTATTTAATACACACCTCTTGTTTCTACAGCATGAATACATTTCCTCACAAAGTTGAAACCTGCTTCATTTAAGAACACTATAAAAAAGAAGAAAAAAAGTTAATCATTTTCTAATGTAGGAATACACAAAATCTCCCTGTTTAGCTACAATCACGTTAGTCAAGAAGTTCTGATGCACATCTATCCATGAGATTATGACACTCCTTCTGTAATAATATTCTTGTAGATAAATCCTTAGCACTTGAAATCCAACTTTCTAATCATCAGTGATTCACTATGACCAGAATATTGTACCGTTTTTTTCTGAGAAACCAGTAGCCCCTCTACAAACACAGCAGACACCTTGTTGCTTTAAAAGTGAATTCCTGTACTCCTCTCTGCTCAGGAAAATGCCTTTAACAGTTCAGGACCTACATTATGAACAGAATATATTCATTGGTTTTAATACGACAATACTCTTTGTTCCTTGCACATGCACATAACCGCTTGTAAAATGCTAATATAGGAAAACAATCTTTTTATTGACTTTAATTAATGAGCTTATTTCTAGTGAATGCACTTCTAGTTAACTTTTGTATCTTCAATGCTCACTGCTCCACTTACTTGTATAGAGAAGATCTTAAAGCAGCATATTTGTCACCATTAAAATAAACACCATCATATAAAAAACAGAGGTAGTGGCTTAAATTTTAGATTTCCAGAGTCTCAAATATAACTGCTATGAAGATGTATGTCCATATCTGACTCATCTCTCTCTCTCTGGGATACATACACCCATGCATGTAAATTATTTTTATGTATTTTTCTTAATATTATGTTAATAACATATATGTGTTAATATAATGTTAATACAATTATACACATAAATCTCATCGCATCCTTAAATATTTTATTACTTAGTGTATGTGTAATAGATACACATCCACCTAAAACCAAAAATATGTGATCCATATGGGATATTATTTCAACACACTACCACGTATTTACATTTAGGCAGACTACTACTGTTAAATATATTGTAGCTCTGAAGCCAATCAATTTTCTTCCAATTAGGTTTATAGTAGTACAAAAGTTGAAGGCTTTTGCACAGTTTACACAGCTTGCAATGTGATTCTGTGTAACCCAATCATGTAAGCCAACAAACAGTTATTTCACAGCAACAGAAAGAAAATGTAAAATAATTAATCTCACACGCGTACATCTAGAAACCAGAAGTTACAGACATCTAGCAAATTTGGTAACTCTACATAAATAAAGAGCTTACTTTCTTCCTTCTTGCTAATAATGGCTGGCAGTGTGTAGATCTGTAAAAAATAAAACCGCAACATGTCAGTGTTTGTGACTTAAATTCTCTATTGCCAGGTTTGTTGGCAGTTCTTAAGCGAGCTGCAACATGCTGTGTGTTAGCTTGCTGGCAGGGGAAAGCCAGCGGGCCTTTCACCCCAGGTAACAGCCCTGTGCCAGGACCTGAGCAGGTGCAGAGGGGGCCAAGCCCCGTTCTGGTTGTGTTTGCAGTTTTACACAGATGGTCACCTTCCCCACTGGGGAGAAGGCAGAGGGCCAGCTGGGTGGGTCCCACAAACCTACTCAGACTGGCCTTGAGATTCTACATTGACTGAAGATTTAATAGTACTAAATTTATGAGCACTAAAAAGTGCTATAAGTCAGATTTGCAGAGTCCAAATGGGTTACATTTCAGTACAACTACTGATCTGATTTCTGTACTGTTTCAGTCTAGCAAGAAGATTGTGAAAACACTCAGCTATTTCATAAAATCGACCAAACATTTTTTTCCCCTTGGATACAGGTCTGGTATCACCCTCACTCAGTGACTATTTTAAGAGCAGACTAATAGTGGGAAGAAATCTCAGACAAGCCTGTCCCTTCGTAGCTTTCAACACATTTTTACGTTCTTTGCAGTGCCTTTCAAGATGGTGCTGTTTACCTCACAATGCTGCCCAAAAGATGGTTTGTCTTTACCAGAGCAAAAACTACCACTTCACAAATGTTATCTGAACCATGAATCCTATTAGACAATATGCCATCATATTACTCAAACATTAAATATCCTAACATAATAATACATAAATAAAGGCTTAAACTCACTAATAGTTCTGCTTTTCTATTTTGTACCTATCTTCACTATGTATCTGTGATAGTGTCTCACAAAGAACAGAACTGTATTTGCCCATACTGTAACAGAGTATCTAAAATGCATTCTAGCTTCTTTCTTTAATATATGTGCCACAAAACTGTAAAATGAAATGAAAATGGAAAAAAAACATCCTTACTGGTTCCTTTCCATCCATTGCTTCGAGCCAAAGTTTTCGGTTGGATTCTGAAAAAGCTTGTAGTGTGATGATTCCAGGTCTGTCAGAAATATACATACATACTGAAGTCACTATTTTTTTTTCTCCAACAGTATACAAGGTCAGAATCTAAATGCATATTGATGTGCATACATAAAGGGCAGAAAAGTTAAGTAAATTTGATGGCTTCTGACATAACACAGTAACTCTGAGCTAGATTTAAAAACACTTCTGTTTCTTACAACTTCAGTACTGCAACACATAATTTTATATGCCTAAGCACTACAACCCTCTAATAGGTATTAGGCACCTCCATATTGCAAGATCAGTTATACACCCAGAAACAGCATCCAATACAACCCGTTTTTCAGTGGGGAGATGCTGAGGGTGGAAAACTTAAGAGCAAGATGCCTCAGCTGAATTTGATCAAATATGTCTACGCCTGAGTTGATTATCTACCTTCCTTTCATGGTCAATGAAAAGAAGTAGGTACTTTTAATCTGAAAGTCATCATAACACAATATGGACATTCAAAGCCAGTCAAAAGAAGTGTGCCTTAAAATGGTTGCCTAAAACGAGCAACTTGAGATAGCATCTTAAGTATGGAGATGTAAAGCCAATCGAGCTGAATACTATCACAGCGAAGGAATTTTTTATGCAAGAGCATTAAAAAAACCCAGTTCTTTCTGTGGGCTCTGCTTTAACTGCTATGCTAGAGGTTAAAAACATGGCATATACTCTCTGGTGATGAAGCTTTGACACTGCATAGAAAAAGAGCCACGAGAACTCAAAAGAGGTTAAAGGAACCAATTTTGATCTTTGTTCCTGAAATAATTACGTGAACAGACGTGTATATACAAAAAATTAGTCTCTATTTGTGATCACAGGCAAATGCATTCTTCAAGAAACGACTTAAAATTAATTCACTGATGTGCCAACATAGAATGCTCACAAGACAGTATTCCAACACTGTTTTATATTTATATGAACTCGTTCATATTCTTGGTGATTACCAAGATCAGTACTGGCCACTGCATCTTCTCTTTCTTAGGAGAAAACCAACTTTTACCAACATGACATTCAGAAGACATTAATGTTGCCCTTGTATATAAACTCCCACCAAAAATTTCTGGGTATTTCGTTGTCTGTTTATCTCCTCTGCTGACTACTTTCCTCCTGAATATAAAATCAATGGGAAAAGTGAACTTTCTATCAGCCTGTGAAAGTTATATCCTTACAATAATGACCAAGCAACTTTTGTATTTTACTGCCCTTTCACAATCTTCTGTCCAAGTTTCCAGATTGCATTTAACTTATAGGCCATGCATATTTGTAATGAATCAAAATGTCCTAAAGGAATAAATAACACGTGAAAAGTGCCTGCAACTATCTCTTTGATATGAACTTAAAGAACTTCATATGAAACATTATTCTGTGCAGATTTGTTTAACTTCAACACAATGAAAAAAAACCAAACCTCTCAAAAACTTCAATATCAAAACAGAAACGTTTGTCAATTGAATCTGTCTTTCTCCTGATGCAAGATTTGAGCTTGAATATTTCTGGTGAGCTTGTGACAAGGCCATTCTATAAAACAAAACAAACCAAAATTAGCACAGGCAGTATGCTGATATACCTTGGCTTCACATCTTAAATTCAACTGTATGAACAGTCGAAAGAATATGCCTTAAAATAGGGATTAAAATTATTTAGGAACATATACAATAGTTTATTTGTATATAAAAGAAGACTAAATTAATAGCTTTCTGTCACATTTGTTATTTGATCATTATATTTCAGAAATATTCAAAATTTTACAAACGTCTGCATATATAACATGATTATATGCTACAACTTAGAATGAATATCATATAACTCTGTCAATTCCCACATGTAGATAAAAAGATTTCTAAAGAATGAAGCTGACTAACTCCCAGTTCTGGCCACCATCATCATGACGCCACTCTCTATAATGTTGGGAATACTGATGCAGTCAGTGGATTTCTGAGAAATGTGAGAAAGTGAATGTCACCTTTGTCTTTAAGGGCAAGGAGAAGGATACAGAATCACAGAATTGTTTAGATTGAAAAAGACCTTTACAATCATCAAGTCCAACTGTCATCTAGCACTGCTAAGTCCGCTTCTAAACCATGTTCCTAAGAACCTCATCTACATGTCTTTGAACTCCTCCAGGGATGGTGACTCCACCACTTCCCACAGCCTGTTCCAGTGCCTGACAGCCCCTTCTGTGACGAAATTTTTCCCAGTATCCAATTTAAACCTCTCCTGGCGCAACGTGAGGCCATTTCTTCTTGCCCTATGTGAAACTACAGGCCAGTCTGCATCACCTTGGTCCTTGGGAAGGTGACGAAGTGAATAATCCTGCCTAACTTTTCCGAACATATTAAGGACAGAAAGGTAACTGGAACTAGTCAGCATGAACTTAATGAAGGGGAAATCATATAGGATCAACTTGATAGCCCTGTACAATGTGATTGATGGCTCAGCGGATGATGGAAGAACAACAAATATTGTTTAACTCAACTTTAGCCAGGCTTTTGACACTACATCATAATACAACAGGATGTTTCCTACTATGATCCCTCTTCTCTGCTCAGGACTGGTGAGACACATCTGGAGTGATGGGTCCAGTGCTGGGCTTCCCAGTACAAGAGAGACAGTGATGTACTGGATCAAGTCCAGCTAAGGGCTACCAAAGTGATCAAGGACTTAAGAAGGACAGGAAACTGCTGGAGAGAGTCCAGAGCAGGGCAACTAAGAGTATGAAGGGAGTGGAGCATCTCCTGTATGAGGAAAGGCTGAGGGAGCTGGGTCTCTTTAGCCTGGAGAAGAGGAGACTGAGGGGTGACCTCATTAATGTTTACAAATATATAAAGGGTGAGTGTCACGAGGATGGAGCCAGGCTCTTCTTGGTGGGAAACAATGATAGGACAAGGGGTAATGGGTTCACACTGAAACACAAGAGGTTCCACTTAAATGTGAGAAGAAACTTCTTCTCAGTGAGGGTGACAGAGCACTGGAACAGGCTGCCCAGGGAGGTTGTGGAGTCTTCTACTCTGGAGACATTCAAAACCCGCCTGGACACCTTCCTGTGTAACCTCATCTGGGTGTTCCTGCTCCGGCAGGGGGATTGGACTAGATGATCTTTTGAGGTCCCTTCCAATCCCTGACATTCTGTGATCCTGTGATCTGTCATATGAGGAGAGGCTGAGAGAGCTGGGACTGTTCAGTCTGGAGAAGGTGATTTATCTATAAATACCTGATGGGAAGGAGTAAAGAAGACTGAGTCAGATTCTTCTCAGTGGTGCCCAGTGAAAAGGCAAGAGGCAATGGGTACCAACTGAAACACAGGTAATACTTAAGAAAATACTTAAGAAAAAGGTTTGTTTTATGGTAGTCACATGCTGAAACAGGTTGCCCACAGAGGCTGAGGGGTCTCCATCCTTGGAGATATCTAAAACTTGACTGGCCACAGGCCTCGCTGACCTGCTCTGTTCAACCCTGCATTGACCATGGAGCTCCCCTCCAAGCCTGATTCTATGATTTTGTGCAAATGTGACTGATTTCCTATGCATTTGCAACTACCACAGCAGAGAAGTTGTTTAATAAGTAGTTTATATAAATTTTTAAAGAAATAGTTTTATTTAAATATTTAATTTGTCTATACTATGCAAGACAAGCATTGTTTCATGTATGAAAACAGGCTTATGCTTTGTTCACATTTTTGTCTTTGAACAGCTCCTGGATGCTTAATATAAATGATGGAATATACAGTTCATGTATGCATTCATGCACGTGAAACTTACCACTTTTCCACCAGATTTTGTTTCAGCTATATTCATTGTAAATGTTTTTGTTCCTTTATCGTAAGTGCAGTAATGTTTTACCCATGTAAATCCAAGAGGTCCTAGATTAAAGAAAAATAATATTAAATATAATTATTTTGGCATTTTATCATTATTTTAGTTGTAGTTAGATAAAGCAGAGAAATGAAACAAAAGCATCTACATGTAGCCTACAAAAGAAAAATCAAACCAAACTCCCCCAATTTTTTTAATTGGAACATGTTCTCCAGGTATAATTCTCAAGCAGCTTGATGAGGTTACCCAACAAAATTCCAGCAGACTGATTTTCTTTGTCAACTGGATGTGTAACAGCATTTTACTAGGGTAGACAGGCAGGAGACAGGTAAGATCCTGAGGATTTTTCTGCCTAGGAAATACAGTTGAGGATTTTACCAACTCAAGTGAAGCACTAAGATTCAGTATTACTTCCTTCCTCTGAGCAAAACCTTGAAGTCTGGTATTAGACACAGAAAACTCAATGAGGTAATGCAGTTAGAGTGCATTTCCCCTTTACTTTCAGAGCTCTTTTCAAAGGTAACAAATGCTTCTGGTAGCACCATAGGAACTCCATTCTTCTACCTGTTACCTTAAGGGAGTGGGTAAAATGGCACTGACTCAGAGACATGTTCCATCTTATGTAGCTGAGCACTGGAGGGTGATTTCATTATGGAAAAGGAAAGGAAAGTGAGGAACAGTGGACTCTCAAATAATAATGATTTAGAGATGAGGAGTAAAATACTGGATGGCAGAGGTGGCACTTTCAGCTAGAAACAGTGGCCTTTTATGCCTTGGAACGGGTCCTGCTGGGGAAGAGATGGCTGTAACAGTGGTGTACAACTGACAGTGTCCACAAACTGACAACTGCACACACCCACAATACCAAAGTATAATGTACTTATGGATTTACTAGTCTTCGATTGAGATAGCCACACATGAAATCTGCAGTGACCCCCGAGTAAGCGGGTGTGTGCTTTATCCTGGAGAGCTCACACCACACAACTTCCTAATCCTACTGCAAAGTACTGGATTTCTGATGAGGAAGATGTTTTCACTCCTGGATTACCCAGAGCTTTGCTCAGTCCTTCCTGTGAACCTTCATTCACTAATCTAAACACAAAACCCTCTTGAGTTTAAGCTCAACGCTATTTTAAACTTTGGCCACTAACAGAGTTTAGATACAGGTATTTATAATGTGTTCTTTGCTGTGAGGACATCATTTCCATAATTCTCCCCATATCCCAGAAGTACAGCCAAGATCTCTCACGATTTTCTGGAAATAAAAAGTTTACTATAGCACAGAGAACAAGATAAGCTCCCAAAATTCTTACAGATAGATCTAGAGGAGTGGTGCACTGGAGAGGACAAGGTAATTCAGGTTTTTGCAGTGTGACTGCTCCCCCTTGGGCCAGAACACTATGGCTATAACTGGACTGGTTAATAAAGAGTGCTGGCAGCATTCACAGTCACTAGATAACACATAGTCAATAGGTAACTTGGACAAAGTTGCTTGATTTTTGAGGTTAGGAAATTTAGCACAGAGGGTGGGATATTCTGTGCAAGCTGCTCCCAGTGGCAGAAAAGAGCCCCATTTATTTCATTAATACCAGTGTTGACACAGCTTCCGGGTCACAGAGACCAAACACAGTGGCTGTGTGTGAAGAGGTACCAAGAAGGAGAAGTGTTTCTTTCCCCTTGGACAGCATTGGGCTTCAGAGCCTGGCATTCAAACGCGGTCCCCCTCTGCAGAGCCATCACCAATGCAGGTGACAGAGTAAAATACCTATATATGATGCAGTACTGTAACTACTGTGTAAAGTCAGAATAGGAAAGGAACAGATGATATTTTCAACCCACATGTGATTTTCAAGTTCATTTCAATGGGAGTTACTCATGGGAAAATATTATCTTGATTTTTCAAAGTATAGTATATCTGAATCTTCTAATTCTTTTTAACATGAAAGAACTCTGAGTTAAATATATATATGCATATAGATATATATATACATATTTTTAATGTCAACAGTTAAGTAAAAATGGAAGGTGTTAAAACCAAGCCTAGTAGTTTTGCTGTAGCTGCAATGGCTTTGTCTTCTAAATGTAGCCTTCCACAAAGGTAGTGGACATGCAAAAGATTGCATTGGTCATAAAAGTTGGACATCTGGCAATCCACCAATGTAGATGTGGAAATGTACACAGTCTGCTAAGCCAAGTCAGAGAAAGTTCTTCCGTTGCCTCCGTTTCACAGGGAAGTAATGTCATGAACTGACAAGTCAACTCAGCCTCAGAATTTAACAGAATTCTGTTCCTATATAGTAACTTATTTTCACTTAGCAAAACAAAATCTATAATAATGCTAAATCAGTTTTTCTTCTGATGGCATTTCATTAACTCTTCTGGCATATACAAGAAAGATGAGCCCTCTGAGAGCAATTTTAGATGAGTTTAGAAGTCATCTGTTTTTTTCATTAATTGTAACCAGAAACCTACACTGAAACTTAAAGTTACTCATGACTGTCCATCTGAATAAAAAGCAATTCATGGCCTACTGCCATTTTCTTCAAAATACATACTTACCAGCATCCATTTCACTAATAAATATATGCTGATTTAGTTTTACTCTCAAGAATACCAAGTATTTAACCCAGTTGTCCAAAATTTGACATGAGCCTATGGGGTGATGGCTGTAAGAAAGTAAACCCACATGACAAGGAAATAGATAACTAATACCTTCCCCACTGACACAGAGATCACAGACCCTATTACTCTTTACTCCAGAATAAACTAATGAACAAATTTCTTTTCAGTAAGAGGATGTCAAGTTGGCCTCTCACTATTTAATGAAGCACAGCGTGTGTCCAATGCTTCACTCCTTTTCTCCTTCCCCCATTAGCAGGGCTCAGTGTAATTTCCACTTAACAGGGGTTTCTTTTATCATTATTACGCAATTAAAACATAAAGAGTCTTCTTAAAACTTCCAGTGCTACTGAGGGCGAAAGTGGCTGAGGTTAACGGTGACAAGCATTGAGGTTTATTTCTTTTAGCTCACATATGGAATAAAGATTAATTTAATTACGTTATTTGGAAAATCAATTATCTATAACTCCATGTAGTCTCTTGAGTTATCATCTAAAAGGGGAGCAGTGAAGAAGATCTCATCAAAGCTGAGATCAACTGGAGTCAAGTCTGACACAGGAATTCAATATCCAGATGGCTTCTATTTCTTTTTTTAGATTGAGAAATAAGGTGTAAAGATGTATTTAATAATTTTTGCACAAACATCAAACTTGTACAAGTATGTACACACTATCTCAAAATGTTGCTATATACTTTTCTAATGTCAAGTTGATTCTACAGCAAATAGAAAAATGAATAAATAAATAGACAAATCTGGGTACGCCATATAATAGAAACTATTTTTCTGAGGGTTTTGCACATTCCTACCTAACACAGCTAGTTTGGCTTGGTTTTCTGTACTGGTTAGGGTATAAACCAGCGGCAGCTGATACTTGAGGTGACGTATAGTTTTGAATTCTCTCATATGACTTTTCACATATTTCCTGGTTCTGTTTTCATTTACAACAACATCTATTGTTGGGTTCTTCAAAGTAGTTTCAACAACTTTAGTTTTATTCCTTCATTTAGTTCACCACTTCATTCTCATGTCTCATGAAGTGAATGAAACATAGGATAGATTTACAGCTATTTTGAAGCTGGCGGACTGTATTTAGGTCACTTTTCTTCCTCTTACACCTTTGTTTTCAATTATGTGCATGTTCATTTAACCTTAGGTTGACTGCAAGGTGAGGGGCAGCCAGCCAGAGCAGAGCTGGCTACCACTAAGCCACTGGGGTGGCCAGTAGCAGGGACCCCCCAAGGACCCAGGTGCAGGAGCTGAGTTGCTTACAAGTGTTTTGATCACCACCCCATCTGACTGCAGCTACTTTGAGTGCTTTCCGAAAAGTTAAACACTTATTTTTCGTTTGAACCTCTCAATCATTTGGAAGGCAGCCACAGCAGAAGTCTGCAGACATTCAAACACAGAGCTCTTGTGTTGTCCTGCTAATTAAACAACTTTCTCGCCCTTACATTTGTTGCTGTGCCTTTCAAATCAAAAGGTGTATCTGTTTTACTCACGTTTCTCCTGCACATAGAGATAGCCTTCCATTGTCCACTGACTTGGTGGTCTGTAATCCTGGTTGGCTGATTTCATTCTTTGCATGAGTCTCTCCACTTCTTGCCTAGTGCTTTCGAAATTATTCCTGGTCTAATACCCGGGAAAAGAAGCAAACAAAATACCATATTATCTCACGTAAATTCTAAAAAACACTGAAGAACTAATTGTTAATAATGCCAAGGACACTGTACCAGAGACCAACAGAAGCATTTACCAAAGATAAAAAAAGGAAAAACAAACCGAAAAAAAAAAAAAAGCAATGAAGAATAATACTCTTCATTGCCCTAGAAGCCTAGGAATAACACAGTAACGAAGAACTCAAGCACACAAGTGTAAAGAAACATTGAGAATAGTAACTTTCCTCTTTCTGCAGGTCAGTAACCTCAGAACAGAGGTAATTTCATATCTTCAGGTATGCTTACACAGCATTTTGCAGACTTTCTCTCCATGTACTCTAGAATCCACAGACAGAAGCCAGGCTGAACTAGAAGCTGCTGATGGCACAGCCCTACACCTGATGTAAGAAGTCTCACTGAACCACTTGAAGTATGGTGCAGAAAACATGAGTTTGGTTTAATGCCAGGCTAATGTCTAAATGGCTGCAGTCTCTCCACAAGTGTATCCATATCTGCAGGAATACCACAGCTGCTGGTACTCAGAACAGTCAGGTTAACCACACTGTCATGAACATTTTTTTATAGGATTGTGCAAACGGTGCCAAAAGCACAGAAGGACTGTGTCTGACCTAAACGTCGTGTGTGTAACCAGGCATCTGGCCAAGCAAAGAATGAGGTACAAAGGTGGGTTATTCATATTTTCTAATATCTATATTCATGTAAATGCATGTTTTTTCCTGTTGAATTCAGTAAGACCCAGGTTTCCGTCCACACACCTACCACGATGTAGTAGAGAATTATTATGAGGTGTCAGAGGTTTGATAGGTTGCTACTAACATACCAGATGTTGAACACTTTGTTCCTACAGGTAATAGAAAAGAAAAAAGATTTTTGGAATGTTTCTGTGAAGCCATCTTACAGACTTTAATCCTGACCAGCCAAAAAGAAACTCTCTTGGTTTTATACACTGGCAAATACTTTCCCCTCTTCATGGGCCATTCATGGAGTTGCACAGTAGTATAATAACACACATGTTAAATCTTCTTCTTGAGGATAAACATTATTATTAGAGACGAAGGTAAAACTCCTCTCTGAGCTTTCTGGACAATACTGTTAGGGTGAAGTATCAATTCAAACCAAAGTTAACAGAAATCATTTTGATACCTTCATGAGGGACTTGCCATTGAAGGATGAATGTCCCCATTTTGAGAGCTTATAGCTGTTTTTCTATCAAGTTTTTAATTACTACAATTTAGGAAGCCAGGACTTTGAATTAAATTATAGAAAACAAAGCCAAATGGACATACAAAGCACACCACTGGCCAGCTGAAACAGCGAACACAACAACAGGGCATGTTAGGATGCGGTGACCTGTGAAGAGCTGTCAACCTGCCACTGCTCTGCTACTCCTACGGCTGTTACTGCTCCTGCAGGACAATTTTAAGAACAAAAACAGCAGTTCAGGTCAATTATTCTCCAAGACCTTAACACAGTGTAATGGAGAGGAGTACTTTTGACAGCTACAACAGATGGGCTGAACACAATTGTCCCTGAACACTGTCCTCAGTTTGTCTTGCCCTACACCTTTCATTCCAGTCTGAGGTTGGGCGATGCTGTGAGTGCCAAGTCAGCAGACAGCCCAGCTGGTAAAAGGAAGCTCTTGATCTAGATCTGGAGCCAGGATCCAAGTTTCTGTGTAAAAGAAGTGAACAACATCCCATACCCCACTGTATCTTCATGTATGTTTATCAGATGTATAAATATAATAAAAAATAATAATACATAACTCTGCCTAACTTTACATCTCTCTCTGTAGTCTATTTACAACTTCAAGTTGTACTTACGTAGTATTTAAGAAGAGATTAACTATTTAATTAACATTGAAACTGAAAAAATCCTTTAACAGTTCTGTTTCTCTAGATATAAGCACAGAAGATACTAACATATTCTGGCTTACAATGCCAGTTTTGGTCTGCGCTGTGGGCTCTTGCTCCTCTCAGAACTTGCCATATTAAAGTAAATGAATCTCTGGACTGAAGCACATTTTTCACCCTTTCACCGAAACTGTGCTGTACAACAACACTGACCCCTTGTGCCTTTATCTGAAACAGTCTCAGCAGCAAACCAAAAGTAGTAAATACATAATTTGAAAGGACAAGGGGCTGAGATGTTCTACCTTCAGAGAACATTTGCATTTTGATCCAAAAGGAAAAGGTTAATCATGTAGAAAGTTTTGTCTTATTTCCCGAAGCAGTGCTTTAAATGGGATCTATACGTACATATGAACAACACAGAAGGGGAAGGGGCTACATAGGGGTGCTGTGCGTGTTTAATCACAGACAAACCTGGAAGAGTGCAGTTCTCCTGAGAATACAGATCTACACTAACAGTGCTAAAGCAATGCTGTTGTCTAACTTTAAGTTAACATATGTCTCTCTAACAGCAAGATGCTACAGGGAAAATGTCAAGTGTTTTATTTTCCAGTAACCTACAGGGAACAGCAGTTGAGCGGGGTAAGGTGCTCCTGTGCTCCCAGACACGTTTCATATTCCTTTAGTTCAGTGACCAAGGCACTATCCACAAGAGCTGGTGCCAGATTTTCTAAACCATTGTAGATTTTTTTTATTCTAATGGAGCTACAAAAATTTCTGTTGAGTATCTTTTCTTGAAAGAATGAAATGGAAAAGAAATGGAGTCACCCCAAAATACAGCTTTTGGAGTAAATGACAGAATGACAGAATTCCTTCCTTTTTTTTTTTTTTTTTACTGGAATTTGAAGTTACTTGTCATGAAAAATGTAGGGCTGGCCCAATGTTAACAAGTTGAACTTCACTTTTTGCCTTAAAAGCAAGTGATAGTAGTTCTAATGCAGATCAGGTGTAAAGATGTTTTGCATATACTTACTTGGGTATCCTTGGAAATGTAACAACTGAGTTAACACAGTGAAATAAATACAGAATCACAGAGTCGTTTAGGTTGTAAAAGAGATTTAAGATCATCAAGTCCAACCGTTAACCTAACACTGTCAAGTCCATCACTAAACCATGTCCCTAAGCATCACATCTACACGTCCTTTAAACACCTCCAGGGATGGCGATGCAACCACTTCCCTGGGCAGCCTGTTCCAGTGCCTGACAACTCTTTCTGCAAAGAAATTTTTCCTAATATCCAATCTAAACCTCTCCTGACACAACCTGAAGCCATTTCCTCTTGTCCTATTACTTGTTACTTGTGAGAAGAGACTGACACCCACCCTGCTATATACACACTTGTACGTGTGTATACACTTGTGTATGGCAGTTCCGATGATCAGAAAAGTATGCTGATTAAATGCATTTTTGGTATTTCTGAAGGCAATGGTGCTTTTGGGCGCAGTTAATCTTGTATGTATTTTACCACCAAACTCAGACCAATCTACAGGAAAAGATCCATCTGCTCAGTTGAGGGTAACTCTCTACATAAATAATAGACCCTTTCTTCCAGTGGAACTGAATGCTTGTGAGAGCTGCTCATGGAGGAGGAAGGTCCCACCAGTTCTCTGATGTGGACAAAACAAATCCAGAGAACAGCCAGAGCACAGCTTTCCAAGTATACTTAATATACAGTGATAAGCTAGCAGACAGCAGAACAAGCTTTTTGTGGCGATCTTAAAGAAACAAACCACATCATTCTATACTAGTTGGAGCATTTTTGGGACATACACTTACTGCACAAGACAGGCCCCACTCTTGAGAAAGCATTTACAAATATTTAAACCTATCTGGACTGCTATGTTTTCTAATCAAAACTTGGTTGCTGTCCTTTTCTGGTTCCCGGTCCCAAAATTTTGGCCTGGAAATCATAAATTGACTTTCTGTAGATTAATTTTTCCAAAGTTACTTGTTGACAGAAATCTTTGTGACATTAAATTACCAAAAATAACTTTTGCCTATTCATACATAAATTTGACTTCAGCTTACTGAAACATTGCAAGATTTAGAGCCCCAATAAAGTGCTACGAGTCTACTTTAATATCCTGAAATTAAATTAGCAAACCAAATGGTGTAAACACAAATCATCCTTACATTCTGCAAATTGAACTGCAGCTGCTGCTTGTATGGTGCAAACTCCTGAGCCAGTTCATATCCTTCATGGTAAAACGTAAATAATCCTTGAAGGAAGGCCAAGAGCTGAAAAAGTAAAATTGAGAAGCATTATATATTTTTAATACGTGCTCTTAATGCTACATAACACCAATAGAACATACACAAACTTATATGTAATATGTATTGACTGTGATAGTGAAAAAGTAGTTCTTAGCAACTCCTACACACTTCTTCTATTCAGGTGAATATTAGAAAACAAAAACTAAGGATGGTTGATTTTCTGTTAGTTTTCAGCAGCAGAATATGGCAAACCATCAGCAAAAAACATTCTGTGTCTTAGCTCCTGGAACAATCTAAGTTTTTATTGCTTGCAATTGCAAAGGTTTGCTGAACAAGGAATCCACAGTCACACCTTAAGGAAGAGAGGTGTTAAACATGTTAAACATGAAGTTGTCATTTCCATAATAATTTAACTCACTGTCCTAGTTATTTTGTCCAGTTTTTCAGCTGGAGTCTTTGATAGTGTGCGTTTTCCAAGTTCATACTTTCAGAGTTCAAGGTTTTTTCCTTCAAAATATTTTTTTCACTTTCTTCATAGTAATTGCTCAGGCTATGACCTATTTTCCACAAATGAGACTCTTGAAAGTATGTTTTGGACAGCTTAATACAACACAAGAAATCCAGACTATTTCTTCCTGCTCTGAACAAAATACAAATTCTATTTGGTATGTCTGTGACTGACTCCAATAGAACAGTTGAAGCCTGCACGTATCTGGTTGAAAGCCCTTTTTAAAGTTTGCTTTTAAATAATGTTTAAGTAGCAAAAAGTGCAACTAGATTTTCTGAACATTTAATCTTAGCTGTCTAATTAATGCATTTTTACCATCTAGTAGTTTTAAAAGCCTTCTAACTCTTTCCATTTTAAATTTTAAAAATATTTTGACATTGCTGTAAGTCTTCTTACCTGCTGTTAAATAACAAGCATTTAATTCTTTATTATGGACTGTTTTCTTTGCATATATAATTTAGCTTACATACATCCAAGTAAACAAAACAACAAAAGAAGACATATTAACTTGGATGTACAATAACAAAAGCTATAACACCATGACAGATTTATCTTGGTGTATTACAGCCATTGAAAAGCTAATCATCTAGGTTGAGTAACTGGCTGTCCAGGCTGCCTCCTAACCCAGTGAAAAAACACAGGTATTCGAGAGAATAATTCTGTTTCCTTTTTTCAGGCTTCTCTTTCAGGATGGGATGAATGATCCAATGGAAACATTTATCTCTCTCCATTGACTACTGAAGTAGCCTAGACTCAGGCAACAAAAATGTTATCATTCATATTTAATGCACTTTTCTTTGTGTTACCAATGCTATAGATTATTGAAAGTGAAACAGCATAAAATTGCAGCTTTTACTGTGTTTATATTTTCCTTAAATTTACACTCAGCCCTACTTGAAATGTAGTTAAATTGTTCTGCCTCCCTCTTTCCTACTGCTCACTAAGAAACTGCTGGACTAAGGTAACACGTATATATCAGGGAAATAGCTAAAATAACATTTTGCAATTTTAGGGCCCCATCCATTGCAGCATCGCAAGACATTCCACACCCTTTAATGTGCAGATTTTCATGGCTTGACAGATGAGGGATCAAGGACGCAGCACTGTGGGCAGAGCAGCTAACGTGATGACTTGCTGCTGCCAGACTGGAGTCATGCTCCCCCTTCCCACTCCTGCTCCCCTCCCCACTCCGCTTTGTCACATATCCCGCACATTCTTGTGCCACCTCTGGCACCACTGAGCCCTTTGGCAAGCATCTCTGCCTGGGGAAGCCGGCTGTTCTGCTGCGTTGGTCAGTTAAACAGTTCGAAGTTAATAGATCATCAGTGCTGGCACAAGTAGAAGTGTGAAGACATGGCTGGGAGAAGGACTTCCTTGTTTTTTTTGGGTATTGCAGGATCACACAGAATCACAGAATGTTAGGGATTGGAAGGGACCTAGAAAGATCATCCAGTCCAATCCCCCTGCCGGAGCAGGAACACCCAGATGAGGCTACACAGGAATGTGTCCAGGTGGGTTTGAATGTCTCCAGAGTAGGAGACTCAACAACCCCTCTGGGCAGCCTGTTCCAGTGTCTGTCACCCTCACTGAGAAGAAGTTTCTTCTCATATTTAAGTGGAACCTCCTGTGTTCCAGTTTGTACCCATTGCCCCTTGTCCTACCATTGGTTGTCACGGAGAAGAGCCTGGCTCCATCCTCGTGACACTCACTTTTTGCAGGGCCTCTACAAGGGGTGTGAATTCCGGAACCACATCCCACATCAAGTGAAAGGCTCCTCTGCTTGTGTAAATTGTCTCAGCTTTACATGGTTTTCTGCCCAGCTGAAATCATGATCCCAGCTAAGGACCTGGCTCTGCAAACCTCTTCCTGGTTATTCAGGTGGTTCTGAGGAAGGTCCAAATACAACAATTTATCTTCAAATCTCCGATTATGTGAACCGACAGAAAGAGTTCTATAATTTCAAGGTTTATAATGTAATTCTAGAAAGAATTATATAAAAGAAAAGACAGAAAACTAACCTTTCTTCTTTATTAATAAGGTATAAGGAAATTATAACCAAGGCTCTGTTCTGGCTCCAGCTGTGCAAAGCCCCAACCTACAGTCCAGGTCCAGTTACTCATCCACATCCCCAGTTACAGCTGATTCAGATACAGCAGCATAACTACTCCTGCACTTACTCCAACTTGTTTCAGTCAAAAGGACATGGATTAACTTAACCTGTGAGTAGGACCCTGCTGCTAAACCCACCCTTTTCAGGTAAAGCAGCACTGCAGGAGCAATAACAGCGCTCAGCAGAACTGCAACCAGAGCAGAATGTTAAAGCAACCAAAATTACAATAAAGGAACCAGTGGGAGAAAGTTTCAGTATGTCAGCTTATGCCTGAATGATCAGAATGAAAGATCAACTTAAAGGGCATTTCTGCAGAATGTATTATAAACCGTTTAAATTTCAGCTTCAATACTTAAAGAAAATATTCTTCCACCATACCAAACGCTTTTACAGATTACACAGAGAAATACTGAGAAGGAAAAAAGAAAAAACACAAGATGGCAGCAAAGCTGAATTTATCAGAAAGCAAAAAAACAGCAGCTAAAAAACCCTGAGAAAAATCTGAATGCATTTTAGTTAAAGCACTGCTCAGGTATTCTGGCAGTTGTGCACTGCAGAGGATCCAGCCTTGAGGTTCTCTTGGTCAAATACACTCTGAGCAGTTAAAAAAACAGGGATAAAAGTAAAAATATGCTTATTATATGCAAGTCTTAGACCAGCTTATTCAAGTTCTGTGTTGAAAAAAAACACACTGAGGATGGCATTTGCTCCTATGTATGTGTCAGTAGTGGTGGAAGAACAGGCACCAGAAAACGCCATGTACCCAGTGGGCCTGTGCTGTTAATGCATCTTCATAACCAGTTCCAGCGGGACAGGTACAGCCACAGCCCTGCATGGAGAAGATCTAAAAGCCAAGGACTTTTGCCCTTCGCTTATGCTCCCAGTGGATGTTTCTTGTTGCTGGTGTTACAAGTGGCACTGCTGCTAAAGGCAGGCTCATAATTTTAAAAAGATTTGTATTAAATAATAAAGAAAATAAAACCAGCCCTTTTTCATTTCAAAAAAGATTGTCAGAATGTATTTCAAAGTGGTCTTCAGGTGCCTGATGTGTTCGTATCAACAATTTTTCATTTCAACAAGGGCCTTATAGTTACCTCAGTCTGCCTACCTAATCAGTCACAAAGCAAGGTCTGAACTCCGTAACACAATGCTACTCACTAGCCCAGCACCGTGAGGATTTCAACACAGAACCTGAAACAAAATCCAGCTATTTCTTGAGACTTTATTTATTTTTATGTAGAGCTGGTGACCTCAAGACTGCCTGGTCATTTCATTCTCACAGGAAGAAGACTGTACTTAGGTTTAGGATAGGCGAGGAATTTAACCTTTGGCCTGCAGCACATCAGCCAGAAGTCCCTGTCTCCCTGGTTTCATTATATTTATAAGTAGATAGCACCAGAAGGTACTTATCCATCAGATTAAAGTGAATGCAGTAAATAACATAGAAAATCCAAAGAAGAGGAAATTGAGTTTAACACCCCCAGTCAAGTGTCATGGAACTGCATGCAATTACAGGCAGGGTTTGTTGGTTGTTTTTTTTTTTCTTTAAATAAACATGTCTGGGCTTTCATGACATTTCACGGACCACCCTCACATTTCAGATAGTTTACTGCTTACGAGCTCTGTGCCCGGATTCCTACAGACCAAGGAAACCCTGGCATTGCTGAGGGACAAAGCGAAGCTCTAGGAAGGAGTTTGTATTTCTCCTAACAACCGTAATATCCTCAGAAAGATGTGTTGGTTTGGACTAGCGTCTCCGCGGCCATAAGGACAAAGCTAGGAACAGAGATTGTTGTGCCTTACTTTGTCGTGTTGTTTAACTTGCTGTGAATTTTAACACTGACTTGTCCTTGAGAAAAAGTTTAGATTTATGATCTTTACGAAAAATAGGCAGCTGTCAGTTACTCACATTCTAATACACATTAGCAACTCCTTGAGACAAGATGCAGAGAACAGCAGAGAAATCCAGGGGCTGAGGAGCAGCTGCAAAAGTCTACTCTAAATATTGTAATCCTCTATCCAGAGTATGAGTCATTAACATTTTGTATCTTAAAATCTCTCCCCATTCTCCTCCAGGAAGGAACATTCTCCACTCTCACCAACTTCTAGTGTCCTACTGCCCCAGTGTAACCCACCTGGCATTTTTGCTTGGCTGCTTCTCCCACTCCGGCTCCCAGACTATCCCTATCTTTTGGCATGGACAAACTGCAGGTTCTGAAAGGAGCTCCAGCAGACCATGTGCTTTTCAAGTTCTATTCCTATGTCACGAACGTGTCTTTCTTTCACATGGGCATCACAATTGCCTCCTTCACTGCACTAACAGCCTTTCTTTTATTTTGCTAAACTGGTCTTCAAAGAGTCTCTTAGTGACACATCAGTCTGCAAATCATACAGAGATGTGAGACTGAGCTGATAAATCAGACAAAACCAGCACAAGCACTAGAAGGCACCACAATGAGCAGAGCTCCTGAGGAGGAATGTCTGCATAGACACATGGCCAAGCACCTCCTAGCATTTGAGTGTCCATAGAACACACAGAGGAAAATGAATAATATGGCAAATCTTCTGAAGGGTGATTTTGAAGTGTCAGGCTTTGTCCTCATCTATTTGCACCTAGCAGCACATGCTCATGCTTCCAACATCACTTACATAAAGTATGCATTTTTAGAAAGTCTATTTTGAAGACTTTTTTTTTTAAACTTTCTCTTGTGCTATTGCTGATGTGTATTATAATTACTTGGTATACGTTGCCTTATGGGTTTTAGTAAATTATTTTATTCCATCACGTAGTATGCAACAGATTAGAAACAAAAAAATAACAATTTTAAGGGTTCAAAATTTTGTAACTTGTGTTACAACTTAAGTTCCACTTATATGCAGATTGATTATAAAAACTTCACACCCGAAGCCAGAAGACACTGCCTACAAGGGCTATTTATTACCCAGTCACCAGAGTATTTCCCATACCTGTGTGTCACAAACAGCATACCAGGCTAAAATGCCTATCAATCTGACACAGGATGGCAACTGATGCACTCAAAAGTAAATTTTACCTACTAGGTGTGTACACCTGATGACAAAAATACCCAGGTCCACATGACTGAGTTTACCAGTAACCTCCCGCTAGCTTGCTCAGTATCAGCACTGATGAACCGAAAAATCACTCTTTCATTTCGGTAATTCATAGCTGCTGCTATGATGGCTGACATAGTGTGGGGATAGCTCCTGGTCAAAAGGATAAAGCTTAGTAACTCCAGCTACAATATATAAAATCTAATTCATTTTTCCTCTCTAGCTAGCACATCAAATGAAAGACAGCTTATTTTAAATATATGCAATTGCACAATAATATTTCCCAATGTACAAAGTCTTCTCAATACAGAAAGTTTCTATGACCTTACAGGAGCATAAAGTTTCCTATACCAGGGTCAGAACTAGGTCGAGCCTGCTAGATTTTTCCAGGATGTGAGAGTTTTGCAGAAGCAGACAGAGAGAGACACTCTGGATTAATCTGTGACAGGTAGAAAAATGTTCTTATTTAGGAATCCGAGCAAAGTTTTAGTCTCTAAGATTTGGCAGCTGTATGCCATAAAGATAGGATTTCTGTAAGTACTGCTTGCTGAATCCAGGTTCATTAGTTTGCATCAATGTCAAACATTCACTACACAATACATTCTCATCTCATGGAGGGGAGGCATCTAAGAAGCTCTTCTTGGTGACACTGGGTGTTAGAGATGTGATTCAACCTGTGTCACAACCAAGAGTGCTGCTTCAGTTAGTTACAAGGGAGCTGGAAGACGGCATGGAGAGAGAAAAAGTTATACTTGTCATGTTCCTCTCTCACAGCTGGTGCTCTGCGATGCTCGAAGTGCTTAACGGGAAGGGACAGGTGACACTGGATGTTCCCTGTCCAGGACTACAGGTACTAACGAAATAAGGCAATTGGCAAGCTACTCCTGCATGACAAAACAAAACAAAACTCCAACCAAACAAACAAAAAAATCCCTTACCCATCCTAAAAAAAACCTGATTTTTCACTTTATTTCATGTATAACTCAGAAAAACATATGTGTACACTGCCTACATGGAATATTTAAATCTGAAAACTGGCTCAAAATTTCAGCCATGAAACCATGGTATTAGGCAACATCCATTATGTCTTGCAAGACACAACATTACATGTTGTCCCATTAAAATGTTATGCACACTTCAAGTCAGCAGACATTTCACTTCACAGTAGATATGATACTCTTATGTAAACCTTCAATAAACATCGAAAGTGCCCAAGCCAAGATCTTACTGTCTGTCTATATACAAACAACCTGCTATCACAATTTTAAAAGGGAGCAAAAAACAGATATTTTAAATTCAATTTTCAGCTTTAAATGTGTGCATTCTAAAGAAAATGAAACACAAAACTTACAGGTTCAACAAATTCAAATTTCTTTTTCTCTTGTACTTCTTGAATTTTAAAAACATATTCTAATGATGCTTCATAAAAGTTTTGGTGTTCTCTGTCAATCTGTGTATCTGCCTAAAAGACAAAATGAAATATAGACAACATTAATTTACCCTCATGATTGCTTTAAAATCAGATTTTGTCATTAACAAACACATCTTCCATGAGATTGCTTTACAAGCTTCATGGGATTCAGTTTTCTTCCTGAAAATTAGAATACCAACTTAGAATATCTAAATTCAAGTTTAAGGAGCAAACATTACACATCTCAGCCTCATGCCTTTGCCCTGTGCCTTTTTGATTTCCTCTTTATTTTCGCACTTTAATATTCTGCTTTTCAGGAGAGCCTGGAGAGAAAAGAAAGGTGGCAGCAGGAACTCTGTCTCTGGTATATGGAAAGTTTAGAAATAGTAGAGAGTAGGAAAGTAATTAAGGAGAAAGAAAAAAGATTAATATCTCTATTGAAATGTTTGAGTATCACATGCACTTAAATATATGTATTTCTCAACTTCCAATATCTTTCCAAGAAGGTATTTTCTTTCTTAAATACACTGTCTTTAACTACATCTTGTAACCTATTATTTCATAGCATGAGTCACACGCTTTTGGAATATGAACATTTTTAAGTCCTTAATCTCGTAAATCAATTATTTTTCACATTTTAATTTTTGAATACAAGAACAAGGCAATACTTGTCAGATGTGCCTGAATAATACCCACCCGACATGAAGACCTAGTACCAAAACAAAGACTTCTGCCTAAACAACTAAAGAATTAACTCTTATCACTGATAAAGAGTAATAGGCTTTTATCCTCAATTTAAACAAGCCATAAGAGAGGGACCTAACAGACAAGCAGTGCAGTATGTGGATAATGCCTAAAGAAGAGACACAGATTGCATTTTAATTCATCTTTCGTCATAACAAACCATTTTCTCAAACAAATACCTTCTGGGCTACATTAGTCTTAGGTCAAAAAGAAATTTTATCAGGTATTTGCAATGTGAGTGAAACCAGCTCAGCTATTTTTGACGTGTGCCATTCTCTAGTTTTATTCTGGCACTAAAAATAACAAATATGGGAAAACTGGAAAAGCTAGATATTGTCTTCACTTGCTAGCAAACTTTAAACCAGTAAACATCATAAAAGAGGCTTAGCAATTTTAACAGTAGAAATGAAAAACGTCAGTAATTTTCTTCAGGCAGGGCTTGGTCATCAATAACATTATATGTAACTAACATCGCTTCTTTAGTTAAGGACATGGTTTGACCACACAGGCTCTTAATAATATTGATCCACTTCCCTAGAGTAGTGCTCTAGCGCTACTTCACAGCATGGGCTTCAGTGGTATCTTTCAAATGGTTCAGCACTTAGCATTTCCTTCCCATGACTACGAAAAACTTATCAGGAAATAAAGTACAAAAACTAATAATACAAAGCAGAAATCAAGCACTCAAAATTCCAATAAACAAGTGCTTTACCACGGAATTGTCCTGGTTTTGTTAAAAAACAAGTTTCTCTTTTAGTGAATTTGCCTGTCAGCTAAAGCCTTCATATTAGCTGCATTTTCCTGGAGAACCAGATACATGTTTTGGTAAACCTAGCAATGGAATGCGAAGTTATTGATTATGACAGATTCACATCTCGCGAGAGGGACAACGAGAAACAGGTGACCAAGAAACTGGCCAACTGTGTATAACATCCCATTCATGTGAATACTTCATATAAAAGTGGGAGATCATGAGGATCTCATCCCTTTTTCCCTTCTTCTTTTCCTTTTGCTTATGGCCGACATTAGGAGAGGACCTTGCGAGTCATCCCTGCGAACTGAGGCCTAGTGACAGACTGAATCCAGCTCCGGTTGGCTGCAGAGTCTAATCCAGGACTTTGGGTGCCAGCTCTGCAGTTGCCAGGACTTTCAAGATAGGTTTTGTATATTTTGTGTTATTTTCTCTATTATTATTAGTAGCATTAGTAAAACATCTTTAACTTTTCCAACTCTCTTCTCTCTGTCCTTCTTTCCCTCCCGATCGCCTGTCCTGAGTGGGAAGGGGGGAGAGGAAGGGGCAAAAGGGGGAAGAGGGGGGGAGAGGAGGTTAACAATACATCTGCCAGGGTTTTATTGTCACCCCGCAATCTTAACCCTCGACAAGAATTGATTCTGATATGTGCCACTAATGTAGTGCATTCAGTTACTGTTTTCTTTGATACCCTGTGTTAATAATTTTATTTCACAAAACACATATCACAAAGGTAATACTGCTGCAAAGCTGAACAGAACCAGGTGCCAGCACTGTGGGACATGATCCAGCAAACCCTCACTCACAGAAGCGCAGTGAATAAGCACTTGAGACAGACCTCAGCCCTCACTTGTAATGGTAAGCAAACAATAGAAACTAGTTTTAGAAATCAGCTCTTTCAGGCTTTGACTCGGAAAAAGTATTTAAACACCTAATTAAATCCATCTCTATTCTGAACAGCATTTAAGCAGATTATAGTTGTAATGATACTTAATACAACTAAGTGCCATCTCAAATATGCATGGGTTCTTAAATTAAGGTCATAATCACCACTAGTGTACAAGGACTAAATCATAAGTTCCAAAATATATCTTCTGTAGGAGCTTATGGATTTGTGTGAACACTGAGGATTCAGATATGTAAGAACCACTTTGAAAGTGATTTTGAAGTTTCAAAAGCTAAATGGATTTTCACACATTTTTCTATGACTTCAAACTACATGTAAAAACCAAAAAGATTTGATGGATATGATTCTGAGTCTCTATTTGTATGATATCTAGTTATAGGGAGTAATATTTTCATTGACGTAGGATATCACTAAAACTTGTACCAGAACTTCAGATAATCTTGGTGACTGAAGCCTTTACTCTATGCCTGATTCTGGAACAGATTCCAGAGAAATAAAATCAAGAGTTTATTAAATTTCACATCACTCAATTCTGACCATTTTCTGCTCCACTCTGGACTCTCAGAGGCAGTGAAAAGATGATAAAGTTTCTTTTTGATGCTAAAGGAAAAAACCTCTCATTATCTATGTAAACTGCATAACCAGTCTTGCAGGCTCTTAAAATATCCAACACATTTCAATTAGATGAATATATGCAAATCACTCTCTATAGAATATGTTCAGACCATAAAACTTTAGATGCCTAAAGTGCTCTCAGCTGCATTCATAAGAGATGTGTAAAAAAGCCCAGTACTGTTACAAGAACTACTCCTTGTATGCTTTAGCTCACATAATGTGATGAGGTACCAAGAAACCTCAAAAATTAAAAGAAACAGTGGGTTAAACAAGAAGTATTTTTCAGTGTGACAGCAGAAGACAAAAAATGGTTTTCCCACCTGACTAAATGTGTGATGACGGCTGGAGGCAAAGACCTCCCTTCCCCTGCACTGAGAGCTAAAGCCCCAGCCACCAGCACCACTGGGTTCTTTGCTCGGGGTCTGACTGCTCCTAGAACTCTGTCCTGGACTAGGGCTACACATGGGGCTCACCCAAACCACTCTGAATGTGAATCATAGAATCATAGAATAGTTTGGGTTGGAAGGGACCTTCAAAGCTCATCTAGTCCAACCCCCTGCTATGAGCAGGGACATCTTCAACCAGATCACAGTATCACAGTATGTTTGGGATTGGAAGGGACCTCAAAAGATCATCTAGTCCAATCCCCCTGCTGGAGCAGGAACGCCTAGGTGAGGTCGCACAGGAACATGTCCAGGCAGGTTTTGAACGCCTCCAGAGTAGGAGACTCCACAACCTCCCTGGGCAGCCTGTTCCAGTGCTCTGTCACCCTCACTGAGAAGAAGTTTCTTCTCATATTTAAGTGGAACCTCTTGTGTTCCAGCTTGATCCCATTACCCCTTGTCCTATCATTGTTTGCCACCGAGAAGAGCCTGGCTCCATCCTCATGGCACTCATCCTTTATATATTTATAAACATTAATAAGATCACCCCCCGGTCTCCTCTTCTCCAAACTAAAGAGACCCAGCTCCCTCAGCCTTTCTTCATAAGGGAGATGCTCCACTCCCTTAATCATCTTTGTTGCCCTGTGCTGGACTCTCTCCAGCAGTTCCCTGTCCTTCTGGAACTGAGGGGCCCAGAACTGGACACAATATTCCAGATGTGGTCTCACCAGGGCGGAGTAGAGGGGAAGGAGAACCTCTCTCGATCTACTGACCACCCCCCTTGTAATACACCTGAGGATGTCATTGGCCTTCCTGGCCACAAGGGCACAGTGCTGGCTCATGGTCATCCTGTTGTCCACCAGGTCCCTTTCCCCTACACTGCTCTCTAATATGTAATTTCCCAACCAGGTTACGGAGAGTCCCATCCAGTCTGGCCTGGGATGTTTCCAGGGATGGGGCATCTACCACCCCTCTGGGCAACCTGGGTCAGGGTTTCATCATCCTCTCTGTAGAAAATTCCTTCATGTCTGGCCTGAATCTCCCCTCCTTCAGTTTAAAACCATTACCCCTTGTCCTGTCGTAACAGGCCCTGCTAAAATGTCTGTCCCCATCCTTGTTACAGGCTGCTTTTAAGTTAAGAGCTACCACTTCAATTTCAGGTCAGGAACTGGTGCTTGGCTTTGTTTTATTTACGATACGGATAGAGGCCAGAAGTCTCCCCAGTTAACATTTTCGGTACTAATTTGTTATTGTACTTCTACTTATGGTAGGTGTGTGCTGCTGATTCAGCACACCTATAGCTGCACAAAACTGGGGAAGACAGAAATAACAAGCTATGCCCCAGATGCTTTACAAGTAGGACGTCCAGAAAATCAAAAAAACTTCAGCCTCAGTTACAAGATTTTTAAATCCAGAGATGTCACTTAAGGACACAGTGGAAAATTTTTTCGGTTTCCCATTAGTTTATATACTTGAGCCAAATCCATTGTTATTCTACCACAGTTTATTAGATTCACAGTTGTTACTTTTCATTTCAGTTGCTGTTTTTAGACTGTAATTATTCTCATGTCTCAAGAGTAAAATATTTTATTTTATGTATTTTATTTCTATTCTAGAGTAAATTGGGGCTTAAGTTCACTTTTCCACTTTTTGATGAGAATTTTTTTCTCTCAGTTGGTGCTTAGCCTCTAACAGAACTGCTTCTTCGTTAATATACACGATGTTTAGGAAAAGTGAAAGCTGTACATGTAAAACCTGGGCATACAAGCAGAACAATTAACCAACGCTACATAACTAATGTCTTATCTAGTCTGATTATTATATGGACAGCAATGGTAATTCAGGAGTATAAACAGTATTACAAATTTTAAATTGCTAAGCCTCATTTAATTCTAATTATAGTATTACTGGTAAACATGAAAAAAAAAATCCCACATTATGTGACTAAGCAACGGTCACATCTCCTGTGAAAACTCCTTCTGCAAACTAATCCTCATGATCTAAGAGTCACTGCGAGAACAGTAATCCCATCAAAATAATTTGTAATTACTTTTGGTACAAATTCCCAAGTGTCATTGATATCAAATTGCTGGTTTTACTGTAATTTGCCTCAAAGACAATTCATAATTATTTCTACCACCATATCGAAAAGCCCTGGAATCCTCCGGTTAAACTAGAAGTGGTGTGGTTTTGGTTTTGTTGGTTTGTGTAACAGAAAAGAATTAGCCATTTAGACTCAGAGATGAAGTCGTGGATACAATTTCAGAGCATGATGCTCCAATCTCAAAATAAGGCGACAAAGAGGAAGAAAAAAGGCACAAAAAAGGACCATTAAAGTGACCTCAGTTCAGTCTCACAGATTAAAATTTATGTGAAACAGACGCATAACTTAATCGAGTAATAAATTAAACAGCAAAAAAGCAATGAACTATTTGTCTTTTAAATATTCCACATATACCTTATAAAAGTAACATTTTCATTGTAGTAATATAATTCCGTTGTTGCAACCAATAAACATGAGCTCTACCTGAAGTACACGAAGTTGGACAAGCAGAACATTTCCTTGTTAAAATATATAACTCTTATTAGGGTCATAATCCCACTGAAGAATTTACATTCACAACAAGTGTGACTCAAGTAATCAGCACAATTTCACATTAACGAAATACACCATGTCTTGGAGAGAACCACTTCGCTATCATGATCTCTATGCCAATGTGAAACTGGTTAAGAGTGTGTTTAGTGCTTACGTCTTGCAAATGAGATTCTTTCTTCTTTGCCGATAAATTTAAGTGCTTCTCTAGGATGGAATAGTATTTCTCACTTTCCTTGTCAAATTTCTTCTTCCCATCCTGAAAAACAAAATATTGCCAAGTAAAGTATTTGACTAAATGTCCCAGGTAATTTAAATTAAGAGAAATAATAGGCACCAAAATAGGCCTGGATATAAAGCCATTTTTGTTGGTTTTGATGTTTTTAGGGTTTAAATCTGAACTGGGCCTGAACATAGAAGGAAGACTGACTCAATTATTAAATGCAATATTAAGCAGGATTTTTTCCCCATAAGTACTAAACCTATACAACAGACTCGAATAGTTTCCCATAATAAATATACATGAGGTTTTATGTAGGTGGTATCTTGCAGACATTTAACGCAAACTAATCTTTCCCAAATTTTATAAATGTACCTACCTGTCACACTGTCTTTGCTGAATAAAAACATCATGGAAGAGGAAGACGAGTATAATAAATTTTATGATATAGGCCTCTTCTTTGCATTTAAGACTTACATATGCTTATTTTCCACCCACACTCTTAAAATATGAGGATGATGGAAAAGAACATACGTGGTTGCAAAAGGAAATTGGTCCAAAAGTCTGTTTCCAATAATGTTTTGATGTGTCTGAATATTTAACTTGTCTTATTGAAAAGAGTTATCCTGCTTTTTTTCCTTTCCCACTCCTCCTAAGTTTTCCCCATCATGTGCAGATAATCCTCACATTTCTACTGTAAGACTACTGTAATACATGATAATACAAAAGAAAGCTATTGCTATGAGCAGATTAAGGAACATCAGATTTTCTGTGATCTAATTTAAAATTTATACTCCAACTTTTAAAACCAGGTTATTCTGAAATTTAAGACAAAGAAAGCTTTCTCACAAGTTTTTCTATCTTTCAAGAAGTGCCAAATTTCAGGAAACAGGAGAAGGGATCAAAGTAAATATCCCATGAGAATATCATTAACAATAAAAATATAGTTTTTAATTATAAAATTGTATATCCCCCAATTAAGAACAAACTTCTGCCAGCGACCTTTACAATCTTACGTAAGTCGTAATGATTCTTTCTAATGACTAACAAGTTGAATATTTTGAGAAAACAAAGAAAGTCAAAGACCAGCAGTCCTACTTACACATGTGCAAAAGCTATTAATGGTGGAAAAACTAATTACTGGACACAATGCAGTAACATCAGGTCATCTTCAGAACTGTAGTGATTATTTTTCTGACCCCTTTCTCCCTGAAAATTGTAGCACCACCCTGTTTTTCTTTGTCATATCATGGCAAAGTCAGGTCAGTCAGAGAAATAAGAAACAGAAGGAAGAATTTAATGCTATGAATGAAAACTTATCAACTAGCTGTAACAACAAACCACCTACTGATTAGCACCAGTGACTAAAGTTCGCAATGGTAATTATACTAGATTATAAAACACACTGTATACTTTTTATCCTGAAAAAAATTCATACATATTTAGTATGAAAAATATGCACAATTTAATGTTCTCATTACCTCACAATAAAAGTATTTTCAGAAGACAGAGGGAAAAGAAGGCACCTGACCCAACAAAATATTAATTAACAATACAGAAAAATTCCCAATGCCGTTCTTTATTTAATTGCAAATGAGAGGTAAAAAAAGGCAAAAAGGAAAAAATGAAAAGCTTGTATTTTGCCTAGCAAGGGAAAAAGAAGGTGTATCAATAATCTTTCACAAACACATTCTTTAAAGAGAGAAGGCAGAAGGTAGGCCTCACCAAATGACCTATTAACCAACAAATGAACTTCTGTGGGACTGAAATCACAGGTTGGTTCCACAGCCCCAGTTTTCCTGGGGAATACTCAAGTGATGGGTCTTTGTGATCAAGCAAGAGCAACCTGAGTATCTCAACATCTTCTTTGGTCACAAACAGAAACCAAGTTCAGTTGATCATATGCCACAGATAAGCTTATTTTGAATAAAAGGTGCAGTTAGTTGCATACTATCTTCTGAGACAATGATGTTAAGGTGTTGGACTAAAAAATTTACTGGATTATTTTAAAATCCAAGAGACACAGGTGGTAAAGTCACCATCTTGAGGAAATCTTCATGTCAAGGGCAAACTCAAGTGATGCAACGAAAAACGCAAATGTCAATGCCAAGAGGAGTCCCTTCACACATTTAATGCTATTCCCAGTGCACCAAATCCAGCTGGTTATATTTTGTGCCGACATCTGCAAGCTTCACAAAGATCTCCATGGTATCATCTGTGAAGACATGCAGAATTTAAAGGCTCCTGGTCTTCTGCTAGCAATGCTGGTCACCCTTTAGACTGATAAAACAGTCATCTGCTCAACCACCACCTTTACAGTGTTTACACCAGCTAAATGACAGAGAAAAGTATCAGCCTAGGGCTTCCTTGATATGAGGACAGCTTCTAGTCTGAGCACAGTGTTTCAGGGACAGCACATCCTAACAATTTCTTCATTTTTTAACAAAAGAAAACCTCTCCCTTCAAGACTGCAAGTGGACCAAGTGCAGAGAATAAATAGCAGCAGACTGACAATAAAGATTACTTGGCAGTTTTGACTGCATTAGTGTCTTACTTTGGTAATACTTCTGGGAATAAGGGTGCGGTGCCAGCAGGACAATGTTTCTGGCACTGTACTGATCCCTCAGACATGTTTATGGGAAAAGTCTAAAAAAACCCTGGCTCCAACAGGTGGATGAGTCGCCTTCACATGAAATGTCTTCTGTTATGTCAGTAAAAAACACATATTTGAATGCACTGAAGCGTCTGAAAACTGTTTACATCATAAAAATTAACAAAAAAGATACACTCATGAGCAGGTGATTCATTTTCTGGAAGAGAAGAACCACGGCAGTTTATGCCAAGATCGCTCTCACCTCGCACACTCAGCCGGTGACTCACAGCACAGCCGCATCCTAAGTGGAGTCACAGACGTATCTCACTCCAGCTTTAGCCTGTTCTGCAACCCCCAAAATACTCTGTGCCCACGAGACTGACAATACTACTTTTCCACAAGCCACGAGGTTTACAAAGAAAGTTTCCATGCAAAACTATCTCCTCAAACGTTAGGAGACAGAGGATTGCTTCTGCCTCTAGACTCCACTTTGGATCAAATCCCAAGGAGAAAAGAGATGTGGCTGGATAGGAAAGCTCATCCTGTACTGTTACCAGAACACACAGCACCAGCCACGACACAAAGCACGAGGTACGTGGCCATTAGAAGACACTGTTCCCGACCTCTGGGCTATGTCTCTTACTCCCTGCAGACTCCAGTCACCTTTCTTCCTCACATGACCTTCCTGCAAGTAATCCTCATCCTTTCTATTTGCCCTGGAAACTTATCAATCATTTCTGTCAAAGTACAACCTAGAATTTTAACTTTTTAAACTTTAGGCTTTAAATTAAAGCTGCTGGACATGGAGAACCTCAATCCATCCCACTCCTACCAGTCTGATGGCAGTGGCAGCAGCAGATGCCCAGGGCCAGGAGAAGGACCTCAGTCAGCAGGAGAGCACCTGAAGAGCAGCACAAAGGAATTCCAGCCAGTCCAACCTGTAAGTCAGCTTCATTGGAGGCCAACTTAAATGTCTCTGTGCAAACACACGTAGAATGGGGAATAAACACGAGGAGCTAGAGACGTGCGCACACCTGCCAGGTTGTGATCTTACTGGCATCACAGAGATGTGGTGGGATGGCTCCTACGACTGGAGTGTTGGAATGGAAAGTTACAGGCTCTTCAGGAAGGACAGGCAGGGGACGTGAGGAGAGGGTTTCACCCTCCATGTCTATCACCAGTTGGGACGCATGGAGTTCTGCTGGGGGTGGATGAGGAGCCAACCAGAGCTTATGGGTCAGGATTAAAGAGGGGCAGGGGCAGGTGACATTACAGTGGGGGTCTGCTGCAGGCCACCTGACTAGGAGGACCAAGCAGATGAGGCCCTCCATAGACAGACAGGAGCAGTCTCACGTTCACAAGCCATGCTCCTCATGGCTGACTTTAACCACCCCGATATCTGTTAGAGGGACAACACAGCAGAGCATAAGCCATTCGTGAGGTTCCTGGAATGTGGGTGTTGATGATAACTTCAAAGTGACAGACAAGCCAACAAGGAGGGGTGCTATGTTGGACCTGTTAGAGCAAGTCCAGAGGAGGGCTACAAAGACTATCCGAGGGCTGGAGAACTTCTCCTATGAAGACAAGATGAGAATAGAGGTTGTTCAAACTGGAGAAGAGAAAGCACTGGGGAGACCTTATAGCAGCCTTCCAGTACCCAAAGGTGACCTACAAGAACGCTGCAGAGAGACTTTTATCACAGGCATGTCATGCTAGGACATGGGATAATGGCTTTAAACTGAAAGAGGGTAGAGTTAGACTAGATATAAGGAAGAAATTTTTCACCGTGAGCGTGGTAAAACACTCGAACAGGCTGCCCAGAGAAGCTGTGGATGCCCCATCCCTGGAAGTGTTCAAGGCCAGGCTGGATGGGGCTTTGAGTAACCTGGTCTAGTGGAAGGTGTCCCTGCTAATGGCAAGGGGTGTGGAACTAGATGATCTTTGAGGTCCCTTCCAACCCAAACCATTTTATGATTCCATGAATGTATTAAAAAAACACGTGAGATAATTAAGAGAGCACAATAAAAAAATGTAAACACAGAAAAACAAAAATTACAAAATAATCCTTGATGTATTTTACAATGATGTAGAAGACATCAGTACTGTTTGCACAGATCAAATTCTGCAGACTCTAAGTACTGTAAATGTTTCTCTATGGCTGTTTAACTGTTCTCAGGTGTGTCAGGTCACTAAATCTTAAATCAGTTCCAGAATATTTACAGTTTTAAATGCCTCAAATTTTTAACAATCCCATTAGGAAAGCCCTTAACTAAATGCTCAACTTCTGCATGTCACGGAGTTTTACTAACTTCCAGTACCCTCTTGATAGAGTCAAGCGATGTAATAGCAGATCCAGGTTTAATTCCTGGTTTTGTTCTCTCCGCTTAGTTTTTCTCTACTTCTATTTCAAAACTGATTAGACTATCTCCAAAAAGAGAAAATTATCTTTCAGAAACAAATTTTGCTCAAGACACCATTAATTATAGATATGCCAGTTAGAAGTGTAACAACTCAACTTCCTGGAGAAGCTGTCAGCTCATGGCCTGGATGGGTGTACTCTTCGATGGATAAAGAACTGGTTGGAGGACCTGGCCCAAAGAGTTTGTGGTGAACGGAGCCAAATCCATCTGGCAGCTGGTCATGAGTGGTGTTCCCCAGGGCTCAGTATTGGTGCCAGTTCTGTTTAATCTCTTTATCAATGACCTGGATGAAGGGACTGAGTTCACCCTCAGTGAGTGTGCAGATGACACCAACTTGGGTGGGAGTATTGATCTGCTGCAGGGTAGGAAGGCCATACAGAGGGATATGGGCTGGCTGGATTGTTGGGCTGAGCCCAGTTGTCTGAGGTTTAACAAGGCCAAGTGCCGAGTCCTGCACCTGGGTCACAACAACCCCAGGCAGCGCTATAGGCTTGGGGAAAAGTGGCTGGAAAGTGCCTGGCAGAGAGGGATCTGGGGGTGTTGATTGACAGCAGCTGAACATGAGCCAGCAGTGTGCCCAGGTGGCCAAAAAGGCCAACAGCATCCTGGCTTGTATCAGGAATAGTGTGGCCAGCAGGACTAGAGAAGTGATTGTGCCACTGTACTCTGCACTGATGAGGCCCCACCTTGAATCCTGTGTTCAGTTTTGAGGCTTTCATCATAAGAAGGACATTGAGGTACTAGAGACAGTGCAGAGAAGGGCAATGAAGCTGGTGAGGGGACTGGAGCATGTGTGTGATGAGGAGCAGCTGAGGGAACTGGGGCTGTTCAGCCTGGAGAAAAGGAGGCTGAGGGGAGACCTTATCACTGTCTACAACTACCTGAAAGGAGGTTGTAGCATAGAGGGTGTTGGTCTCTTCTCCCAAGTAGCAAGTGACAGGACAAGAGGAAACAGCCTCAAGTTGTGCCAGGGGAGGTTTAGATTGGATATTAGGAAAAAATTCTTCATGGGAAGGGTTGTCAGGCATTGGAACAGCCTGCCCAGGGAAGCACTGGAGTCACCATCCCTGGAGGTGTAGACAGCGTTCTTAGGGACATGGTTTAGTGCTAGAGTTAGGTTATGGTTGGACTCGATGATCCTGAGGGTCTCTTCCAACTGAAATGATTCTGTGATTCAAAAGATTCTCTCCTGTGCCTCATTTTACAGTAATCTATGGTTGTGAAAAGATCAGATATCAATTATTAAAAAGGTGAGTCAACTGAGTCGGATAATTTTGGTTTTGACTCCATGCTGTAACTAATCACATGCATGCAACAAATCACTGGCATGATTCCTACAGATTTTAACCACAAGTAGTATTTTTTGATGTTTTGAAGCTGACTTCTCTTTTCCAGTGGGAACACCAAGAAAACAGATATTTTTTTTTTAGGGTCTATGTTTGCTACTACATTGTGTCTAGTATTTTACATCAAAATTGTTATAAGTATCTTCAGAATTATTACATAAATGATCCCTCTTATTATTCATAAAGAGCCTTTGCTATTCTTCCCATTTCTATTTTTTTCTAGCTGCAATAACTTTTGGTGCTATATTTATCTTTTAGCATATCTTAGGTAAATTTTATGTCTGTCCCTAAATAAAATATTTTACTCTTTGTCTGAGAATTCATATTTAAACTTTAACACAAAAATCTTTAAAACAAAAAGCCCTGCACAATTAGTTCAGAGAAATGTTCAAAAACAATATCCTTGTTTTGTAAGGGGTGATTTTAGAGGGATAACTAAAGGAAATGAAAGCAGAAAACCTTGCAAAGAAACTATTTGAAGAAAAAATTTCAATGAGAATCTCTTACTTAATTAGAAAACAAGTGAATATTGTGAAATGTGGCTGTGATGATTTATTTTTCCCCCCACCCTAAATTAGCAGATGTTTTTCTCGCCAACTCAAGCTGAGATGCAGAAAATGCAGAAACTGGCATGAAGTGCCATAATAAGACTTGAATATAGATCAAGTCAGACACATTTGTCAGCAGAAGAAACTGAAGGCAATGGTGAACTCCACTGAGCTCAATAAAGCCACGTTCCCTTTCTTTATCCTTGACAACAACTGCAAAAATGTTGATATAACAACACACTGGAGATGGTTCATCGCTGGAATTTCAGACTTGAAATATATTTGTCAAAGATACGTTTTTCATTACCTTCCAAGGAAAAAATCAAAATGTATTTCTACAAAGTTGCTGGAATTTCATTTGGAGTTGTAAATTTCGGGAATCATGTCTTGCTAAGTAGTAGGGCAAAGAAAAATAGAGATGTAGACCAGAAACTAAACTAGACTTAGTCTTGGAAAGATTGGTTTGAGCTCAGATCCTATGAATTTCCTGGAAAACATGAGGTCTCAGAACTTCTCTTCTGAAAAGAAATAAATTCACCTTACATTTTGTTCTGCCTGAGGTTTTGCTTGGAATTCTCAGGGGGGTGGCTGGTGGTTTTTGTTTGGTTTTAATAAAGTTGAAATTATCATAGGCATCTGAGACCACAGACTGCATTGTGACAGATGTCTGAATGGGGGGATTTCTTTTTGGTAGACATTTTGATTTGTTATGTGCATGGTCACTGTTCAAGATAAGGCTAAAAGACATCTTCCAAAAGGAAAGGTGAAAATGGGATGTAAAACTCCTTCCCTCCTCCCAATCAGAATTCAACATATCATGAGGCTATAGTGTCTCTCCAAATCTGCGAGAGAGCTAGGAGGTTAATGGGCATTGCTTGTGTATTGTTAGCAAATAATATTAAGTGGAACAAAGTTATGATATAGTTTATAAAGAAATGACAGATGCTTAATATGAAATAGGGTTAATATAGTCATAAATTATGACTTATGTTACTCATAACTGCTTGTGAAAACAATTCCAAATTGAAGCTGAATGCACCATGTAGAAAATTAAATGTCCTAACACTATCAATCCTTAAATCAATCATTTACTAAAAAAGAACAGCCATATGCAAACCATGAATATCCAGAAAAGAATATGGTGTGACACAAATAATTATAATAAAAAGAACATATTGCAACTATGAAGTATGACAAGGCAATAAACTGGGAATACAAAAGTGTTTAGCAGCATTAAAGCCGTGAAGACAGCTGTTAAAAACTGTCAGTTTAAAAAATAACCTCAATTAAAATCAGGTAAGATATGCATAAAACTAAAAACATACTTTAAACAACCCAAAACTAATTTAAGTTTAGGATGGAGTTGACATCTGCGTAAACCACTAAATAAACCTGCAAGAGATAATTTACTTTCAGGTTCATAAAATTCTGAAGAAAATTTTCTTTTCCTTGTGTAATGTCTTGACAGATCCAAATATCAGGTACTTTCAAAAGCATTTCCTGTTACAGTAAAATCCTACAGCGATTTCCTAATACTTCCCTATTTAATTCCATCAGATGTGTGCAGAGGGTGCATACCAGTTGAGACTAAAAAATAGATCTCATAGAAATAGTGAAAATTTTCTGCTAAAATTCTGTTCAAATTAAGCAGCAGTTACTATTAAATGAATAAATGTGTTCGTAGAATGTCATTCGTTTCTCTCAAAAATATTCTCTCTCGAAATGGAAAACACCATTGAAAGTTCCCAGCACTGCTGTGAAAAGACACGCCAACCTGCCAGCACTGGCAGGTCGCTAAGCAGGACACGTTTGACTCTGTTATTCAGCTGCAGAGCTGTCTCGAGTTTATTTGGCACTTGGCGATTCCAGGAGTAACTGCTAGATGTCTGGGAATCTGTTAAATCCCTGCCCAAACAGCAGGACTGGTGAGTCTACACACGTAATCTACTTTTATTGTTTTTACTGTCTACTAAACATGAAGTATTTTTTGCTGGAATATCTTACTTAGGATACCAGTGTGTTACTGCTTAAATAATATGAAGAAGCTCCCTACAACAGCAGAAACCAAGTTTTCAAACTCTTCTCTGAGGCAGTTTTAGGACGGTTTCCTGAAGATGAACAGTAAAAGGGTGTCTTGCTCCTATACAAAAGATTGTGACTTTAAATTATTTTAAAAAGAAACTTATCCATGCGCTTTAGGAATTCAGAAAGAAGCTTGAATTAACTCTGTATACTTCATCAAAATTCATATGAAATAAACTGCCCATGTCATAAGCAATGCAGATAACTGTTAGAAATCAATATAGCTATATATGCTGAGTAGACAGTAAATGACAAAAATACACAACCCAATCCTAAGTTATCACTTACATGACAAAAGGAAAGACGCTCATTCACATCAGCAATAACACATGTTGAGATTTAGAATATTCAAAATGCTGAAGTTACTGAGCTGGCAACACTATCCATGTAAAGCTGTTAACACTAATGCTTACGAAATCAGTCAGGAGAGGAGAGCTTGTCTGCAAAAGCAGAAAGTAGTTATATATATATATTTTTTTCTCATTATCTAGTTCCAGTACAAGCTTACGGAGTTTCCTAAAGTTCATTAAAAAGAAATAAAAAATACAATGTTTTTTATGGTTTCTGCTTCAACATGCAGCAAATTCAGTTCAGTTCAGGCAATGAAGTGGGACAAACAAAGAAAAAGAGGTTTACAGGAAAAGACACACCTAACACCATTGCATAGATCTGGGGGGTTGTAGCCAACTCTTTGATGCAAACAGTGCCACACACTGACTGCGCGGACAGCAGACGAGCAACACTGACAACGGGTGATATTGAAGAGGGTTGGTCTTACTCATCGGGAACAGGCAGCTCCAATTTCTACCTTATCTTCTGCATCAGCATCTAGACTAAGCAGGGACAAATCTCTCAGCTTCACTCATGTGTAGACAGCTAGAAACGGGCCTTTCAAGTTCAGTAGTCATACCAACCTGTTATCCAGTGCAGTGCCAATAGTGAAAAGAGTTTGTTTTTCTTGATTCTCTGGTTCTCATACTAAGGACAGAGAACACAGACTTGGCTCTACAGGTGTTAATGTAAGTGCACAGAAATACTAAAGATACAGAATCCAGCTATGTGGAGTGCAAGCACAGCACAGGGTCGCTACAGGCAGGACACCATTTGTAGCATCAACTTTGCGCTTGACAGCAAGGCTCGGGTTCATCCTAACAGTCTGGGTGGTGAACTTCTCAACTACGAAAAGAACATCCCGTTTTTAAAACTGTATTACACTAGTCAACAACTTCCCTTGGTCTCCATCGCTGTCCCTTTCCTGCCATTGCTGCTTCTCTCGGTCCGCTCCTCTGTCTCCCTCAGAGGCCACCACCCATTCCCTGAGTATTCCCCACTGGCTTCCCCTACCTGATGCTGCTGCTCTCCTCACCCGCATTCCTCCCGCAGCACTGGCTTTCTCCTTCCTCCCCGCATGGGGACACCTGGCCAGTTTGGGTTCATCCACACCTCCTTTCTGTGATAGATTCCCTCCCAAATGAGGTGTATTTCAGTAATGTCTCGGTCCGTGAGTAAACTGTGTATGATGAGGCCATTTGAGCAGCACCGTTACCAAATATCTTCTTCCCTTTGTGCACTTAAAGGAAAGAAAATGCAAAAAAAGCTGGAAGGAATATAATGTCATTCAAATAAAGCAGCTCCGAGAGACTAGTTTATATCATCACATACTCACTGCTTTATTTTGAAAGCAAAAGATAAAAATATCTCTTTCTTAAGTAGTAGTATCTTTTTAAAGATACCCTGGGAATCTCTCTCTCATCTATGCCAACCAGTCAGCGACGTCCCTGCTTTCAGCGTGCCAGCAGCACGTCCAGCACAGCTCGGGGTCCCACGCCACCTTCCACGTCATCGCTATGGGACCACAATGCTGACCTGAGGAAGCACTTGAGGCGTGTTATGAGAAAGTTTTCAGATTAATACACAGAACTGGAAGCTATCTGTTTACAGATAGAGAAGGGGAAAAAAAAAAGAGGAAACAGTCTGGGGTTAATGTCAGAAGAGATTCTGTTTTGTTTTGAAAGCATCTATTTTCAGAGTCCCTCTAACAACACTGATAAAGGAACACAAACTATCACTTTAGGGTGAAGAGTCATGCCTCCCCAGTGGCGTCGTTAAGCTCAACCCATGTTCTCAGTTTACTTCTTATGGAGGGATGACCTTCTCATCAAAACAACCATCTGCGACCATCCCTTCTTGGCAAGCTCCACAGGAACAAATGGTTCTGTGGTGACTACTTCAGCCTGAAAGATCCTGAAATAACGAAGGTGTTTCATGTGCCAGAAAGATGGGGCTCTTGGTGCTCCGATATCTACACCAAGATACATTAAAGTTTCAAGTAATGATGTCTATCTTTTGTTACAGTACATAAGTGATACTTGCCAACTACTCTCACCCACGACACCTTGGAATAGAGCTATTATATTTTATACTTGCCGTGCAAAAAGCAAAATTGCTACAATGGTAAGAGAGTTCAAGTTTGTATATTCCCAGGCTGCTGCAGAACCTGCTGCATAGACCGAACAATATACTAGATGAAGGGAAACCTATGGTTGTACAGCCAAGTGTCCCAATCAGATTGTTTTCTATTTAGAATGGAAACTGCAACTCTGCCACAGGTGTGGAATAATCACCCCTAGACTCAGCATCATCTGAGTAATGCCAAAACATAATACATCTATTTTTATGCTCTTACCTTAAATACACTACAGAAGAAAGGGAAGCAATGGAGAAAGAGAAGTAGATTCACAGATTAATTTATGCCCCTGTAAAAAGCCTCCTGATTTATGTAAGTATTACATGTTTGGTACAGCTGTGGACTATGCAACATCCATGAGCACACCTCTAAAATAACCCCTTGTAGGCTAAGAGAATGCAGCTGCCTTTCTGAAAACATTATGAATTTGATTTCATAAAGATGGTAAAATTTAGAGTGGAGTCCTATTTTGAGCCTGGGGAAGCAGGGGAATAGATGTCTTTGACTAGTTGGATGGAGACTGAGACCTTGTGCAGGGGGCAAAAGACTAAACTCTCTGTTTCCCACAAGTTGTGTCCTGCTCTGTGCCACAGGCAATCGGTCACTTTCTATATCTCTCTTAAATCCTCCTTGAGATTCTTGAAGAGTCTCATCAACAACCTTGAGTCCTGTTTTTCAGGTGTGGAATGTAGTCCTCCCCATGCAGTGGCTGAGAGCAAGGCTAGAAAGGACAAAATAGATGAGTAGGGCTTCTGAGCATAGTTGCCAAATCCCCAGTGCTGTGAAGTACCCAGCAAGAAGTTCAGTTCCCCTGTGAACTGGAAATGAAGTCTGGAGGCGATCGTCCTCGCTCGTATTTTGCTCCTGGCACAGGAGCCCAGCAGGCTCAAGCAGCTGCGTGGGGTCCAGACACAGTGTCCCTGAACCCTTCCTGTGACATGGGTGACAGTGGCCCAATTTAAATTAGCAAGAAAAAAGTCTTAATTTAATTAGCAATTGCGCACTTGCTACCTAAGTTTTTATTTTTCTGGTTTACTAGCCATAGATTTTTTTTTAATAAATGGTTCTTTTTGCCAACATAAATACACTGTATACTGACCTCAGCAATTTCACCAATTAACACATTTATTCTAAGCTTTAATTCTTAAATGTTTTGACAGAACACAATAAATAACATTTCCTATTTACTACAGACGACTAACTTATTTACCCTTAATTTATATCTGTTTTCTTTGGGATGTAAATTAGAGTTTTATTAAAGTGCAGAAACAACACAGGTTCAGAAACTGGTTTTAGTCAGTCAGCCAGTTAATCATACTTAAATTTTAACAGAAAGAATGCATTCAGTACAATATATTAAAACAGACTTTGTACATAATATTAACTGTTTACTAACAAATAGCTGCAGTTAATGGATTGAACTAACAGTTTTTAATCACTGTGTCCACAATCTTTTAGTTATGAGATCTGAGTTTTTGCTCTTGTTTTTTAAAGGAATACACTAAAAGTGAAACAAGTTTTTAGGACTGTTCCTTTTTTTCAGTTAACTTCCTAAACGTTTCTCAACTTTGAACAAAACCAGTTACTGAACTGAAGTAAACTGCAATGAGAAAATCGTTTTGCTGCATTTGTAGAATGACAAAAGGCCTCTGGATCCAGGTGCTCAGCCAGAGATATCTCTCAACTTAATGGTTTGGTTTTCCACAGAAGAAAATAAGACTGCCTGACAAGATGAAGTGTGTGCACACTGGGCTCTTCACCACTATTTTTGAAACATCCCAAACATTTCACACACAGAAGTGTAAAAGAAGCAGTGGGTAGTCATACCGTAGCACTACAATTATTTTCTACTTTAATAGAGATGACCAAACTGATGCAGGTCTTACTCAGCTTCCTGCTTCCATAAATTTATTTGAATAGCTATATTTTAAAGTAAACATACATTTGATCCATTTGAAAAATCTTTTTTATACTATACATTTTCATTAAATGCAAATTACAAATCGAAAAGTAGATAGCTGCAGCTGATAAAGCAACAATTCAGCTACTTTAGACTTTAGGATCTGGGTCAATTCACAGAAGACTCTATACATAGACACTGAAATCCAGAGGAAAAAAGCAAAAATCAGGATGAAACAACATTTTTAACAATATTTAATCTGAAGTTTTCAAATTTTCAACTTTTCTTACATCTGTCACAAACAAAATGGAAACCAACAGAAGAACCATTACAAAACCAACATTATTTTCAACATTAGTCTTCTCATTTTTCAGTTCTTGTATCTGTCAATACTAGTTTTAGTAAGATATCAGATTAGACAACATATTCTGCATTATCCCTCAGATAAAAGTGATGTAGGACTCACACTGGAATTAAATGTATATACAAAGGCAATTTACAGCTCTTTCACAGATCACAAGCTTAACCCAAAACCCAACAATTTATATGACTAAAAGAAAACCTAAACAAAATGCGTACTTCTCTATCTATCATGGATAGATCCTTAAAGACAATAGTATCTAAACAGATTGCCACTTGAGCTTTTAATCAGTAGAGTAAATTTTTGGTGTGCAGCCACAGAAACATAGAATTGTTTCGGTTGGAAGACCCTCAGGATCATTGAGTCCAAACATAACAGTGACTGTCAAGCAGCCTCACTTCCTCCTGCTCAGCCATTTCTCCTCTTCTTCCCAATCCTCCAGGCCTCCTCCTCCTTAGCATATACCCCAGCCTATGGCAACCCAAGATGTTTTTATCTGATCACTATTGAAAATAAAGCAAAGACTAATCTCAAATTGTCCCTTGGGATCTTCTCTCAAACCAGACAATACCTCCCATAAACAAAAGCCCATTGCCATTTCCCCATCAGCCAGTTCCTTACACAGATATGGTTACTTATAATAATCTCCATCTAAACTAAATTATAAGCTCTCATGCAGAGTGCTTTAAAGGCCTTGCTGAAATAGAAACAGGTTTGATCTACCGCATTTTCCTGCCTACAGAATAAGCTACAAAAAATAAGATCTCCGGTAACTCTGGTAGTAATAGTTTTTGGGAAACTATGTTGCATTTTAACTCAAACCATTTGGCCATCAATTAGCCTGGCCTGGCTCTACTTCTGCTGCTTCACCTGGCCCCCTCCTCTCTAAGGTTCAGGCTGATATTAAAATTTCCCAAACTAGTGCATGTAAGGACCAAACCTTGAGCAACACATGCTGCTTATAATGAAACACCTTCCACCACACCTACTAGAGCAAAGTCATTCATTTTTCCCAGGAACAAGTGTTGTAATTTGATTAGATACCAAGGAAACTACTTCACAAAATAGGCATTCTGGCATCTCTAACTGATCGTAGATACCTATCTAAAACTCTGCTTTGACAGCTCTCTGACAGACTTGAAACAAAATGAGTGTTTTTCTGTTTGTTTTATGCCCCTCGACTTCTGGACAATCCAAATAAAACACAGAGAGAACGCGCCAGCCCCTGCACGCCTGCATACATCACGTGCCTATAGATGTGAACATGGGTGCAGGAAAATTAATCCCCGCAGTTAACATGGATTTGTCTCCCAAATAGAACAGAATCCACAGCTTCAAATGAATGAATGAAAGTAGGTAATAATAAAAAATAATCCTCTTGGCCAAAATAAATAATTTTATGAAACAAACAGATGGAATCGTAAGGAGGAAACAAAACTCTCCTTTTAAGTCTTAAAATTGCTTCTGTTGTCTTTGATCTAAGTTGTACTAAAGGTCAATGAACATTGGAACAAATATTGCTAAATATTGTACCAAATGGATGAAAAAGAAACATGAAAGTTTGGCCTTATTGTACATAACACATCACACAATGATCTCACCAAAGTCACCAGCTGGGGACTTGCAAACCACATTTACCAAATAAGGCAAAACGCTTCGTGCCTGAAATCCTTTCCCAGTTACCTCACCCGGCTTTTGCTCGCGTTTCTACAATAATTGCAGAGGTCATTTTTTTAAGCTCAGATGGAGTAAATCAACAGGCTATCCAATGCAAAGCTGGGTTTGTGTAGTCTCGGGAGAGAACTCAGCTTTATTTAAATTGAGTGTGTACAGAAAAGGAAGAACTGAAATATGTGCAATAAAAACAGAAGAGCGAGCAGCATAAATCCAGAAGAGCAAGTGATGCGGAATTGTGTATTGCTACGTTGATTACAAACACTAATGTTTTATGGGGAATGTTTCTCAAATTTGTTGGGGACCTTCAGCTTTTTGAAGTGCATATGAAGAATTGCTCTTTAATGTTATTCGTGTTACAATCCAAAACCACTTGAACTTTGCACTCTGGGTTTATGCTGCCTTTGTATTTGAAATATAGCTTTGTAACATCAACAGGACATATTTTATCCTCCATATTCTCTTTGATTTCTGTGATTATACTTTTTGCCTAAACGTGATATAGTCTTAAAGAAAAAATGAAATATTCCCATTCTCTATATTAAACGCAACAATAGGATAGTACTAGATAGCTCATCGTGGTAGTAAAAATCTTGCTAAGATACTTAGTATTGAAACAAAATGGTGATTATCACAGTGAAAACTGTTGTTAATTAATAACATTTCCTCCTCCTCCCCCCGCTCCCTGTGTGTTTGTGGTGGGGCAGTGGGCAAGATTGCCTGGGTTTATGTCCAGCTGAATTTTATCTGGTGTTTTAGAAAGAAAGAAAAAACCCAGCAAACACTTTTAAGCGCTTCTTCTCATGATCTTACCCACCCTCCCCAAAACCTGACTGTAGTACCAAACATCATTTCCTAATATGTATATTGGTAACACAACTGTCTAATATTTTTTTTCCTCCAGAAATTTGGAAATGTAGCTTAACAGGGTACTAAAATTCATTATTTCAAAGTTCGATTAGAAGAGAGAGAATCCAGCACTCACCACTGCTTATAAAACACACTGTCACAACACCAGGGTGATCACAAAGACCAGATGCTTGCATCTCTGGCTGTTGCTGAAATTGCCAATGCTAAAGGCATACACAAGGAATCTCATATCTCCACACCTAATCTCTTAAAATGCTGGTCCTTAAGATGTTATGATGTAAATTATTCACAGCTCTAGAAATCTATAACATGACATAACTATCATCTATCCTGTGGAGTCTGGACCACCTCAGACTCTCTTTGGAGAGGAACAGAAGTACAGAAATGTTTTCGGATTTTTAAGGGTGACAGGGATGGCAGAGAAACAGAAGCAAGTTTGGTTTGATTTAATATAATCCTCCACACTGTTGTAAATTAATATTTGGGGAAAAAAACTGTCAAACCTGATATTTCAGAGCAAAAAACAACAGTTGATGCATGGTTTATACAGCTGACATGTTTAGAGAAGACCTCAAGTAAGAAGTGACATTCTCAGTGTCCTGTGAACCTTGCTGCTGAAATCCACGTATCAAGAAAGCATTTATGTTTTGTTGTTTGGCTATCAGTTCAGATCGCCCCAGAGGAGTTCAGAGAGCAAAATCTCTGTGCAAATCTTCATTAACTTCAGATGAAAAACAAACAAGATCACCTCATTCCATATTTATAAGAGTTCATAAATGCTCAAGGGTCAAGGCCAGTGAACACCAGTGGAGATAAGCAATCTGACCACATTCTCTACTTCACTAGCAACCAATTTCAGAAAGCCCAAATTTCTACTCTGTTTTGCACTGGTCTCATTATTCCTAGATTACACACTGCTATTTTGCAATTACTAGAAAAACAGTATTAAATGTAATTAATCTCTCACTTCTTTATGTTGATTACATTTAGTTAAAGGCCAACTGTAATTGCTTCTGCTGATAAAAATCAATTCAGAGGCGAATGTTTATCTCACAATCTGGGTTATGCAGGTGGTCTGAGTCTCTCATTTTTGAGACTGACAGCTGAACTCCGTGAGTAGTGCAAGAAAATGAGAGTTTATCTGACGTTTTATAAAACAATGAGCTGGGAAAGCTCTCTACATGTGTCAAGCCAGTACCCTGGACTGCCCCAAACACACATCGCACTGCACAATGAAGTGCATTAGACACTGGAAAAAGGCTTCTCCCGAACTCATTCAGGACACTGTTGTGTGACCACTTACAAGTCAAAATGATCACTGATGTCACAAATTATATAAGATGGGCAGATGCCCATATTTTATGTGGAAGGGATATGGAAAAGAAATCAGCCATTGTGATATACCGAATAGAGAGGACTCAACCTGTACTATAGTGCCCTGCCTTTGAAGTTGAATACTTGCTGATTCAAAAACCAAAGAAGTCATCTTCAATTAGATCATTAAATGTGTTGTCATCTACCAAGCAATACATTCTCAAAGGAGACATGAGTGTTTCATGTAGTTCTGCAGAGAGCCTTGTGAACCACCTGCAGATCATCTCTCTGCTGGTACCAGGACACTCAACAGTACAGCAGGTTACGCTTTCAAACAGGGTTCTCTGCAAAGAAGAATGATATCCTGTATAGGTATATGCAAAGAAGAATGATATCCCATATAGGTATACGAAATGAAATGGTAACACAAAGAACTGAAAAATGCAACTAAAATCTGCTGAAAACTAAAACCAGTTTTGTGCTGGGATTAAATTCTGATTTGTGCAGCACAGTAAACAAACTCCTAGCCCTGCATCTCACAGCAGCATAGGGGTGGGACAAGAGAAGAATGCAGCTGTACACAAAAACAATTCAAGTAAGAGGATAAAGAACATCCATTTCAGAGAAAACTGACCTCAAGTTCACAGTAAAAATTCTTCTCAAAATTCACTTAGTTCCTGTACAGAAGAAGTGTCATCTGTTTGCTACATAATCACAATAGCAGTACAAGAAGCATAAGCCTTCGGTCTCTCCAATAGCTCTGTTCTTCCTCTGAGGTTGTTTGAGTACTGCACAAGGGAAACCTCAGCTACAACATCAAAGAGATTTTTTTCATACCCATTTAACCTTACAAATGGAAAATTTCCCAGAAAATGTTATGAGTGCTAATACAAGATGCAAAATGCTTCAGAACTAGCATATTTAAGACAACAGACAGAACTGTTATTAACCATACCTCTAATTGACTACCGCAGCCTTTATGCATCTCTCTGAGATTGTGATCAAAGCAGCCGCTGATAACCACTTAAGAGTCCAGGATCAGACTGGAAACAGCTGTTCTAGACTAACAACTCACTCCAAAATCTTCTTCTCCAATATTGCTGATTTTCCAGGCTGACTACTGAACCCTGACATAGACAACCTGCACTGTTTCTCTAACACAGATGTAACACTTAACACCAGAGAACTGACTTAAAACACCAACTGGAGCATTTCCCCCATGGGAGAATCTCTGGGCAATATGAATACTCTGGCAATATGAGTCACTGCAGTGCGTCAGCCATGTAAAGTGGAGAGGGAAAGCAGAGACAGAAAGAGGGCATGCCTAAAGCATGCTGACCTCTTTTGCTCTTCATACAACAGCCCTCTGAGGGCCACTGTACCCATGGCTGCAGCTCTGTGTTGACCAAAGGTGCAATGTAAGGTAAATGCAGACATCAAAAGGAAAACAGAACCCCAGAAGGTAAGAACATGCAACAGTAGCAAGAGCTGTACTCCATGCACATCATCAGTCTTTAAACTCCATTTCTAAATCATCTCCTTCTCTGAAGCAAAGAACTCAGTATAATTTACCAATACATTAACGAGGGTGGCATCAAGTATGTTCGAATACAAATGTCTGTTTTCAGTCCAGCCTTCAAAAGACACTGATAAACTCAAATAAACATGAAATGACAAAGAATTGTTTCCACAGCCACTTACTTTTGCTGCTCCTATTTGCTCTTTACGAAACTTCTCCAGCGGTGCTATTAGCACATCATTAGCATTCTGGATCTGCAAAGTTAAACACAAAGCATAGTTTTTTAATCCAGAGTATTTGCAGAAAGTGGAGTCATTGCAACTCTGCCAATGTGCAAGACTGAAAAAGTCACGTCTATAACATTCTGGTATGAGCAAATGGGTAAGAGTCAAATAATTACATCTTCTTTACACAAAACATACAACACACGTTTACTGGCCTATTATGGAACATTTCCATTAAAAACTACAGCAATTGCAATGAACAATGTAGTAGCTACATATAGAAGGGTTTTTTGGTAATTTACTTCCATTTCCTGCATCTTGCCTGAAACCAGAATAGAAAATGAAAACTTCCAGGAACATGTTTTGGCAGAACAGAGAAGACAAACACAGTAGTACTGACAGCACTGCCTAAAAAAGCCCATGTTTACAGAATCTGAATCTTCGACAGCCGAATCTTTTCGGCTATCTCTTTGGATTACATACTTACACTGAACAGAAGAGCGTAGGACAGAGAACTGTACAAGAAAGGTAGACAATTTTAAAAGTACTCTAGATTGCATTAATTCACTTTTCTGGATTTTAAACTAATTTAAGATGTCCTCCAGCTATTTTTATCACTTTAACCTAAACCAGGGTTCCTAATGAATCACAGTTTCCGCTTGCGGCCTCTGTTTATTCAGCGTAAATCCAGTCCTGGGAACCCCTCTCTAAAGACCATTCCCAGCAGAGACCACCCGAAGTGGTCCCTGGTCATTTGGGTTGGAAACACACATGCAGATGAATACAAATGCCAGACGTGCCATTGTGCCACTCACTTAAAAAAGGTAGCATGACTTCACCATATGCCTTTTACGGACAGGCAGAAAAAGCAACTAAATTGATTTTACTGTAAAAAATCAGAAGAAACTGAAAACTGCCAACACATCAGAAATAAAGCATAATAAAACACATTACGATATGCTGCTATACTAACTACAAGCAAAACTTGAGCTTTGCTGTATGAATAGCTTTTTTTCTCATCACTAGTCCAGTCTGTGCCATACTCATCACATTCCACATTTGTGCTTGGGCAGGTTTGGAGCTCTGGGCAAATATAACATGTATCGAGGCCAAATGTGAATGAATACAGCTCTTGTGACTCTTCCGTAACAATAATTGGTAAGTTACATTGTCAGTTGAGCATGAAAACTTCCCAAAAGACTGTAATAATAAACATATAGAATAAACCCATTGAAAGACAAACACATTTTCTTTCCTCCCAAACCTAACATTACAATTCCAAAGACCACAGAACCACCACATCTGTCTCAGAAGGGCAGAGTTTCAGGAGAAGTCGAGACTCTCTCTGACATCCTAAACTAACAAAGTCCGAGACAGCAAAGACAACACTTGGCATACTTGACGATGCCATGATCAAAACAGGCTACCTTTAAAAATAAAAATCGGGCACGGAGGATGAGGAGCAGTATTTTCACTGCATTCAACATACTCCATCAGATTGACTGGAACAGACTACAAAACTATGTTATTCTCCATGTGGACATTTCCCCAAAATGTATAGACTTTTGGGCTACATCTAACAATCTGAGACTCAACACTTTCTACAAGGCAAAGTGCATGCACTCAAAAGATAATTACTATCCCAAGGAAGGTAGATTAAAATTAACAGGGGTAACAAACTTGTGAAATGGCTTGCCCACAATCAGGCAGAACTGGAGTACGTATATCTGGAGGCAGCAGCTGGAAGTTTTGAGGGCTCACAGAGCATATACATGGCAAATACAGGAACCACAAAGGTTTCCTGGAGTCACTGGTACAGACTGGTGAGACCGCATCTGGAATATTGTGTCCAGTTCTGGGCCCCTCAGTTCAAGAATCACAGGGAACTGCTGGAGAGGGTCCAGCGCAGGGCAACAAAAATGATGAAGGGAGTGGAGCATCTCCCTTATGAGGAAAGGCTGAGGGAGCTGGGTCCGTTTTGTTTGGAGAAGAGGAGACTGAGGGGTGATCTCATTCAAGTTTATAAATATGTAAAGGGTGAGTGTCATGAGCCAGGCTCTTCTCGGTGACAAACAATGGTAGGACAAGAGGCAATGGGTGCAAACTGGAACACAGGAGGTTCTGCTTAAATATGAGAAGAAACATCTTCATGGTGAGGGTAACAGAACACTGGAACAGGCTGCCCAGGGCGATTGTGGAATCTCCTTCTCTGCAGACATTCAAAACCTGCCTGGACACCTTCCTGTGTAACCTCATCTGGGTGTTCCTGCTCCGGCAGGGGGATTGGACTGGATGATCTTTCGAGCTCCTTTCCAATCCCTGACATTCTGTGATTCTGTTTGCATCTTTTCTTTCTTTTTCATGTACAAAAGTAAGCTTTTTCTCTGCCTTTTAGAGTCATTGCTATATACAGCAACAATATAGTAAATATGTCACAGCTCAATTAAGATATATTCGTATTACTGAAGTAGTTACTACTGACAGCAGTCACTGTTAGTCTTGCTGTTAGTCATTGCCAGTCAAACTAACTCCATGTGGGGCTGAATACGGCTCTTCCCTTTGCTCAGTGCTATCATGTTTAGGCAGCCTCCACACCACCCCAGGAGACCTCACTTCATAGTTTGGCCTCTTGACAGCCTTAAAATGACTGAAACACAACTATGACCAGCCTCACTCAATGCTGCTGGAAAGCAAATGAAACATCCTGCTCCAAGCACTGAGTAAGAACACGTTCATGGGAAGCATCTGGCACCGAGAGGAGTCATCTGGGAAGTGGCTTTGCTGGGCTGAAGCACGATGTTATTTACTCCCACAGTTAAATATGCAACTAGGAGCGGACACCGGGTGTCGCAAGGCTAATTAAAAGATGTCACGCACTTCATCTAGACAGGGTCTGTGCCTCTGTGGCTGAGCCACATCAACAGAACATGCTGCAAGCTCCTCCCAGGCTGAAAGCTTCTACTGACCAGAGCCCCGATGTGGCAATTCACCTCCCAGCAAAACGAGCTCGACAAGTGACGGGCTTGGGCTTTGGGAAGGGAGAACATGCCAGCAAAGTTCCAAAGAGAGTCCCGGCAGACACAGCCGGTATTACAAGACGCAGAACCTTCTACTGTGAAAAGACCCCCACTGATTTCCACCAGGTTGTACCTACCTTTGGAAACTGAAAATTATAGAGAAAAAAAGAATTTTTGCCTTATTCATGCATTTATTAATTTCCTTTCATTACATTACAGTTGCCTTGTTAAGGGCTACAAAACAGCAGAGAGTCCACCCCCCTCCTCAATTAGGAATCTAATCCTCCCACAACCGTTTCTATAGAGATCTGATTGCTTCAGATAATCTGAAATTTTCACTGTGTGGTCCTAGTAGGGTAACTTTCTTCCTGCCAAGATGATAATCCCTCTCCTTTTCAGTTATTGTGCTAGGTTGAAATCACAGACACTTGGAATAGGCAAAAAATGTCAAAGCCTGCAATGGTTTCTGTAAACAGCAACCTCAGAAATCCATGTCGTGTTTAAAACACAAATCTCATCCCTAAAAGATTATTGAGATTAGTCACACCTTCAGAGAAGTTATACTTTCCTGATCCAATAGTTATTGAATGCTACACATTTCCAGCTCCCAGTATGGCTAATACGTGGCAGTCAATCTAATAATTTGATTGTTTCTCTTATTTGGCACAAGCACCAATGTTTCTCCAGATTAAAAAAAACCAACCAAACAAAAAAACAAACACAAAAAAACCCCCACAAAAACATGCAGTTTTAAAAAAGACTGAGCTGACAGCAAGTTAAGATGCTAGACAAGTATCAGGCAGACATAATAGGAAAATATTTGACAAGTGAGAGAGATATATTAGATCTAGTAAAAAAGAAACAGCTTGTTCTAAACTAAAGAACTGAATTAACTTTTTAACTTTGGTATGTATAACTCTATTCAGCATCATTGATAAAAATACCACTAAAAGAAGTACCACCTAAATCACACTGAATTAGTAAAAAGTATTTGAAAAAGAAACAATTAAAGAACTGAAAAAATTTTTTCTAAGCCAGCTTTGACAACTGACGAGGTCATTCTCTGTTTGCATAACTGCAACATTTCAATATGCTCTGGCAGCCTTTGAGCCAATGTGGTGAAACACCTTAATTTGTCTTATCTGATCCATGATCTTCCACCTTTCCAACCCTCCTTGCTTTCAGGAATTAGCTGTGAAATTGAATTAATGTACCAATAATGAGATTAAACTGTGGTTTTCACACATGATACAGAAACCCCACATCTACACTAGGGGACATTACTGACTAGCATTTTTTTAAATATTTCTTTTTTACTAAATGTTTCAATCATCAGTAGAATGAAGAAAAAAATTCAACATCAACTACCATCCTTATGAGAACCATAACCACTACACTATGTTAGAAAGGAAAGAATAAAGATTTTGCAAATATATCTGAACATTGCCATTTCTAGATTTTCTTAAATTTAAGTTAATGTTGTTTTTTTGAGAGAGCTTCCTAATTAATTTCTTATCCTTGGATTTAGGATAGTGGTATGCAGACTGTACATGCATCATTCTTCATCTTCATTTATTAGGTAGGACCAATGAATATAAACAGAAATTTAACTAAAACATTGATGCAGCTGCTTTATATAGACACAGAAATTTTAAGACCTGAAGCTTTAAGCTTCACCTGGCAATCTATAATGTTCAATTGCAGTAAGAAGAACAGTTCACTCCTTTTGATCTTCTATTTTTATTTGTAGGGCTAAGGACTAGGTAGGTCATACAGAGAATGAAGTTAACAGGATTCCCCATTGCCAGAAGATGACAGCAACAATATCAAGTAAGGCACTTTCACGGTGACAGAATCTGGAATGAAATCAAGTTTATCTGACTTACAGTAAAATGCTTTCACTATGAAAAATATATATATATAAAATTTGGGAAAGATACTTTTTGCTCCAAATCTGCTACGAGTACTTTTAAATGCAATACAGAATGACCACACTCTCATATGGGAAATAAAACTAATTTCCCTAAAGTACTGAATAACTCACAAATTCTGAATGCTGACCAATAATAATTTGCTTCATGCTGGTAAAAGACTTTTAGAAAATAAATTCATTCAAAGGTGGCAACAAATCTCATAGCTAATATATGCATAGTAATGCATTTCTAGTATAGAAATATACTGTTCCACTAGATAAAAAGAAATAATTTTAAATTCTTCCCTCAATTCCTAAAAATTCCTAACATTCAACGTGTCAGAAAAAAACATTTCCATCAGTCTGTGGTCTGTATCAACAGCTCCTAATCAACACAGCTTCAAATTGAACAGCAGAGATCAAATACAACCAAGCATTTATGTAACTTAGTTATGTATCAGGTTTACATGCTCCAAAGAATATAAACATGTAATGATAATATATTAGCCATGCACTCAGGTCCTCAGTTTCTACCTTAGAAGTTACAAAGTGTAAATATTGCATCAATTTAACAAAGTGAATTTCAATGCCTGTAACTATGTGACCTTAGTAGGACCAATATTTTCACAGCTTTGTATGGAAAATTCTACACAGATAACTCACATACTCAGAAAACAAAACAAAATATAGAATTGAAATTTATTTTAATCCCTCTCACATTTACAAAAAAAGACATCAAACAATATGCAAGCTTGTGCTAATTTTCTAAAAATATACCTAGCAATGTCAGCTATTTCAAGCAGAGTTAAAATTCAGATGGTGTTAAAGCAGGTTCTGAAGACTACAAAGCTTTAACTACAGACTAGTAATTACACAGGTTGGACACTTCCACGTACAACGTGTAATGCAATATCCAGCTTCTTAGCAAAACCCTGGTGCTGCATCAGGTGGTCCTAATTTATGGCCACAAGGGGATGCCTATAAATCACGTGCCAGTCAAAGCTGAGAGTAGTTATATATGACTGAATTTACTATTTTTCTCTAAGTTTTTTCAAGTGAACCTTATTTTTTAATTTTCTGTGTTGCATAGCTTATGTCATACCTGAAATAACTGCTTCTTGAAGCAGTCAAAAAATGACCCAGGAGAATGTGCACAAAGGCTGCTTTCAGCACAGAAAGGTCCTACGGAGTCCTCATAAAACTTTAAAGGGAGAAACACTCCCCTGAAGAACAATATAGAGGAAGAATCCAACTTCAGATGTGAGATCTCCTCAAGGAGTTTTTCTCTTCTACTGATTACAGAGCAAGAAGAAAAATCTGTGGATAAAGTCAGTTTTCATGAATATTCTTGCCTCAGATTCTACCATCAACTTTTTAAACCTAAACATTTTTATTCTAAAAAGTACACATTGATATGAGGTGTATATATACGCAGAAAAAAATACGGTATACACACATAATATCTTAAACTTAACACTGCAATAATGATTTCAGGTTTTGTGTATCTTGATTTTGCAATTACTTGATAGGGGTCTTGGAAAATGAGGCTTCCTGACACATTTTTCCCTCAGAACGTCTAATTATGGGTGGGTGCATAAAGTAGATTTGAAAGCCTTATCTTTCTATGTCTTTCCCATCAGATTCTGTTCTGTGTTTTTCACAGAAATACTGATTTTCAGAGAGAAGTAAGATAGTGGTTTCATTGCAAGCATCCACATTTCAGAGACAAATGTCCTACAGAAAGAATGGTCTGTCTTTTTATCTCTGAGCCCTCTAACGATGCTGTAGTACTTGAACTCTTCTCTTTAGTGACCAGTAATAGAACCTGAGGGAATGGCAGGAAGATGTGCCAGGAGAGGTTTAGGTTGGACATTAGGAGGGTGCTGGAGCACTGGAACAGGCTCCCCAGGGAGGTGTCACAGCCCCAGGCCTGACAGTGTTCAAGAAGAGACTGGACAACACCCTCAAACACGTGGTGTGAACTGTGGGGTTGTCATATGCAGGGACAGGAGTTGGACTCCATGATCCTTGTGGGTCCCTTTCAACTCAGGACATTCTTATATTCTATGATATCAACTCCTGTTCTGGCCCCATCAGTGCCTCTTTCTATTTCCAGGCAATGAAAAATTTACAAAGTTAGAGACAAGTAGAGACATTGTATCCACGTCTGTAGGAACCAAGAGAAAATCCTCAACTTCACCTTCAGCTGGGAAGTGATAATGTTCACGGTTCATCTGAAAAGAAACTTGGTGGCATACCCGTTTTTTGAGTGATGCTAGGACAGAGGTAAGTGCTATTACAAAGCACACAACCTCATTTATGGAGAACTAAATTTGATCTTGAAAAGTAGATCACTGGTGAGATGTTAAGATCTGAGACAGTTCAGGAAACTTTTGACAGAATTTTGATGATCCCATATCCTGACCACAGCCAAATTCTCCTGCAAAGCTCAAATCTGTGCCAGAAGGCACAGAAAACTTAAAGCGAGGACTGCAGGAGCGAGTGATCCGGACACCATCAGAGGTCTCCACGTCCATGGTCAGCTCTGCCTCACCTCCACCCAGCAGGACTCTTGCTGGAGGCATCAGCTGCCACCCCAGTGCTCAGCCCAGGCGGTTTTCCTCCTTCAGGACACTCAGAATTCCAGGCAAGCTGGAGACCTCCAACTCTACACTTTATTTTCCCCGATATATTCAAATCCCACAACAATTAGCCAAGCATTCAACCTGCCCTGCTGCCCTTCCTGTGACTCTGTGCTTAACCACAGTGACACTGCAGGGTTTTAAAAGGAAAGAGATGAAAAAGAAAATTCCAAGAGGTGCGTGCTGTTGAATAGAGACTTGAGAAGGGAAAATAAAGATGTAAAAGCTATTTTTTAAATCAGAGGTTGAGTTCTGTTAAAGCCTTCAGTTCAAGCAAGCTATTGCAAAAAATTAATAGTCCTGAATATTGCAAGAAAATGCATCTTTCACACATATCAAGGTAAATGATACTGCTCTTTAATACAAAGAGACCCTGCACGTTTTCATAGTATTTTCACTTTTTGTGAAAAACACTTCTCCTGTTCTAGAAAGAGTAAGACTATTCACAAAATTAACAGCCCACCAACACGGCATTAATTTTAACTCTGCTTTTCCCTCCACCAGTCTCTAGTACAGGTAAGGTAGAGAGTATAATACCAACTGTAACTGAGTCCAGTACTAACAGAAAGAAACGACAGTCTCAATAGGGAAAAGAAACATAATTCCTGAAAGCACGAAAAGTATCAGGACTGTACTTGTACCACTTTGCGTGCTAATGGAAGAAAGAAAAGCCAAGTACCTCACTGAGGGAAGCCAATTCAAGGATTACTCCCAGGACTTCATTTGAAAGGGAAAGAGAAAAAATAAATAAATAAGATGAAAGAACAAACAGTCCCACTCATGCTAAGAAGATTGCTGAGCACAATATAAAAACAAGCAAACCTTTCAGAGAGTACTGTGACTATCACTGGGATCACAAACCAGAATCAACCTTGTTTCATAAGCTGAGGAGAATATCATCAAATACTAGGAGGTCCTCTTAGTCTCTCTCTCCCATTTGGTAGTTTCCTTTGTTCCTCCCAAGTACCTGGCAAGGAATAAAATGCTACAGTTTGCAATCAATACATTTGTGAGCACACTGGCATGAATGAATAAGTACGTGCCATTTCAGAAATACTCCATTTCACTAACTTTTTTCGCCTATCTTTAAACTATCCACTATCCTTCCCGTTACATAACATGTTATTAAAATAATTAAGTTTAAAATAATTTCAAGATACCAGTACATTAATTGTTAATAAAGTGTTTATATAAACCACATTTCATTCACTTTACACCCAGCAGTCTCAAAGGTGAGGCATGTGCTCTCTGAGCTGTTTCCACATGCTCCTGAACAAGGTGAAGATGAGTCCTGCTCTCTCAGATGAGAGTACAACATAGCAAGTACCTACCAAACACAGCCCAACAACTCTCAAGCATCTTGACTTTTTTGTGGTGTCTCCATCTCTACAGCAAACTATCTTTATGGTACTTCAGCACTCAGAGATCCCAAGGTTCAGTACTCCGTTCATTAAACCAGTAACTTGATTCTCTTGGAAAGAAAGGAGGCACCAACATTCTCCATGTGTGCAACGGTGGTGGAGCAGCAGCTCCTTTCCTCCTCCCAGCAGATAAGCCTTGTGTATGACCCTGAAACTCTGAACCTTTGAGACTACTAACAGCAGTTTACTTTCATTGGGACCAAGTAACAACAGAGAAATAAGAACTCTAAGGACTGGCATTAAGAGGGGAAAAAAATATTTCTGAGTTCAAATTAACAGCTCCTCCACAAAATTTGGGAACTTTAAGAGTACCCTAATGAATCAGACCATGCACTGCCAACAGCAAGACCTGACAGAGGACATTACCATTTCAATAACACCACCAGTACGAAGAATCTCAAGAATTTACCAGGCAATTAACTCAGTCACTCAAGATGAGATATCCACAGTCTCTGCACATACAGCCACATAAGCGTCCCTTCCCAATCAATAGGGAGAAAGAAACGCATGATTTCTGTGAACCCTTTGGACATCTTTCAGACAAGATGTATCACATCATGAAATGGCCAGGTTCTCTGCAACCAAACTCAAGTTTGTTATTCTGCTTCCACAAAGATAATTCTGAGTTCATCATAGCATCATAGAATTATTGTGGTTGGAAAAGACCGTTAAGATCTTCGAGTCCAACTGTTAACCTAACACTGCAAGTCCATCACTAAACCATGTCTATATGAACCTCATTTAGGCATTTTTTAAACACCTCCAGGGATGGTGACTCCACGGCTTCCCTGGGCAGCCTGTTCCAACGCCTGATAACCCTTTCTGGGAATAATTTTTTCTAAAATCCATGATGTATAAAGCCTAAATACAACACTGTTTAGATCTTTCCAAAAGAAAGCAAATTAATGTCTGGGCCACTGGGCCTGAAGTCTGCTCTCACTCAGGGACATTGCAAACCCATTTAAAGTCTTATGGGATAACCCCCAAAAGATCTGGGATGGCAGAATAGTGGCCTCCCATTCAGCAGAAAGCAGACAGACTTAACAGAGCCAGCATAAACATTACAGCCATTACAGGATTCACTACAGGTTACTCCACAGTCCAACTTCACACTCACAAAGGTATACAGCACTCCTAATATGTAAACAAAAAGTTGACCTACAGTTTAGTCATACTCACAGAATTACAAGGATTACATTACCAAAGTACTACAACCAATGAAGCAGGGTAAAACTTACTTGCTTCAGAATTTACAAGAAAAAAAAATAGTCAAATACATTTTAACTCTAAGCAGGGGCTACATACGGAACATATAAGTTAAGCTTTATTCTATCAGGTAACAGAGAATATAGCTTATTTTTAGGCACAAATGAAAGAATATTTTTATACCTCTTGACTTGCTTATATTTATTTTATTTCTGGCACACTTACTACAGTTATCACCAATCAATATACGTGTGGAGTGTTGAAACAGGTACACTCAAAACTGCTGGTTTGATCTACGCTGTTTTGCCTGTTAAAATCCAAACGTGCCATTGCATGTCAATTCTCTTTAAGACGGGACTTCATTCAGTCTCAGAGGCGAGCATTCTGCTCTGTGTCACGGAGCCCCATTGCAGCATGACAACTCTACTCATTGCACTTTCCATCACTAACACATTCACCAGCTGACCCTGGAACAGGGCAGCTGAGCGGGGTCTGACAGAGACAGGGCTCACCAGAGATCACCGCAGCTGAGGACAGAAACCAACAGAGAAAACAGACCTTCAGAAATCAGAAGTTCCCACCATCTGACCCCATTCACTTAATGCTGCTCCAGAAACATCTGAACATCATTATGTTACCTAAAGACAAGGTCCTATAGAAGTAGAGGACAAATTCCCAACAGAGCAAACATTTGACAGAACTACACAGAAAGTAACAGGT